>NC_086097.1:163188419-163789252 GCF_963921235.1 Mobula hypostoma | reverse complement strand
GGGTACGTAACAGGTGTAATAACAACAGGGTTGTTGTGGTAGGAGATTTTAATACCCCAAATATTGATTGGCATGTCCCTAGAGTGAGGGGTTTGGATAGGATGGAGTTTGTTAGGTGTGTTCAGGGAGGTTACTTGACACAATATGTAGATAAGCCTACAAGAGGAGAGACTGTACTTGATTTGGTATTGGAAAATGAACCTGGTCGGGTGTCAGGTCTCTCAGTGGGAGAGCATTTTGGAGATAGTGAACACAACTCTGTCTCCTTTACCCTGGAATTGGAGAGGGATAGGAACAGACAAGTTAAGAAAACATTTAATTGGAGTAAGGGGAAATATGAGCCTATCAGGCAGGAACTTGGAAGCATAAATTGGAAATGGATGTTCTCAGGGAAATGTACCGAAGGAGTATGGAAAATGGTCAGGGGATATTTGTGTGGAGTTCTGCATAGGAACGTTCCAATGAGACAGGGAAAGGATGGTAGGGGACAGGAACTGTGGTGTACAAAAGCTATTGTAAATCTAATCAAGAGGAAAAGAAGAGCTAACGAAAGGTTCAAAAAGCTAGGTAATGGTAGAGAGCTAGAAGATTATAAGGCTAGCAGGAAGGAGCTTTTTATCCTTGTAGCGACAGAGAATGAGAGGTGACCTGATAGAGGTGTATAAGATTATGAGAGGCATTGATTGTGTGGATAGTGAGAGGCTTTTTCCCCAAGACTGAAGTGGCTAGCACAAGAGAGCACAGTTTTAAGATGCTTGGAAGTAGGTACAGAGGAGATATCAGGGGTAAGTTTTTTGCGCAGAGAGTAGTGAGTGTGTGGAATGGGATGCCGGTGACAGTGGTGGAGGCGATACTACAGAGTCTCTTAAGAGACTCCTGGACAGGTATTTGGAGCTCAGAAAAATAGAGGACTATGGGTAACCCTAGGTAATTTTTCAGGTAAAGACATGTTCGGCACAGCTTTATGGGCCAAAGGGCCTGAATTGTGCTGCAGGTTTTCTATGTTTCTATGAAAGGCAACCACAAAGCAAGAAACTCGAAAGCACCCAATTTAAAAAAAGGACCAACACCCAATACGCAGAGAAAAAGGAAAATACACAAATCGTGCAAACAATAAAAGCGAGAAACAGCATTCTGAACCAGATTGAGTCCTTCAACTCTTATCCCCGGAGTACGCCGAAACCTTGGTCTCAGTTCATCATATCAATGGGGCAAATTGCTGCAAAGCTCGCAGACACAAACTACAGGAAGCCGGGGCAGTCTCATAGCCTCAGGGTCACCGAGAGAGGAGTGAACGTCATGGGAGAGCGAGCAAAATCGGCCCAGCGCTCGCTTCCAGTCCTGACACCTTGCCTTTCCTATCTATCTGGCCCACATTTAAATTGTCCAAACACTGGATCCTACATTCAAAAGTGACTTTGCTTCAAAAGCACTTCATCGTCCATAAACCACCTGGGGCATCCTGAAGATGTGAAATATACAACATACATGCAAGTCCTTCTCCTTTTTAATGTCTTATGTAAAAACACCCTGAGGGAATTCTGAAGCAAGCACGGTGAATGTGAAATGAAAGACTACAGGCTATTTGCTGAATTTACTTGTTAATTCAATTAGTCGGATGTTTCTGAAACAAACAATTCTTATCATTTGTTGGCACCAAAGCTTTTCAAGAAGTAAAATCTAAATTCCCACACACTCCTTTGCAATTCAGTCTAAGTTTCTCTTCCTTGTCTTCAAAACAAATTGGCCGTGTACCCTGAGTCAGTTTGGTTGGATAGGTTTGAGGTACAGAAAGAACCGGTTTCAGAACCCCCTACCTCCTCCATTCAAAATGTGACTGGCCACACTGTCCACACTCCTAAATAGCTCAACAGTGATTTTAGCATTTTTGTAGAACCCATTACCAATGCAAACAACACACACAAAAAATGCTGGTGAACACAGCAGGCCAATGCAAACAGTTCCTTTCTTTCTGCTACTTAATCACACTATACACTTCAATTAGATCTTCCCTCAAGCTTCTAAACTCAAGCGAATACAAGTAAACTTTCTGCTACCAGTGTCTATCATTTAATCTTTTAAGCTCTACGATATCAAAATAAAATTTTATTTCCTTTGCCAAACAGTTCAGAAAATAAGACCAACCTAAAGTTTCCAGTAAACAGTGGTTGGAGAATAAAGTCTCTTTAAGTTATTTTTTTATTTAGCAGAATGTTGTACTGGTTTATATGCTTCTGTTGTGCATTTGGGTTCCATGATGTTTGCAGAAGCAGAGCCTTTTATAATGAATTTCTTGATACATACAGTTACAGGAGCCTTAGGTATTCAAGATCACGCTTCTGTAAACCTCTAGTATCTGTACCTAATTCCAAATGACCCTTCAGACCCATTCTCTTGCTTACTAGACTTGTCTCCGGGGGATTGAGGGCTATCTTCCTTTCAAAGGGCATTACACTGTTTACTGGTTATTTTGAGAAGATTTATTTCCTGCTAATGTGAAGCAATCATTGCCTCTACCACGATATGGATAAAGCATCTATGAGACACCAGCAAGAACAGAGACCTTCAGGCAAAAGTGTTCAATTTGTTGCAAAAACACATTGTCTCCCAAAGGGTTATATCCTGGTAAGGAAACCATCTATCTTGAAATGTTCATCCAAGCAGCAGACAATTGGTTTTCACAGTAAGAGCCACTTTCAGAAATGGATTTGTACTGTTGACATCTGTCCTTTGTCCTAGATTTTGCTACTCTGTTAGTTTCTGGTGCGATAGAAACGGCACGCATTCCCGACACTAAAATTGTAATAATCTTCCTATGGTTGGAACAAAAAAGATGACTGGATGTAACATGACAGCATTTAAGATACTTACTGATGATTAGGTAAAGAAGCAACAAATGTGTTGAGGGTTTAAATTAGTTTACTGAAAGCAGTATTCTGATACTGAGGAATGCTGGAAACTTAATGACAATTTGGAATTTTGGGAAATGATTTGTAAATTGCTGGAGCTGTGCATATCAAGGAAGATGATCAAAGTATAGAGCATGGCATAGATCAGCTGGAAAATTGGGAGGAGAGATTTGGAGTTTAATCCAAACAAGTGTGAGATGACATATTTTGGGAGATCATTTGCAAGAAAACAGCATGCAGTAAAAGGCAGGACTCTTAAAAGCACCAATGTGCAGAGGAGTTTTGGGGTACAAATCCATAGCTCCTTGAAAGTTACAACATAGGTAGATGGACTGGTAAAGAAGGTATGTGGCATGTGAAAGGTTGAGGCATCAAGTATAAAAGTTAGAAAGTCATGTCACAACTTTATAAAACTTTTGGTTAGACTATATTTGGAGTATTATGTGCTGTACTGGTTGCCATACTGTAGAAGGATATGGATTTGATTAGGGAGCTTAAGGTAACAGAACCCTTAGGAGACAGTGATCATAATATGATAGAATTCACCTCGCAGTTTGAGAGGGAAAAGGTTAAATCAAATGTATCAGTATTGCAGTGAAAAAAAGGGAATTGCAGAGATACGAGAGAGGAGCTAGCCAAACTTGACCAGAAAAGGACTGTGACATGGAGCACTCGCTAAACACACGCTTTATACACACACACACACACACAAACATTGCCTTGTCACTCTGCCGCGTATATATATTTCAGTGTTTTCTCAGAATGGGTCCTAAACAGAGCTAATGTGCTTAGTTGACTTTATAAGACCAAAAGATGTAGGAGCAGAAAGAGGCCATTTGGCCCATTAAGTCTGCTCTACCATTTCATCATGGCTGATCCATTTTCCCTCTCAGCCTCAATCTCCTACCTTCACCCTTTACCCTTTCATGCCCTGGCTAATCAAGAATCTTATCAACTTCTGTCTTAAATATACCTAATGACTTAGCCTCCACAGCTGCCCATGGCAATGAATTTCAGAGATTCACCACTCTCTGGCTAAAGAAATTCCACTTCATCTCCATTCTAAAATGACACTCCTCTGTTCTGAGGCTGTGTCCTCTGATCTTAGACACCTCCACCATAGCAAATATCCTCTTCACATCCTCTCAATCGAGGCCTTTCAACATTTGATAGACTTCAATGAGGTCACCTCTAATTCTTCTGAATTCCAGTGAGCAGAGCCTGCAGCCATCAATTGCTCCACATATGACTAGTCTTTCAATCCAGGAATAATTTTCATGAACATCCTTTGAATACTCTCCAATGTCAGCACATCATTTCTTAGATCTGGGGCCCAAAACTGCTTACAGGACTCCAAGTGAGGCATCACAGTGCTTTATAAAGCCTCAACATCATGTCCTTGCTTTTATATTCTAGTCCTTTTGAAATGAATGCCAATATTGTATTTGCATTCCTCAACACCAATTCAAACTGCAAATTATTTTTTTAGGAATCCTGCATGATGACATCCGTGTCCCCTTGCACCTCAGATTTTTGAATTTTCTCTCCATTTAGAACATAGTCTACATTTTTATTTTTTCTACCAATGTGCATGACCATACATGTCCTGAGTCTGTATTCCATCTACCACTTCTTTGCCCATTCTCCTAATCTGTACAAGTCTTTCTGTAGCCTCTCAATTTCCTCAAAAATAACTGCCTCTCACCTATCTTTGTATCATCTACAAACCTGGCCATAAAGCCATCTATTCCATCATTCAAAATCTTGGCATATAACGTAAAAAGCAGTCCCAGCACAGGCCCCTGTGGAACACCACTAGTCACTGGCAGCCAACCAGAGTAGGGTCCCTTTATTCCCACTCCTGCCCTCCTGCCACTCAGCCAATGCTCTATTCTTGCTAGTATTTTCCCTGAAATACCATGTGCTCTTAACTTGTTAAGCAGTTTCATGTGCTGCACCTTGTCAAAGGCCTTCTGAAAATCCAAGTGCACAACATCAATTCTCCTTTGTCTATCTGGATGATAACATGGTTAAAAGGATCATCAAAATAGCAGATGCCCCAAGGTTAGGGGTGTAGTGGACAGCAAGGATGACTATCATGGCTTGCAGTGTGATCTGGACTAGCAGGAAAAATGGCAGATGGAATTTAATGCAGACAGCTGCAAGGTGTTGCACTTCAGTAGGGCCAACCAGGGTAGTTATTACACAGTGAATGGTAGGGCACTGAAGAGTGTGGTAGAAAAAAAAGGAATCTAGAATAGAGGTCCATATTTCATTGAAAGTGGTGTCAAAGGTAGATACAATCATAAAGGCAGCTTTTGGCATGTTGGCCTTCATAAATCAAAGCATTGAGTACAAGAGATGGGATGTTATGTTGAAGTTGTAGAAGACTTTGGTTAGGCCTAACTTGGAGTATTGTGTGCAGGTCTGGTCATCTACTTACAGGACAGATGTAAATAAGGTTGAAAGAGTACAGAGAAAATTTACAGGGTTGTTACTAGGACTGGATGACCCAAGTTATACAGAAAGGTTGAATAGGTTAGGAGTTTAATCCTTGAAATGTAGAAGATTGAGAGGAGATTTGATAGTGGTATGCAAAATGATGAGGGGTATAGATCGAGTAAATGCAGGCTTTTTTCCTTTGAGCTTGAGTGGGACTACAACTAGGGTCATGTGTTAAGGGTGAAAGGTGAAAAGATTAAGGGGAACAGGAGGGGGAAGCTTCTTTCCTTAGAGGGTCATGAGAGTGTGGAACGAACTGCTAGTGCAAATGGTGCATGCTAGCTCGATGGATGAGTACATAGATTGTAGGGGTATGGAGGTTGATTGTCCCAGTGCAAGTTGATGGGAGTAGGCAGTTTAAATAAGACCGTAAGACATAGAAGCAGAATTAGGGCATTTGTCCCATCGAGTCTGCTCTGCTATTCAATTATGTTTCATCCTCTTCTCCCCTCCTCAGACTCACTTCCCGGCTTTCTCCCTGTAACCTTTGATGCCATGTCCAATCAAGAACCTATCAATCTCTGCCTGAAATACACCCAACAACCTGACCTCCACAGATGCCTGTGGTAACAAATTCCACAAATTCACCATCCTCTGGCAAAATAAATTTCTCTGCATCTCTGTTTTAAATGGACACCCCTCTATCCTGAGGCTATGCCCTCTTGTCCTAGACTCCTCCAAAATGGAAAACATCCTATCCACATCTACACTGTCTAGGCCTTTCAACATTCGAAAGGTTTCAATGAGATCCCCCCTCATCCTTCTAAATTCCAGCGAATACAGGCCCAGAACCATCAAATGTTCCTCATATGATAACCCTTTCATTCCTGGAACCATCCTTGTGAATTTCCTCTGAATCTTCGTCAATGCCAAAATATACTTTCTTAGATAAGGAGCCCGAAGCTGTTCAGAATACTCAAGGTGAAGCCTCACCAGTGCCTTATAAAGCCTCAGCAACACATCCCTGCTCTTATATTCTAGACCTCTTGAAATCAATGCTAACATTGCAATTGCCTTACTCACCACTGACTCAACCTGCAAGTTAACCTTTAGGATGTTCCATACAAGGGCTCAAGTTCCTTTGCATCTCAGATTTTTGGATTCTTTCCCCATTTAGAAAATAGTCTACAGATTTATTTCTTCTACTAAAGTGTATGACCATGCATTTTCCAACATTGTATTTCATTTGCCATTTTCTTGCCCATTTTCCTAATCTACCTAAGCCGTTCTGCAGCCTTCCTGTTTCCTCAAAACTATCTGCCCCTCCACCAATCTTCGCATCATCTGCAAACTTGGCAAAAAAGACATCTATTCCATCATGTAAGTCATTGGTATACAGCATAAAAAGAAGTAGTCCCAACACCCACTCCAGTGGAACACCACGAGTCGCAGGCTGCCAACCAGAAAAGCATACTTTTATTCCCATTTGCTCCCTCCTATCAATCACTCAATGCTTTAACCATGCTAGTAACTTTCTTGGCACGGTTAGTTGGGAGGAAAGGCCTGTTTCTGTGCTTTATTTTTCTATAAATCTATGACTTCATGACTCTAAGAAGTAGTTTTGTAACACTGGCACCATTTTGCCTGAAGAACATGATGGCACATGATAAAATAGGCCAAAGTCAGTCAGTGGTGAAGAAGGTAAGTGCAATGTTAGCATTCATTTTGAGACGAATCGAATATAAATGCAAGGATGTAATGCATTGGCATTTGTCAGACTGCTTCTGTCTTGTTGGATTCAATTGACTCAGGGGTACTCTTCAGTTTGGCCCACATGATGTCTGCATGTCTGATTATGAACATCCATTGTGTACATCAGTGGTCTGGTTTTTGTAGCTCTCCTACTGGGTGTCCACCTGTCTTTTCAGTAATCACTTGCTGCTTCATGTGGCAACTGGCTGAACTGTTTATTCTGTACTTCCCTCTGGAGGTTTGGTTTCAGGAGGCCAATGCAAGATCTAAGATGCCTGCTCATGAACACTATTGTAGGTATTTCATTTGTTGGTGCATCAACAGAGTTCCAATATACATAAAGAAAGTTGTCCACCTTGTGCTGGCCAATGCCTGTTCTAAGGTTGGGTTTCTTTCAGCCAGTAATCTTATTTGAGTGCTTTGACTATGCATGCCACATATAAGCCTCTTCCTTAATCCATCAGAAAGTACATCTCAAAAGTGACAGAAAGTTTGTGCATTTCTGCAATGTATTCAGAAAGTCTTTCACCTTTTGACTGGTTCCTTTTATAAAATTTAAATCTCTCAGCTATTACCAGTGGTTTAGGGCTCAAGGGATTTTTTAAAATTGTAACAATTTCACCGAACATCTTGCTTGTTGGCTTTTCAGGGATTACTAAATTGTGTAAGAGACTGTACGTTCTTGCACCTATTAAGCCACAAATGCAGGGGCTTTCTTCTGCTTCTACATGTTGTTCATATTACAATACAGTCCAACCTTCTCAACATACAATTCTCAGCCTTCATTAGCACTATTAAGTTCATCAACTTTGCTGACTGAAGCTACGTCTTTCACTGTTACTCATGTGTGACAGCCTTCCCTCGCTGTCTCGTCTCGTAATTGTGCCAGAACCGTCGGTGCAGTTCGTGATATTTTCAGACATTCAGCTTCATACTCGTTGCTGATTTGCTGTGATTGTTCACAACTGTATATCAATTAAATAAAAGTACATATGCGAGAGATGGCTTTAACTAGTGTGTTTACATTGCTGAAAGAGAGAACAATGTGCATGCGTAGACAACAGCATATGTGCAGGCAACCAATGAATATGAAGTGCTACGAGGGGGGTAATTACTCTAAAGGAAACAGATCCATACATTACACCATTCACTGCAGTCTTCAGCTACACGGCAATTTTTACATAGGCCCTTTTAATTAGAACGGGAACATATTGTGATATAACTCTTGATTAAGTGTCCCACTGGAAAATCTTTCCACACATTTTAACTGTTCTCTAATCTACTGTGGATTTACTGTCAAACTTGCACCTGTTCTGTAATATCCATTTATTTTCTCTTTCCTTTAATTTGCATCAAGGTTTTCAGAAAGAGGCGCCCTAACTAATTACCTGGAAATCAGACATAACACACCCTGGGGAGGATTCTACCTTTATTTCATCGTTCTGATTTTAAAAAAATGTAATTGCAATTTGCCTATCACATCTTTGCTCCAAATTGATTACTTCCCTTTTGCCTCAGTCTGAAATAAAATGACTATATTATCTTAATGATATCTACTGGGGCTCCAGGGATTGTTGGATGAATGCTTCTCTCTGTAGGCTAAGCTGAAAATAAACACCAATCAGCTGATGAACCCAGTGGAATCTTAAACTGAATTACAAAGCTCAACAGAAGTCCGAGGAATAGCAGTGTGTCCTTTGCCTAATGGATGCATTCCTGAGCAATTTTATCAAACAAGTGGGGAATAAAAAGAGAGTTACCAATTTTGGAGTCCCTGTCCTTACCTCTCACATTAGCTTATATTACTTGTCAGCAAATCACAACATTTTATTCCAGGTATAAATATTGAACCACATTGGTCATGAATATTGAAGCTGTTCCATCTATAAAACCGATGGGACACCCTGGCCTTGGTCACCAGTGCACACAATGAGGTGCTGTCATTGAGGGACTGTACATTGCAAGCTTGACCCGAAATCTGTATGCAATGGATTACTATCAAACCTCAACATCTAACTTTAACCTGTACCTGTCCTCGGTGACTCTGAAAGGTAGCATCCATTATTAAGGACCTCCAGCACCCAGTGCATGCCCCTTTCTCACTGTTACCATCAGGTAGGAGATACAGAAGCCTGAAGGCACACACTAGCGATTCAGGAACAGCTCCTTCCCCTCTGCCATCCAATTCCTAAATGGACATTGAACCCGTGAACACTACTTCACTTTTTAAATATATATTATTTCCGTTTTTGTACGATTTTTAATCTATTCAATATACGTATACCGTAATTGATTTATTATTATTTTTCTTCTTCTTCATTGAACTGCTGCTGCTAAGTTAACAAATTTCATGACACATGCCTGTGATAATAAACCTGATTCTGATTCTTTCTTAATGGGGCTTGCCTTGGCCACTTGAAAGAAAATTTTATATCACTTCTTCAACTGTAAGTAAAATGCAAATCCAATCCTCAGGATTTGTAGCTATCCCTGAAGATGTACTGGGCCCCACTTATTCACCTTAAATGCTACTCAATTTATGATGACAGAGCAACAACATAAACATTCTACCCTTGTCAGTCTACAAGAGAATGAAATAAATTCCACAGGTTAATACTGGAGGTGTTGTAAGTGGAAACATGGAAATAGGGCTAATAAGTCCACTTTTAAAGAGATGGACACCACAATCTTATTTTTACATCGTTCTGAATTCCTTGCAGTCCTGTCATTGACCCTGAGATGTATTTTTATACTCCCTGTTGGTAGTTGAGTTCTCAGGGCAAAGTACATATATTCTATTGGAAATCTACTGCTCAGTTGTACCGCCAAGGAGGACAATTCTGTCAATGTTGCAATCAGATCTCATAGCACACAGAACAGAACAGCACAATATTCTGCCTACCTTGTTGCTAATTTGTACTATATGTCCTCCTCCTTTGTTTTATCTATATCTTTCCATTCCTTTCATATTCATATGTCTACCTAAAAGCCTCACACTCCAAACTTCCTGCTTTCACTACTACCCCGGTACATTACAGACACTTATCACTTTCTGCGTAAAAAACTTTCACCCCATCTTTAAACTTCACCTTACTAGCCTTAAAACATGTTCTCTGGTGGTTAGTATTTCTACCCTGGGGAAAAGATTCTGACTGTCTACCCTATCTATGCCTCTCATAATTATAAAAACATCTGTCTGAGCTTCCCTCAGCTTCCATCACTCTGAGATGAACAACCTAAGATTTGTCCAAATTTTCCTGGTAGCTCATACCCTCTAATCCAGGCAATGTCTTTGGTAAACCTCTTTTGTATCTTCCCATAAAGGACCCAAAACCACACCAATACTCCAAGTGTGGTCTGACTAAAGTTTTATGTAGCTGTAGCATGACTTCCTTACTCCGATATTCAACATACTGACTAATGAGGGAAAACACGTTATACACCTTGTTCACCACCTTATCCATTACATAGCTACTTTCAATGAACTATGGACATGAACCTCAAGCTCTCACTGTACCTCCAAGCTGTTTAGGGGCCTATCATTAACTTTGCACCGTCCCCTTTTATTTGACTTACCAAAGTGCAACACTTCACTCTTGCCTGGATTAAACTCTGAATCATTTTCTTGGAAGACATTCAGGGTGGCAATCTCCGAAGCAATTCAGCAGGTTGAGCAGCAACTACAGGGGTAAAGAAACTGCCGACGCTTTGGGTGGAAACCCAGCATCAGAACTTCCTGCCAGACGTTTCAGCCCAAGAAAGACGTTTGAAGGGACAGAAAAAGAAGACTAAATGAAAAACTAAAAAAAAAGAAAAATTAAAAAAGAAAAACTAAGATACAGGACAAAATATCGCAGGAAAGAAAAGAATTTACCATAGTGGAAAGATCTAATAACAGAGAGTAGGTGGAGAGAGAGAGGGGGAGAAAAATATTACCATGCTAAAAGTGTAACAGCTGGTGTATTACACGGTGTTGACCAGCCACACCATACATATTGATTCCTCTGTGATCTTCTATGTATACATTTGAAACAATAACATACATAAATCTTAGAGGAAAGACAATGGCTGCATATTTCAACTATTATGGTCCAGGAAGAAATTGAATATGTATTGAACAACGCAGCTGGTGTTTACTTTCCTTAATAAAAACACAGCATGAAGCTTGGCTTTGAGGATCTTAACATTCATTTACCATCTTGTTATTTATTCATATTTGTCCCAAAAGCTTAACACATTAGATTATGAGAACACTCAGTCCTCTTTTATTGTCATTTAGAAATGCATACATGCATTAAGAAATGATACAATGTTTCTCCGGAGTGATATCACAGAAAACAGGACAAACCAAAGACTAACACTGACAGAAGCACATAATTATAACATATAATTACAGCAGTGCAAAGCAATACCATAATTTGATGAAGAACAAACCATGAGCACGGTAAAAATAGTCTCAAAGTCCCCGAGTCGATCGACTCCCGAGTCCCCGATAGCGGCAGCAAAAGTGAGAAACTCCCTGCCATAAACCTCCAGGCACCGTCAACTTGCCGATGCCTTGGAAGCAGCCGACCGCAGTCGACACTGAGTCCGTCCGTCCGTCTGAAAACTTCGAGCCTCCAACCAGCCCCCCCGATACAGTCTCCCGAGCGATATCCTCTGCCGAGCGCCTTCGACCTCGCCCCAGCCGCTAAATCAAGCAAAGCCAAGGATTTGGGTCCGTCTGCTCCAGAGATTCTGGTTAACCACACAGTAGCGGGCATTTCGGAAGTTTTCCAGATGTTCCTCCATACTCTCACGTCCGTCTCCATCAAATCAGAATTGTGCACGGTCCCCTACTTGACAGATTACAGATATCATTCATTCACCGGAGAGGCTGCACGCGCTGCCGTCACACCACCATCTTCTCCTCCTCCCAGAGTGTACATTACATTTTGTTCAAACATAAAATTTTTACAGGCCATACAATAGGAATTGAATATCAGAAACAGTGGAATTGGTGAAATGAAACTGAATAAAATAATAAGAAGTCTCTACAAAGTATTTTCATATCAAAGCTACAGGCAGACTAAATTCCAGGCTGAGATATTTTGAGCTCATTGTTGTATTTTAACTACGTTCTTTAAAACCAACTTATTTACAATCAATAAATAAAATAAAACGTTTATTCCCTACTGGATTTATTATTAAATACCTTGGCCTAGAACTTGCAGTCATATTGACACTAAAACTGACAGCCCACCATCACTGCTGTTAATACTGACAACAACATCTGCCACAATGAATTCTGGAAATCTAGAAGTTGATGTCAATGGTAACCTGATCCCCTGCACAGTTGTAATCTTCACTAAGACAAATCAGCACAGAATTTGTAAGCTGATTTGCACTTCTACACTTTATACATGATTATTGATTTTAAACTTCTTGTTTTTTGAGGAGTAGCTGAATTGCTAATGGCTAGGTCACACTGCTGAACAAGTTACCTGAGTCATGTCTACCTTATAATCTGTGATAAAATGCCAAGATTTTAAAAAGTTTTTTTTATAGGCATTGGTTTAAGGTTGGATGTTCAGAGCAGATCTGAGGGGGATTTATCTTCACACCCATTGGCAGAGGAGTCAAGAGTTTAGGGATATAGAATGGAGAAAATTGGCAAAAACCCAACAGTGATAAGAGGAATTTTGTTATAGAGTCTGGAATGCATTGCCAGGAGTAGCAGCAGAAGCTGATTTAGTTGTAACAATGAAAAGTGAGTTAGATTAGTGTCAGAAGGGAATGAATTTGCAGTGCTCTGGTGGTGTGTTTCTCTGCTGTTTGACTCGATGATTCCATGCTATTCTAGGAATCTGTTCCATTACAGGAAGGATGTGGACACTTAGGAAAGGGTATAGGCCAGGATGCTGAGCAATACACACAGTGCTGGAGGAACTCAGAAAGCACAGCTGCCCACAACAGGCTGCCAAGGTGAAAGGAAATAGCCTTCAGTTCAAGTTAAGTTTATTGTTATCTGTCTGTACATATGTACACCCAAATAAAACAACATCCCGTAATACATATATTACACATAGCAAATAAATTAAAATATTATTACAAACGTTAACAAAATATAACGCAAAGTGCTCAGCACACAAAACTAAACAGTAACCTGCTCGCCGTCCTAGTGATGAAGTGGTGGAGGTGGCAGGATATTTATTAGTCTCACAGCCACAGTAGTTTTTATGATGTTTTTAGATAAAATATGCAAGGAATGGAGGGATATGGATCATCAGCAGGCAGAAGGACTTTAGTTTAACTCTGCATCTTGTTCGACACAAACATCAGGGACAAAGCGCCCATTTCTTTACCGTATTGTTCTATGCTTTATGCTCTGATTCTAGGGTGAATTAATATAACAGAGTCCATAACACCTCAGTGCTTCATACTGACCCCAATATGTAGCTCCCATTGTTTATTGTCCCTGCTTTTAAGATTCTCCTGTGAAGAAACATCTAACACATTCATAATGGTAATATGCCTGTGTCAAAAGTCCGCCATTTCTCCTATTTTCTATAGGAAAGGATTCCAATCTCTTAATTCTCCAAACAGTTCCAGTACTGTGCTAAAGTCTTTGGCATACATACTGTTTATAGCTAGAGTGCCTGAGACTTTTACACAATTGTTTGGAATCAAATGACTTTGCTTGGTGTCTCAGGGCTGGGTGTGCCATCCACCATCCCTGGCATTCCTTCTCTGCCACCTATCCTAAACCCACTCTCACCATTCCCAACATCCTTTCCTCCTGCCAAATTTTAGTATATTTTACAGGCTATGTACTGTATATGTGCCTAAGACTTTTGTGCAGTACTGTATTTGTCAACATGGAGTGCAGAGCGAGTTTGACATTTGATTCCAAACAATTGGTTTGTTGATCTTACAGAATGTCTCTCTGGTGCTTCACACTCCCTCCCCGCTCACTTCCAATTTTCCCAACCATGATTCCGCTCTCCCTGACCCCTTCCACAATAGAGACCCATATCAGAATCAGGTTTATCATCACTTGTATATGCCATGAATTTTTTTTGCAGCAGCAGCAGTGCAGATGAATACATAGAATTACTACAGTACTGTGCATCTTAGCTATATACAGTATATGTGCCTAAGACTTTCATACAAAACTGTATAATTAAAATACCAGTACCATTCCTGTAAATTTATTTCCACGGTTTCTTTAGTATTTCTACATTCTTATTTATGCCACGGAAATGGGAACCATGCAGATTACTTAACCTGATGAGGTTACGAAAAGTGTCCAACATAATTTTTTCCTTTCTGGACACTTCATTCCTTGGAGTAATCCCCTATAATTTGTTACCATTTTAAATTGTTCAGCACTGCTACGATTAATAATTTGTTCATAAATTCACATTGGACCGTTTGCTCTTCTTTCCTATTTGATCTTTCTTTATTTTATGAAGTTCAGCTGACATTTCTATTTATCTTATTATCTCACCTTTTTCAATGGTGAACTTAATTTCCCACGTTATTAGCTATCTATAGGCTTCCTAATTATATTCTATTCTTCCTCAGTATTAGCTGAGTCTCTTAGCTTGACATCATCAACAAACTGAGATACTAATTTATTTACCCCAATATCCAAATCATTTACAGAAATTACGTGTAATATCAGTGATCTTTATGGAATACTACTGTTGTCTGCATTGAATAAACTCTAAGTACCACTTCTTTTTTTACATAATGATGACTGTTATCCTCACATAAATTGCGAGTGTTCACCGAGGCTGACAGTGGAACACAATATATACCGTATTCCTCTTTCTATTTAGAGGTTGTTCCTCCATCATAACATGTTAACTTGCAGATCTACATCTTTGCACATTTAGTCTTTCAACACCATCCATGAGGTATATAATCAACTTAAATGAAGTGCAATGAAAGATTCCCCGGTAACTTGGCAGACTACAAAATTGGCAAGTACCACACCTGGAAGATAGTGAAAATCATCTTATTTTGAGAGGTATTCATCTTGTTCCTTATCTTCAGATCAGTACCCACCACACAATGTTCCCAGGCACTTCTCTATTACAACAGTTTAAACAAGGAATTGGAAAAGTCTATTTCTTCAATGGAAACAGAAAAACAATTTCAAACATATTAAAATATGAGAAAAAAATGCAAATTCTGGAAGTCTGAAATTCTAAAAGAAAATGGTGGAAATATTCAGCAGTTCAGGCAGCATCTAGTTAATGCTTCAGATCAAAGATCCTTCTGTCGAAGCTTCAACCTAACCATAATTTCTCTTTGCCTGGATGCTGCCTGACCTCCTGAGTACATCCAGCATTTTCTATTTTACTTCTATTTTGTATTAATAGAGTCACAGATGCAGTTACCAAAAATATCCAACATAACTTTTCCTCTCTTGGCATTTTATTTCAAAGTGTAATCCCATATAACTTGTTACTTTTTTCAAGGTAACTTGCACCCTCTTTCACTCATCATGGAGTCACTTAGCACAGAAACAGCCCCTTAAACCTACATGCCCATGTCGACTATATTCTTCCCTCTGGATGCAAGCTCCACTTTTTGATTACTCAAAACACCATGATAACATTTATCTTTCATTATATGTTCCAACCCTTCCCATAGGTCTGTTAATTCTATGGAGTCAGGATGCCACAGGCAGCTTCCAGTTATTCTAACTTTGCTAATACTCCTTAATCACATCCCTCAAATTTAATTTTTAAAAATGAGTTAAATTATGTAACAGTAACATTTTATTCAGCCAGAAAATCTATTCCATGTCTTCAGGGTGAAAGGTCATTGACCCAAAGCTCTCTCTTGTTCTCTGTTGCCCTGTTAGCCCTGTTCTCTCAGCAGAAAACCTTCTGGATATCTTCCAGTACTTTACATTTTTTTTGTTCCATACATATTTGTTTAAAATTCCTTCTAATTTCAAGTTTTGCTTGAAGCACGACTACTTTCTACATTTTACCCTCTCATTTGATGCTAAAAGTCTGGATCATGCCCCTCCTCCTTCCCTTTCTCCTATGGCCGACTCTCATCTCCTATCTGGTTCCTTCTTGCTCAGCCATTCACATTTTCTACCTATCACCTCCATGCTCCCTCCCCCTTTGCCTGGCTTCACCTATCACCTTCGAGTTTGCATTCCTTCCCTTTTCCCCCACCTTCATATTCTGGCTTCCTCCCCGTTCCTTTACAGTCCTGATGAAGAGTCTTGGGCTGAAACCGCTGTGGCCAAATTAAACATGGTGAGATTCAGCATATAGGAGGGAGATTGAAAATCTGGTTGAATGGTACCAGAACAACAACCTTTCAATTCAACATCAGCAAAACCAAAAAGCTAATTATTGACTGCAGGAGGAAGAAATCAGGGGTTCATAAGCGAGTGCTCATTAGAGAATTGGAGGTGGAATACTAACTTAAAATTCCTGGGCATTATCATGTCAGAGGGTCTATCTTAGGACTAGCACATTAGAAGCAACACACATCAAAGTTGCTGGTGAACGCAGCAGGCCAAGCAGCATCTGTAGGAAGAGGTGCAGTCGACGTTTCAGGCCGAGACCCTTCGTCAGGACTAACTGAAGGAAGAGTGAGTAAGGGATTTGAAAGTTGGAGGGGGAGGGGGAGATCCAAAATGATAGGAGAAGACAGGAGGGGGAGGGATAGAGCCAAGAGTTGGACAGGTGATAGGCAAAAGGGGATACAAGAGGATCATGGGGCAGGAGGTCCGGGAAGAAAGACAAGGGGGGGGACCCAGAGGATGGGCAAGAGGTATATTCAGAGGGACAGAGGGAGAAAAAGGAGAGTGAGAGAAAGAATGTGTGCATAAAAATGAGTAACAGATGGGGTACGAGGGGGAGGTGGGGCCTTAGCGGAAGTTAGAGAAGTCGATGTTCATGCCATCAGGTTGGAGGCTACCCAGACGGAATATAAGGTGTTGTTCCTCCAACCTGAGTGTGGCTTCATCTTTACAGTAGAGGAGGCTGTGGATAGACATGTCAGAATGGGAATGGGATGTGGAATTAAAATGTGTGGCCACTGGAAGATCCTGCTTTCTCTGGCGGACAGAGCGTAGATGTTCAGCAAAGCGGTCTCCCAGTCTGCGTCGGGTCTCGCTAATATATAAAAGGCCACATCGGGAGCACCGGACGCAGTATATCACCCCAGTCGACTCACAGGTGAAGTGTTGCCTCACCTGGAAAGACTGTTTGGGGCCCTGAATGGTGGTAAGGGAGGAAGTGTAAGGGCATGTGTAGCACTTGTTCCGCTTACACGGATAAGTGCCAGGAGGGAGATCAGTGGGGAGGGATGGGGGGGACGAATGGACAAGGGAGTTGTGTAGGGAGCGATCCCTGCGGAATGCAGAGAGAGGGGGGGAGGGAAAGATGTGCTTAGTGGTGGGATCCCGTTGGAGGTGGCGGAAGTTACGGAGAATAATATGTTGGACCCGGAGGCTGGTGGGGTGGTAGCTGAGGACCAGGGGAACCCTATTCCTAGTGGGGTGGCGGGAGGATGGAGTGAGAGCAGATGTACGTGAAATGGGGGAGATGTGTTTAAGAGCAGAGTTGATAGTGGAGGAAGGGAAGCCCCTTTCTTTAAAAAAGGAAGACATCTCCCTCATCCTAGAATGAAAAGCCTCATCCTGAGAGCAGATGCGGCGGAGAGGGAGGAATTGCGAGAAGGGGATGGCGTTTTTGCAAGAGACAGGGTGAGAAGAGGAATAGTCCAGATAGCTGTGAGAGTCAGTAGGCTTATAGTAGACATCAGTGGATAAGCTGTCTCCAGAGACAGAGACAGAAAGATCTAGAAAGGGGAGGGAGGTGTCGGAAATGGACCAGGTAAACTTGAGGGCAGGGTGAAAGTTGGAGGCAAAGTTAATAAAGTCAACGAGTTCTGCATGCGTGCAGGAAGCAGCGCCAATGCAGTCGTCGATGTAGCGAAGGAAAAGTGGGGGACAGATACCAGAATAGGCACGGAACATAGATTGTTCCACAAACTCAACAAAAAGGCAGGCATAGCTAGGACCCATAGGGGTGCCCATAGCTACACCTTCAGTTTGGAGGAAGTGGGAGGAGCCAAAGGAGAAATTATTAAGAGTAAGGACTAATTCCGCTGGACGGAGCAGAGTGGTGGTAGAGGGGAACTGATTAGGTCTGGAATCCAAAAAGAAGCGTAGAGCTTTGAGACCTTCCTGATGGGGGATGGAAGTATATAGGGACTGGACATCCATGGTGAAAATAAAGCGGTGGGGGCCAGGGAACTTAAAATCATCGAAAAGTTTAAGAGCGTGAGATGTGTCACGAACATAGGTCGGAAGGGATTGAACAAGGGGTGATAAAACAGTGTCGAGGTATGCAGAAATGAGTTCGGTGGGGCAGGAGCAAGCTGAGACAATAGGTCGGCCAGGACAGGCAGGTTTGTGGATCTTGGGTAGGAGGTAGCACATTAGTGTCATTTCAAAGAAGGTAAAGCAGCATCTCTACTTTCTTAGAAGTTTGCAAAGGTTCAGCATGGGATCAAAAACTTAGACAAACTTCTGCAGAATGGCTGAGAAGAATATCCTGGCTTGCTGTATCACAGCCTAGGATGGAAACACCAGCACCCAGGAATGAAAAAGTGTATAAAAACTGGTGTTTACAGTACAGGTTATCACAAAAAAAAGCCCTCCTGCTACAAGAAAGCAGCATCTATTATCAAGGAACCCCTCCATCCAGGCCATGCTCTCTTTTCACTGCTACCATCAGAAAGAGGAACATGAGCCTTAGGTTCCATACCACCAGGTTTCGGAACAGTTATTACCTGTCAACCTTCAGGCTCCTGAACCAACGTGGACAACTTCACTCACAATACTGAACTGATGACTGAACACAATCAATAGACTCATGTTCAAGGACTCTACAACTCATGTTCCAGCATTATTTATTTATTTACTGCTTTGGGGCAGTTTGACTTCTTTTGAACACTGGTTGCTTGTTATTCTTTGTTCTGTTGTGAATGCCCACAAGAAAATGAATGTCAGAGCAGTATATGGTGACACATAAATTACCTCCTTTGATTATAAATTTTGGTCTATGCTGACCAATATTCCACTCTAACCTATTCCCATTTGACCCATATCTTCCTAAACCTTTCCTATCCCTATACCTGTCCAACTACCTTTTTAAATGTTGTTAATGCACATGCTTCAACCACTTCCTCTGACAGCTCATTGCATATACTAACCACTTGCTGGGTATTACCACCTTAAATTCATGTCCTCTAGTGCTTGATTCCTCAACCCTTGAAAGCAGATTGTGTAGAATCACTATCTATGTCCTCATAATTTTATATTCCTCTTAAGATCATCCCTCACTTTCCTACACTCCAATCTGAAAAGTCCCAACCTACTCAAGCTCTCTCCATAACTCAGCCCCTTGAGTCCTGGCAATATCCTCATTAATTTCCTCTGCACTCTTTCCAGCTTAATGGCTTCTCTCCTTGCAGTTCATTATCCTTCGCATTTTTTCACACTTTGATCGGGTAATATAAAGTCCTCCTTGAAGTTAATTATCCATGTTAGCTTCTATTTTCTAAATCACCTTATAATATCACATTTAAAATTTTGAACATTTTGATTGGGTAATATAGCACTCCCATTATGATGATTATCCCACTATTTTTATTTTCTGAATTACTTTGTTTTCTTTTCACTTGATGAGAACATCCTCAAAGTATAGGAAAAACAAAATTCTCCTCCCTGTAATGAGAAGGTAAACACATCATGCAAGCTGCAATTAGAGCAAAAAGCTGCACATGCTGGTAATCCAAACAAAAATGAAAATGCTCAGCTGGTCAAACAGCATCTATGGGGTGAGAAACAGAGCAATCATTTCAGGTGGATGAGCCTTCATTAAAAATGAAAAATTAAGAAAGCAAGCATGTTTACTGTTCTAGCAATGGATACAACAGTGGGAATATCTTTGACAGGTAACAACCAAAGATGTCAAAGTGACAATTACTATGAAATTCATCATAGGAGACAGAAGAGAGAAAAAGAAACAAATTGAAGTTGACAAATATTCATGTGTGGAGGGAGAGGGACAAAAATAGCCAACTAAAATTGCTAACTTCAATATTTATTCTCAAGGGCTGCAATGTACTGAAGATGAGATGCTGACAGTTGACATCATCAGAACACTGGAGGAGGCTGACAACCAAGAGAACAGAATAAAGTGGAACGTAGAATTGAAGAGTCAGGAGACTGGAACTTGCAGTCTGACTGAGGTATTCTGCAAGACAGTCACCCGGCCTGTGTCTGGTTGCAGTGAAGACCAGACTGTATGCACCAAATGCAGTAAGGGAACCTCTACCCACTGATCACTGCCCTCTAGCACTCATTGGCTGCCTTCTAACGAACACATTGATAGAGAAATGGCAAGCAACTTGGCATAACACTCATTTGCAATCTGGCATCCTCAGACATATTCATTCCATCTGTAGACACGGGGTGGCAATCAGGACCATTGTTTATTCCAGCAAAGGGGAAACATCAATATTCATGATCTACTCCACCCCAACAGAACAAAGAAACCAGAAGATAAATTCAAAGATTTAAAGTATATTTATTATCCAAGTATGTATGGAGTATACAAACTTGGGATGCACCTTCTCATAGTCAGCCACAAAACAGAGGCGACCATGGAACCCGTTCACCCCATCCCCCAACACACAAAAAAATCAAATCATACAAACGGCAGAAAAAATGAACGGAATCAATATAAAACACAAAATCAAAAAAGTGCAGGCATATTTGGTTCAGTTCAATCTAGTGCTGTGTTGCTCGTTATCTGCAGGCCACACCAATCAAAGTTGCCCAAAGTAGGAACAAAAATCAGAAACACATCATAACATGAAATACAGAGTCTAATCCACAAACTGCATTGATGAAACTTTGCCCAAGACTCCACTAGGGGAGTGGGGTGGGGGGGGGGGGAGAGGGGGGGAGAGATCATTAGTGAGATCAGTGAGAAATGGGGGTTGATCATAGGCTCACACCCCATGTCCAGGCTTCCTAGCCTTGAGGCCACATGCTTTGCTTGATGTCTCACCGAACTTCCTCAGAGACAGCCAAACGCCAGATTGCTCAATCAGCTCGAAAACACACCACCAAAAAGCAGATCAGAGACTCCAACAATAACAGAGCCACATTTGAAAGAAAATGAAGATGTAAAAGAAGTGAAAAAAGTAGTTTCATGGACCACCTGGTCGCCCTTGGTTGCGTCGTTCGCTGGCGCCATCTTGTCCCGGAAATTTATGTTTAAGGTACATTACAAAGAAATCCTTTCCAGGTGCACATAATGTTATAAAAAAGGAAGTACAATCTATCATCTCAATGAAAATGTGACTTGTGTAAAATTAATGCTAATTTGCATTTTGCACTTAGCCCATTAAGTGATTCAAAGGTGCATAGATTTTATGTTCTCACTAAACCACCTTTAGAATAGTAACTAACTCTGTGAAATCAAATACACTGAAAACAATTCCAAGCAACACACATTTATATAGCACTTTTAGCAAAGCCAAATATCCCAAGATACTTTCACAAACAACACATCCTGTAAAACTATGGGTTTGAGAACATCTTCAAAAGAGGCTATTTCAAGAAACTGGCATCCACCATTAAGGACTCTCACCACCTGGGATATGCCCACTTCTCATCACTACCATCAGGAAGGAGGTACAGGAGTCAGAAGACCCACAGTCAACATTTACGTTACAACTTCTTCCCCTCTGCCATTTCTGAATGGCACATGAACCCATGAATACCAACTCATTATTCATCCTTGGCACATTCCTCTTTTATTGTTACAATAATTTCTTGCACTGTACTGCTTCCCCAAAACAGCAAATTTCATGACAAATGCAGTGATAATAACCCTAATTTGGATTCTGACATACAGATTGGTGGATTATTTGGCCACTGTAAATTATCCCAATTGTGGTAGCGAATGGTGGAATTTGAGGAGTTAGTGAGAATGTGGGGAGAATCAGATAGGGTTAGTGTAGAAATAGTGTGGACTCAGCTGGCTGACAAGCCTGTTTCCACAATTGATGATTCCATGACTCGAATATAAATGGTAACAATCCATCACTTGCAGATAAGCCGATTATGTATGCTTTGATGAGAAGAACTATGACACACCCACACAAGATCCCCATCTCCAGACGACCCTGTAATCTCAGTCTCTGAAGCCAACACCTGGGCATCATTCAAGAGAATGAATCCATGAAAGGCATCTAGTGTATGCAGCATATCTGACAGAGTACTAAAGATCTGTGCTGGTGTATTTACAGTCATTCAACCTTTCATTTCTGCAGTTGAAGTTGAATATGTCTGAGGACTTCCTTTTGTTTGTTCTAAATACGTTCCTTCTTGTAAAAATTGTGCATAATTTATATTTATTTTATATTTTTTCTTATATGTTACTCTGTGCCTATGATGCTGCTGAAAGTAAACTCGATTTTGACTTTGACAAGATTGAGAGTTTTAACAGGTTAAGTCAGAGAGACTGGAGATATACTAGTCAGAACTTCGTGCAAAAATTCCAAGTTTTCAATCCATTCCAACAGCTCCCAATCAGACTGACTTAATATGGGATACACATTTTGTCTCTCATCAATATATATAAATGAGCTCTCTCAACATTGTTTAAATACATGTAGTATTCTAAGTATCTGAATGAGTTATAGACACCCCACATACTGGCAGGTCACCATTATGGAACACATGCACCAGCCTGTTTACAATCATGTCAATTATATTACTGGCCCCTGTTAATAGCAATAGTCTCCAGTGCTGTGAGCTGAAGGTTAGCATTATACCTGTCTTGTTTGTTGCACACTTCTTGCTTCACTGAAAGACCAAGGCTTCTCCCATTACCATTACAATCTTCCATCTCCTAGTCAGGCCCTTTGGTCTCTGAGTACGCAGTGACTGTGAAATACCCACTTACTTTTATTCTATGTTTGCCCCGTTTTATTCTCGCCATATTTTCATCAACTCCCACCAGATTCCACCAGTCACTTACACACTAGGGTCAGTTTACAGAGACCAGTTAACTTGCCAACCCACATAACTTACAGGCTGTGACTGCAGTAAGGAAGGCAAAAGCAATGTTAGCATTGACTGTGAGAGGAATGGAACATGTGCTACTGGGCTTCATGAGGCATGGGTCAGACCACATTTGAAAGATCGTGAGCAATTTTGAGCTCTGCATCCGAGAAAACGGGCCCTTGAGAGGGTCCAGAGGAGATTCACAAGAATGATCCCAGAAATGAAAGGCTTATCAAATGAGGACCATTTGATGCCATTAGGCCTGTACACAATGGAGTTCAGAAGTGTGAGGAGAGGATCTTTTTGCAACCTCTCAGATATTGAAGGGCGTGGATAAAGTGGATGTGAAGAAAATGTTTCCATTATAAGAACAGGCATAGCCTCAGAATAAAAGGCACTTCTCTTTAAAAACAAGAGAGAATCTGCAGATGCTGGAAATCAAAGTAATACACATAAAATGCTGGAGGAACTCAGCAGGCCTGGCAGCATCTATGGAAAGGAGTGAACAGTCAATGTTTTGGGCCAAGACCTTTCATCAGTACTGGGAAAAAGAGATTAGAAGTCAGAGTAAGAAGGTGGGGGGAGGAGAGGAAGAAGTACAAGGTAGTGTGAGAAGTACAACCTGAGTGTGGCCTCATCGCGGCGTAATACAAGGTGTTGCTCCTCCAGCAGCCTCCTCTACTGTTGCGATATGGCCAACTCAGGTTGGAGGAGCAACACCTTATACTTCATCTGGGTA
Source organism: Mobula hypostoma (assembly GCF_963921235.1). Classification (NCBI taxonomy): domain Eukaryota; kingdom Metazoa; phylum Chordata; class Chondrichthyes; order Myliobatiformes; family Myliobatidae; genus Mobula; species Mobula hypostoma. The sequence goes on along the minus strand of NC_086097.1, from coordinate 163,765,299 downwards.
GTCTCCAACTTGATGGCATGAACATCGATTTCTCGAACTTCTGGCAATTGCCCCCTTCCTTCTCCTTCAACATTCGCCATTCCCATTTCCCTCTTTCTCACCTTATCCCCCTACCTGCCCATCAACTCCCTCTGGTGCTCCCTCTCCTTCCCTTTCTTCCATGGCCTCAATCTTCTTAAGTCACGTCCCCACTTCTCCAGCCCTTTATCTGTTTCACCAGTCAACTTCCCAGCTCTTCACTTCACCCCTCCCCCTCTCTAGGTTTCACTTATCACCTACTACCTTGTACACTTCCTCTCCTTCCCCAACTTCTTACTCTGACTTCTAATCTCTCTTTTTCCAGTTCTAATGAAGAGTCTCAGCCTGAAATATTGACTGTTTACTCTTTTCCATAGATGCTGCCTGGCGTGCTGAGTTCCTCCAGCATTTTGTGTGTATTACTTCCCATTTAAACTGAGATTAGGAGGTATTTCTTCATCCAGTGGGTGTTGAATCTGTAGAATTTGTTACCACAAAAGGAACATGCAGCCAAGTCATTGGTAATATGTAAGGTAAAAATTTATAGGTTCAAGATTGTGAGGGGCTTAAAGGTTAGGGGAACAATGCAGGAGATGGGGGTGAAAAAATCAGCCATGTTTAAATGGCGGAGCACACTTGAAGTGCCAAATTCTGCTGCTGTATCTTATAGACTTTAAATGGGAGACAACCGTGCAGGAGATGGGGGTGAAAAAATCAGCCATGTTTAAATGGCGGAGCACACTTGAAGTGCCAAATTCTGCTGCTGTATCTTATAGATTTTAAGTGGGAGACAACCGTGGCAGCTTTTGGAAGAAGTTTCAAACTCCACACAGACCTGGGTTAGGATTGATCCTGGGTCTCTGGAGCTTTGAGGCAGTAGCTCCACAAGCTGCACTGTAGCATTACAGAAGAGGAATATTGCTCTACATAGAAGTGGAGTGTCATGTTCCTTTCCACCACCAATCTCCTCTCCCCTCCCTTCTCTCTACCACCAACTTCCTCTTAACCATCCCCACAATAAAAAGCCAACCGAGGGAGGAGCTTAGTCTGTGCAAATGGGTTTCGTCATGGTGCAGCTCTATACATTTTCCATCACAAACCTCCATTGATACACACTTTGGATATAAAACATGCTTCTTCCATCCAGAAATGTGAAGGCCAAGATGAAGCAGAGGTTAAGTGACTTCTGCAGGCCACCCGCCTCCCTGCTCCCCCCACCCCAGCTAAATGAGATGCAGAAGAATGAAAGCAATCAAGTACAATGCCGGTGTACCGTGTTTATAAAGCACCACGAGGTCTAGCAGCGGCTATGTTTAAAAGCTATCTCAAATCCATTTTGTGATGTATGCTGATCAGCACCAAGGGTGGGCATCCTCAATTTAGTTGAAATAAATTCCCAATGATCCAATGTACAATAATACTTGATTCTACCATTCATTTTGATGCCACTCCTACAGCATGTCCCAAATTCTTAGTCAAATAACCAAATTATTTCTGACATTCAAGAGAGCAATAACCACCAGAAACAAAGTGCTGTCAAAACAAACAACACCAATTGTTTCTAACAAAGGTTTCTTGACAATATATTTCTGCCATGGCACACTATACTATTGTCTTCCATCTTACAGACTGTCAAACATTCCATCACTTTCTCACAGATGGTCATACCTCGAATGCTGTAAAATTTCCATTCTAAAACATTCTGTTCCTTTGATGTCCTCTTCTACAAAAGATTTTATAAAAGTAAACTACCACTTTGACCACATTATTATTCAACAGGATCGGAAAAGGCCTTTCAACTCATCAAGTGGTCATTGAACACTAAACTTCCATTTTCAGTAATCCCATATTTTTATCATCTTTTATTCTCCCAACATTCCCATCAACTACCAAATTCTACCACTCACTACACACTCAGGGCACTTACCATGACCAATATCAACCCACATTTGGTTGAGTTATGGGAGGAAGTCAGAACACCAGAAGAAAACCACATGGTCAGAGGGAAACTTGCACACTTTACCATTCCTTCAAAACTAATCAATAAGCTTTAAGAGTTTGGCCTCAATCTGTCCTTGTGCAATCAGATCCTTGATTTCCTCACTTACGTACCCCACTCAGCTTGGATTGGCAATAACATCTCCTCACAATCTCCATCAGCCTGGTGTATGACAAGGCTCCTGCTCTATTTGCTTCACATTTATAACCGTGTGACTAAGCGCAGCTCCAATGCCATATGTAAGTTTGCTGATGACACCACTGTTGTTGACACAATCAAAAAATGGTGGTGAATCAGCATATAGGAGGGAGATTGAAAATCTGGCTGAGTGGTATCACAACAACTCATTGTCAGAAAGACCACGGAGCTGATTATTGACTTCAGGAGGAGGAAACCAGTCATTCGTGAGCCATTCCTTGATGTTATCATTCCAGAGGACCTTTCCTGCGCTCAGCATGTAAGTGCAATTATGAAGAAAGCATGGCAGTGCCTCTATTTTCTCAGAAGTCTGCAAAGATTTGGCATGACTTCTAAAACTTTGAAAAACTTTTATAGATGTTTTAGATGTGCAGTGGAGAGAATATTGACAGGTTGCATCAAAGCCTGGTATGGAAGCAGCAAAGCCTTTGAATGGAAAGTCCTATAAAAAGTAATGGAAACAGATGAGTCCATCACAGGTAAAGCCATTCCCACTATCGAGCATATCTACTCGGAGCACTCTCATAGGAAAGCAGCATCCATCATCAGAGACTCCCACCTTCCAGGCCATGCTGTCTTCTTGCTGCTGCCATCAGGAAGAAGGTACAGGAGCCTCAGGACTCACAGCACCAGGTTAAGTAACAGTTATTACCCTTTAACCATCAGGCTTTTGAACCAGAGGGGATAAATTCACTGAACTTCATTTGCCCCATCATTTAGTTATTCTCACAACATATGGACTCACTTTCAAGGACTTTTCATCTCATGTTCTTGATATTTATTGATTAATTATTTATTATTACTATTTGTTTTTTTCTTTAGTATTTGTACAGTCTGTCGTCTTTCACATGTTGGTTGTTTTTCCGTACTGTTGGGTGTAGTCTTTCATTGATTCTTTTACAATTCTTGGATATACTGAGTATCCCGCAAAACAAAAGAATCTCAGGGTTGTATATGGTGACATATATGTACTTAAATAATCATTTACTTTGAACTGTGACAGCACCCACAGAAAGGGTTGAGCACAGGTCTCATGTTTATGAGGTAGCAGTTCTGATAGCTTGTGGCTTCCAAATTAGATTGGGAGGCATGATGTAAAGCGTTAGCAAGACAGCGACTATACCTCATTAGGATTTAATATGTCAACAAAAACACTCAAAAACTTCTATAGATGTACTGTGGAGAGCATTCTAACAGGCCGCATTACTGACTGGTATGGGGGGGAAGGGGAGCTATTGCACAGGACCGAAAGAAGCTGCAGAGGGTTGTAAATTTACTCGGCTCCATCTTGGGCACTAGCCTACAAAGTACCCGGGACATCTTCGAGGAGCGGTGTCTCAGAAAGGCAGCGTCCGTTATTAAGGACCCCCAGCACCCAGGGCATGCCCTTTTCTCACTGTTACCATCAGGCAGGAGATACAGAAGCCTTAAGCCACACACTCAGTGACTCAGGAACAGCTTCTGCCATCCGATTCCTAAATGGACAGTGAACTAGTGAACACCACCTCACGTTTGTTTTTGCATGATTTTTAATTAATTTAATATACGTATATTGTAATTGATTTACTTATATGTTTATTAATTGTTTTTCTCTTTTCTATATTACATATTGCATTGAACTGCTGCTGCTAAGTTAACAAATTTCACAACACATGCCAGTGATAATAAACCTGATTCTGATTCCGATTCTACTGATGCATCGGTGTGTAGCATTTTGGGATGTTCTATTCTGTTGTGGTTCTTGCTGATTGTGTGAAAGAAATAACATTGAAAGCTGGCAATGCGCAATTACAGTTCTCTGGCTGTTTGCACAATCTTTATTGATATACAAAACAACTAATCCACGTCTAAGTATAGTTCCTGGGCTATCACTACAGAAGAAAATTGTGGTAAACTATAACTCAGTTTCTGAAAATGTGCAACATAAAATAAAAACAGGTGTTTGTTTTTCTTTTGGAAGAGATCTACAGGGATCACTGAAAGCAATTATGATGCATACAATAATGGCTGATAGGAAAAAATACGCACAGGATAGCTATATACCATGAGCAAAAATGTCAATAACCAAGGGAAGATACTGGGAAATATTTTGGGATGCTAGTAGCAGTAAATTGGCAATTTGGAATGTTTGCACTCAGGGTGGGTTGGAGTCAGGAATACACTAGCTGAAAGGCTGGTGGAAGTAGTACTGCTCATCATACAAACATAACCACCATTGAGGACACCTTCACAAAGCAATGCCTCAGGAAGGTTGCATCCATCATTAAGGACCATCACCATCCAGGTTGCAAGGGAAAGGTGCAGGACCTTGAGACGCACGCTCAATGTTTTAGGAACAGCTTCGTCCCCTCCAACACCAGATTTCTAAATGATCTATGAACCCATGAACACTACCTCACTATTGTTCTTTTTTATTCATTGTAACTTGCAATAACATTTTACATGCTGTACTGTACTTTCTCCATAAGCAACAAATTCCTTGACATATGACAGTGATAATAAATAAAGAACTGAGAAATGGCTTGAAGCTTGACAGACCGGGATCAGATGGACTCCTTTGAGATATATTTCTATAGTACTATGCAATGATGAGTGACAACCACTACTTTTTATATTGGGATTATAGCAGACAATGAAGACAGCCAACAAGTCAGGCAGCATCTGTGGAGGCAGAAACAGTGAATGTTTCTAATCGTTAAGTCTGTTTCCTTTTCCCTAGATGCTGGATAACCTGCTGAATATCTCCAAGCTTTATTTCTTTAGTTTTCCGACTTCATGTTGGTGCTGATTTACATCCTCCTTCACACTTCAGATCTTTCCCAAAACTTACCACATTTACTGGGTTCAAATGGAAGGATATTTAATATCCTTTGCCCTTTCATCACATTCATGATTTCAAGGACAACACTGAAGATAGCCGTGTTTTGACAAAAACTCTGTTCAAGCAATGGCAACGCTCTGATTATTTTCTTAGCAATCTCTGTGGAAAATGATTTCACTGCTTCATCAGCGATATTAAACTCTTCCATCCAGCGTAACAATTTTCCTTATGGACAATACAGCAGAGGAGGAAAGGAACATAAATGTAAACTAACCTTTCACAATTAACTCTGCATAGTTGGACACCCCGGAGCCTCTGTCTGATTCAATCACACAACGATAGCGGTCACTGTCACTCTTAATGGTGTTAGCCACCATGAAGGTAGCTACGAATCGACGGTGGTTCAACACTTTGGTCTCCTTCACAGGTGTGTCATGTCCATTGTGCCGCTGAAGAGGACAACAGTAAAAAGTAACACATTAAACGCTTAGTCCAGAGAGAGCCATACACCAATGATACTCAAGGCTAAGGAGAAATTGCTAACTTCTGAGATCAGTGATAGTCAACTTCAACCAAGTTTGCCATCAAGTAATTGATAGAGTGGGGCAAATTGTATCATCCTTACCATGATTGAGAGTTACGTTAGCAATTATAACTCAACACTGCAAGTACTTTACTCCAAACCTCATGTTAAAATTACTGCCAGTGAGTGAGCGCACTTTCAGAGGGAAGCAGGAATTGCACAGTGGATGGTCGAGCTGCCTCCTCATAGCTCCAGTAAACTGAGTTCAATTCTCAACTCAGGTTGCTGGAGTTTGCATGTTCTCACTGGGCTTCTCTGTGTACTCTGGATTTCTCCCAAATCCCAAAGGTGTGTGGTTAGTAGATCAACTGATCATTCTAAATTGCTCCTAGTGTGTGAATAGATGGCAAAATCCAAGGGGAGTGTTGTAAGAATTTTAAAAAATGGCATAAGGTAGGATTAATGTAAAGTGGTACTTAACGGCTGGCACAGATGTGGTGAGCCAAAGGGCCTGTTTCCATCTGGTATCAGTCTGTGACCATTGTATTGTAAGTGTAAATGCAGCCTTCAAAATTTATCACAGTTCTCATTCCTGCCTTTAAGTACAGTGAGTGCAAATGCCATTAAGGTGCAGTGATGCGGTGAAATGACCAATTGTGCTCTGGTCTTGGCTCAGCAGAGATCATTTGGGGAGCAGCAGTTGTAATCTGAATCCAGACTAAATTTCTGTTCAAAGCCCAGCATGACACCTGAGAAACGTAAACACCATTAACTAAATAAATGCACAATAAAAAGTTACTGGGAATAATGGTAAACACGAGGAAATCTGCAGATGCTGGAAATTCAAGCCACACACATCAAAGTTGCTGGTGAACACAGCAGGCCAGGCAGCATCTCTAGGAAGAGGTACAGTCGACGTTTCGGGCCGAGACCCTTCATCAGGACTAACTGAAGGAACAGCTAGTAAGAGATTTGAAAGTGGGAGGGGGAGGGGGAGATCCAAAATGATAGGAGAAGACAGGAGGGGGAGGGATGGAGCCAAGAGCTGGATAGTTGATTGGCAAAAGGGATATGAGAGGATCATGGGACAGGAGGCCTAGGGAGAAAGAAAAGGGGGAGGGGGGGAAAACCCAGAGGATGGGCAATGGGTAAAGTGAGAGGGACAGAGGAAGAAAAAAGAGAGAGAGAAAAAGAACGTGTATATAAATAAATAAGGGATGGGGTACGGGGGGGGGGGGCATTAGTGGAAGTTTGAGAAATCAATGTTCATGCCATCAGGTTGGATGCTACCCTGACAGAATACAAGGTGTTGTTCCTCCAGCCTGAGTGTGGCTTCCTCTTTACAGTAGAGGAGGCCGTGGATAGACATATCAGAATGGGAATGGGACTGGCACGTGGAATTAAAATGTGTGGCCACTGGGAGATCTTGCTTTCTCTGGCGGACAGAGCGTAGGTGTTTAGCGAAACGATCTGCGTCGGGTCTCACCAATATATAGAAGGCCACATCGGGAGCACCAGACTCAGTATATCACCCCAGCCGACTCACAGGTGAAGTGTCGCCTCACCTGGAAGGACTGTTTGGGGCCCTGAATGGTGGTAAGGGAGGAAGTGTAAGGGCATGTGTAGCATTTGTTCCACTTACAAGGATAAGTGCCAGGAGGGAGATCGGTGGGGAGGGTTGGGGGGGACGAATGGACAAGGGAGTCGCGTAGGGAGCGATCCCTGCGGAAAGCGGGGGGAGGGGGGGAGAGAAAGATGTGCTTAGTGGTGGGATCCCGTTGGAGGTGGCGGAAGTTACGGAGAATAATATGTTGGACTTGGAGGCTGGTGGGGTGGTAGGTGAGGACAAGGGGAACCCTATTCCTAGTGGGGTGGCGGGAGGATGGAGTGAGAGCAGATGTGCTTGAAATGGGGGAGATGTGTATGAGAGCAGAGTCGGTGGTGGAGGAAGGGAAGCCCTTTCTTTAAAAAAGGAGGACATCTCCCTCGTCCTGGAATGAAAAGCCTCATCCTGAGAGCAGATGCGGCAGAGACGGAGGAATAATGGTAATCTGGAAGCCACCAGACTCTTGTAAAAACTCATTTCGTTTTTGAGTGAAGGAAGTCTACTGTCCCTCTCTTCCAAAAATGCTAGAAAATAGGAGCAGCAGTAGACCACTCAGCCCCTCACACCTGTCTAGCCATTCACTATGATCATGGCTGATCTAGCCAAGGCTTCAACTCCTGTTTCATGGCAGATTCACAGAGCCTCCATGCACCCCCCACCCCATTATCTTGCTCCACTCCAAATATATCTAATGTATTAGCCTTCAGAACCCTCTAGGCAGAAACTAACCACCTGTCGCAAGAAATTGCCTGCCCTCCACTCTCTCTGCATCAATCCCCAACCTGACCATCAAACCCGCAAAGTGGGGTGCTGTTGTAGTGTGGCACACTGATCTCTACCTTGTGGAGGCCAGGCAGCAACTCTCAGACACCTCCTCAGACCTACCCCTTGAAGGGGACTCCACTCCAGACCATCAGAAAACCATCTCTGACACCAGTGACCTTATCAACACTGGAGAACTCCCATCTACTGCAACCAAACCCATAGTTCCCTTACCTCACACTGTTCACTTTTATCTCCTATCCAAGATCCACAAACCTGCCTGTCCAGATAGGCCTATTCTCTCTGCCTGCTCGTGCCCCACTGAACTTGTGTCCTCTTATCTCTACTCCATTCTATCGCTCTTGGTTCAGTCCCTTCCCACTTACATCCGTAACACCCCTCATGGTCTCCATCTCCTCACTAACTTGCATTTCCCTCGCCTTGACTGCCTCCTTTTCATCATGTCTCTATACAATTTTATCCCCAATAAGAAGGGCTTGAAGCTCTCTGGTTCTTTCTCAATAAAGGAACCAACCAGTTTCTTTCCAACACATCCATCACCAACAGGCAGAACTGGTCCTCACCTCTCAACAATTTTTCCTTCGGCTCCTCCCACTTTTTTCAGACTCAAGGGGTAGCCATTGGCACCAGGATAGACCCCAGGGATGCATGCCTATTCACTGGGTATGTAGAACAGTCAATGTCCCAAGCCTTCCTCAGTAATGCTCCCCAACTCTTCCTCTGCTACAGTGACAACTGCATTGATGCTGCTTCATGCACCCATGCTGAGCTCATCAATTTCATCAACTTTGCCTCCAACTTCCATCCTGTCCATAAATTCACTTGGCCCATTTCTGTCTCCTCCCACCCTTTTCTCAATTTCTCTGTCTCAATCTCAAGAGACAAGCTGTCGACTGACATCTTTTATAAGCATACTGAATCCCACAGTTATCATGACTATACCCCTTCCCACCCTGTCTCCTATAAAAATGTTATTCTCTTTCTTCAGTTCTTTCATCTCTGCTGCAACCTGTTTCCTGGATATGGGTTTCCTTTCCTGGACATCAGACAGGTCCTCCCTCTTCAGAGAACGTGGTTTCCCTTCCTCCACTATTGATGCTGCCCGCACCTGCACCTCCTCCATTTCCCCAACACCCATGTTCACCCGAGCTTCCCACTGCGAAAAGGAAGATCCTCTCTACATCCACTCTATATAAGCCTTTTAACATTCGATTGTTTTCAATAAGACCCCCCCCCCACCGTCTTCTAAATTTCAGTGACTTCAGGCCCAGAACTAGCAAATGTTTCTCATATGATAAGCCTTTTAATCCCAGAATCATTTTCATTAGACTGCTTTGAGCCCTCTCCAATGTTAACACATCCTTTGTTAGATAAGAGGCCCAAAACTGCTCACAATACTGTACTCCAAATAAGACCTCACCAGTTCCTTATAAAGCTTCAGTATTACACCCTTGCTTTTATATTCTAGTCCTCTTGAAATAAATGCTAGCATTACATTTGCCTTCCTCACCACTGACTCAACCTGCAAGTTAACCTTCAGGGAATCCTTCACGAGGACTCCCAAGTCTCTTTGCACCTCAGATTTTTGAATTTTATCCTCTTATACAAAATCATCTATGCTTTTATTTCTTCTACCAAAGTGCACTTTCTGACTCTATTCCATCTGCCAGTCCATTGCCCATTCTCCTAATCTGTCTGAGTCATTCTGCAGCCTCCTTGTTTCCTCAAAACTACCTGCCCCTCCACCTAGTTTCGTATTGTCTGCAAACTTGGCCACAAAGCCATCAATTCCATCATCCAAGTCAATGACATACAACATAAAAACATCGACTCCTGCGGAGTACCACTAGCCACTGGCAGTCAATTGCAAATGGCTCCCTTTATTCCCATTCTTTGCTTCCTGTCAATCAACCAATGTTCTTTCCATGTTAGCATCTCTTGTGCAAAACGATGGCCTCTTACCTTGCTAAGCTGCCTCATGTGCAGCACTATGTCAAATGCTTTTTAAAAATTCCAATACACAACATCTACTGATTCTCCTTTGTCTATCCTTCTTGTTATTTCCTCAAAGAATTCCAATGCTCACTTTGGCCCATTTTTTCATCTGCTTCCAAGTACCCCAAAGCCTCATCTTTAACAACCAACTCCAATATGTTCTAACTACTGAGGTCAGGCTAACTGGCCTACAATTTCCTTCTTTCTGCCTCCAGCGATTCTTGCTAGTTGCAATTCCTAGTCCTCCAGAACCATGCCAGGCTCTAGTGTTTCTTGAAAGATCATTACGAATGCCTCCACAATCTTTTCAGCTATTTCCTTCAGAACCCTGGTGTGTAGTCCATCTATTCCAGGTGGCTTATTTTCAGATCTTTCAGCTTCCCAAGAACCTTCTCCCTAGTATAGCAGCTGCACTCACTTTTGCCCCCTGACACTCTCAAACTTCTGGCATACTGCTAACATCTTCCACAGTGAAGACTGATGCAAAATATTTATTTAGGCTGTCTGCCTTTTCCTTGTCCCGCATTACTACCTCTCCAACTTCATTTTCCAGTGGTTTGATACAGATGGATAGATACTTTATTGATCATAAAGATAATTACAGGGTCACAGTAGCATTACAAGTGCACGGATATACAAATATTAGAAGAGAAGTAAGAAAGAATAAAAAAAATAAGCTACCTCAATCAGTCTAATAGGAAGAGGTCATCACTTCCCCGGCTATAGGTTGATTCATTATAGAGCCTAATGGCTGAGGGTAAGAATGACCTCATACAGCGCCCTTTGGAGCAGCACAGTTATCTTAGTCAATTACGAAAAGTGCTCCTCTGCTCAGCCAAGGTGGCATGCAGAGGGTGAGAAACATTGTCCAGAATTGCCATGATTTTCCATAGGGTCCTATGTTCTACCACAGACTCCAGTGTGTCCAGTTTGAATTTTATAACAGAGCCAGTCTTTCTAATTAGTTTATTGAGCTGCTGGCATCACCCATGTGATGTCATTGCCCCAGCACACTGAAGATTGCACTGGTGACAACAGACTAGTAGAACATATGAAGGAGAGACCTGCATACTCCAGAGGTCCTCAGTCTCCTCAGGAAGCAGAGGCAACTTTTGATCTTCTTGTACACAGCCTCTGCGTTGGTGCTCCACTCAAGTCTGCCATCCAGATGCATCTCCAGGTACCTTTAGGTCCTCACCAGATCCATGTCCTCACCATCAATAATGACAGTGAGCAGTGTAGGCTTAGTCTTTCAAAAGTCCATCGCCATCTCCTTTGTTTTACTGATGTTGAGCTGCAGATGATTCACAACTACTGCACGGAGTCTTGTCATCTTCAGAAGTTTTCAGATGACTCTGCCATAGTTGGATGCATCAGCAAGGGAGATGAGGCTGAGTACAGGGCTACGGCAGGAAACTTTGTCACATGGTGTGAGCAGAATTATCTGCAGCTTAATGTGAAAAAGACTAAGGAGCTTGTGGTAGACCTGAGGAGAGCTAAGGTACTGGTGACCCCTGTTTCAATCCAGGGGGTCAGTGTGGACATGGTGGAGGATTACAAATTCCTGGGGATACGAAATGACAATAAACTGGACTGGTCAAAGAACACGGAGGCTGTCTACAAGAAGGGTCAGAGCCGTCTCTATTTCCTGAGGAAACTGAGGTCCTTTAACATCTGCCAGACGATGCTGAGGAGGTTCTACAAGTCTGTGGTGGCCAGAGCCATCATGTTTGCTGTTGTGTGCTTGGGCAGCAGGCTGAGGGTAGCAGACGCCAACAGAATCAACAAACTCATCTGTAAGGCCAATGATGTTGTGGAGATGGAACTGGACTCTCTCACGGTTGTGTCTGAAAAAAGGATGCTGTCTAAGTTGCATGCCATCTTGGTCAGTGTCTCCCATCCACTACATAATGTACTGGGTGGGCACAGGAGTACATTCAGCCAGATACTCATTCCACCGAGATGCAACACAGAGCGTCATAGGAAGTCATTCCTGCCTGTGGCCATCAAACTTTACAACTCCTCCTTTGGAGGGTCAGACACCCTGAGCCAATAGGCTGGTCCTGGACTTACTTCATAATTTACTGACACAATTTACTTATTAGTATTTAACTATTTAAGGTTCTATTACTATTTATTATTTATGGTGCAATTGTAACGAAAACCAATTTCCCCTGGGATCAATAAAGTATGACTATTCGTACCATTTGACAAAGTCCTCCAACAGGGCCCTGTATTCACCCTTCCTTTCTCCCTTTATACACCCAACTATTGCTGAGTCATCAAAGAATTTCTTCAGATGACATGACTCAGTGTTATATCTAAAGTCTGAGGTATACAGGGTTAACAGGAAGGGAGCCAATACCGTCCCCCTGTGGGGCTCCAGTGCGGCTTATATCCATGTAAGACACAGAACTCTGAAGCTGCACAAACTGTGGTCTGCCAGTCAGGTAGTCCATTATCCAGGATATAATGGAAGAGCCAATCTGCATTGAATGGAGCTTTTCTCCCAGCAACGAGGACTGTATGGTATTGAAGGTACTTGAGAAATCAAAAAACATGATCCTCACAGTGCTGCCCTGCTTATCCCAATGGGAGTAGGCTCTGTTCAGCAGGTAGATGACAGTATCGTCAAGCCCAAGGTGCTCCTGGTAGTCAAACAGCAGGGGGTTGAGGGTTGATCTGACCAGGAGTCGGAGGTGAGCCAGGACCAGCCTCTCTAGGGTTTTCATGATGTGTGAGGTCAGGGCCTCTGGACGGTAGTCATTCAAGACTTTTGGTTGGCCATTCTTGGGGACTGCAATCACACATGATATTTTTCCACACAGTCAGGACCCTTTCGAGGTTGAGACTCAGATTGAAAATGTGCTGGAGAACTCCACACAGCTACTCAGCATACTCCTTCACAACCTAGGGGTTCCAATGCTTTGCCATGTCTGAATTTCTCCAGTAACCTTCTCACTTGCCTTTTACTCTTCATAAATCTGATAACAACTTTTGTTATCCTCTTTGATATTATTAGCTAGTTTAAATTAAGTTTAAATATTTTCCCTCCTTATGGCTTTTTAGTTGTCTTTTGTTGTTTTTTCTTTTAAAGCTTCCTAATCTTCTAACTTTACAGTAATTTTTGTTCTATTATAAGTCATCTCTTTTGAATTTGACTTCCCTTGTCAGTCATTCTTAAGTATTATACCTTTAGAATACTACTTCTTCTTTAGGAGCTATCTATCCTGCATCTTCCAAATTGCTCCCAGAGACTCTAGCCATTGCTGCTCTGTGGTCATTCCTGCTAACGTCCTCTCCCTGTCAGCTTCGCCCAGTTCCTCCCTCTTGCCTCTGTAATTCCCTCTACTCCACTGTAATACTGATATATTTGATTTTAGCTTCTCCCCCTCAAATTGCAGGGTGAATTATTTCATATTATGATCACTGCCTCCTAATGGTTCTTCTACCTTAAGATCCCTAATCAGATCCAGTTCATTACACAACACCCAATCCAGGACAGTTGATCCCCTTGTACACTCAAACACAAGCTGCTTTAAAAAGCCATCTCATAGGCGTTCTACAAATTCTCTCTTTTGGGATCCAAAACCAGTACCAACATAATTTTCCCAATCTACTTGCATATTGAAATCCATCCCCCATGACTATCACAACATTGCCCTTTTGACATACATTTTCTATTTCCCATTGTACTTTGTAGCTCACATCCTGACTACTGTTTAGAGGCCTGAATAATATTCCCATCAGGGTCTTTTTACCCCTTCAGTTTTTTAACTCCATCCACAAAGGATCTACTTCTAATACTCTACCACCTCTTTCTAAGGATTTGATTTCATTTTTTTTCAATCAATAGAGCCACACGATACCCTCTGCTTACCTGCCATTTCTTTTGATACAATGTATATCCTTGGATGTTAAACTCCCAAATATAATCTTCTTTCAGTCACAACTCAGTGATGCCCACAACATCATTCCTGCCCATCTCTAATGTGCTGCAAGATCATTTACCTTATCCTGTATACAACATGCATTCAAATGTATTCTGTCTGGGTAGACTCCAACCAGATAACATGAATAAAGATTTTGTTGTCCAGTAAAAAACATTTCTTCCTCCTCCCCTCCTATTATATTGCCCACTCTAGCCTCTTATCTCTTCTCACCTGTTTATTACCTCCCCTGGGTCCCCTCCTCCTTCCCTATCTCCTATGGTCTACTCTCCTATCAGATTCCCTCTTCACCAGCCCTTTACCTTTCCCCCTTCCCCTGGCTTCACCAATCACCTTCTGGCTATCTTCTTTCCCCTCCCTGCATCTTTTCATTCTGACTTCATTCCCCTTCTTTTCAAGTCCTGAAGTATGGTCTCATCTAGAAACGTCAGCTGTTTAACCAGTGATATGATCTGTATTGACTGTATGCAGACAAGCGTTTCACTGTATTTTGGTACTCGTGATAATAATAAACCTATAGCAACAAAATAATTTGCCCTCTGATATAGACTCATAAGCCAACCAGTTCAAGGACTATGATGAATTGGTGGCAAGTGTTGGCATTGAAGGAGTAAAGTGAAAAACAGTGAGATTGTGCTTCTCTTTCATGGCCTTATTGACTGGAAGGGAGATGCTCTTTGTACTTTTTAAGTAATGTTCACAGTTTACAGTCAGGAAGTAAAATTTCATTTAGTTATTAAATTATAGAACATGAACATAGCTACACGTCCTGAATTTACCCTTCATCTCTACCACTACTGAACTGAGCCAGGTAATAAACACATTAAGAGGCTAGAGTCACTTACAGACCAGACCAGAGTTTTGACCTAAACTGCTAAAAGCTCCTTCCCCCAACAGATGCTGCTGTACCTGTTGAGTTCCAGCAGGTTGTTGTTGCTCTAGATTCCATCATCTGTCTCCTGAATCTCGAGGTATTGAGGGCTACTTTGTGCTGTACTGAGACTTTTATTTAGCTACTTGAATTTAAATTCCTCAGCAGTCCAGATAGTAACTAAACTCATGCTTCCCCACCCCACCCTGACCTCTCTCTCTGTGAACTCCTGCTTGAGCTGCCCTTGTTTCTAAACTGCATCATTGATAATATTCCAATTCTGCATAACTGTGTTTGCAATGGGAGTATCGCAAATGTAAATCCTTTACCAATAGATGCGAATGTACAGTTACCTGGAATAATCTTTTGTTTTATTTCCTTTCCTTAACTCAAAGGAAATGAAATTAACTCAGAGCCTACCAAATATAGTGACACAAGAGGGTGCAGATGCTGGAATCTGGAGCAACAAACTATCTGCTAGGGAAACTCAGCAGGTCAAGCAGTATCTGTGAGAGAAAAGCTATTGTTAATGTTTCAAGTCAAAACTCTGCATCCACAGTCCTGATACAGTGTTTCAGTCTGAAACATTGACATGTCCTTTCCTCCCAGATGACGATCAACCTGCTGAGTTCCTTCAGACAATTGTATGTTGCTACCAGCAATAGAACCCATTTACATGAATTTTAAACATTGACATAGATCTTTAATGTAAGACAAACTTGAATCTAATAGACAAATTGAATGAATGTACTGCAAACGGACTCAAAGAATTTCAAAAGCACATAAATAATTTTTTAAAGTTTATGTTTACACAAATTGGATCGACCCTTGCAACAAAATGGCTACTTGTACCAAATAGATTTTAAGAGCAAAGTACCAGTTACTTTCCCCTTTTCCTGCTAGTTTCTCTCTGTGCTTCTTTCAACACTGTTCAATGATTATCAGCCACTTGCTGCTTCAAAAGTGTGCATCAGATTGACATTTTATGTAATGAGGCTGTAGCAACTGCTTCATTACTCTTGATTACCAATGCTCTGGGACTGACTTAAATGCCAATTTTCAAAATTTCTACCAGTTGATATTTTAAGAAAGATAATTTTATGAAGTTTAAAATATTTAAACTAGCAATTTAAAATATTTAAAATATATCTTTGTTAGAAGCACAATGGTCACAATTAAATCCAATTTATTTCAAAAATGGTAGGCATATGTACTTCTGTTGTGACAGCTATATTTTAAGTGTAAATGCTGACTGATGTTTTGAATTGTTTTCTTCCCACTGCTTCCTCTCCTGAAGGTATGGATTTGTTGCTAGGACACGGTCTAACAATGCTCCATAACCTTTGGCCACAACACTCCAGTGTCCCTGCTGAATAGACATTGCACATTTATAACAATGGTGCTGGATCAAAGGTTCCTGTCATATGAAAAGACTGGAGCTAGTGGGACAATTTTCCTGAAGAATAGATTTAACAAGGTACTCAAAATGATGAAGATTGTTTCTAAGTAGCTAGATAAAATGATTTTCACTTGCAAAGGGTGTAATAGAGATGAGGCTTAAGATAATCAGAAATAAGTTCTGGGAGAGGTGAGAATTTTTTTTTACTCACTGTGTTATTATAGTCTGGAATCCAAGATAGTAAAAGTACAGGAAGCAAATTCTAATGTAATTATCAAAAGAAAATGGATCTACACTGAAGAGTGAATATTAGCAGTACTCTGTGGAAAAGTAAAAGAATAGGATCAATTATATAGAACTTTCCAAAACTCAGCTCAGATACAGCTTCAATATTCTAAGACTCAAATCAAGTGGCAAAATTTTCCTGGCTTGTCATTGGAATCAAATAAAACCCATATCTAGACAATTAAAAAAAGACCAACGCCATCTCTAGATGCAAGCGATATGGCAAATACTGAAAATCTTGAGCAACACACACAAAATGTTGGCAGAACTCAGCAAGTCAAGCAGCATCTATAGAGGAGGATAAAGGGTTGACGTTTTGCGCTGAGATCCTTCATCAGGACTGGAAAGAAAGAAGGAGGAAGCCAGAACAAGAAGGTGGGCACGGGGGAAGAGTACAAGCTGGCAGGTGGTAGTTGAATCCAGGTGAGTGGAAAGGTAGGTGGGTGAGCAGGGAATAAAATAAGAGGCTGAGAGATGATAGGTGGAAAAGGTAAAGGGCAAAGGGCTAAAGGAGAAGGAATTTGGGAATCTGATAGGATAGAACAGAGGACCATGGAAGAAAGGAAAGGTGGAGGGTAACTCACCTCAGAGGTGATGGGCAAGTAAGGTGGTGAACGGGTGAAGGGGAAACCAGAATAAGGAATGGGAAGCATAAGAAGAGGGAGGGAGTAGTAATTAACAGAACTGAGAGAAATTGTTCCTCATGCTATCTTTGCTGTTATTTTATTGAAAGCTCTAGCTTACTTGATGTTCTTTTACTGACGGGAGGGGCTTCCAGACTTGGAAGCTGTGCTTGAGATGAAGCAAATTCCACCTTCAGCAAAGGCTGGAAACTTGCTGAGTCACCTTCTGAGCTGTCATTGCTCTGGTCAAAAATACATGCTGTATTGCTCAGGAAGTTGAGACTGACGGTCATCTTTCTAAGAGACCAGTACCGTAGGAAGTGGCTCAGATGCAACACATTTCTTGTAAGAATTATTAGGAAATAAAGAGCATGTGTACAGAAACTCACAGCAGTACTTAGCTGTGAGACTCTCAACTTCTGAGCCTGCATAACTACCAAAAGCCATTCTGTAGAAACAATACAAAGAATTACCTGCTGGGAGAACATATTTAAATAACAATGAATGTAGTGACTTCTGCTGAATTTAATAGAAAAAGAGAAAATGTTAAAAATGTGAAACAGCTAAGGCAGCATATGAGGAATAGAGAAAAATATAAAGAATTTTAAGTAACAACCTTCCATTACAACTTTCTCATGAAAGCATATTGACCAGAAACTCTGTCTATCTCTGTCTATAGATGCTGCCTGGCCTGCTGAGTACTTTGGTTTCATTCTTTCGTTCTTGTGTTCTTGGTTTATGATTTTTTTCTTACCTGAAGCCAAAGTTTGTCAGTGAAGGAAGTTTGCCCATTGGCCATGCACTGGAAGGTAGCATTCTGCCCCGCGTTAACCTCTACATTCTGCAGGCGTAGGAAGTGGGGAGTTTTCGCTACAATGATGAAAAAAGAAATAGTAAATGATCTGGGATAAAAACATTTGCAATATAGCACTGCAATTTTCAATACTTCAATTAAGTACAAGCCAAGTGCTTTCCAGCATTTTCAGATTGTTTTTCTGATTTCGACCATCCTCAGTATTTTGGCTATTGTTCAATTTATATTCTTCCCTCAGTAACACACTGTTGATTAACACAATAAATTACAAACATCTGCAGTAGTGAGAAAAACACAACTAAAAGGAACTCTGCCACACCTGTATCCATGAATCATTTGTACTGCAGCACCAGGGGCATTTATCATTAAAGATCAGGCAGAGTAAGAATGTAACAATGTACATAGCTGTACCTCCAGATAAGTACTGTCCATTGAATCAATGTTCACATTTTGGTGTAACAGTTTTGTGAATTCATACATTTAAACTTCAATCAAAATTACAGGAAAGTTACTTTCTACTCCTAGATAAACATCGAAGCCACAGAGCAGCAATAAATCAATGAATGTTCGATGAAACACACATCAAAGTTGCTGGTGAACGCTGCAGGCCAGGCAGCATCTCTAGGAAGAGGTGCAGTTGACGTTTCGGGCCGAGACCCTTCGCCAGGACTAGACTTGTCCATGACTTGTCTAAGGGTCAACCTGGCAAGGTCAGATTCATTAGACAGTCAAGGCTCTGTTAGGATGGAGTCTTCCAGTAGAAACCTGCGGTTATAGCTGAGCTGATCCTTGACCATATGACCATAAAGCCACAAGACATCGGAACAAAATTAAGCCATTTGGCCTATTGTGTCAACTCCACCATTAAGCCATGGCTTATTTATTTTCCCTCTCAACCCCATTTTCCTGCCTTTGCCCTGTAACCTTTGACACCCTTACAAATCCAGAGCCTAATAAGCTCAACTATAAATAGATCCAATGACTTGGCCTCCACAACCATCTGTGGCAATAAATTCCACAGATTCATTACCACTTGGCTAAGGAAGTTCCTCCTCAACTGTGTTCTAAAGGTTTTCTTCTATTCCAAGGGTGTGCCCTCTGGTCCTAAACTCCTCCACCATTGAAAACATCATTATTTGGAGCTGTTGCTTTAGTTCTTTGGGAGAAAATCACAAAGTTAAAACCTAGAGATGCTGAAACTGGCTCAGAGCAAGATGTTTCTGGATGAAAACATGGAAGGATGGTGAAAAGGGGTAAAGAAAATATGTTTGGAAAGAAGTAGGAGGGAGGATTAGAAAAGTAAAGAGAGTTAAAGATAAGATGAAATACATGGGGAGAATGAGGAAAGAATGAGTTATAGGAAAATATCAAATAGCTTAGGATATTTTTTTTCCTTGAAGCGTAAGGGAATGAGAGGAGATTTGAAAGAAACATACAAAATTATAAGGAGTATAGATAGGGTAAATAATTAGGCTTTTTTCCATTGAGGTTGTGTGAGACTGGAACTAGAGGTCATAGGTTAGGGGTGAAAGATGAAATAATTAAGGGAAAGCTGAGGGTGAACTTCTTCATTCAAAGGGTGGTGCGAGTGTGGATTCAATTGCAAAAGTCAAGAGAAGTTTGAATAATACATGGATGGGAGGGGTATGGTAGGCTGTAGTCCAGTTGTGAATCAATGCAACTAGGCAGTGATTAGATGACCGAATGGTCTGTTTTTGCACAGTAGGACTCTGTAACTCTATGACTGTTAGTTATGGGGCAATTTTCATAAGTTATGGAATGAAGATGGCAGCTAGTTAATTCAAATGCAAACCAATCTTCAAAAAGGTTTTGTAACCTCTCCATACTATTCAAAACAGACACCATTGTCTGTTACAGATCACAGGCTGCTGGCTAATGACAGGAGGACATTTAAGAAATTTGCTTCTATTGGCACTTGTACAATGATATTTTGTCAAACAATGTGACATCTTATGATACTTTAAGACCATCAAAATCAGCCATTGTTTGCAGGAATCCCAATTCTGCACCTTTGCAATTACACATGGGAAGGCAATAAGTAAACATTTATATTAACCAGCGCATATTGAATCATCTGTCATGAGATCGGGGAGGGCATTATGTGAACATCTCCTGCATTAATACATATATGATTAAACACATATTCCTGCTATTTAATACACAATTTATTGTCTGTTTTGCCTATGTTTTATACATCCAACAGACCAACCCTCAACACTGTGACAAATGAGTATATTCTGAGGATTGGGTGCTTGGTGCTCAGCAGACATTGGACCAGCCAATGGTATTTGAATGTTCAAAGGAATTCTGCTATTTGGGATGTGCTTTGATTGTAGCCATGTTATTCTGCAAGGTTACTTGTCAACACTCAAAATGTTAAAATAAGTAATTATTCCATGGAAACAGTATTTAATTGTATATTGTTACCTTTGTATGTAAAAAGTATAAGTCATCACTGCATTCTTGCATGACAATGGAGGAGAAAGAGATACATCAGAAAATCTGCTTAGGATGAATAAATACATTGTGCAATTTACCTGCCTCAGGAAACCCTCGTTCAAGAAACAGTCACAACAATGGTATATGGAGGATGTGACAGAGGGTGCAGAGAAGATCCACCAACATGTTGACTGGAATGAAATGGTTCAGTTATGAAGAGAGGCTGGAGAAGCAGGAGCAGAAAAGGTTACAAGTAAGGATATAGCTGAAAGAAATAAAATTCTGAGGAATACAGACCGGGTAGATAGCAGGACACTATCCCGTATACCAGGGGTAGATAAAACTAAAGGATATACTGTAGGTTTAGGGTCGGGGGAAAAGATTCAGAGGTGATCCGAGGAGGACCCTTCTTCAGATAAAGAATGATAAATGCCTGGAATACACCACCTGAGAAAGTGATTGAAAATGAATGGAACTGAATCACTGATTGCATTTAAGAGGTGTATAAATGCACACTTGAATGGTTTAAGTCTATTAACCAAGTGCTGGGAGATGGGATTTATAAGGAAAGGTGCCAATGGATGAGTTGACATAAATGGCCTACTTCTATGCTGTTTGATTCTCTTAAAAACTAAATTTGAAATTATAACATTGATGGTCAGAAAAATGGTTGCATATGAGGGCTAAAAATGTTAGAAGATTTGAGAGAAAGGAGAATTACAAAAAGATGAATAGGTAGAAGGGGAAGTGGGGGGGAAGAATGAATGTATATTGATTACTGTGTGTGTAATTCCACAGTGTATTCTCCAAAAGCACGTGTCCAAGGCTACATCAAACAATCGCAGTGTCAGAATTAACGTAGGCGATCTCAGAAGGTCTTCCAGTGCAAGACAGTGTATTTTTTTTAAATATGAAGAAAATTATGCATTACCCAAAGGATTTCCTCAAAGCCAATTAATAAAGACCTGCCTGGCTTATTCTGAGCTTTATATAAGTGCCAATATATATTACAGCAGGCCACACATTATCACTGCTGAATCTAACTGTATCTAACATTACCAACTCAATGGCAGTTTGCCAACAGAGTATCATGACACAAGAACGACAACTTCAATTTATAAACCACTCAACACATTAAAATTGTCAAGACAATTCTCAGAGATTAGCTGACAAAGTTTGATACTGAACCAGATGAGGAGATAGTAGGAGAAGAGGTGACCAGTGAGGACGCTTTCAGGATGTCCTTGGAAGTGAAAACAAGGTAGAAGGGTGAAGATGTTGAAGAGGGCGTGGTGTCAGATTAAGCATGTAAACGTAGAAGAGAAAATTACATTTTCTCCCACCTACAGTATCCTTTCTAATCTACTTAAATATCTGGATTCTGAAAAATAATTTGCAGGATTTTCAAATGACACAGAAATTAAAATACTTCACAACTACAACACTTAGTCATCAAGATATCAGCAGGGAAATAGAGCTTTCCTCTGAGGCAACAGCCAATCTGTGATCGGATGTAGCTATTGAGGTTTGCTGATTAAGTACATAAGAAAACGATTCACAACAGTTTGGAGTTTGAGTAGAGGCAATCAGCAGTTAGAAACATGAGAAGATGTAGCTCCTTCAGGATTGCCGATTGAGTGCATAAGTCATTGATTCGCAGCAGGTTGGTGTTTGAGCGACAGCCAATCAGCAATTTGGATTGATTGGCATGAACAAATAAAAGTAAGGCAGGGGCAAGCGAAACAGCCATTGTAGGAGTGGAGAGTATTAGAGTGGTTATTTGAAGCTTTAGCTCTTCAAGGCTTCAGCAACAAAGAGGCTTGAATGAAAGAAGGCAAAAAAGCTGGAGGAGGATTCGTTTTTCCCAAGTTTGCTTCTGGTTTCCTTCTTTACATTTGCACAGTTAGAGCAGTAGGGATATCAGCAGGATAGTTGAATGCTCCTCTTGCAGAATGTAAGAAGGCAGGGAGATATCCAGTGTAATCTCTATCAGCACAGGAGCACCACAGAGATGTGTACTTAGGCCCCTGCTCTACTCGCTTTACACGTATGACTATGTAGCTAAGTACAGCTCCATCACCATGTACTAATATGCTGATGACACTACTGTTGTGGGCTGTATCAAGGGGGGTAATGAATCAGCACACAGAAGGGAGGCTGAAAACTTGGCTGTGGTGTAATAACAACAACCTTTTACTCAATGTCAGTAAGACCAAGGAACTGATTATAGACTTCAGGAGAGGGAAACCAGAAATTCATGAGCCAGTAATCATCAGAGGATCAGAGATGGAGAGGGCCAGTAACTTTAAATTCCTGGGTGCCACTATCTTAGAGCAGCGATCCCCAACCACCGGGCCGCGGACTGGTACCGGGCCGCAAGGCATGTGCTACCGGGCCGCGAGGAAGCGATATGATTTGGCGATAGGAGCAGCTGCACCTTTCCTCATTCCTTGTCACGCCCACTGTTGAGCTTGAACGCACGCGAGGTCATTACCCGTGTGTCATCCATGTCAGCGTGGGAAGGAGATCAACTCCTCGAGCTTGCAAATGACGGCAGGCTGAAAAGTATGTTTGACATAACATCTCTGCCGGCATTCTGGATCAAAGTCAAGGCTAAATATCCTGAGATAGTCAGGAAAGCACTGAAAACGTTGCTTCCATTTCCAACATATCTCTGCAATGAATGCAACGAAAACTAAATTGCGGAATAGACTGGACATAAGGAACCCATTCGAGTATCGCTGTCTCCCTTCACCCCTCGATAGGACCATCTTGTTGCAGGAAAACAAGCCCAGGGCTCCCACTGATTCAGCGATACTGGTGCGTTGCAATGATTTTATATGTTTATACGAGGAAAATATGCGCTGTGTGTTTGATATCCAAACGTTACTTAAAATGTTATGATGCTATTATAAGTGACTTATATAACCATGTAACAATTACGGCATGGAAACAGGCGATCTCGGCCCTCCTAGTCCGTGCTGAACGCTACTCTCACCTAGTCCCACGGACCTGCACTCAGCCCATAACCCTCCATTCCTTTCCTGTCCATATACCTATCCAATTTTTCTTTAAATGATAATATCGAACCTGCCTCCTACCACTTCTACTGGAAGTTCATTCAACACTTCAAGCTCCCCTGTCCTCCCCTGATAATTGTCTTATCGCTATATTCATGCGAGGAAAATATGCGCTGTGTATTTAATATTAAATTCGTTAGATAAACCCTTTTAGAAACGAAATTGAGTGTATTAGCCACTTATCACCTATATTCCAGTCGTGATTAACACACCTCCCCCGCCGTCGCCAACAGAATCGGCCATAACAATTTTTAAGAAATCGGCACGTAAACGCATGCGCACTGGTGCCCGCGCAAGGCTTCATGGTCATTGTAGTCTTTCTCGGGGTAAACCCAACGTATTTGACTGCTACTCTTGTACGTTGGCAACCCTACTCCCAGTCCACCGGTCCGCAAGAATATTGTCAATATGAAACCGGTCCGCAGTACGAAAAAGGTTGGGGACCCCTGTCTTAGAGGACCTGTCCTGGACTCAATATATAAATATAATTGCAAAGGATGCACAACAGTGCCTCTAGTTCCTCAGGAGTCTGTGAAGATTCAGCATGTCATCAAAAACCTTGGCAAACTTCTATCGATATGTGGTGGAAAGTGTATTGATTGACTGCATTATGACCTGGTATGGGAACACCAATGCCTTTGAGCAGAAAATTCTACTAAAGGTAGTGGATTCAGCCCAGTACATCACAGGTAAAACCCTCCCAGCCATTGAGCACACCTACATGAAACATTGTTGTAGAAAAGTAGTATCTATCATCAAAGATCCTCACCACCTAGGCCATCAGGTAAAAGGTACAAGTGCTTCAGGACTCACACCAACAGGTTCAAGAACAGTTATTGCACCTCAACCATCAGGCTCTTGAACAAAAGGGGATAACTACACTCATTCTACTTCTGCTGTTCCCAACAGATGATAGTCTCACTTTAAGGACTCTTTACCTTGTTATTTCATGCTCATTATTGATTGCTGTTTATCTACAGGGATAACCGCATTTGCACTATCTGTTGTCCTGTTTAGTTACTGTTCTATAGATCTGCTAAGTACGCCTGCAGAAAAAGAATCTCAGGGTTGTATGCGATAACACGTCTGTACTCTGATAATAAGTTTTATTTTGAACTTTGTACTTTGAACGTTGAAGTGCATCGAGCTGTAGCTTCAATTTATACTCCACATTAAGGTGTCAGAGTTGGCATTGGATGACCTCCAGATCATTCAGTAGGCCGAGTGGCTGATAGATAGAACACATAGAGAGATAGTTTCACCCAAGCTGCAGGACACAGGAGACTGGGTGACAGTCAGGAAGAGGAAAGGGGTTAAACAGATAGTAGAGAGTACACCTGTGGCCGATCAACAACAGATTACTGTTCGGGTGGTAAGACCTAACAGAGGGAAGCCACAATGGTCAGGTCTCTGGCACTCAGTGACCTGTGACTCAGAATGGAAGGGAGAGAAGAGGTGAAGTGTTGTGATAGGGGATCCATTAGTTAGGGGAACAGAAAGGAGGTTCTGTTGACGAGTGCAATATTCCAGGATGGTATGTTGCCTCCCGGGTGCCAGCATCCAGGACATCGCGGATTGAGTCCTCAGCATTCTTAAGGGGGAGCGTGAGCAGCCAGAAGTCGTGGTCCATATAGGTACCAATGACATAGTTAAGAAGAGTGATAAGGTTCTGCAAAGTGAGTCAGGGAGTTAGGTGCGAAGTTAAAGGAAAGGACCTCCAGGGTTGTGATCTCAGGACTGCTACCTGTGCCACTTGCTAGTGAGGTCAGAACTAGGAAGATCATACAGTTTGATACATGGCTAAGCAGTTGGTGTAGGAGGTAGGGATTCAGAATTTTGGATCATTGAGCTCTACTTCCAGGGAAGGTGGGACCTGTACAGGAGGGACTGTCTGCACCTGAATTGGGGGGAGGGGGGAACTAACATCCTTGTGGGAAGGTTTGTTAATGGTTTGGGTGGGGGGTTGGAAGGAGTTAAACTAGAGTTGCAGGGCTATGGTAATCAAAGTGCCAGAACAGATAGTGGGGAGGTTGTAGAGACAGGTATTGTTAAGACTTAGACAAAGGCAGGAACCAAAAGGTTGAACATGGTGTGACAAATGTTCTGAGCTGCATATATTTCAATGCAAGAAGTATTGTAGGAAAGGCAGATCAGCTAAAGGCATGGATCAACACCTGGAATTACGATTGTGTAGCCATTAGTGAGACTTGTTTGCAAGAAGGGCAGGACTGGCAGCTCAGTCTTCCAGGGTTCAGTTGTTTTAGGAGGGAAGAAGAGCAGGAGGGATTAAAGGGGGGGAGGTGATGTTATGAGTCAGGGAAAATATGTTGGCAGTGCACAGTCAGGACAAACTGCAGAACTCATCAAGTGAGGCTTTATGGGTGGAACTGAGGAACAAGAAAGGTGTGACCACGTCAACTGGGCTATAGTAAAGACCACCCAACAGATTTATAGAAACAAATTTGTAGAGAGATCACAGACTGTTGCAACAAACATACAGTTGTTATAGTAGGTGATTTTATCTTTCCACATATTGACTAGGACTCCCATACTGTAAAAGGATGAAACGGGATAGAGTTTGTTATATGTGTTCAGGAAAGCTTCTTTAATCAGTACACAGAAGTCCCAAAGAGAGAGAGAGTGTGATACTTGAGCTGTTATTAGGGAATGAGACAGGGCAGGTAACAAAAGTTGGTGTAGGGGAACACTTTGCATCTAGTGATCATAACGCCATGAGTTTCAAAGTAAATATCAGAAAGGATAGGTCTGGTCCATGGGTTGAGACTCTACATTGGAAAAAAAAAACAACTTTGATAGTATCAGAAAGGATCTGGCAAGCGTGGACTGGGAGAGGCTGTTTTCTAACAAAGGTGTACTTGGTAAATGGAAGGCCTTCAAAAATAAAACTTTGAGAGTGCAAAGCTTGTATGTGTTTGTCAGAATAAAAGGTAAAGATAACAGGTTCAGGGAACCTTGTTTTTCAAGAGATATTGAGACCCTGGATCAGAAAAAAAGAAGATACATTGGAGGTATAGGCAGGTAGGGACAAATAAGATACTTAAGGAGTACAGGAAATACAAGAGAACACTTAAGAAAGAAATCAGGAGAGCAAAAATAAGACATGAGATTGCCTCAGCAAATGAGGTGAAGGAGAATCCTCACGGATTCTACAGATATGTTAAGAGCAAAAGGACTGTACGAGATAAAATATGTCCTCTGGAAGATCAGAATGGTAATCTATGTGTGGAGCCAAGAGTTGGGGGAGATCTTAAATGGATATTCGCATCTTTATTTACTCAGGAGACTGACACAGAGTCTATAGAAGTGAGGCAAAGCAGCAGTGACATCTTGGACCCTATACAGACTACAGACGTAGAAATGTTTGCTGTCTTGTGGCCTGACAAAGTGTTCCCTTGGACCCTGTGGAAGGTATGCAGAAACTGCAGGGGCCTTACTAGAGATATTTAACACCTTTTGTGACAGGCAAGGTACCAAAGGATTAGAGGATCGCTAATGTTGTTCCGCTATTTAAAAAGCTCTAAAAATAAAGCAGGAAATTACAGGCCAGTGAGCCTGAAATCACTACTAGGGAAGTTATTGGAAAGTTTTCTAAATGACTGGATATATGAGCATTTGGATAGACATGCGACTGATTAGGGATAGTCAACATGGCTTTGTGCTTGATAGGTTATGTCTAACTAATCTTATATAGCTTTTCGAGGAAGTTACTAGGAAAGTTGATGAAGGCAAGGCAGTAGATATTGTCTACATGGACTTCAGCAAGGCATATGATAAGGTTCTGCATGCAAGGTTGGTCAGGAAGGTTCAATTGCTTGGCATTCAAGATGAGGTAATAAATTAGAGTGGAGATTGGCTTTGTGGAAGACCGAGAGTGGTTGTAGATGGTTGCCTCTCTGACTGGAAGGCCTATGACTAGTGGTGTGCCGTAGGGGTCGGTGCTGGCTCTGTTGTGGTCATTGATATCAATGATCTGGATGATGATGTGGTGAACTGGATCAGCAAATTTACAGATGATATCAGGATTGGGGGTATAGTGGACAGCGAGAAAGACAATCAGAGCTTGCAGCGGGATCTGAACCAGTTGGAAAAATGGGCTGAGAAATGGTAGATGGATTTTAATACTGACTGGTGCAAGATGTTGCACTTCAGAAGTACCGAACTATGTAGGTCTTACACAGTGAACAGTAAGGCACTGAGGAGTGTGCAAGAACAAAGGTGATCTGGGAATACAGGTCTATAATTCATTGAAAGTGGTGTCACAAGTAGATTGGGTCATAAAGAAAGCTTCTGGCACATTGGCCTTCACAGAGCAGGAGAGTACAGGAGATGGGATGTCATGTTGAAGTTGTATAAGATATTGGCGAGGCCTGATTTGGAGTATTGTGTGCAGTTTTCATCACCTACCTACAGGAAAGATGTTAGCAAGGCAGAAAGTGTACAGAGAAAATTTTCAAGGATATTGCCGGAACCAGAGGACTTGAATTATAAGGAAAGATTGAATAGGTTAGGAATTTATTCTTTGGAACGTAGAAGATTGAAAGGAGATTTGATAAAGGTATACAAAATTATGAGAGGTATAGATAGGGTAAACACAAGCAGACTCTTTCTACTGAGGTTGGGTGGGACTACAACTAGAGGGTGTGAGTTAAGGGTGAAAGGTGAAAAGTCTAAGGGCAACATAAGGATTGACTTCTTTACTCGCTGGGTGTGGAATGAGCTGCCAGCACAAATGGTGCATCAACGCTTGATTTCAACATTGAAGAGAAGTTTGGATAGGTACATGTATATTAGGGGTATGTATGGCTATGAATGATCCGGGTGCAGGTTGATGGTTCTAGGCAGCTTAAATACAGTAGTTTGGCTGGACAAGATGGGCCAAAGGGCCTGTTTCGGTGCTGTACTTTTCTATTATGCTGATTCATCCATGCTGGCTGAAGTATTTTCCTGAGCTAGCATCGTTTGCCTGCATTTGACCCATCTCTCTCTCTCTTTCTAAATCTTCCTCATCCATACAGCTGCCTGAATGTTACTAAGTTGTAATTGTACCTGATCTACCACTTCCCTTGGCATATAGAAAGTATCCATTGCCCTCAATGTGAAAAAAGCATGCCCCTAGGTTCCCCTTTAAATTTTTCCACTCTTACCTTAAAACTATGCCCTCCCATCCAAGAATTTCAGGATGTATATTGTATACATTTCTCTGACATTAAATGTACCCATTGAACTTCCCATTGTTGACTCACATTGCCTGGGAAAATGACTGAGAGCATTACCCTTATCTGTGCTGCTCATGATTTTATAAACCTCTGTACAGTCATCCTCAGCTCCCTTCGCTCCAGGCAAAACAGTCCCAGCCCATCCAGTGCCTCCTTGTACTGTAACTAAAGCCCTCCAGTCCCATCAACATTGTTATGGATTTTTTCTGCATCCACTCTACCTGAATCACATCCTTCATATAGTACGGCACCAGAACTTTACACAGTAATTGTCCAGCTGCAAGGCAAGAATTCCATATGTCTTCTTCGTCATATTGCCTAACCGTGTCACCACTTTCAGGGAAATACATATTGGTTTATTATTGTCACATTTACCAAGATACAGTAGGAAGATTGTCTTGCATACTGTTTATATATAGGCCAACTTATAGTACAAGATGTCCATTCAAGAGCCTGCTAACAGCGGCATAGAAGCTGCTCTAGTATTACATGCTTTCAGGCTACTGTATGGGAAGGGGGAGAAGAGAAAATGTCTGGGATGGGTGGGATCTGTTAGAGAGTATTCTGGAGTCACATAAATATAGCAGATATTAATTCAAGCAAAAACCAGTCTTCAGTTCTTAATATAAATTGTAAATTGCAAGCAGTAAATTGAATTTAGAAGCACACTTTTGCAATTAAACAGTGCTGTTTGTGGAGTACAGGCCGATCCACAGACTATGAGATACAGTTTGCAAAATGGTGACCAATGGTTCACATCTGCATCAGCCACAAGTTAAAACAATGGAGTTATGTTAATTGACCGCATCAACCCAGGCATCTATGGGTTTAAGTAATTTGCTCCAATATAAGCAAGTTCAAGGAAGCTTGAAGACCAGACTGATACTATCACTTAGCACATGAAGTAGCGGATCTATCAATAGTTGGGCATCTGGCCCTCTATCCTCATAAGTTTTTAGAATATCTGTGTTAACTAGTTTCTCCCAGAAGTATTTGTACATTCAGAGGTGTCTCACATCCAAGGTATTAAAGTAAACAATGTCATTGTAACTATTGGGATTGCATTGAATCACCTACTGTTAACTTTGATTTTATTATAAAACATGATGTACTTTTAAGTTTAGGGGACTCTACTAAAAGTGTCTCCAAGAGAATTTTTTTGTTGTGATGAATAAAGATTTTCATATCCACAACTTCTCCGGTGAATTAGTCACATTTCGAACAGGGTCTTTGATTATGCTGACTGCATTACAGAGGCAGCAAGAAATACCAACAGGGTCCATAGAGGGGAGCTTGGTTTCTGTGAAGTGCTCAGCTGCGTCCACAACTCTCTGCAGTTCCTTGTTGCCAAATCAAGCTGCTATGCATCCAGACGTAATGGTGCATTGGTAAAAATTGCTAAACCTCTAAGGAACTTGCCAAATTTCTTAAGCTTCTTGAGGAAGTATAGGCTTTGGTGAATTTTCTTGAGCATGGCACGAACATGGTTAGGTCACTTTATACTTGTACCACTAGATATCCCCATTTTTTAACATTTCCCAGGCCCCCGCTCTTCTCTGTGTATGCTCTGCCTTGGCTTAACTTTCAAAAGTGCATCAGTTCACATTTGACTGGTTAAATTCCATCTGCTATTCCCTTTCCCACTCCCCTAATTGATCTAGATTGTTATAACCTTAGACACCTTCTTCAAAGCCCATAGTACCACCAATGTTGGTGTCACCTGAAAACTTACTAATCATGCAAGCTGCCTTCTCATCCAAACTGTTAATTTGTATGGCAAAACAGTATTACACAAATGATTGGCCAATGATGGATAAATTACACATTTGCAAATTGACACCAGTATTAGGCAACCATGAGTGATTACTTGATCAATTGAGAAGGCAATGTAGACCAAAAAAGTGAAAGTGCACTCTCCTCCTTCTCAAATTTTTTTCAGGTATTTTCCTGAGATATTTAATAGCCACCTGAATAACAACAACATTTAGTTTAGCATATGGTCCATAGATCAATCCAATAACAATGAAATGCCACATACACAAATACCGCAAGAAGACAGTTTGATACACACATTGAGTGTGTATTACAAATATTCAGAATACGAGTTCACAATATTTCATATTTACTTAAATATATGGAATTCTGTAGGTTGGAAACGTGCAGTATTTAGATACCACTTCACATTAGATGTTACTCATTTGAGATGAAGAGAAGAAATTACTTCACTCAACAGCTATGGATACTGTACTTGGAATCCTCTACTGCAAAGAATACTGAAAGCTCAGTTGTTTAGGGCTGAGAGATTTTTAGGGGAGTCATTGGTCATAAGAATAGGCAGGAAAGTGGGGTTAAGATCATAGATTAAATAAGCCAATTCAAAGTAAGCTTGAGAAAACATAAGACTAACTCCTGGCTTTGTTTATTTTCATATACTGTGTTTATCTTTCGCTTGCATTGAGCATAGACACAGGAAGCTTTTTTTTCCGGTGACCTACAAGCCTTGAAGTTGGATTTCTCATGTTTGTCATAGTAAACATGTGCTGTTAACCTTAATGTCAAATCAGAGGCCACAAATGCTAGAAAAACTCAACGAATCAGGCAACATCTGTGGGAAAAGAAAACAAGCTACGATTTTGATGAAAGGTCACTGATCTGAAATATTAACCATGTTATACTATCTACAGATGCTGCTTGATAAATTGGGTGTTTACTGCATTTACCTTTATTAAAAATATTGTGAAATTAGGGCTTCCTTTCTTTAAGAAAGTGTTATAATGGCTTATTTCCTATAAGAGATGTTAAATCTCAGCCAGTATGTTTCACTCTCACTACAGTTTACTAGACAAGCAGCAGGAATCGCCCACTGATCCGAGGCAAATGAGTTAGTGCTGTTCAAGCAATACCTCTATAGCAGAAGAAAGGAGACAGTGGAGTTGAGTACAGGGATGGTAATGGCGCATGCATATCCCAGGGCAGATTCCTTTGAGCAAAGAGCAGATTGGATGCGCTCCACTGCTGAGGGTGAGCTCAGACCCTAGGATCAGTGCCAGCAGAGGGCTCACATATCAAGGAATCCATAAGCCACAGCTGCCAGTTCATAAAAGACTGGAGCAGTGCAGTGAGCTGCTAGTCATGAACTTATGTGTAAATAAGTATTAGAATCCATTATTTTCAACATAGAAACAATATCCTGAGGGTTGAAGAATTGTTTTAAATCAAACAAATTTCACTGCCATAAGTTAGGATTACAGTAATGTAGCCTTTAGCAAAATGCGTATGAAGTACATGGATCATTGATTGTGAACTTTCATTCAGTATTTCTGCTAAATAAATAGTACACAATATATGATTAAGTGCACAAGATAAGGCAGGTTAATTATGTCAGCATTAGGGTGAAGTACAACAGGAGGCATGCAGTCCATTTTCCCAACGGGCAAGATTTCATCAGCCAGCGAGATCAAATACATAGAAACATGTACAAGATCATATGTTATGTGCTTCCTTTGCACAAAAATATGCACAAACGGATCCCATAATCCAATTCCTATGTTACAAAATTGAACTCTCAACAAGTAATCTAACCCATTATCTCAGTCTGCATTTTATCAAGTTTTAAACTTGACTCAAAAGTATCTATGTTTGCTTTATGTTCCAAACATGATTGAGAAACACAAATTAAAGTGGTGCTTAAAATTTGAAAGAACAGCTGTGAAAATGGTGTGCACATTAACTTCAAGGAACGTATACTTTTTTGGAACAGTGGAACTATGCTTAAATAATGTGGGGGCTGTTGGGAGAAATATCTATGTGTTTAAATTATTCATTGATATGCATGCCAATGGAAAGGCTAGCAATTAACCCCCGATTTCCTTGAATCTGGGGATTTACACTACCTATCAAAAGTATTCACACCTCCTTGGAAGTCTTCATGTTTTATTATTTTACAACACTGAATCACAGTGAAGTAATTTGTTTTACACTGATCAGCAGAAAAAGACTATTTCAAGTCAAAGCGAAAATAGATCTCTACAGAGCGAGCTAAATTAATTACAAATATAAAATACAAAATAATTGATTGCATAAGTATTCACCCTTCCCCTTAATATGACACACCAAATCATCACTGGTGCAGCCAGTTGGTTTCAGAAGTCACATATTTAGTTGAATGGAGATGTGTTTCTGGAGACCTGTGTGCAGTCAAGGCGTTTCAACTGATTGTAGTAAAAATACACCTGTAGCTGGAAGGTCCAACTGCTGGTGAGTCAGTATCCAGGCAAAAGCTAGACAATGAAGACAAAAGAACACTCCAAGCAACTCTGCGAAAAGGTTATTGAAAACCACAAGACAAGAAATGGATACAAGAATATTTCCCAGTCACTGAATATCCCTTGGAGTACAGTAAAGTCAATCATAGAAAGAATATGGCACAGCTGTAAATTCTCAAAAATAGAGTGACTGTGCAAAAACGGGACTTGTGAGGAAGGCCACCTGGGGACCTGTGACAGCTCTGGAGGAGTTACAAGCTTCAGTGGCTAGGATGGGAGAGACTGTACATGCAACATATATTGCCCGGGTGCTTCATGAGTCGCAGCTTTATGGAAGAGTGGCAAAGAGAAAGCCACTGTTCAACAAAAATTCACATGCAATATTGACTAGAGTTTGTCAGAAGCACATGAGAGACTTTGAAGTCAGCTGGAAGAAAGCTCTATGGTCTGATGAAAGCTACACAGGAATGGCTTAAAAACAACAAAGTTAATGTCCTGGAGTGGTCAAGTTAGAGTCCAGACCTCAAACCAATTGAGAATTTGTGGCTGGACTTGAAAAAGGCTGTTCACTCACAATCCCTATGCAATCTGACAGAGCCTGAGCAGTCTTGTAAAGAAGAATGGGGGAAATTTGCAGTGTCCAGATGTGCAAAGCTGATAGAGCCCTATCCATTCAGACTCAAGGGTGTAATTGCTGCCAAAGGTGCATCAACTAAATACTGACTTGAAGGGGGTGAATACTTCTGCAATCAATTATTTTGTGTTTCATATTTGTAATTAATTTATATCACTTAGTAGAGATCTGTTTCCGCTTTGAGATGAAAGACTCTTTATCTGTTGATCAGTGTCAAAAAAAGTCAAATTAAATCAACAGTGATTCAATGTTGTAAAACAATAAAGCATGAAAATTTCCAAGTGGGATGAATACTTTTTATAGGCACTGTACAGGGGAATTGAGAGTCACCCATGTTTCTAACCCTAACAAACAGGGGTGATAGAACTCCTTATCCAAGACACCTTAGGGAACAATTTGGATGTAAAACAGCAGTTCCAAAACAAGACAGCATACCTTGAAGGAGAGAGGAAGGTATTCCACACTCAACAATTTAAGAACAGTTTCTTCCACTCCACCATCAGATTTCCAAGCAGTCCATCAATATTACTTTATTATCCTTTTCTCTTTGCACTATTTATTTATTTACTTTTGTAGTGTTTTTTTTAGTATTTTATGTTTTTGCACAGTGCTGCTGCCACAAGTAACAAATCTCCAACAGGATCTCACCACCAAGCATATCTTTCCCTCCCCCAACTTTCTTCTTTCAGCAGGGATCGCTCTCTACGCCACTCCCTTGCTCATTCATCCCTCCCCGTTAATCTCCTTCCTGGCACTTATCCTGTAAGCGGAACAAGTGCTACACTTGCCCCTACACCTCCTCCCTCACTACCATTCAGGGGCCTAAACAGTCCTACCAGGTGAGGCAGCACTTCACCTGTGAGTCTGTTGGGGTCATATACTGTGTTTGGTGCTCCCGTTGTGGCCTCCTGTACATCAGTGAGACTCAACGTAGATTGGGAGACCACTATGCTCCATCCACCAGAGAAAGCAGGATCTCCCAGTGCCCACCCACTGTACAGTAATTCCACTTCCCAATCCCATTTGACTATCCATGGCATCCTTCACTGTCACGATAAGGTTACACTCAGGTTGGAGGAACAGCACCTTATATTCTGTTTGGGTAGCCTCCAACCTGATGGCATGAATATCGATTTCTCGAACTTCCGATAATTCTCCCCCATGCCCACCTTCACCAATTCCCACCTCCTTTTCCCTCTTTCACCTTATCTCCTCACTTGCCCACTGCCTCCCTCTGGTGTTCCTTCCCCTTTTCTTTCTTCCATGGCTTCCTGTCTCTTTCATGAATTTACTTCCCAGCTCTTTACTTCATCCCTTCCCCCTTCAGGTTCCACCTATCACCGTGTGTTTCTCTCTCTCCCTCCCCCACCTTTTAAATCTACTCGTCAACAATTTTTTTTCTCTCGTCCTGCTGAAGGATTTTGGACCAAAACATCGACTGTACTCTTTTCCATAGATGCTGCCTGGCCTGCTGAGCTCCTCCAGCACTTTGTGTGTGTTGCTCAGATGTAATCACATTGTTTAAGAGACATTTGAGGAAGCACTTAAAGAGGCAAAGCATAGAACTGATATTGATCTAATATGAGCAAATGGGATAAGCAAAGGTGTGTATGAAAGATAGGCATGAATATGATGGGCCAAAGTGCCTGTCTTCATGGTGCACAACTCTAATTCAGCAGCTTCATCATCATTCCTGACAATTTCAGGTGTTTTCGATTATTTACAAGCTGCTCCTATCTTTGGATCTTTACCTCATTTAATTGTGTTGTTCTCAAATATTAAGGTGCTGTCAGATCAGGAAATGTTATGGATTGAAGGCTGGTGAGGTATAATCAATCACTCTTCTTAAAGGTAGTGAAATTAAAACTGAAATCTTCCGCACAACAAAATTGAACAGTGACAATATTGGAAATTACACCCAAATACGTCAAAAATATCTAGCACATTTTCTTCCAATGTATCATACTATCCAGCTTCTTTCTTTATATCACAGAATAATAAGGCTTAAAAACCAGGCTCGCTGACCAAGGATAGTCCAGTCTATTTGCAGGAACACAGAATAGACCTGGATTGTCTTTTTATGACCTGTTGACTGAATGGATTGCATTACAAATCCATTTTACACAAACTCTGAAGCACACCTTTGTTGGGATTTTACATCAGAAATTATGTCAAGCATAAAATAAGTGTGGGTGGGTGCATTATAATGACAGCAAAATGGTACACTAGATCAAAAGTCACATTACCTTGTCAATATGCTTTGTATCCCTGACATCCACAAAGGCAGGGAGTATGTGTAATTTCAACATTGTTGGAAGAATTGATCATGAGGTAATTAATTTACATTCCAGATATGTAATCAGCTGAAATATGAATAGTCAGGTAATCTGTACCAGACTTTGGGCCTGTACTCACTGAAATTTAGAAGAATGTGGGGGGATCTCATTGAAACCTACCATAGGTTGAAAAGACTAGATAAGCTGGATGTGGAGAGGATGTTTCTGATAGTAGGGGATCCAGAACTAGAGGGCACAGCCTCAAAATTGACCTTTTAGAACAGAGGTAAAAAGGATTTTTTTTTCAGCCAGAGAATAGTGAATCTGTGGAATGTTCTGCCACAAACTGCAGTGGAGACCAAGTCTGTGGGTATATTTAAAGCAGAAGTTGATAGCTTGATCGGTCAGAGCATCAAAAGATATAGTGAGAAGGCAGGTGTATGGGGGTGAATGGGATCCAGGATCAGTCATGATGGAATGGCAGAGCAGACTCAATGGACTAATGAATGACCTAATTCTGCTCCTATGTCTTATGGTCTTAATCATGTTACCTAACCTGACCCCTTATCTCAACCAAGACTGAGTATCTCCTCCAGGCAGCATGCATAAACCGTTGAAAACAGTGGATCAAATCTGCATCTGATCCACTCTAGAAGGTGTAAGGAATTTATATCAGTCCAGTCTGTTTGGTTAAAATATATCTACAGGAGCTCTTAACACAAGTGCATACAGTTCAATTTCCTTCGCCCTTTCAGATCTGGCAAATGATTGTCACTCTTAAGTTGGATAATCAGATGATGGACACAAGTGGTTAAATAAATATTCAGAAGTTCATCCCAAAGTCAAATAAAACACCAAACTTGTGAACAACCTGGTTCAGTTGTCAGGCAGATACTGGAATATGAGTTTGAGGCAAGGACCGAAGACAATGGCTTCCACCTACTAATGTTCACCAGGTGTTTCCAGTAGAATGGATGGACCTTTCTAGCATTCCCTACAGCTCTGCATTTGCAGGTTTTGCGTTTATTTCTGGTGCTTCCTCACTCTAACCACCATCATCTCACAGTCCATAACTTTGTTCACAAGTGTTTCCGCCCACCAACGCCTTTTTCCCATTTTATTGTTCAGTCGCTCAGCCGAATGACTGCATTAACATCTTACCTGGTGCTCTGGCTCTGAAGGGAAGGGGGAAGAAAAGGACTGCAGTAGTGAAGGGGAATTCCATTGTTAGAAGAGTAGACATGAGATTCTGAGGATGAGATACAGACACCTGGATGGTATGTTGCCTCCCAGGTGCCAGGATCAGGAATGTTTTGGTTCAGGTCCATCAGCCAGAAGTCTTGGTACACATTGGCACCAATGACAGTGGTAGGAAATGGGAGGAGATCCTGAAGATAGACTTTAGGAAGTTGGGTAGAAAGCTGAAAAGCAGGACCTCCAGGGTAGTAAACTTTAGATTGCTTCCAGTGCCACATGTCAGTGAGGGTAAGAATAGGTTGATTTGGCGAATGGATATGTGGCTGAGGAACTGATGCGGGGGCAGAGATTCAGATTTCTGGGTCAGTGGGATCTGTTCAGGGGCAGGTGTGACCTGGACAAAAGGGACGAGTTACACCTGAAACCAAGAGGGACCAATATCCTTGCAGTCAGATTTTCTAGAACTATTGGGGAGGGATTAAACTAATTTGACAGGAGAATGGGAAACTGAGTGATAGGGCTGATATAGGTAGTTGACATACAAGCAATGTAGATAGATAGATGGATACTTTATTGATCCCAAAAGAAATGACAGTGTCACAGTAGCATTACAAGTGCATTGGTATACAAATATGAGAAGAGAAGTAGAAAGCATAAAAAATAAGTTATCACAAACAGTCTAATGGGAAGGGGTCATCACTTCCCTGGCTATAGGTTGATTCATTATACAGCCTAATGGCCAAGGGTAAGAATGACCTCATATAGAGCTCTTTGGAGCAGTGCAGTCATCTTCGCCTATTACTGAAAATGCTCATCTGTTCAGCCAAGGTGGCATTCAGAGGGTGAGAAACATTGTCCAGAATTGCCAGGACTTTCCGTAGGGTCTTATGTTCTACCACTGCCTTCAGTGTGTCCAGTTTGACTCCTATAACAGAGCCAGCCTTTCTAATCAGTTTATTGAGCTGTTGGCATCACCCATGTTGATGCCATTGCCCCAATACTCCACCACATAGAAGATTGCACTGGCAACAACAGACTCGTAGAACACGTGAAGGAGAGGCCTACATACTCCAAACGACCTCAGTCTCCTCAGGAAGTAGAGGCAACTCTGACCTTTCTTGTACACAGCCTCTGTGTTGGTGCTCCACTCAAGTCTGTCATCCATCGG
Source organism: Mobula hypostoma (assembly GCF_963921235.1). NCBI lineage: Eukaryota > Metazoa > Chordata > Chondrichthyes > Myliobatiformes > Myliobatidae > Mobula > Mobula hypostoma. The sequence continues at coordinate 163,727,097 of NC_086097.1, read as the reverse complement.
CACCCCAGGTACCTGTAGATCCTCACCACATTTATGTCCTCACCATCAATAGTAACAGGGAGTATTGCAGGCCTGGTCTTCCTAAGGTCCATCACCATCTCTTTTGTCTCACTGATGTTGAGCAGCAAATGATTCATCCTGAACCATTTGACGAAGAACTCCACCAGGGTCCTTCATTCATCCTCCCGTCCTCCTTTCATACACCCAACTAGTACTGAGTTATCAGAGAATTTCACAGATCATATGACTCAGTGTTGCGTCTAAAGTGTAGTGAGACTGTAAGGAAGGACAAACAGATGAAAGGGCAAAATTGCGGTCAATGTGATGAGTTGCACTGTAAAAAGAGGACAAAATCAAAAAGGGTGATGAATACAGGACTGAAGGTATGAATTGAAAGTGCAGATAGTTATAATTGAATATGATATAGTTGGGATCACAGCGGCATGGCTCCAGGGTGACCAAGGATGGGAGCTCAACATTCAGGGATATTCAATATTCAGGAGGGATAGACATGAAAGAAAAGGAGGTGGGGTGGCATTGCTGGTTAGAGAGGAGATTAACGCAATAGAAAGGAAGGACATTAGCCGGGAGGATGTGGAATCGATATGGGTAGAGCTGCATAACACTAAGGGGCAGAAAACGCTGGTGGGAGTTGTGTACAGGCCACCTAACTGTAGTAGTGAGGTTGGGGATGGCATTAAACAGGAAATTAGAAATGCGTGCAATAAAGGAACAGCAGTTATAATGGGAGACTTCAATCTACATATAGGTTGGGTGAACCAAATTGGTAAGGGTGCTGAGGATGAGGATTTCTTGGAATGTATGTGGAATAGTTTTCTGAATCAATATGTCGAGGAACCAACTAGAGAGCAGGCCATTCTGGACTGGGTATTGAGCAATGAGGAAGGGTTAGTTAGCAATCTTGTCGTGCGAGGCCCCTTGGGTAAGAGTGACCATAATATGGTGGAATTCTTCATTAAGATGGAGAGTGATATAGTTAATTCAGAAACAAAAGTTCTGAACTTATAGAAGGTTAACTTTGAAGGTATGAGACGTGAATTAGCTAAAATAGACTAGCAAATGATACTTAAAGGGTGGATATGCAATGGCAAGCATTTAAAGATCGCATGGATGAACTACAACAATTGTTCATCCCAGTTTGGCAAAAGAATAAACCAGGGAAGGTAGTGCACCCATGGCTGACAAGGGAAATTAGGGATAGTATCAATTCCAAAGAAGAAACATACAAATTAGCCAGAAAAAGCGGCACACCTGAGGACTGGGAAAAATTCAGAGTCCAGCAGAGGAGGACAAAGTGCTTAATTAGGAAAGGGAAAAAAGATTATGAAACAAAACTGGCAGGGAACATAAAAACTGACTGTAAAAGCTTTTATAAATATGTGAAAAGAAAAAGATTGGTTAAGACAAATGTAGGTCCCTTACAGTCAGAAACAGGTGAATTGATCATGGGGAACAAGGACACATTGGTTCTGTCTTCACTAAGGAGGACATAAATAATCTTCCGGAAATGGTAGGGGACAGAGGGTCTAGTGAGATGGAGGAACTGAGGGAAATACATGTTAGTAGGGAAGTGATGTTAGGTAAATTGAAGGGATTAAAGGCAGATAAATCCCCAGGGCCAGATGGTCTGCATCCCAGAGTGCTTAAGGAAGTAGCCCAAGAAATAGTGGATGCATTGGTGATAATTTTTCAAAACTCTTTAGATTCTGGACTAGTTCCTGAGGATTGGAGGGTGGCTAATGTAACCCCGCTTTTTAAAAAAGGAGGGAGAGAGAAACTGGGGAATTATAGACCGGTATGCCTGACATCGGTGGTGGGGAAAGTGCCAGAGTCAGTTATCAAAGATGTGATAACAGCACATTTGGAAAGTGGTGAAATCATCAGACAAAGTTAGCATGGATTTGTGAAAGGAAAATCATGTCTGACGAATCTCATAGAATTTTTTGGGGATGTAACTAGTAGAGTGGATAGTGGAGAACCAGTGGATGTGGTATATTTGGATTTTCAAAAGGCTTTTGACAAGGTCCCACACAGGAGATTAGTGTGCAAACTTAAAGCACACGGTATTGGGGGTATGGTATTGATGTGGATAGAGAATTAGTTGGCAGACAGGAAGCAAAGAGTGGGAAAAAACGGGACCTTTTCAGAATGGCAGGCAGTGACTAGTGGGGTACCGCAAGGCTCAGTGCTGGGACCCCAGTTGTTTACAATATATATTAATGACTTAGACGAGGGAATTAAATGCAGCATCTCCAAGTTTGCGGATGACACAAAGCTGGGCAGCAGTGTTTGCTGTGAGGAGGATGCTAAGAGGATGCAGGGTGACTGGGATAGGTTAGGTGAGTGGACAAATTCATGGCAGATGCAATTTAATGTGGATAAACGTGAGGTTATCCACTTTAGTGGCAAGAACAGGAAAACAGATTATTATCTGAATGGTGGCCAATTAGGAAAAGGGGAGGTGCAACGAGACCTGGGTGTCATTGTACACCAGTCATTGAAAGTTGGCATGCAGGTACAGCAGGCGGTGAAAAAGGCGAATGGTATGCTGGCATTCATAGCAAGAGGATTCGAGAACAGGAGCAGGGAGGTTCTACTGCAGTTGTACAAGGCCTTGGTGAGACCACACCTGGAGTATTGTGTGCAGTTTTGGTCCCCTAATCTGAGGAAAAACATTCTTGCCATAGAGGAGGTGCAAAGAAGGTTCACCAGATTGATTCCTCGGATGGCAGGACTTTCATACAATGAAAGACTGGATCGACTAGGCTTATACTCTCTGGAATTTAGAAGATTGAGGGGGGATCTGATTGAAACGTATAAAATTCTAAAGGGATTGGACTGGCTAGATGCAGGAAGATTGTTCCCGATGTTGGGGAAGTCCAGAACGAGGGGTCACAGTTTGAAGATAAAGGGGAAGCCTTTTAGGACCGAGATGAGGAAAAAATTCTTCACACAGAGAGTGGTAAATCTGTGGAATTCTCAACCACAGGAAACAGTTGAGGCCAGTTCATTGGCTATACTTAAGAGGGAGTTAGATAAGGCCCTTGTGGCTAAAGGGATCAGGGGGTATGGAGAGAAGGCAGGTATAGGGTTCTGAGTTGGATGATCAGCCATGATCGTAACGAATGGCGGTGCAGTCTCGAAGTGCCAAAAGGCCTACTCCTGCACCTATTTTCTATGTTTCTATTTGAATGCATGCTCTATACAGAATAAGTTAGAAGATCCTGCAGCACAGTTAGAGATTGACAGGTATGACGTTGTGGGCATCACCGAGTTATGGCAAAAAGGTTATAGTTGGGAGCTTAAAATCCAAGGATACACATTGTATCAAAATGCAGGCTGGGGATCTGGCCTGGCTCTAATTTTAAAAAAAACTTAAATCAATCCTTAGAAAGAGGTAACCAAAGATCAGCAGAATTATTGTGTGAAGAGTTAAGGAAATGCAAGGGTAAAAAGATCTAGATGGGAGTTATATACAGACCTCCAAATAGCAGCCAGAATGTTGGCTACAAATTAGAATGAAAGACAGAAAATGCATGACAAAAGGGCATTGTTATGATAGTCATGGTGATTTCAATAGCTGTATCGTGGAGAGGATTCTGACAGACTGCATCACTGTCTGGTATGGAGGGGCTACTGCACAGGACCGAAAGAAGCTGCAGAAGGTTGTAAATCTAGTCAGTTTCATCTTGGGTACTAGCCTACAAAGTACCCAGGATATCTTTAGGGAGTGGTGTCCCAGAAAAGCAGCATCCATTATTAAGGATCTCCAGCACCCAGGGCATGCACTTTTCTCATTGTTGCCATCAGGTAGGAGATACAGAAGCCTGAAGGTACACACTCAGCGATTCAGGAACAGCTTCTTCCCCTCTGCCATCCGATTCCTAAATGGACATTGAATCTTTGGACACTACCTCACTTTTTTTTTTAAATATAGTATTTCTGTTTTTGCATGTTTTTTTTATCTTCTCAATATACGTAATTGATTTACTTGTTATTTTTTTTATTTTATTTTTTATTATTATGTTTTTTTCTTCTGCTAGATTATGAATTGCATTGAACTGCTACTGCTAGGTTAACAAATTTCACATCACATGCCGGAGATAATAAACCTGATTCTGATTCAATATGCAGGTAGATTGGGAAAATCAGGTTGGTGCTGATTTTGGATCCCAATTGAGAGAAATTGTAAAATGTCTATGAGATAGCTTTATAGAGCAGCTTACGGTTGAGTCCACGAAGGGATCAACTACTCTTGATTGGGTGAAGTAAATCAGATTTGATTAGGGAGCTTAAGGCAAAGGGACCTTCAGGTGACCATGATTACGATATGATAGAATGCAGCCTGAAATTTCTGAGGGAGAAGTTAAAATCAAATTTCATCAGTATTACAGTGGAGTAAAGGGAATTACAGAGGCATATGAGAGGACCTGGACATAGTTGACTGGAAAGGGACACAAGCAGGGATTACAGCAGAGCAGCAATGACTGAAGTTTCTGGAATGAAGTTGAAAGGAGCAGGATAGATACATCCAAAAGAAGAAGTAGAAGAAGAAGAAATGTAGCAGAAGGAGGATAGGAGGAGGAAGAGGAGGAGGGGGAGGGGGGGAGGAGGGGTGGGAGGAGGGGGGAGGGGAGTGGAGGAGGAGGAGGAGGGGGAGGAGGGGGGGAGGAGGTGGGGGAGGGGAGTGGAGGAGGAGGAGGAGGAGGAGGATGATGATAACCAAGCGAGAAACAGTGATGTTGTGTACTTGGATCTTCAGAAGGCCTTTGACAAGGTGCCACACATGAAGCTGCTTTGCAAGATAAGAGCCCATGGCATTAAAGGAAAGATACTAGAATGGATAGAAAGTTGGCTGATTGGCAGGAGGCAAAGAGTGTGAATAAAGAGAGCCTTTTCTGATTGGCTACTGGTGCCTAGCGGAGTTCCAGAGCAATCGTTTCTTTTTACATTTCATGTCAATGAGTTGGATGACGGAATTGATGGCTTTGTGGCCAAGTTTGCAAATGATGTGAAGATAGGTGGAGGAGCTGGTAGTGTTGAGCAAGCAAGGAGGCTACAGAAGGAGTTAGATAGATTAGGGGAATGGGCAAAGAACTGGCAGATGGAATGCAGTGCTGAGAATTGTATGGTCATGCACTTTAGTGGAAGGAACAAAAGCATAAACTATTTTCTAAGTGGAGAGAAAGTGCAAAAATCTCAGTTGCAGAGGGACTTTGGAGTCCTTGTTCAGGATTCCCTAAAGGTTAACTTGCAGGTTAAGTCAGTGGTGAGAAAGGCAAATACAATTTTAGCATTAATTTCAAGTGGGCTGAAATATAAGAGCAAGGATGTAATGCTGAGACCTCATTTGGAGCATTCCATGCAGTTTTGGGCCCATTAAGAAAGGATATGCTGATGTGGGAGAGGGTTCAAAGAGGGCTCACAAAAATGATTCTGGAAATGAAAGGCTTATCCTAAGAGGTGTGTTTGACGACTCTGGGCCTGTATGCACTGAAATTTAGAAGAATGAAGGGGGATCTCATTGAAACCTGTCGATAGTTGAAAGGCCTAGATAGAGTGGATGTGGAGAGAATGTTTCCTAGACTGGATTCTGGGGCCAGAGGGTACAACCATTTAGTATGGAGATGAGGAGGTACATCCTTAGCCAGGGGATGGTGAATTCACAGAATTTGTTGCCAAAGGCAACTGTGGAGGCCAGCTCATTGGATATATTTAAGGTGAAGGTTGATAGATTCTTGATAAGTCAAGGCATGAAAGATTACAGGGAGAAGGCAAGAGAATGGGGGCAAGAGGGAAATTGATCAAATAATGGACTAGACTTAATGGGCAGAATGGTTTAATTCTGTTCCTATGTCTTATGGTCATACCCCCATAGAAACCCTGCCTTCAGCAATCTCCCTTTTTCCTATTTGTTCTCACCCATCCTTTCTGCAACTTAAAACTTTCCCAGTTCTGATGAAGCATCTTCAACCTGAGTAATTAACTCTATTTCTGTCCCTACAGATGCTGCTCAATCTGCTGAGTGTTTTCAACATTTTCTGCTTTTATTTGAAAGATTCTGGATGCTAACATAGGCCAGAAGACTCCAGAAGTAATAGTAAGTGTATAGGACAAGAGAAACCATTTCTGCCCATAAAAGTAAGAACGGAACCAAGCCATAGCCATCTTCTGTAGTTGGAAATGGTGAAGAGAGATTGGATCAAAAAGGTTGTAAATCACCCTTGACCACAATAGCTCTTCAGCATAATAAACTTTGAAAATTCCATTTCATGCATTTCAAAAAAAAACAAATTATAGAAGTACAGCATGCAGGCTTTACTATTTATATAAAATTATTGAGAGTGACAGAGAGATGACACTCCATTGCTACAATTTTACTCAACTGCCTTATGCCCAGCATGCTTCCCCTGTGCTGTCAAACCTGAGATTAGGCCTCCAGGCAAATGAAGTTATGCCTACTGGAAGTTGGCAGCTGCAACTCCATATGGAATGAAAATTAACAGCACCCTTGACATCCAGGCCAATCTGTCATCTCACCCTGGATGTCAAAGCCGGTGACAGTCCAGCCATATTAACTGTCAGTGAAATTACACTCAATCATTCAGACATTTATTGAGGGTTGAGTCTATCAGTACTTTTGACCAAATAATCTGCTTAATATCCCAGAGTAATATTTTCTATGAAAACATTCCTATGAAGTGCCTTGGGATGTTTTACTTATTAAAGATGTTACAAAAATACAAGATGCCACTGGCATAGTAATTTTAGATTCAAAGGCAGGTTTCATGCTTTTTGCAATAGACTTGCAACACAACACTCTCAATTGCTCTGGCTGGTGTTGCGGAAAGAGGGTCTCTCAGGAACAGTTCACTATCCACTTGACAACAGATCCTCCAGCTTCAACTACGTTATAAACTCGTGCAGCCTGTTCTATATTGGTGAGTCCTGACACAGATTGGGGAACCACTTTGTTGAGCACCTGCAATCTGTCCGATACAAAAGGCATGATCTTCCAGTGGCTGCCAATTTTAACTTGACTTCCCATTCTCAACCTAACATTCTGCTCATGACGACTTCTACTTCCAGGTTGGACGACTAACACTTCATATTCCATCTGAGTAACCTCCAACCTGCTGGCATGAATAATGATTTTACTAACTTCTGGGAATTACTGCGCACCTCTCCCTTCTCAATTTTTTCCATTCCCCTTTCTGGTTACCCTGTCACCCTTTCTCTTCTCCTCACCTGACCCTTTTCCCTTTGGATATCTTCCTCCTTCGCTTTATTTGATAGTCCACTGTCCTCTCCGACCAGATTGTTCAGCCCTTTACTTCTTCCACCCAGCATTTTTTCTTCATCATCCCTTGCCCACCAACATACCTTCCCACTTGACTCGTCATCCATCACCTGACAGATTGTACTCCTTCCTCTCCCCCTACCTTCTTATTCCGGCTTCTGCTCCTTTCCTTTCCAATCCTGATGAAGGGTCCCAGCTAAAAGTGTCTAATGTTTATTCCCCTTCTAAAGCTGCTGCCTGACTTGCTGATTTCTTCCAGCGTGTGAAAAGACCCTGAGATAATAAGCTATACGAGCAGAATTAGGCCATTTGGCCCATCAAGTCTGGTCCACCATTTCATCATGGCTGATCCATTTTTCCTCTCAGTCCCAATCTCCTGCCTCATCCCCATATCCCAATTAAGAATGTATCAACCTTTGCCTTAAATATACACAAAGACGGCCACCATAGCTGCCCGTGGCAAAGATTTCCACAGATTCACCACTCTCTGGCTATTTTATGGATGTTGTATGTCATTTGCCAACTCTATATCTAATATTGTTATTATCCTTTTTTAGATCTAGAGTTGGCAAATAACAGGGCAATCCTAGCCACAGTGAGGTCTGATAAAAGGACCTTTACCGAAACGTTAACTGTTGCTCTGGCCACAGGTGCTACCTGACATACTAATTATTTTTGAAGTAACCTATTCTATCTATAGTAGTCGCTCCTTGTATTCCCAGTTTAGTCATTCACTAATAAATGGTTAAAAAAAACAGAAAATTCTGGGATCACACAGGAAGACAGGTAACATCTGTGGAAAGAGAAACAGGATTAGTATTTAATGTCAAATACTTTACAACGCACGCTGTCGGAGCAGTGCTGTCAGGATAATCAAGGACACGACCCACCCAGCCAGCACACTTTTCATCCCTCTTCCCTCCGGGAGAAGCTCAGGAGCTTGAAGACTTATACGGCCAGATTTGGGAACAGCTTCTTTCCAACTATGATAAGACTGCTGAACGGACCCTGACCCGGATCTGGGCCGTACTCTCCAAACATCCGGACCTGCCTCTCGGTTTTTTTGCATTACCTTACTTTCCATTTTTCTATTTTCTATTTATGATTTATAATTTAATTTTTTAAATATTTACTATCAATTTGTAATCCAGGGAGCGGGAAGTGCAGAATCAAATATCGCTGTGATGATTGTACATTCTAGTATCAATTGTTTGGCGACAATAAAGTATGAAGTATAAATAAACTTCATACTGTGCCTGGTACCTGTGCAATATGCCAATATGCATGGTGGTGCAGAGAGCACAGATCCAGAGACCTGGGTTCAATCCTGAATTCAGGTACCATCTGTATGGATTTTATATGCTCTCTCTGTGACTGCACGAGTTTCCTCTGGGTCCTCTGATTTCCTCCTGCAGCTAAAAGGCGGGCTCATTGGTCAGTAATTTGACCACTATAAATTGACCCTCATGTGTAGGTAAGTGGTAGAGCTCAGGGGATGTTGAAGAATTTTTGGGGATATTAAAGATAGGATTGATGTGTGATTAGTGTAAATGGGGTTTGGCACAAATTTGCTGGGCAGAAGATCCCAATTCTGGATTCCCTGCTATGTGACTTGCATCTGTTTTCTCCTGAAGTGCCACAAATTGCAGTGATACCTGGCCAGTTCAACAAATAAATTAAATAGTAAGTTTGTTTATTATTGTCACATTCACCAAGTTACAGTGAAAAATTCTGTTTTGAATGCTATCCATACAGATCATTTCATTCCAACCGTGCGTTGAGGTAGTACATGGAGAAAAGGGATTTGCTTATCAACACAATAGGTCTACAGCGGGTGCAATTGCACTGGCTCGCACTTGGGCTTAGATCACACGGTCAACAGCAATACCTACATCAGGCTGCTATCTATTGGTTTTAGCTCAGCGTTCAATACCATCATGCCCTCAGTACTAATCAGCAAGCTCCAAAACTTGGACCCCTGTATCTTCCTCTGCATCTGGGTCATAGAATTCCTCATCAGGAGAACATAGTCAATTCAGTTTGGAAATAAGGTCTCCTCCTCACTAACATTCAACACAGGTACACCTCAAGGATGTGCACTTAGCTCACTGCTCTACTCTCTCTACACCCATGACTGTGTGGCTAGGTAAATTTGCTGATGACACAACTATTGTTGTCAAAATTGCAGATGGAGATGAGGTAGTGCACAGGAGTGAGATAGATCAGCTGTTTGTGTTGTGCCTCAACAACAACCTTGTACTCAACATCAGTAAGACCAAGGAAATGATTGTGGACTTCAGGAAGGGTAAGTTAAGGGAACACTCTCCAGTCCTCATCAGAGAACAGAAGTGAAAAGGGTGAGGAGCTTCAAATTCCTGGATGTCAACATCTCTGAAGATCTATCCTGGGCCTAATATGGTGATGCAGCTACAAATAAGACATGACAATGGCTATATTTCATTAGGAGTTTCACAAATTTCAATAGATTTGTGTACTGTAGAGAATTTTCTAACTGTTTGCATTACCTTGGGGTATGGAGGGGCTACTACACAGGATTGAAAGAAGCTACAGGGACCTGCAAACTCAGCCAGCTTCATCATAGCAACTAGCCTCTCCAGAATTGAGGAGAGCTTTAAAAACCGATGAATTAAAAAGTCAACGTTGGTCATTAAGGACAGCCTACACCCAGGTATACATTGGTCATTAAGGACAGGTACACACCTACACCTCTTCTCATTGCTACCATCAAGGAGATGGTACAGGAATCTGATGACACACACTCAACATTTCAGGACCAGCTTTTTCCCCACCGCCATCAGCATGGAGGCAGTTGGTACTAGTTAGGGCAGTTCTGTTGGGGTGAGAAGATGCAGTTCGAAGAGTTCTCGTGGGATCTAACTCTAGTCTGACTTAATCACCTGAATTCAGACAGGTATGACTTACTTTAGGAAATTTACAAATATTCTGAATTGAGATGGATTACAATGGAGGAACCAACCTCTGGATTTCGATGAAGCAACAAAGTTTCAGCAGAGTTCAGACTAAGTGGAAAGTGAGCAGGCTATAGTGAATGAGATTCAAAAGTAGAAAAATCACACAATACAGTAATAAAAAGGTGGGGGAGGTGGTGTGAAAGTATGACTATTTTGATGCAACCACCATTGTAAGGATGGACATAGTTTTTAAAAAAAGGATTTTTTCTTAAGGATTCTGAGAACTTGGTCTCTGATTAATTTCTCAATGTTTTCCCCACCCATTTCTCAACTGAATACCATGGCTTGAGCTAGTTTACAGCACCATACATACTTGGTCAGCAAACCACACCATTGGCCAACTTTAACCTCTACACAGGCAAGGTAAGTCAACAGTGTATTTCACTGTTAGAGCATTTACTTCAACCACCTTCACCTTCCGTCTTCATTTTTCGCTATTCCTGCATAGGCCTCCAGCTGGTGACCAGGAGCATGAAGAAGCGTAATTAGTTGTTCCCATTACTGTCCCTGTGTTTTGGGGCCAATTATAAAATCTTGACTTGAATAACCATATAATTTTTTCAGGCTTTTCTATTATTCACTATTATATACTGCTCTGTCTTTTTTTGTGGCCGTGTCAGCTCTGGCTCATTTAGAACTCTCTCACGTTTGGAAGGCAGTGTATTTATGTCCTACTCCATATCCTTGACAATATAAGTAGTAAGTGCAGGAATGCAATACTTGACATTTTGAGCCTGCTCCACTGTTCATCAAGATCATGGTTTTTCTTTTACCTTAGATCTGTCTTCCATCACTGATTCCTGTAAAATTACAAATAATCTGGAGTAATACTCTTTGGGGTATTGGAGAAGTGCTGCACTATTAAAGATGCCTTCTTTCTAATGTGAAGTTAAACCGAGGTTCCATCTGCATTTCCAGATAGAAATAAGGGATCCTATGAGATGTGTTCACTTTGGTGATTGGTGTACATTAATGTTCAGCTGTGTTTCTATATTACAACAGCAATGTCATTTCTGATCTGTTTTGCTTGCCATAAATATCCAAAGGTGTCATATAAATGCAAATGCCTGCCGTTTACAAGCACTATCGCTATCGGCGTTTCACACTAAAGTCGTCAGTTTTACTGGAAAGTGTACACACTCCATTCTTCAGGCTTTGTTTTGTTTTAACCAATGACCTGGAAGGAGACATCAATATTGACGTATTTTACTCCACCACCACCGCCCCCCCAGAAAACATCATCCTCTACAGAATGATTAACTCCTCATCTGAAAAGTAAACAGCCACTGAATCACTGCAGCCAGATATAGACAGAATCTGTCAGCAAAGTGACAAATGGAGTTATATTCATTGAAAGTTGGATCAGGTCAATACCACTGCTGAGAAACATTGACTGTGATGTTGTCCACCCATTTGCTACCTATCAAAGGGTTGAGCCCTCTCAGCTGAAACATTTAAGCTAAGTCCAGAGAAACAAAGTACACAGAATCTAATGCAGTGTGACACACAACGGTTTGAGACTGACACAATAGCTACACACCTTAAGTGCTGCTAAAATACTGGCCAATGGACAAAGGTAGGATGTGAGTGCGCTGGAGAGGATGTAGCTGAGATTTATAAAGTTAAGGACATGAGAAATAGAAGATTAAATCATTCAGTCTTCCACACCTGTTCCATCATTCAATACGTCATGGTGAGTCAGCATCACTTTCTGATTATCCTTTAATGTCTTAATTACCAAGAATCTGGAGAAGTCTCCACATCTTGGGTTGTGGATTCACCACACTCTGGTTGTTGAAGAATGTCTTATGATATTTTGGGATCTTAGTTTGTGCACGGGACATGAAAATTGTTGTCAAGGCCACCTTGAAACGAGTGGTAATTTCCTTGTTGCGAAATCCCAAACAAGCCAGACCTGGAAAGGACAGTAGACTTTCCTCTATAGAGGAAATTATTGAACCAGGTGAGAGTTTATTTAGTCACTGGTTGCCTTCTTTTGATTCTAGATTTATTTTCAATGCTATCATCAATCTGTATGCCTGCAGATCAATAGTACAGGTCCTTCATACCCTGACCCAGTGAATAAACGTGTGTCCATTTTACAGAACTGAGCTAGGACAATTCACATATTACGTGTATGAGACAGGCAGCGCACAGTTAATGCGCACTTTTATGTGGTGTGAGAGTTGGGAGGCTTGCTTTCAGAATTTATACATTTATTTCAGATTTCTGAAGTAAATATTATATGGTACTAATTAAAATAACAAATCTGGAGTCTGCAGGCAGCAACCAAACATCATGTTGCGGAGAAAGAAATATTATCTGTCACCCTTGAGTGAGTGACGTGCAATGACTAATGATGAGCATAGGTGAATAAAACGTGAAACGGGCAGATGATGGCAGTGCATACAGAATACATGAAAGGCCATGCATGTCACCTCTAACCAATAGTGAAGACTCTGCTTTCCTACCAAATTGTCCTTGCAGGTTTGATAATCTACCTATACCACATGAAGATTAACAGGGATTCTTTTTGAATATATTTTACTGCAATTGGGTTTTTTTCCCTAATCTTTTTTGTATTAGGAAATGAGCTACCATAATCTTACAAAATGAAAGTTTTCCGAGATTCCAATTGTAAACAAATTAGCCCCCACGCAAGTGTGATGTCTTTATGCATACAAACACACGATCAGCCCAGACAGAGCATGTGGGTACAATACACACAAACACACACGTAGTTGATCTGTGCGCACACAGAAATAATCTAATATGTACACATGCAAAACACACTTGATTTACTTACAGGCTCAATACATACACACATTTTTACCTGATACACACTGACACATTTGATATGAACACAGATAAATAATATGCATGTACATGCAAATATTCAATATTCAAATAAAGCAACATTTCATGTGGAAACACACATTACATATATAAGGAGACATTCAATACATAAGCACACACTCAGTATTATGTGTGTGTGTGTATATATATATATATATATATATACACACACACACACACACACGAGGCACACACAATTGATCATACAACAGTGATAACCATGTCCTATGAACACTTAAATGCTACATGTTGATTTTGAATATAACTACATTTAATTTAAGTTTAATTGTCATTTAACCATACATGAATACTAATGAATACAGGCAAACAAGACAGCGTTACTACAGAATCAGGGTGCAAGGACACATTACCAATAGTCACACACAGTAAACACACACAATATCACAATCACGTAATAAGAGTCCCAAGGAACCGTGCCACCCCCCCCCGCCACACGACACTGTGGCACGATGCCCAGTCCTCGCACATACAAGTCAACCAACCCATATAGAATATCAGTAAAAGCACAGCAACACATACTCCCTCCTGTCCACCGATAGCATCCATCAACCGGGCCCCAATGGCCACTAAGTGACACTGTGGCTTTGAGGCCTCATCCTTGCCCCTACGCCCGACTCCCGCTAAACAAATCCGCAGCTTTGAGGCCTAGTCCTCGCCCCTACACCCAACTCCCGCTGAACAAATCCACAGCTTTGAGGCCTAGTCCTTGCCCCTACGCCCAACTCCCCAAGGTGAATCAATGGCTTTGAGGCCCAGTCCTTGCCCCTACGCCCGACTCCCCAAGGTGAATCAATGGCTTTGAGGCCCAGTTCTCACCCCATGCCCAATTCCCGCTAAGCAAATCCGCAGCTTTTCAGTCACCACAACTGTGTTAAGTGGCCCGTGGTAAAGCACGACGGTTTAGACGCCTTACCTCGGGCTGCTGAAAGGCAAGCGACCACGCAGCTTGAGACCCGAGTCCATTGGGTGCTGCTAAAACATCTGCAGTCGGCCACAACTTCTGCTGAGCAGAACCCTGGGAGGGCAGTTCTGACTCCTTTCTGGACACCGTGCCATACCGCCCCCAGTGAAGTGTAACGGCTTCGCCCCCTCACTTCGGGCGGCTGAAAACAGGTCACTTCGTGGCTTCTGGCGCAGCCCTCACTACGACTGAGGACTAGGCCCCCTCCACCCACCCTTGCTCACATCCAATAAACCGGCGAATCGAACTTATGACATACCAGATTAACAATGTCTGAAGGGGTCTTGCGATCACAAGAAAAGCAACCAAGCCACCCGCTTGCTATTTGACTGTAAGCCTCCATCAACTCAGGCAACAGCATGTTGCTCAGCTGCTTCATTGTCTCCACCAGCGAGCAACTCACTGATAGCATAGACCTGCAGACCTTTGACTTCTTAACATATAACATGATCTTGCGATCATTAGACAGAAGTTTAAGTACAATGGTAGCATCTTTTGTTGACCCCGTAGAAGCTGCTGCATGCCTTCTTGCAGTCCTTCACATACACATGCATTAAGTATCTGAGAGCATTACCTTCAGTTGCCAAGACTTGAATTAATGCTCACTTTTAAGACAAACAATAGCAGCATTCATTATATAGCTAAACACCTAATATGTAGCAACACACATAAAAAATGTTGGTGAACATAGCAGGCTAGGCAGCATCTACAGGAAGAGGAACAGTCGACGTTTCGGGCCGAGACCCCTCGTCAGGACTAACTGCAACACACACAAAAAATGCTGGTGAACGCAGCAGGCCAGGCAGCATCTATAGAAAGAGATACAGTCGACGTTTCGGGCCGAGACCCTTCGTCAGGACTAACTGAAATTCAAGGGTCTCGGCCCGAAACGTCGACTGTACCTCTTTCTATAGATGCTGCCTGGCCTGCTGCGTTCACCAGCACTTTTTGTGTGTGTTGCTTGAAATTCCAGCATCTGCAGATTTCCTCGTGTTTGCGTCACCTAATATGTAGTCTAAATTAAGCCAACCAGCTGCTGATTATACAGAAAGCTGTTTTATATTATGCTTTCCGTGCTGAAAGGGTTATCCAGGATATACAAGATGGAAGGAGACAATTGAAATATGGAAAATACTGAGGAGACTTGACAGTATAAGTTATTTTTTTCTCTTTCACAATACAGCACAGTAACAGGACTTTCCAGCCCAACAGAGCCATGTGAACAATCAACCTACTAACCCGTATGTCCTTGGAATGTGGGAGGAAACCAGAGCACCCAGAGGAAACCCATGTGGTCACAGGGAGAACGTACAAACTCCTTATAGAGAGCTGCAAAATTGAAGCCGGTTAGCTAGCGCAGTAATAATGGTACATCGGCAGCTAGGCTACCATGCCTCCCCAAAACTAAGAGAATGTTTCCTTTTTTGTAAGAAACTAGAACTAAGGACATTGTTTAATAAAAAAAATATGCTTAATCCATTTAGGAAACAGATGAGGTGAAATATTCTGTCTCAGAGACTCATGAGCTTGAGGAACACATTTCCCCAGAGGACAATGGAAGCAATTTCTTCTGTTGGTTTCTAAGGCACAGGTATATAGACAGTTGATAAGGCAAGATGATGAAAGGTTGCTATGGACAGACGAGAGTGTAGTGTTGAGCATACAGTGAGATCAGCTGTGATATTAGTGATCGTCAGAGCAGGCTTGAGAGGCCAAGTGCCTGCTCCTGCTCCAATTAGTACGGTTGTTTGCTAAGGACAATAGCAAATTCCTGCTTGGGATGTGTACTTTATCCTAGTGAGAACTAGTATATGGAAAGTTTACCAGATTAACAGAGAGAAAACCAAAGATTTAAATGGATCAGGAATGAGAAATGACAGTCCAGATAGAGAAATGCATGAAAATAAGATGTTCTGAAGGCACATTAAAGGTGTGACACAAGAACTAAAAGATTGAGGCTCACAGCAAGATGTGAAAGAAAATAAATAGCCCAGGAGAAAGACCAATAAACCATACTAAGACATGTATTTGCGTAAATCTATTGCAATTCCATGCCACAGTTAGTGCATTCTGAAAAATAACATTTTTCCACTGCTGATGTGCAGCCTGGCAGAATTTATTCCAGTATGTAATCATAATTCATGTTTTATTGAGCTATTGTATTAGAGCATTTATGGTGCTTGGTTGCAGAGAAAGGGGATGAAATGTGTGAAGTTGGCAGTTTTGTAGCTCTCATCATCAGAAACCTGTGAATTGGTTGAGTGCTTTGTTTATGCTTAAAATTGAGAGCATTCACTTCATTGGAATTGCCTGCATCTAGTATCAAATCCTATAACCTTCTCTACACTGTGGGTCCGTCACCATCTTACACATTTGTTAACATAAATTTTGAGTGCCTGGATAAATAAAAGGTTATCATCTATCACACACATTAAATTCAACATTGCTTTCTCATCCCATTTCCAAACTTGGCTGAATGAATCAAATAATTATTGCTGCTACTGCTTCATAAACAGTGGTAAAGTCCTGCTCCAGTTTCTGCCTTCTTACAATGCAAGCCAATGAGATCAGATACAAATATTTATTAGCCAGTGATTAATTTTTGTAAGATATACTATTGACACCACTATAAATTATTTATTTGCTTTGGATTTGTTTTCTATGTTGCTCTTGGCAGCTTGGCAGTATATTTCATTTGTTACGAGAATACACATAAAATTAAGATGTTTGCTGGCCTGGGCTAGCATCAGTGGCATCAGCAGTTGGTCTGCCACCTGCCCTCAGGGGAAGGAGAGATAAGGAACAATGGAGCAGCGTCTGGAGATGTGTAATGAAGGGATGTGGGAGGAAGAGCTGTCTGGAGCGGCTCCCCCCTTTGAACCCTGAACTGTTTGAAGTGATGGACAGGCGATACCCCAGCAGGGGGATAAAAAGGGACAGGTTCGCTAAGACAGACACACACGCCACCCGAGGTAACGAGACCCTGGAAGCGGTGCGCTTCTCACGAGTGGGTGAGAAGTACCGGACAACGACAAGGGTGGAAAGGTACGATCAGCGGGAACCCGGTGTGTGTCCGCCCTTGCCTGGGTGCCGGGTTCACTGCAGAGGATCGACCGCATCTGGAGGAGGGGTCACAGTCGGTGACCTCAGGTGACATCACCAAGGACCCGCCCAAAAGCTGTTTGTGAGCCATCTCACTGGTCTGTGAGCCATCCTGCTGGTCTGTGAGTGAAGCCGTTCTGAATGATGAGTTGTTCCTATTCTATCTCTCTCTTCCCCCACGTTGTCCACCGCCATGGCAACGATTACTGCGAACTGAACTACTAAACTGGACTGAACTTTGAGTCATTTTGAAATTGGTCATTTACCCCTAGACAACGACAGAGCTTGATTGATGCTGTTATCTTAATTCTGTGCACATGTGTGTTTATCATCACTGAACTGTTGCATTTATTATCCTTTCGATTACTGTGTTGCTTGTTTCTGTAATAAAACTTTCTTAGTTCTAGTACTCCAGACTCCAACTGAGTGATCCATTTCTGCTGGTTTGGCAACCCAGTTACGGGGTACGTAACACATTGAACTGGAAATAGTTTACAGGCAGGATTTTTAACAACACTTAGTCTGAGAAATTCTGTTCAATGGGCACATGGTGGAGAGGGGGTTGCACTGATAATAGTGTTTTGTTATCAAGAGTTAGGGATGAGGTCAGAATAATGTGTCATATGGTGGGAAAGGGAAGTATTCAATGCTGTGCCAGACTACAAGGGCCCCAGTAATGTGAATCAGTCTGCAATCAAATGGTTTACTGACAAAGTGAGCAGCTGAAATTTAATACAATGAAGTGCAAATACAGTCTCATAAAGAATGCTGAAGACAGGCAAAATAAACCAAATGGTGCAATTTTTAAAAAGGGTACTGCTACACTCTAATAATCTGGTGCACTTTTGATTTTGGGTGGTGCAGGATTTCCCAGACTATCGAGCATCTCAACACACTAGCAATTCGCACTTCTTGCAATGTTTTACTATGGAAGTGAATTGATTAGGGAACTTGGTAAGCGTAAAGCCAGCAGGGAAAGCACAGTCCCGGTAAGTTGAATAGGAGTCCAAAATCCAAAATCCCAAATCCCAGAGAAGAGGAATGGAACATGGAGATAGGATTTTACAAAGTGTGATGAGTGTGCTGGAATTGTGCACCAGAGGGAACTGGGTCCCGGTGAGT
The DNA here is from genome assembly GCF_963921235.1 of Mobula hypostoma. Classification (NCBI taxonomy): domain Eukaryota; kingdom Metazoa; phylum Chordata; class Chondrichthyes; order Myliobatiformes; family Myliobatidae; genus Mobula; species Mobula hypostoma. Next base: position 163,708,721 of record NC_086097.1, on the reverse strand, counting down.
GTGAACTGAGACTTTGGTATGTGTGAACAGAAGCCCTTCTGCAAAGGGACCGAGGCCCTGGTGAGTGGGAATTGAGGCTCTTTTGAGTGGGGACTCGAGCCACCCAGTAGGGCACCAGTTGTACTCGAAGAGAACTAGAAAGGAACCAAGTAAGTCACAAACAAATGCAGGATCCAGGGCACCAGTGAGATTGTAAAGGAACGTGAGATTTGGGGCCTCAGTGAGCAAGAAGGGATTGCTGTACTTTGCGTCCAGGTTAGTTGTCAAGGAACATGGGTCCTGAGAATCCAGCGAATGGGAAGGAAGCACAGAATTGTGACCCTTGTTGTAAAAGATTGCAGGATAAGAATGGAGAGCAGGAATAGAGACCGAAGTGAATGGAAAGGGAGCTACAATCATCACCTGTTGTGTTCGGTGCTAAACCTTCAGGGTTTCTGAATAATCACATAGTAACATAGCATAGAAACAGACCCTTCAGCCCACCATGTTGATGGCTGACCTTTGTACTTATCTATACTAATCCCACTTACCCACATTTGCTCCACAGCCATTTATGCCTTGGTGGCTCAAATGCACATCAAGATGGATTCTGAATGCTGTGAGCGTCTCTGCCTCCACCACTCCCTCAGGCAGCCAATTCCAGATTCCAGACACTTTGTGTGGAAAAAAATTCTCCCTCTGATCCCCATTTAAACTTCTTATCTCTCAATTTATACCTGTGTCCTATTGTGTTAGGGCCACTACAGTGGAAAAGAGAATTTTGCTGTACTGGAGTAGTGACATGGCAGTACACACCTTGAGAGAGCTTGCAAAACAAATGGGTTTCATCACTCTGGAAAGGGAACCACAGAGCACAAGAGAATGGGACTTATGCTCAATCCTTATAAAGTATTGGTCACCCCTCAAAGTACTGCCAGTTTTAGGCACCGCACTGTAAAAGATATGTATATATGTGTCAAAGTTCTAAATGGTTACAAAAGGGGAGTCCACTAACTGCATTGATCGCAGAAGAATTGTTCTGATTAAGCTGAGAAGTTCAAGAATTGTTTAACACAGTTAGGGAGGGTTTATGAAGTAATTAGGGGAAATGTTTCACGGGCAGAAAATTCAGACCCCAAAGGGTTTATTTAAAATGGAGGTTGAGACGTCCTTGATTAGTGAGGGTGACAAATGTTACAAGGAGAAGTCAGGGGAATGGGGTTGAGGGGGATATTAAATCAGCAAAGATGGAAAGGTGGAGCAGACTCAGTGGGCTGAATTCTCATCCTATATCTTATGGCCTAATAGTCTATCTGTAGCAATATTTAGGCAGTACCAAGCTTGAATGTCGAGTTCATACATTCACTTGAATTTGGATCTATTTCTAAAACAGATGCAAATTCACATTACAAATACGTTTAATGTATTAGAATTAGAATTTTTATTTCTTGCATCAATCTCACAACATGAGGGAGTAAAAATCTTCATGTTGCATCTCCGTTGCTATTTACAAGCGATCAGGAAGAGAAATGTGGAATAATATTGCTCAAACACTAATATTGTATACATATTTTTATATACCTGTATGTACAGTTAAATACAAGTCCAATATACAATCAGATCAATGTGTATTGGGAAATCTGATGGCCGGGTGAAAGAAGCTGTCCTGGAGCCTGTTGGTCCTGGCCTTAATGTTGCAGTACCATTTGACAGACAGAAGCAACTGAAACAGTTTGTGGTTGGGGTGGCTGGAGTCCCTGATAATCCTCCAGGCCCTTTATACACGCCTGCTGCTGTCAATGTCCTGAACAGAGGAAATTTCACATCCACAGACGCGCTGGGCTGTCCGCACCACTCTCTGCAGTGCCCTGCCATTGAGAGTAGTACAGTTCCTGTACCAGGTAGTATTGCTGGTGAGGTAATGGGATTAGATAAAATCTTGACCATCAACAACAGGCAGGAGATACTTTAGCCTTTATTTATTATGGATCACTTAACTCCTGCAATCTTCAAAAAGTCCTTTCTTATCTACAATTTTTAAACCACATTAATTCTGAGAACTTCTCGTCAGCTGGAAATCTGCTGATATGATTCTGCAGACTGCCTATAAAAACAAAACCAGGCTGTATTGCCTGCAAAAGTCAAGCGTTTAGCTTAACGGTGCGAGGCTTTTTGCACAGCTGAATGCACCTTCACTAGTGTCAGTCTCCAAACTGACTGAATTGTCCCGGATTGGAGCTGGTTTATCACAATTAAAAGCAACACAGCAATATCAGCAGGCTCTGAGATTAGTATAACTGTTAAGGAAGGAAGGAAACTTCCACGTATAAGGGAATCTGAATATGCCCCATAGTTTTAGATGCTGGAATCAGGCAAAGGGAACCAACAATGAACCAGTTGTGTCAATATTCAAAATTCAAGATTGCTTAATGTAACATCCAACACAAGTGTAAAGAAGAATAAAATAACTTACGCCATATCCAACATAACGCAAAAAAAAGACAAGATAAAGAGTACAATAACAAAAAAACACAGTAAATAAAAATACATAAGATAGCTTATGTTACTTGATTGATTGTACATACATAAAGTGATGTTGGATACCGGAATATCTGTACATAAGGTGACTCTGACAGGAAGTGATGAAGTAGTGGTGGTGAGAGGCATGTAGAGATGAGTTAGTGGGTGGAGGTGTTGATCACTCTTACTGTTTGGGGAAAGTAGCTGTTTTCGAGTCCGGTGGTTCTGACGTGGATGCCATGCAGTCTCCTCTCTGGTTGGAGAGGGATAAACAGTCCATGAGCAGGGTGGTGGGATCCTTTATGATATTGCCGGCCTTTTTCAAGCACCCTTGTGTACGTACGTCCTTGACGGTGGGTAAGCAGGCACCGGTGATGTGTTGGGTAGTTTTGACCACCCATTGTAGTGCATTGTCTACTGCAGTGCAGCTTCTGCACTGTGCAATGATGCAGCATGTTAGGATGCTCCGTACTGTGCACTTGTAGAAGGTTGTGAATATTGACATGCATAGCAATGAGATGTAATAGAATTTGTATTTCATGTAGGTTATGTACAATTTACAAATAACAGAATATAGAATTTTGAAACACACATGATTTTTAATAAAATCATAACTACCAAAAATACTCAGCAGATTAGGCAGCACCTGAGCGAAAGTTAACAGTTAATGTTTCAGACTGCTGCACCTTCAGATGCTGCTTGACCTCAGAGTATTTCCAGCATCTCCGATTTTTTGTACCTCACGTTCAACACATATGCAGTATCTCATTCATGCAGGCTCATTTTTGGTCTGATACAAGATCAGAAGGATAGAGGGACACTTTATGCTCCAAGTACACTCGCTGAGTGTGCATAGTTCCTTCATTTGACAATTAGTTAGTTAGTTATCCCTGGGAAGATTGGATCCTAGATAAATGTGCAGCTGTAGGGACAGAGACACCACCCAATTTATCGCTCCTTTTCATCTGTGGGGTGGGGGGGGGGGGGAAAGGATGATTAACAACCTCTAGGCCAGAGAAACAATTCAGTGCCACCCTCTGATATCAAATTGAAGCATACAAAACCAATGTATATTATTTCTGGGCTTGTCAGCTCTTGGACTGACTGGGAGTATGTTTTGACCACTACATAGCTCTAAAATCCAGACAAAAAGCATATGCAACAATTGAATAATAACAATGGTATAAACCACTGGCATTAAGTTTCTTGCTGACAGTGTCAACATCTCAGCTCTGGCAACCTTGAATTAATCCTGCCTGAAATAGATTATGCAGCATGCAAATTCATGATTTCTCTGCAACCCTATGGACTGCTTAAGGAATCCACAGTAGCAGAGCCACATATCAACCAAGCACTAGTGAAGATGTTTTTCAAAGTGACACCTCAAAGTTCAGAGTTCTAAGTAAATTTATTATCAGACTATATACACGTCTCAATGCCTTCCACCTTCGCAGCCTGAGACGCATCCTGGACATCATGTGGACTGACCGAGTCACCAACAATGAGGTCCTGGCCCATGCCCAGATGCCCAACCTCTTCACCCTGCTCCAACAATGGTCTCTCTGCTGGCTGGGCCACGTACACCGCATGTCAGATGAGAGGATCCTGAAAGACCTGCTGTACAGGGAACTGGCCTCCGGCAAGAGAGCTCAAGGGCGGCCCCATCTTCGTTTCAAAGACATTTGCAAGAGAGACCTGAAGTCACTGAAAATGAACGTTGAGAGGTGGAGGACATTGCAAGCAATCGCTCTCACTGGAGGCTGGAACTACGCAGAGGTCTAAAAAGAGGAGAAGAGAAGCTGAGGCTTGCTACTGAAGAAAAGCGCACTTGTTGGAAAAACAGCACCAAGACAGCACTGAAGGACAGCGCCTTCAAGTGCAGTCGATGCAGCCAAGACTGTCACTCCCGTGTGGGCCTCTACAGCCACAACATACACTGCTCTAATGCAGACTGAAGCAAGACCTTCCAGGCGCAGATCCATGGTCTCGCGAGACTAACGGATGCCACCACCATATATGACACCACATACAACCCCGAGGTTCATTTTCTTGTGGGCACACTCAATATATCTGTAGAACAATAACCATAACAAAATCAATGAAAGGCTGCACTGACTTGGGCATTCAGTATCACACTAGAAGAGGCCAGAGAGAACCATACAGTCAGCAGGTTCAAAAAGGCATGCATATTAAATAAATAAATATGACAATCTCATAATCCATAACAATGAAGAGCTATTTATTTTCCAAGAATCATTCTGTCTGCAGCAAGTGTCTCACTTCCTTTCATTACTGGAATGACAGTTAGAAGAAGCCCTAAATTAGTTACCATAGGGAAGAACGAAGGTTCATGTCAGTGAGGTAACTTGTTTTTTTTTCTTGTTTATATCAGAAATTGCCAAGTTCAGTGAAAATATCTTTATATTAGCCCAACTCTTCTGTTTCCACAGATATTGCCATGGTGTTGGAATTTCCCAGCATTCTCTGTCTCTGTCACTGTTCACATGAATTTGTCATTAGCATTGTCTGGGGTATTCTAGTCTCACCCAGCCATAGTGTTCTATCCATCCCTCCTCCATCCTCTTTGCATCCTAAAACTCACTCGCTTTTCTCATTTTCACAGTTTTGATGAAAAGTAATTGGCCTTATCCTGATTCTCTTTCTGTGTACAATATTCAACATATTGAGAGTATCCACCATCTGCTGTTTATTGACTTTCTATTAATATTGATCACCAACTGTACCAGAAGTATGTTTTTAACATTAAGTATATTATTTTGGGGCAAAAATTAATTTATACAGGGACAACTTTAGGGAGTCAGAGATAACAAGTGAGTTTAAAAGCATAGACAACTCAGTAAGTTCAAATTTATTTGTGATTTTTGAGAATGTAATGTGGTGACTAAAGTGGAATTCGTAGAGGTAGTACATTTGGATTTACATACTTTATACTTCATTGTCGCCAAACAATTGGTACTAGAACGTACAATCATCACAGCGATATTTGATTCTGCGCTTCACACTCCCTGGATTACAAATATTAAATATTATAAATATTAAAAAGTTTAAATTAGTAAATATTAAACATTTAAATTATAAATCATAAATAGAAAATAGAAACATGGGAAGTAAGGTAGTGTAAAAAAACCGAGAGGTAGGTCCAGATATTTGGAGGGTACGGCCCAGATCCGGGTCAAGATCCGTTCAGCAGTCTTATCACAGTTGGAAAGAAGCTGTTCCCAAATCTGGCCATACGAGTCTTCAAGCTCCTGAACCTTCTCCGGGAGGGAAGAGGGACGAAAAGTCTGTTGGCTGGGTGGGTCGTGTCCTTGATTATCCTGGCAGCACTGCTCCGACAGCGTGCAGTGTAAAGTGAGTCCACAGACAGAAGGTTGGTTTGTGTGATGTGCTGCGCTGTGTTCACGATCTTCTGCAGCTTCTTTCGGTCTTGGACAGGACAACTTCCATACCAGGTTGTGATGCACCCTAGAAGAATGCTTTCTACGGTGCATCTATAAAAATTAGTGAGGGTTTTAGGGGACAGACCAAATTTCTTTAGTTTTCTCAGGAAGTAAAGGCGCTGGTGGGCTTCTTGGCAGCGAACTCTGCTTGGTTGGACCAGATCAGGCCATTTGTGATATTGACCCCGAGGAACTTGAAGCTTTTGACCTGTTCCATTTGCGCACCACCAATATAAATTGGGTCGTGCGGTCCACTACTCCTTCCGAAGTCAACAACCAATTCCTTCGTCTTGCTGACGTTGAGGGATAGGTTATTGTCTTTGCACCATGCCACCAGGTTCTTAATTTCCTCTCTGTACTCAAACTCATCATTACCCGAGATACGACCTACATTTGTTGTGTCATCAGCAAACTTATATATTGAGTTCAGTGGAAACTTGGCTACGCAATCATGGGTGTACAGTGAGTACAGCAGGGGGCTGAGTACACAGCCTTGTGGGGCACCGGTGCTCAGAGTGATTGCAGAGGAGAGCTTGTCCCCTATTTTTACAGCCTGGGTCCTGTCTGTGAGGAAGTTGAAGATCCAGCTGCAGATCTGAGTGCTAAGGCCCAGGTTCCGGAGCTTAGGAATCAGTTTACTTGGAATGATGGTATTAAAGGCAGAGCTGTAGTCAATGAACAGGAGCCTTACGTATGCGTCTTTATTCTCCAGGTGTTCTAAGGAGGAATGTAGGGCCAGAGAGATGGCATCTGCCATTGACCTGTTGCTCCGGTAGGTGAATTGCAAAGCGTCGAGGTTGACCGGTAGGCTGTGGTTGATGTGTGCCATAACCAATCTCTTGAAGCACTTCATAGCAATTAACGTCAGAGCCACAGGTCGATAGTCATTCAGGCTTGCCACCTTGCTCTTCTTCGGCACTGGGATTATCGTTGCCTTCTTAAAACACGAGGGGATCTTAGACTGAAGCAAGGAGCAGTTGAAGATGTCAGCAAACACTCCAGCTAGCTCGCTTGCACAGGCTCGGAGAATCCGTCCCGGGACGCCATCTGGGCCCATCGCCTTCCTTGGATTTATCTTCAGGAAGGCCCTAACATCCTCCTCGGTGACGATGAATCTCGATGCCACCAGGTCCAGTTCATCCGGAGGGAGCGGGACGCTCCTCTTCTGTTCCAATCTTGCGTAGAATACGTTAAGTTCATCAGGAAGAGAAGCGCCACAGTTATTGATATTCCCAGCCTTTTCTTTGCGCCCAGTGATCTCATTTAGACCCTGCCATAGTCTACTGGCATCCTTTTGGTTAGCCTGGGTTTCCAACTTGGCTCGATATTGCCTCTTGGCGCCCTTAATAGCTTTCCGGAGTTCTTGCCTGGATTCCGTGTAGCGACTGGTATCCCCGGACCGAAGTGCCGCAGCTCTAGCCTTTAAAAGGGACTTGACCTCATAAATCATCCAAGGTTTCCGGTTAGGGCATACCCGGATCGTTTTGCGAGACACAGAGTCCTCCGTGCATTTCCAAATAAAGTCCATGACAGCTGAGGCATACTCACCGAGGTTAGCTGCCAAGTCCTTGAATACTAACCAGTCCACCGATTCAAAGCAGTCACTGAGGACCTCATCCGTTTCCTTCGTCCAACGCGACACTACTTTTGACACCGTGACCTCCCGCTTCAGTTTCTGTTTGAAAGCGGGAGGAGGAGTACGGTCTGATGGTCCAATTTTCCGAAGTGAGATCGTGGGACAGAATGGTAGACATCCTTGACTGCTGTGTAGCAGTGGTCAAGTATATTCGGGCCTCTAGTGGGGCAGGAGACATGTTGGTATAACTTTAGAAGCACCTTTCTGAGGTTGGCCTGGTTAAAGTCCCTGGCTGTAATGAGCAAAACCTCCGGATACCTGGTCTCAAGTTCACTGATGCTGGCATACAGTATGTTCAGAGCACACTCCACGTCCGCCTGGGGGGGGAAATGTAGACTGCAGTCAGTATGACCGAGGTGAATTCCCATGGCAGATAGTAGGGACGACACTTCACAGACAGGTGTTCCAGGTCCGGGCTGCAGGAGCATAAGGCATAAATCAAGTGCCACATGAAAGGTCATCACCCAGGTTAAAAGCTAACAGCACAGGGTAATACTTAGCATGGATAGATGTGTGACTAACAAAAAGAGCAAAAGAAAACAGTTGGCAAGCAGGATACCACAAGAATCTATGCAAACATCTCAACTGCTTACAATCTGCATCCATGACTGAGGTGAAAGGAGCAGAGCGAATTGCGTCCAAATTTCTCTTTTAAGTTAGGAAAGCTAGTTCCACATCATATTCCATCTACTCACCTATCTGTACCCTTTGCAAGTGAGATGTGTTCTCCCAGATTGCTTTGGTAATGTGATGGCTATTCACTGTCCTAAGCTGGAGATCTCATGTTTGCTAAGCTTGCTTTCTAAATAGTAGCTGCTACTTGCCAGATGAAACAGATATAAGTAAACTTCCAACTAAAATAGCATTGTTTAGTTTCTGGTTGTGAAAGGAAGTCAGTCTTTAGTTCTTGAAATGTAAGTGGAAAACCATAATCAGCTGTAAGTTAGAAACACTCGCTATAGAGTAACATTGAAAATAGCTCTATATATAGAGGACATTGTGCCTGTGGAAACTCACTGTACCTGCTTTATTACTGCTCAAGATAGAGTGTAAGACAACGTGTTGTTTAATTTGGCTTGTCTCAAACAGGTTTAATTTGTTTAGTTCGAGAATCTTGCATAATAGATGGATAATATCATTTAGCATATCAATAACTTATGTGTTTATAATTCAAAGGGTTTATGTACTCAGAAGTTTGCTTTATAGCATTAATGGTAGCTACCCAAGATCTACATCACAAAAATGCTTTTAGACTGTGTCAAAAGGATATCTGAAGAAATACTGTATATGCATGTGAAGTCACCTAAATGAGAGAAAAAAGGGTATAAATGTAGAGAGCAGTTTTGGACTGATTAAGAATGGGATACAAAACATAAGGATGCCTTAAAAAATGTGTAAATGAGAATCCATACCTCCAGCTTCAATTTTGGTGACAGATGATTCTCTTGTCTGCAAATTGTTGGTACGTCTTTTTAGTTTACAGGAATTGTATGTGTGTTGGAGATCCTTTGCCCTTTATGTTTAAGAAATGCTTCATGTTTAGGAAATGATTTGTGTTTTAGAAATGTTTTGCAATTTGTAAATGTATTAGATAAAAGTCCTTTGTGAGCTCCAAATATATTTTAAGATTGTTGTGTGGATTTAAATGTGTATCACTGAAAAGAAATGAACAGTGTTTTGAACTACTTTATTAGCTGGAAGTATCTTCTCCTTGGAAGGGAGAGGGGATGCTACACTCGGTAGCTAGATGAACTCACTGTGGAAAATAAATAGGGAAGTAAACTGTATGTCCTAGTAAATACAATAGAATCAGCAAAAGACCACACTCAACAGGACAAACATCCAATGTGCAAAAGACAAGAAACTGTGCAGAAGCAAAAAAAAAAGAAAAATATATAACTAATCAATCAGAAACAGAATCAGGTTTATTATCACTGGCATGTGACAACTTAGCAGCAGCAGTTCACTGCAATACATAATCTAGCAGGGAGAAAAAAAATAATAAATAAAATAAAACATAGTAATAAATAGACAAGTAAATCCATTACATATATTGAATAGATTTAAAACAAACGTGCAAAAACAGAAATACTGTATATTAAAAAAGAAGTGAGGTAGTGTCCAAAGCTTCAATGTCCATTTAGGAATCGGATGGCAGAGGGGGAAATAAATAAATAAATAAGCAAGCAATAAATATCAAGAATACGAGACGAGGAGTCCTTGAAAGTGAGTCCATAGGTTGTGGGAATAGTGCAGTGATGGAGTGAAGTTATCTACTCTGGTTCAAGAGTCTGATGGCTGAGGGATAATAACTGTTCCTGAACCTAGTAGTGTGGGCTCTGAGATTCCTGACCTTCCTACCTGATGCAGCAGTGAAAAGTGACATGGCCTAGATGGTGGGGCTTTTGACGATGAATGCTGCTTTTCTGCCATGTCACTCCACGTAAATGTGTTCAGTGATGGACTGGGCTGTAGCCACTACTTCTTGTAGGCTTTTCCATTCAAGGGCATCACTTTTTCCCTACTAAGCTGTTATGCAACCAGTCAATATACATTCCACAGCACATCCATAGAAGTTTGGCAAAGATTGAGATGACCTGCTAAATCTTCACAAACTTCTAAGAAAGTAGAGGCATTGTCTTGCTTTCTCATAATGGTGCTTATGTGCTGGACCGAGGACAGATCCTCTGAAATAATATTACCAAGGAATTTAAAGTACCCTCTCCACCTCTGATCCCCTGATGAGGATTGGCTCATTATTTGCATTGGAGACAACTCATGTTCTTGAGGTTATTTTCAAGAGATGGAATCCATCATCAATAGAGCTTTCACCAGTGGCCGATCCGGACTTTGGAAGTTTGGAGAAGAGGGGACTTCAATCTGGTCCACTGCATGAGGTTGCGGCAGCGTAATAGAGCTTTGACCAATGGTCAACTGGTTTTTGGGATTAATTAATAATTACAAATTAAAGGAAGGCAGGGACAAGTGTAGCAGCCAATGTCTGAATGGACATAGGGTGGTGATCTTAAGGCCTCAGCTCTTCAAAACTTTAGCGAAGAGAGGCTTGGCTCAGAGAAAACAAAGGAAAGAAAAGCTCAAGTTTCTTCCTTCTCTTCAATATATCTGCTCAGCTAGGACAGTAGAGATGTCAGGTAGGCTGGTGTTATGCCCCTCATGTAGAATGTGTGAAAGCAAGGAGACATCCAATTTCTCTGACCACTACAACTGTGAGAAGTGCATCCAGCTGCAGTTTCTAACAAATCACGTTAAGGAACTGGATGAATCCCGGATCATTCGGAAGGCTAAAGTGGATATAGATAGGACAAATAGAGAGGCAGTTACACCCAAGGTGCAGGACACAGGAAACTGGGAAACAGTCAGGAAGGGAAAAGGGGTTTAGGAGCCAGTGCAGGTATCCTTGTGGCCAACCCCCTCAGCGACAGGTATATCTCTTTGGATACTGTCGGGGGAGGGGGATGATCTAACAGAGGAAAGTCACAGTGGTCTGGTAAACACAAAATAATCTGCAGATGCTGGGGTCAAAGCAGCACTCACAACATGCTGGAGGAACTCAGCAGGTTGGGCAGCACCCGTGGAAAAGATCAGTCGATGTTTCGGGCCGGAACCCTGCCCGACCTGCTGAGTTCCTCCAGCATGAGTGTCACAGTGGTCTGGTCTCTGGCACTGAGTTTGCCTCTGTGACTCAGAAGAGAAATGGGAAGAAGAGGTATGCTGCAGTGATAGGGGATCCATTTTTTAGGGGAATGGACAGGAGGTTCTGTGGGCAAGAATGAGATCCCCAAATAGTTGTTGCATCCCAGGTGCCAGGTTCCAGGATATCTCAGATTGAGTCCTCAGCATTCTTAAGTGGGAGGGTGAACAGCCAGAAGTTGTGGTCTATGTAGGTACCAATAACATGGGCAGGATGAGTGATGAAGTTCTGCATAGGGAGTTCAGGGCGTTAGGTGCTAAGTTAAAGGGCAGGACCTCCAGGTTGCAATCTCAAGATTGCTACCCATGTGGCATGCTAGTGAGGCTAGAACTAGAAAGATTATACAATTTAATTTGTGGCTAAGAGTTGGCGTAGGAGGGAGGGCATAGGATTTTTAGGTCATTGGACTCTCTTCCAGGAAAGGTGGGATCTGTATAAAAGGGACAATTTGCACCTGAACTGAAGGGGGACTAATATCCAAGCGGGAAGGTTTGTTGCATGGTGGGGTTTACAATAGAATTGCAGGGAAAAGGTAACAAGAGCGCCAGAACAGTTAGTGGAGAGGTTGTGGAGGCAGATGTTGGTAAGACCTCAGACAAATGTAGCAATCAAAAAGTTGAGCATGGTGCGACGAAATTGAAAAGGGTGAATACAGGACTAAAGGTGTTGTATCTGAATACGCACAGTTTACGTTATAAGGTAGATGAACGCAGCACAGTTGCAGATTGGCAGGTATGATGTTGTAGGCATCACAGAATCATGGCTGAAAGATTACAGCAGGGAGCTTAATGTCCAAGGATTCACATTGTATAGGCTGGAAGACAGAGAGGGTGGATTTGCTCTGTTAGTAAAAAAAAAATAAATCAAATCACTATAAAGAGGTGACATGGGGCCGGAAGGAGTTGGGTCATTGTAGATAGAGCTAAGAAACAGTAAGCGTAAATAGACCCTGATGAGAGTTGTATACAGACCCTCAAACAGTAGTAAGAATGTGGCCTACAAATGACAAAGGGAGATAGAAAATGCATGCCAAAAGGACAATGTTACTGCAGTCATGGGGGATTTCAATATGTAGGAAGATTGGGAAAATAAGAATGGTGCTGGATACAGGAGGGGGAATTTTTAGAGTGCCTACAAGATGGATTTTGAGAGCAGCTTCTGGTTGAGCCCACTACAGGATCAGCCATTCCGGATTGGGTGTTGTGCAATGAACCAGAATTAATTGGAAAGCTTAAAGTAAAAGAACCCTTCAGGGCAAGTGATCATAATATAGAAACATAGAAAACCTACAGCACAATACAGGCCCTTTGGCCCACAAAGCTGTGTTGAACATGTCCTTACCTCAGAAATAACCTAGGGTTACCCATAGCCCTCTATTTTTCTGAGCTCCATGTACCTATCCAGGAGTCTCTTAAAAGACCCTATCGTATCTTAGAAAGGATATGCTGAAACTGGAGAGGGTTCAAAGGATGTTGACGAAAATGATTCCAGGATTGAATGGCCTGTCATATGAAGAGCATCTGATAGCTCTGGGCCTGTATTCACTGGAATTCAGAAGAATGAGGGATGATCTCTTTGATACCTATCGAATGGTGAAAGGTCCTGATAGAATGGATGTGGGAGAATATTTCCAATGAAGGGAAAGTCTAAGACCAGAAGATACAGCATCAGAGTAGGGGGTTTTCCTTTTTGAACAGAGACGAGGATGAATTTCTTTAGCCAGAGTAATGAATCTGTGGAATTCTTTGCTATAGGTGTCTGTGGAGGCCAGGTCTTTATGTATATTTAAGGCAGAGGTTGATAGATTCTTGACTGATCAGGGCATGAAGGGATATGGAGAGAAGGCAGGAGATTAGGGCTGTGAGGAAGATTGGATCAGCCATAATGAAATGGCAGAGCAGACTTGATGGGCCAAATGAATTAATCCTGCTCCTTAAGGACCCTCTCCATCCGGGACATGACCTCTTCTTATTACTACAATTGGGGTGGATGTACAGAAGACTGACGACTCATACTCAGTGATTCAGAAATGGGCTTCTTCCCCTTCACCATCAGATTTCAGAACAGTCCATGAAAACTACATTATTATTCCTTTTGTTTTGCACTAGTTATTTTGTAATTTTATTGCTTTGGAAAACAACAAATTTCATGTCACATAAAACAGGAATAATAAACCCGATTCTGAGTGTAGGGAAGTATGGTCATGCACTTTACTAGAAGGAATAAAGTTTTAGACTATTTTCAAAGTGGGGAATTAATTCAGAAATTGGAAGTGCAAAGAGACTTGGGGGTCCTCATGCAGGATTCCTCAAAGGTTAACTTGCAAGATGAATTGCTGTAAACTTATAAGGCATTGGATGGAGCACATTTGGAGCATTGTCAGCAGTCTTGGGCTCCATATCAAAAAAAGGATATGCTGGCATTGGTGAGGGTCCAGAGGAGGTTATTGATCCAGGGATTGAAAGGGTGAATGTATGGGGAACATTTGATGGCTCTGCTCTGTACTCATTGGAGTTCAGAAGAATGAAGTGGTATCTCATTGAAATCTATCAATTACTAGAAGGCCTAAATAGAGTAGATGCCGCAAGAATGATTCCAATGGGAGATTCTAGAACCAAAGAGCACAGCCTGTAAACGTAAGAACATCTCTTTAGAGGAGAGAAGGAATTTCTTTAACAGTGGGATGGTGAATTGCTGGAATACATTGCCACAAATTTCTGTGGAGGATGTTACTGGGTATATTTAAAGTAGAAATCGATAGGTATTTAATGAATAAGGGTTCAACGGTTATGGAGAGAAGGCAGGAGAATGGGGTCGAGAGGCTGAATAAATCAGCCATATACAAGTGCAGGGACAGATTCAACGGGCTAAATGGCCTAATTCTGCTCCAATGTCTTGTAGTCTTATGATTCTGAGCAGGGTTTACTGGGTTCAATCCTGGAGATTAACTACTAAGAAAAGATTGAGCAGCTTGGCCTATACTCATTGGAATTCCAAATGTGAAATGATTTTATTGAACATATAATTCTGTGGGGCATGGAGGTGAGGAGAAGGAGAAGAGTTGACAATATTTAAACCAAGGTTATGCTCTTCCTACAGGAGTTATCTAGAAAGAATAGGCAAAGTTTCAGCATAAAGTATCTCCCATTTAAAATAGCGATGGCATAGAACTCCTTTCCTCAGCAACTCCAATTCTAAACCAGGAGCCAAAAATTATTGAATTTATTCAACATTGAGAGGGACAAGCATTTGGTTTATTTGTATTACGAGGAGACACCAAGCTACTTGAGCTGTTGCCAAGACCCAAGAAGCCTTGGATCTTATTTAATGACAGAACAGCTTCAAAGCAGCCACACTTCTGCTCCTCGTCCTGATGGCCTTATAGATGCTTGTGTTCTACACTGTGTTGCTTCACAGGTTCATTAAAGCGATTATTTAAATACTATCTGTAAGACTGAGCAGCATAACTCCTCTAGATATACCACCAGGACATTAGCAATGGAACAGGAGAAAGCTATTTACTCAGGAGTCTGTTCATACATCTGTCTTCCTCCTTATCATTTCATAATTTTAGTTGATAACAACCTAATAATTTTACAATTAAAAAGAATAACCGACTATCGTAATTTGATGATTATAAAGAATGGATTCCAAAGTTAGTTTAAAAGCATTCCCTAACTTCAATTCTGAAGCAGCTGGCTATTAATTTTAGCCTCTACCTCCTGGTCCTAGATTCCCCACCAGTAGAAATAGGAATCCTGTTTTATAGGTTCCCACATAATACCTTGAAAATTTGACTGATAGATTCATCCCCAAAACAATTTCTGAATGGCATAACAATACTTAATAGTCTAAAAAAGAAATTACAGCTAAAACACTTTAATTCCAATTCCCATTCCAACATGTTGGTCCATGTGCCAAGATGAGTCCACCCTCAGGGTGGAGGAGCAACACCTTATATTCCATCTGGGAATTCCGTCTCCAATCTGATGACATGAATATTGATTTCTCCTTCTGGTAAAAGTATTCCCTCCCTCTTCCATCTTCTTTTATTCCCCATTATGGCCTTTTACCTCTTCACACCTGCGTATCATTACACCCAGGGCTCCTCTTCCTTCTTCCCTTGTGGCTCACTCTCCTATCAGGTTCCTTCTTCTCCAACCCTTGATCTTTCCCACCCACCCGGCTTCACCTATCACCTTCCAGCTAAACTCCTTCTCCTTCTCCCTCCTTTTTACTCTAGCATCTTCCTCCTTCCTTCTCAGTCCTGAAGAAGGGCCTTGGCCGGAAACATTCACTGTTGACCATTTCTGTAAATGCTGCCTGCCCCCCTGAGTTCCTCCAGCATTTTGTGTGTTGCTGATTTGATTTCCAGCATCTGCAGACTTTCTTGTGTTTATGAATTGCAACTAAAGATAGATTATTTAAGCAGATGGCCTAAGTTTAAGAGAGCTGCCGACTCATATCCTGAGTAAATATTAGTAAATTGAAATCTATTTCATCAACAAAGTTCCTCGCTGGTATAATTCTGGCAAAAACAGCCCAAAATTTTTGGCATTAGTACAGCCTTTCTTCAATAGGCTAAATTGAGGTTAGGGTTAGGAACATTCCTGGAAAATGCTTTATGAAGTGAACTTTTGGACGAAGCTTGGCAAAGTGCATCATGGGTATTTCAGAGCAATCTATTCCTGAGCACAGAGTGTGGCATACTAAATATTATAGTGAGAAACAGCTTTATGAATTTTGAAGATGCATAGCCCAAAGTGTCAATAGTGTTATGTAAAAATTGATAAATCAGGAGTTTATAAATTGAAAATGCCGAGATTCCAAAGTGGTATAAAACTTGCTCTGTGATCTGAATCCCACTCTCCCAATTCCAAATCAACTTTGTAAGACTGGGAATAAGATATTCTATTACTCAAACAACAGGAATTCTGCAGATGCTGGAAATTCAAGCAACACACATAAAAGTTGCTGGTGAACGCAGCAGGCCAGGCAGCATCTCTAGGAAGAGATGCAGTCGACGTTTCAGGCCGAGATCCTTCATCAGGTCGAAGGGTCTTGGCCTGATACGTCGACTGCACCTCTTCATAGAGATGCTGCCTGGCCTGCTGTGTTTACCAGCAACTTTTATGTGTGTCGCTTGATATTCTATTACTGCTAATTTCAGTATCAGCTATCCTCTCTACAGAATGCGATCATTTTAGCCATACACAGATGTAAGCATTAGTTTCATCTGGGTAAAGGCTATCATCATGAAGCTAGAAAAGTACTTTACAAATGTCCAAAATAATGTTCTAACCACCACATCAATTTGAATGGAATACTCATCCATTCAATGTCATCTCTTCAAAGCTATCATTTGTCCTTTACGCTCTTTTACTGCCACTCAATCAAACAGCCCATTGCCTCTGTAACTCTGAAAGGTGCCTGTGGATGCATTTCCATCTTATAATAGCTATATAGGTTAAACATTTCCTAGCTTAAAATAAGAGTGCCTTCAGTCCAAAAATTAAAATACTTTTGAATGATACGCAAGCTCGCAATTCTAACTACTATACAGAATACATTGGGAATACTCAATTCACCAGAAAACATCTGAAGGCTAAGGAACGTATGTTATTTCAATTCACTGATTTTTAATCACAAAACCTAGCCTGTTGAGTACTTGCAACATTTTCTTTTTTATTTTTCAGATTTCCCATACCTGTAATATTTTTCATTAGTAATGAAAACCCTGAGACTGCAATGCTAAGCATGCTGATATATCTGGAAGATAGAATTATTATGTACACATTTGTACATAGGATTCTGTTTTATTTCACAAGACTTTAAGCTCCATAATATCACAATATGAAGACCATAGAAAGGTTGGTCCTGGCTCACCTCCAACCCTTGGTCAGATTCCATGCAGTTTTCTTACCAGGAGCACACTAGAGTTGACAAAGCTGTCATCTACCTGTTGAACAGAGCCTACTCCAATTTGGATAAGCGGGACAGCACTGTGAGGATCCTTCCAGTCCTTCCAGGTGAGGCATCACTTCACCTGTGAGTCGACTGGGGTGATATACTGCGTCCGGTGCTCCCGATGTGGCCTTTTATATATTGGTGAGACCCGACGCAGACTGGGAGACCGCTTTGCTGAACATCTACGCTCTGTCCGCCAGAGAAAAAGCAGGATCTCCCAGTGGCCACACATTTTAATTCCACATCCCATTCCCATTCTGACATGTCTATCCACGGCCTCCTCTACTGTAAAGATGAAGCCACACTCAGGTTGGAGGAACAACACCTTATATTCCGTATGGGTAGCCTCCAACCTGATGGCATGAACATTGACTTCTCTAACTTCCGCTAGGCCCCACCTCCCCCTCGTACCCCATCTGTTACTCTTTTTAATGCACACATTCTTTCTCTCACTCTCCTTTTTCTCCCTCTGTCCCTCTGAATATACCTCTTGCCCATCCTCTGGGTCACCCCCCCCCCCGTCTTTCTTCCCGGACCTCCTGTCCCATGATCCTCTCGTATCCCCTTCTGCCTATCACCTGTCCAGCTCTCGGCTCCATCCCTCCCCCTCCTGTCTTCTCCTATCATTTTGCATCTCCCCCTCCCCCTCCAGCTTTCAAATCCCTTACTCACTCTTCCTTCAGTTAGTCCTGACGAAGGGTCTCGGCCTGAAACGTCGACTGCGCTTCTTCCTATAGATGCTGCCTGGCCTGCTGCGTTCACCAGCAACTTTGATGTATGTTGCTTGAATTTACAGCATCTGCAGAATTCCTGTTGTTTACTGTGAGGATCATGTTTTTTTTGATTTCTCAAGTGCCTTCGATACCATACATCCTTCATTGTTGAGTGCAAATCTCTGTTTAATGCAAATTGGCACTTCCATTGTATCCTGGATAACGGACTACCTGACTGGCAGACCACAGTTTATGCAGCTTCACAGCTGTGTGACAGACAGCACTTGGGTCCCACAGGGGACTGTATTGGCTCCGTTCCTGTTTATCCTGTATACCTTGGACTTTCAATACAACACTGTGCCATGTCAACTGCAGAAATTCTCTGATGACTCAGCAATAGTCGGATGTATAAAGGGAGGATGGGAGGATGAATACAGGGCCCTGGTGGAGGCCTTTGTCAAATGGTGCAAGCTGAATCACCTGCAGCTCAACATTAGTAAAACAAAGGAGATAGTGATGGACTTTAGAAAGACTAAAGTTGTACTGCTCCCTGTCACTATTGATGATGAGGACATGGATGTGGTGAGGACCTTCAGGTACCTGGGGTTGCAGCTGGATGACAGACTTGAGTGGAGCACCATCACAGAATTTGAAGGGCCAGAATCACCTCTACTTCCTGAGGAAACTGAGGTATTTTGGAGTATGCAGGTCTCTCCTTCACATGTTCTACAAGTCTGCTGTTGCCAGTACAATCTTCTCTGCACTGGTGTGTTGGGGCAACGGCATCAACACAGCTGATGCCAACAGGCTCAATAATCTGATTAGAAAGGCTGGCTCTGTTATAGGAATCAAACTGGACACACCAGAGGCTGTGGTAGAACGAAGGACCCTACGGAAAATCCTGGCAATTCTGGACAATGTCTCTCACCCTCCACATGCCACCTTGGCTGAACAAAGGGACACCTTTAGTAATAGACTATGACAACTGCACTGCTCCAAAGAGAACTGTGTGAGGTCATTCTTACCCTCAGCCATCAGGCTCTATAATGAGTCAACCTACAGCCGGGGGAAATGATAAACCCCCCCCCCGCCCCCCGTTAGACTGTTCATAAGTAATTTATTTTTTTATTGTTTCTTACTTCTCTTCTAAAATCTTTTAGGGTCAGTCTGTCAGAGGAGTTCTAGTTTAGTGTTAGCTGATATTGCAGAATATGTTAAGATCTTGTCAGTTTTTTTTAATAATGTGACATGTTTGGAGGGAAGCTAATGGAAGGAAAAGGTGTCAGAAGCTCACACCTGCTGTTTTATAAGGAAACACATTGTGTCTGACACACTCAACATAATAACTGTCAGGACACATTTTCCTGGTGACTCAAATATCCAATACTTCTTTCTTAAAAAATTATAGAAAATTCAAGAGTGGAAAGAAAGAACAACCAGTTTCACCTGTGGACAGAAATGGAAAACAATCCTGCATCATTTATTTATTTGCAAAGTTACTGCTAAGCAAACATGGTAGGAAAAATGCTAGTGGCATATGATAAGTGGCAAGGATGCTCTCAGAAGATAATAATAGGACTGGGCAAAATCAACACTATCTTTCATTACCAGGCACTGAATTTAGACAAAATAATCTGTTTGCTACTTACTGCATGGGTGTCCTTGGATTTTCACTTCATCAATAGCAATGTACCCAGGCTGACCTGATGTGACCGCTTCAAACACAACCTACAAGAAATGAAACATTTTTGTTCAATAAAATTTGGTACCACAAATATGCAAAATTCTACTGTTCATTCATAAGGCTGCAAAGTCAAAAGGAAAGGTAAGGTACATACTCAGGATTATGAAGTATCAATAATAATACATTGTTTATTGTGCACATCTATCACAGTTAACCAACTCATTGCTGGTGCATTCAGGCCAAATCATGTCACAAGCACTTCTTCATAAGCAGTCCCCAACCAGTTCAACTCACTCACAGGGCCTGCTGGGAAAATAGCTTAATAATTTCCACCCTATGATAACATTTGAGGTGTGAACGTAACTTTTATTATTTGGAGAAATGATGGTAACATTATCGCTACGCACATCCTCTGGGATCAATGTTGAATGAAGTGTGGCATAATGAGAAAAGCTCATTCATTCAAATTAGTGAGATGACACTTGCATTCTTACTGCCCTGCAGATGCACAAACCTAGATTATTTAGTTAGGATGTAATACCAGGTACACTTCACTTAATTACATCTTCACCAATGACTTTGCTTTATCCAGATACATTTGCAATTACAAGTAAAACAGCAATTATTTATGTAGAAATATAGAAAACCTACAGCACAATACAGGCCCTTCAGCCCACAAAGTTGTGCCGAACATGTCCCTACCTTTTAAATTACTAGGCTTACCCATAGCCCTCTATTTTTCTGAGTTCCATGTACCTACCCAAAAGTCTCTTAAAAGACCCTATCGTATCCGCCTCCACCACCGTTGCCAGCAGCCCATTCCACGCACTCACCACGCTGAGTAAAAAACTTACCCCTGACATCTCCTCTGTGCCTACTCCCCAGCACCTTAAACCTGTGTCCACTTGTGGCAACCATTTCAGCCCTGGGAAAAAGCCTCTGACTATCCACACCATCAATGTCTCTCATCATAATTATACACCTCTCTCAGGTCACCTCTCATCCTCTGTCACTCCAAGGAAAAAAGGCTGAGTTCACTCAACCTGTTATCATAAGGCATGCTCCCCAATCCAGGCAACATCCTTGTAAATCTTCTCTGCACCCTTTCTATGGCTTCTGCATCTTTCCTGTAGTGAGGCGACCAGAAGTGAGCACAGTACTCCAAGTGGGGTTTGACCAGGGTCCTATATAGCTACAACATTACCTCTTGGCTCCAAAATTCAATTCCATGATTGATGAAGGCCTTCTTAACCACAGAGTCAACCTGCGCAGCTGCTTTGAGCGTCCTATGGACTCGGACCCCCAAGATCCCTCTGATCCTCCACACTGCCAGGAGTCTTACCATTAATACTATTTTCTGCCATCATATTTGACCTACCAAAATGAACCACTTCACACTTATCTGGGTTGAACTCCATCTGCCACTTCCCAGCCCAGTTTTGCATCCTATCAATGTCCCGCTGTAACCTCTGACAGCCCTCCACACTATCCACAACACCTCCAACCTTTGTGTCATCAGCAAAGTTACTAACCCATCCCTCCACTTCCTCATCCAGGACATTTACAAAGATCACGAAGAGTAAGGGTACCAGAACAGTTCCCTGAGGCTCTCCACTGGTGACCGACCTCCATGCAGAATATGACCCATCTACAACCACTCTTTGCCTTCTGTGGGCAAGCCAGTTCTGGATCTACAAAGCAATGTTCCCTTGGTTCCCATGCCTCTTTACTTTCTTAATAAGCCTTGAATGGGGTACCTTATCAAATGCCTTGCTGAAATCCATATACACTACATCTACTGCTCTTCCTTCATCAATGTGTTTAGTCACATCCTCAAAAAATTCAATCAGGCTCGTAAGGCACGACCTGCCCTTGACAAAGCCATGCTGACTATTCCTAATCATATTATACCTCTCCAAATGCTTCTTAGGATCTTCTCCATCAACTTACCAACCACTGAGGTAAGACTCACTGCTCTAAATTTTCTTGGGCTATCTCTACTCCCCTTCCTGAACAACGGAACAACATCCGCAACCCTCCAATCCTCCGGAACCTCTCCCATCCTCATTGATGATGCAGAGATCATCGCCAGAAGCTGAGCAATCTCCTCCCTCACTCCCACAGTAGCCTAGGGTACATCTCATCCTGTCCTGGTGACTTATCCAACTTGATGCTTTCCAAAAGCTCCAGCACATCCTCTTTCTTAATATCTACATGCTCAAGCTTTTCAGTCTGCTGCAAGTTATCACTATAATCACCAAGATCCTTTTCCATAGTGAATACTGAAGTATTCATTAAGTACCTCTGCTATTTCTTCAGGTTCCATATGTACTTTCCCACTGTCACACTTGATAGGACCTATACTTTCACGTCTTATCCTCTTGCTCTTCACTTACTTGTAGAATGCCTTGGGGTTTTCCTTAATCCTGCCTGCCAAGGCCTTCTCATGGCCCCTTCTGGCTCTCCTAATTTCCTTCTTAAGCTCCTTCCCATTAGCCTTATAATCTTCTAGATCTCTAACATTACCTAGCTCTCTGAACCTTTTGTAAGCTTTTCTTTTCTTCTTCACTAGATTTATTACAGCATTTGTACACCACGGTTCCTGTACCCTACCATAACTTCCCTGCCTCATTGGAACATACCTATGCAGAACTCCACACAAATATTCCCTGAACATTTGCCACATTTCTTCCATACTTTTCCCTGAGAACATCTGTTTCCAATTTAAGCTTCCAATTTCCTGCCTGATAGCCTCATAATTCCCCTTACTCCAATTGAACACTTTTCTAACTTGTCTGTGCCTATCTCTCTCCAATGCTATTGTAAAGGAGACAGAATTATAATCACTACCTCCAAAATGCTCTCCCACTGGGAGAGCTGACACCTGACCAGGTTCATTTCCCAATACCAAATCACGTACAGCCTCTCCTCTTGTGGGCTTATCTACATATTTCCTTAACACACCTAACAAACTCCACCCCATCTAATCCCCTTGCTCTAGGAAGATGCCAATCGATATTTGGGAAATTAAAATCTCCCATCATGATAACTCTGTTATTATTACACCTTTCTAGGATCTGTTTCCCTATCTGCTCCTCGATATCCCTATTACTATGGGGCGGCCTATAAAAAACACCC
Source organism: Mobula hypostoma (assembly GCF_963921235.1). Taxonomy (NCBI): domain Eukaryota; kingdom Metazoa; phylum Chordata; class Chondrichthyes; order Myliobatiformes; family Myliobatidae; genus Mobula; species Mobula hypostoma. The sequence continues at coordinate 163,685,911 of NC_086097.1, read as the reverse complement.
AGTAAAGTTATTGACCCCTTCCTGTTCCTAACCTCCACCCACAGAGACTCCATAGACAATCCCTCCACGACGTCCACCTTTTCTGCAGCCGTGACACTATCTCTGATCAACAGTTCCACGCCCTCTCCCTCCCTGTCTTTTCTAAAACAGCTAAAACCTGGCACTTGAAGTAACTATTCCTGTCCCTGAGCCATCGAATTCTCTGTAATGGCCACCACATCATATCTCCAAGTACTGATCCACACTCTAAGTTCATCCGCTTTGTTCACAACACTCCTGGCGTTAAAATAGACACATCTCAAACCTTCGGTCTGACAGCGTCCCTTCTCTATCACCTGCCTATCCTCCCTCTTGCACTGTCTACAAGCTTTCTCTATTTGTGAGCCAACCTCCTCTTCCCCAGTCTCTTCAGTTCGGTTCCCATGGTTGTATTCATATGCAACCATGCAAATCCTGTTTCTCATCCATAAAGTAAAAAGTTTCGAAATTCAAAACCAGCCAGGACCCCTCTTCCTGATTAGGATTTCTTTCTGACAACAGGACAAGAATATATGAAGTTCAGTTATGACATCTCAATTGTACATTGACAATTACCAAGGCATCCCCAAGATGGGGTGCTGTGACTACCTGATACATGCCTTAATTTGATCTTTAGTGGGTGACAAAAGTGGGCCTATATACAAAAGAAAATAAAAACTCAAAAGGATGAAAATATTGATTACCAGTTACCCATGATCAATTTTAACACATTGTCCAAAATATCAAGATTATGATCTGTCTAGAAGCAACAGAAGGATCATAGGGTCTCTTGCTATGCAACAAAATCATTCAAGATTCAAGATTGTTTCATATCGTTTCTAGTACACAAGTGTAAAAGAGAACAAAACCATTGTTACTCAAGATTGATGCACCAGAAAAAAAACACAATGATAATTTTAAAAACACAATACATATAAATACTTAAGATAGCTTATATACATATGTAATGCCCTGGTTCATATTTCTACTGTTATGCTGTATGTATGTAATTTTGGCAGTTCTGTGAGAGCTGCTTGTTTTCAGCTTATGTTTGGGTTATTGTTGAAGATGAGAGATGAGGGGAAATGTGTGCCATCCAATTAGGATGGTCAAACTTAGGGGCGGTTTCTCTGGTGAGGGACGCTAAGGTTGGGTTTGGGGCTTTTGTTTGAGAGGAGATGGAGGGAAGATGCTGGAGAGAAGAGGTTAGAGGATTCGACCCAGAGTGGGACTGTGATTCGACAAAGCCCAGGGTGAGTGCAATTGAGGATTGGTGACTTGAAGAAACTGTGAGCTCCAACTTGTGCACATTAGACCATTTCATTAAAATGGCCCCATTTCTTTTCTTTTCCTTGCTAACTCTTCAGTCAACATTAACATAATGTTAACATAATCTTTTAATCCTATGCAGTGCACTGTCTGTTATTTCATGGCACTAACTTGTAACAGGGTAGTAAATTATACAGCATCCACATAAACAGGGCTCACACCTCAATCTCACGAGTCTGGCAGGCCTGGACATTGTCTCCCCTAGACTTACGCAGCCGAGGAAACCAGCGTGTTTCACATAGATTTACTCTAAGTCCAAAAGTGACACTAGGCTCTGTATAAGTTATATGTTGTTCAGCCTTACTGCTTGGGGAAAGAAACTGCTTTTGAGTCTGGTAGTCCAGGCATGGATGCTACGTAGCCTCCTCCACGAGGGGAGTGCAACAAACAGTCCATGATCAGAGTGAGTGGGATCCTTCATAACTTTCCTGGCTTTTTTCCAACACCTTTCTGTACACATGCCCTTGATGGCAGATAGACTGGTGCTGGTGATGCTTTGGGCAGTTTTGCCTACCTGTTGTAGAACCTTCCGGTCCCACTGCAGTGCAGGTCCTGTACCAAGCAGTGATGCAGCTTGTTAGGATGCTTTCTATTGCACATCTGAAGAAAGACATGAGTATGGATGTGCAAAGTCCAGCTCTCTTCAGCCTCTTCAGAAAGTAGAGGCATTGGTGACAGTGTAGGATGTGTCCTGGGACCACAAGAGGTTGTGTGTGATGTGCACTCCCAGGAGTTTGAAATTGTTTGCAGTTTCCACCGATGTGCCACCATTGTAAGGGGAGAGTGTGAATGGTGCAAGTTCTCTTGAAGTCGATAACCATCTCCTTCGTCTTACTGATATTAAGTAGTAATTTCCCTGGCACCAGGCCTCGAGCTCTTCCACCTCCTCTCTGGAGGCCTTCTCATCGCTGTTGGTGAATGAACCTCATCACTGTTGTGTCATTGGAGAACTTGGCGATATGATTGCTCAGGTGTTTGGTCGTGCAGTCATGTGTGAGTAGAGTGTACAGCAATGGGCTCGGCACACAGCACTGGGGGCACCGATCTTGAGACGATGGAGAAGGAGGCACAGATCTTTTGCCTTATGCACTTTGCAACCTGAGTCCATACTACCTCAAACCCCCTCTCCATTTCTACTTTGGTTCCAGAATCTCAGGCTTAAATATATTCAATGAATGAGCTGTGCAAGGGAAAGAGTTCGATGGTTTGAAACTCTACAAGAGAATCAGCTTTATTAACACTGAGATATGTCGTGAAATTTGTTGTTTGTAGCAGCGGTACAGTGCAAAACATAAAAATTATTCTAAGTTATGATCAATAAATAATGCAAAAGAGAAATAATGATGTAATATTCATGGGTTCATGGACTTCCATAAAAGCTTCTTATACTAAATTTCTCCCTTATCCAATGACAATGCTCCAGGCACAGAAATAAAGTCTTTTGGCAACCACTCTCAGAATCTGAAAATCTAAGTGAGATCACCTCTCATTCTGTTCAGAGAACATGCCCTGCATCCCAGGAATCTGACACTCACTGACGTTAAGAGGAAATATAGCCTGCTTTAGGAGAACCAAAGTGCACACAATTTAACTCCTTTTAAAAGAAATAGGAAAACTTTGATGCAAACAAAGGGACACAGTCAAATCAGGGAGACATTGTCAGCAGCATCATGTGGGCAGTACTTGGAACAAATTGCCCCAACAACCTTTTGATTTTCATCCCATTGAAGGTGAAAACCATTTGTCACTAATGTGCAATTCAGAATCTCAGTCAGATTTATTATCACTAACATGACGTGAGATCTGTTTTTACTGTGTAATACTTAAAAATTATGATAAATTATAATAAGAATATATATAAATAAATAATGCAAAACCAGAGCAAAGTAGTGAGATAGTGAGATAATTTGGAAACCTAATGGTGGAGGAGAAAAAACTGATGCTGAAACATCAAGTGTGCATCTTCAGGCTTCTGTACCTCCTCCCTGATGGTAGTAACGAGAAGAGGGGATGACCTGGATGGTGATGGTCTTTCATGATCAATTCTGTCTTCTTGAGACATTGTGTTTTGAAGATGTCCTCGAAGGTGGGGAGGCCAGTACCCATGAAGGAGCCGGCTGAGTCTACCCACCTCGGCAGCTTTTTCCGATCCTGTGCCTTCATTCCAGATGGCAATGCAACCAGTCAGAATGCTCTCCACAGCAAATTTAAAGAAATTTGAGGGAGTCTTTTGTGACATACCAGGTCTTCTTAAACTCCCAATAGCTGCTGGTGACTTTGTGTAATACTTCTTTGACATTTTCGTATATTCTGATATTAAATTGTTGTTCTGAAACTCAAAAACTGTTTATGTCTCCTTCTTCACAGATGCTACTGCCACACATATCCTGATTTTTGTGATTGCAGTGACAGAACGTAAAAAATATTGAGCACTAAAACTTAGAAATGGGCCCTTCAGCCCATCTCATCTTTGCTGACCGTGATACCAATTTAAGCTACACATCTGTCAATATCCCCCTTTTCCCTTCCTACTGGAACATGGGATAGGGCAGCACAGGAACGGGCCCTTTCTCCCATGATGGTGTGCCAGACTAATTAAACCAGTAATTAAATGGCTAAATGAACTAATACTTTATGTCTACGCACTGTCCATATTCCACCATTCTCTGCACATTCATATGCAGCCTCTTCAGCAACACTCTCACATTTGCCCCACCACCACCACCCCTGGCAGCTCATTCAAGACACCCACAAATATCTGTAAAATAAAACTCACCCCACACAGCTCCTTTGAATTTATACCTTCTCACCTTAAAAGCATGCACTCTAGTATTGAATATTTTCACCCTGGGAAAAGACCCTCACCACCTATCTATCGATGCCTTTCATCTTTTTTATAGTTTTATTAAGTCATCACCTTAGATGCCTACAGTAAATAATCCAAGATTGTCCAACTCAGTACTGGTTTATTCTTGTCACAAATACTGGGATATAGTGGAAAGCATTTGGTTGCACGCCATCCAGGCAATTCATGCCATACATAATTACATCAAGGTTGTAAATAGAATGCAAAATGTAATGTTGAAGTTATAGAGAAAGTACACTGCACGTAGAAAAATAAACCGTGAGGTCAACAACCAGATAAATTAAGAGATCGGAGTCCAGATGTTCATCTTTTAGTGTATGAGATGTTCAAGAGTGGGATGAGTGGCTCTGGCTCATCAGACTTGGGTGAGGTAGATTGTCTTGTAAGTTACTCTCTCTCTCTTCTTATTTGCTCATTCTTCATCTAGTAGTGCGCAGTATAGTAAGAAAGGCTCCAGAATACAGTAATGGCCGTTCCCCTCAGTAATAAGTATATAACTTTAGGTTCTATTGAGGAGGATGGCCTACTGGGGGAAGCCATAGTGACTAGGTCTCTGGCACTGAATCTGGTGCTGTGGTACAGAAGAGCAGATAGTCATAGTCACAGTCGTACTTTATTGATCCCGGGGGAAATTGGTTTTCGTTAAAGTTGCATCATAAATAATTAAATGGTAATAAAACCATAAATAGTTAAATAGGAATATGTAAATTATGCCAGGAAAATAAGTCCAGGACCAGCCTATTGGCTCAGGGTGTCTGACCCTCTAAGGGAGGAGTTGTAAAGTTTGATGGCCGCAGGAGGGAATGACTTCCTATGACGCTCTGTGTTGCATCTCGGTGGAATGAGTCTCTGGCTGAATGTACTCCTGTGCCCAACCAGTACATTATGTAGTGGATGGGAGACACTGTCCAAGATGGCATGCAACTTGGACAGCATCCTCTTTTCAGACACCACCGTCAGAGAGTCCAGTTCCATCCCCACAACATCACTGGCCTGAAGAGGACCGTAGCGTTGATAGGAGAGTTTTTAGTCAGATGAACAGAGGTGAGTTTCTATTGGTGCGGACACCCGGATGGTATGTTACCTCCCTGGTGCCAGGATCAGGGATGTATTGGATCCTGTCCATAGCATTCTCAAGGGTCAGGGTGAGTAGATGGAAGTCTTGGTATATATTAGGAGCAATGATATTGGAAGACAAGGTGAGGAGGTCCTGAAGAGAGATTTTAGGGAGCTAGGTAGAAAGCTGAGAAATGGGACCACCAGGGTAGTAATCTCTGGATTGCATGCCAGTGAGGGTAAGAATAGGAGGATTTGGCATGAGAATGCATGGCTGAGGAACTGGTGCAGGGGCAGGGGTTCGGATTTATGGATCATTGGGATCCCTTCTGGGGAAGGTATGACCTGTACAAAAGGACAGGTTACACCTGAAGCCGAGGGGGAGGGGGGTCCAATATTCTTGCAGGCAGGTTGGCTAGAGTTGGTTTTAAACTATCTTGGCGGGGGATGGGAACCAGAGTGATAGTGCAGAGGATGATGTAGTCGGTTTATAAACAGAAGCAATGTGTCATGAGACTCCTTGCAAGGAGAGGCAGATGATGCGGCAAAATTGCAGTCAACAGGATGAGTTGCAAATGGAAAAGGTGAATATAGAACTAAAGCTGTAATACATGAATGTGCACAGTGTATGGAATAACATCAATAAACTTGTAGCACAGTTACAGATTGGCAAGTATGAGCTTAATGACCAAGGATGCACATTGTATGGAAAGGATACGTAGAGAGGACGGCATTGCTCTGTTAGTAAAAAAATGATACAGGTTTTGCCCGCTATCTGAAGGTAGAGCATTCCTATGAAACGGTTCATAAGTCGGAATGTCGTAAAGTGAATAAGCAATTACCATTTATTAATATGAGAAAAATTTTTGAGCATTCCCAGACCCAAAAATAACCTACAAAATCATGCCAAAGAACACATAAAACCTAAAATAACAGTAACATATAGTAAAAGCAGGAATGATATGATAAATTCACAGCCTGTATAAAGTAGAAATACTTCTCTGCAGCACTGTCTAGAGCAGCAAAAATCTCGCAGAAGCGCTCTCCGCAGAAACACTCTTTCCAGTAACCTTTAAGCTATGAAGCTGCCAAATCATACCAAGTAACACATAAAAATACACAGCCGATATAAAGTAGAAATAATGTATATACAGTATAATTTCACTTATCAGAATCAGGAAGACTTCAATAAGTTGCAGTTTCGTCACAGTTAAACACATGCTTATACGAATAACCACCTGACGTAATAGGCAGTCGCCTCTGATCTGGGCCGACATTTACGTGTCGGGTGGCACCTAATTGATTAGCTTGTTTATTTCGGCTTTTTTCTTAAAGATACGCTGGATGCGTTCCGAATACCACTGCACCACTGCATTCTTCTCGGCAATGTATTGGCCTACGGCCCAGAGGTTGGGGACCACTCTTAAACTATGAAGCTGCCCTCGCCTCAGAAACTGATCAAACCACCCATGACTACCTTTAAGTTCCACTTTCACAACACTTTCATTACCATCGTCCAGTGCTTTCCGTTTCAGCTTATTAAAAAGACTGACTGATTTCTCCTTACTATAAGAAAACTTAACGGAGCACTACGCCCATCAATCGACTCAAGCAATAGACTTTCCATTTTATCTATTATTGGATGCCGACTAAGAGAGACCACTTTGCTACGAGCAGAACCAACAGTAACATCGACAGCTTTCAAAATTCTTTCTCTCTGCGTATAAATAGTGCAAATGGCGGACGCAGGCAAGTTCAAAGCGTGGACATTGTCCTTACTTCGTTCACCACGATCGAAACGCTTAATTATGTCTAGTTTTACACTAAGTGTAACACCCTTATGAGCTCTTTTAGGCTTTTCCGATATCTTAGAACTCATCTTGCAAATGGATGCACAAAATAAATCGAGATAAAGCACGTGATTAAGCAATGGCGGCTAGAATGCAGTTCCAGGGGAGGGGCTTGGCTGTTCGGGCGCACGCTGTCTTTTTTCGTAACAGTGAAAACACCTTCTGTTAGCAAAAACAGATAACTAATGTAGGTTTTTCGTAACAGTGAGGTGTCGTAAAGCGAACGTTCGGAAAACAGGGGCCACCTGTATTAGATCATTAGGAAGCGGTGACATAGGGTCAGAAGTTGTTGAATCGTTGTGGATAGAGCTAAGGAATTGCAAGGGTAAAAAGGCACTGATGAGAGTAGTATACAGACCCCCAAGACAGTAGGTAAGGATGTGGCCTACAAATTATAACAGGAGATAAAAAATGCATTCCAAAAGGGTTGGTGCAGGATTCTAAGAGAGTGAATTTCCGGAATGCCTATGAGATGGCTTTTTAGAGCAGCTCGTGGTTGTGCCCACTAGGGGAGCAGCTGTTCTACATTGGGTGTTGTGCGTGAATTGGAATTGATTGGAGAGCTTAAGGTAAACAAACCCTTAGGGGTAAGTGATCATAACTTAATCGAATTCTCCCTGAATTTTGAGAAGGAGAAACTATAGTATAGCATTACAAAGAAGATACCAAAAGTTTCTTCAAATACATAAAGTGTAAAAGAGAGGCGAGAGTGGACATCAAATCACTGGAAAACGATGCAGGAGACAGCAATGGGAGACAAGAAAATGGCGGCAAACCGAGTAAGTATTCTGCAGGTGAACGTAAGTATTCTGCTGGTGTAAGGAATCTGGAGCAGCAGCTGGATGACCTTTGACTCATAAGGCAGAATGAGGCAGTCATAGATGAGAGCTACAGGGAGGTAGTCACACCCAGGCAGTCGGAAGCAGGTTGTTGGGTGACAGTCAGAGGGGGGAAAGCGAAGGTGAGCAGACAGATAGTGCAGAGCACCCCTGTAGCCATTCCCCTGAATAATAAGTTTACCGTCCTGGATACTGTTGGCGGGGATGACCGGCCAGGTGTGAGCCACGGTGGCAGGGCCTCCGGCACTGAGTCTGACCCTGTGGTGCAGAAGGGTGGGACGGAGAAGAGGAGAGCTGTCGTCATTGGAGACTCTAGTCAGGGGAGCAGACAGGAGATTTTGTGGACGTGAGAAGGACACCCACATGGTTTGTTGTCTCCCGGGTGCCAGGGTCTGGGATGTCTCTGACCGGGTGCACGACATCCTGGTACGAGAGGGAAAGCAACCAGAAGTCATGATACATGTTGGGACCAACAACATAGGCAGGAAGAGGGATAAGGTCCTGAAGTGTGAGTTTCAGGAACTAGGCAGAAGGCTGAAGAACAGGACCTCAAGGGTGGCGTTCTCAGGATTGCTGCCAGTGCTACGTGACAGAGATGGTAAGAATTGGAGGAGATGGCAGTTGAATGTGTGGCTGAGGAGTTGGTGCAGGGAGCAGGGTTTTAGATTATTAGATCATTGGGATCTCTTCTGGGGCAGGTGGGACCTGTACAGATTGGATGGGTTGCACCTGAACTCGAGAGGGAGCAATATCCTCGCAGGTAGGTTTGCTAGCATGGTTCGGGAGGGTTTAAACTAATTTGCGAGGGGGATGGGACCCAGAGCGATAGAGCAGTGAAAGAAGTGCATGGAGTAAAGCCAGATCTAACATACAGACAGGCTTTGAGGAAAGAGAAGCAGAATAAACGGTATAAAGACAGTTAAGGTAGAAGGGCTGAAATGTGTGTACCTCAATGCAAGAAGCATCAGGAACAAAGGTGATGAACTGAGAGCTTGGATACATACATGGAATTATGATGTAGTGGCCATTACAGAGACTTGGCTGGCGCCAGGGCAGGAATGGATTCTCAATATTCCTGGATTTCAATGTTTTAAAAGGGATAGAGAGGGAGGAAAAATGGGAGGAGGGGTGGCATTACTGGTCAGGGATACTATTACAGCTACAGAAAGGGTGGGTAATATAGCAGGATCCTCTTTTGAGTTAATATGGGTGGAAGTCAGGAACAGGAAGGGAGCAGTTACTCTATTGGGGGTATTCTATAGGCCCCCTGGTAGCAGCAGACATACAGAGGAGCAGATTGGGAGGCAGATTTTGGAAAGGTGCAAAAATAACAGTGTTGTTATCATGGGTGACTTTAACTTCCCGAATATTGATTGGCACCTGATTAGTTCCAAGGGTTTAGATGGGGCAGAGTTTGTTAAGTGTGTGCAGGACGGATTCCTGTCACAGTATGTGGACAGGCCGACCAGGGGGAATGCCATACTAGACCTAGTACTAGGTAATGAACCGGGTCAGGTCACAGATCTCTCAGTGGGTGAGCATCTGGGGGACAGTGACCACCGCTCCCTGGCCTTTAGCATTATCATGGAAAAGGATAGAATCAAAGAGGACAGGAACATTTTTAATTGGGGAAAGGCAAACTATGAGGCTATAAGGCTAGAACTTGCGGGTGTGAATTGGGATGATGTTTTTGCAGGGAAATGTACTATGGACATGTGGTCGATGTTTAGAGATCTCTTGTGGGATGTTAGGGATAAGTTTGTCCCGGAGAGGAAGATAAAGAATGGTAGGGTGAAGAAACCATGGGTGACAAGTGAGGTGGAAAATCTAGTCAGGTGGAAGAAGGCAGCATACATGAGGTTTAGGAAGCAAGGATCAGATGGGTCTATCGAGGAATATAGGGAAGCAAGAAACGAGCTTAAGAAGGGGCTGAGAACAGCAAGAAGGGGGCATGAGAAGGCCTTGGCGAGTAGGGTAAAGGAAAACCCCAAGGCATTCTTCAAATATGTGAAGAAAAAAAGGATAACAGGAGTGAAGGTAGGACCAATTAGAGATAAAGGTGGGAAGATATGCCTGGAGGCTGTGGAAGTGAGCAAGGTCCTCAATGAATACTTCTCTTCGATATTCACCAATGAGAGGGAACTTGATGATGGTAAGGACAATATGAGTGAGGTTGATGTTCTGGAGCATGTTAATATTAAGGAAGAGGAGGTGTTGGAGTTGTTAAAATACATTAGGACAGATAAGACCCCGGGGCCTGACGGAATATTCCCCAGGCTGCTCCACAAGGCTAGGGAAGAGATTGCTGAGCCTCTGGCTCGGATCTTTATGTCTTTGTTGTCCACGGGAATGGTACTGGAGGATTGGAGGGAGGCGAATGTTGTCCCCTTGTTCAAAAAAGGTAGTAGGGATAGTCCAGGTAATTATAGACCTGTGAGCCTTACGTCTGTGGTGGGAAAGCTGTTGGAAAAGATTCTTAGAGACAGGATCTATAGGCATTTAGAGAATCATGGTCTGATCAGGGACAGTCAGCATGGCTTTGTTAAGGGCAGATCATGTCTAACAAGCCTGATAGAGTTCTTTGAGGAGGTGACCAGGCATATAGATGAGGGTAGTGCAGTGGATGTGATCTATATGGATTTTAGTAAGGCATTTGACAAGGTTCCACACGGTAGGCTTATTCAGAAAGTTAGAAGGCAGAGGGTGGTGGTGGAGGGAGTACATTCAGATTGGAGGATGGTGACTAGTGATGTCCCACAAGGATCTGTTCTGGGACCTCTACTTTTCATTATTTTTATTAACGACCTGGATGAGGGGGTAGAAGGGTGGGTTGGCTGGCAAGTTTGCAGATGACACAAAGGTTGGTGGTGTTGTAGATAGTGTAGAGGATTGTCAAAGATTGCAGAGAGACATTGATAGGATGCAGAAGTGGGCTGAGAAGTGGCAGATGGAGTTCAACCCAGGAGAAATGTGAGGTGGTACACTTTGGAAGGACAAACTCCAAGGCAGAGTACGAAGTAAATGGCAGGATACTTGGTAGTGTGGAGGAGCAGAGGGATCTCGGGGTACATGTCCACAGATCCCTGAAAGTTGCCTCACAGGTGGATAGGGTAGTTAAGAAAGCTTATGGGGTGTTAGCTTTCATAAGTCAAGGGATAAAGTTTAAGAGTCGCGATGTAATGATGTAGCTCTATAAAACTCTGGTTAGGCCACACTTGGAGTACTGTGTCCAGTTCTGGTCACCTCACTATAGGAAGGATGTGGAAGCATTGGAAAGGGTACAGAGGAGATTATCAGGACGCTGCCTGGTTTAGAAAGTATGCATTATGATCAGAGATTAAGAGAGCTAGGGCTTTACTCTTTGGAGAGGAGGAGGATGGGAGGAGACATGATAGAGGTGTACAAGATATTAAGAGGAATAGATAGAGTGGATAGCAAGCGCCTCTTCCCCAGGGCACCACTGCTCAATACAAGAGGACATGGCTTTAAGGTAAGGGGTGGGAAGTTCAAGGGGGATATTAGAGGAAGGTTTTTTACTCAGAGAGTGTTTGGTGTGTGGAATGCACTGCCTGAGTCAGTGGTGGAGGCAGATACATTAGTGAAGTTTAAGAGACTACTAGACAGGTATATGGAGGAATTTATGGTGGGGGCTTATATGGGAGGCAGGGTTTGAGGGTCGGCCCAACATTGTGGGTCGAAGGGCCTGTACTGTGCTGTACTATTCTATGTATGTTCTATGTATATCTCTAGGAAGAGGGAAAGTCGACGTTTCGGGCCGAGACCCTTCGTCAGGACTAGGACTAGTCCTTGACTAGTCCTGACGAAGGGTCTCGGCCCGAAACGTCGACTTTACCTCTTCCTAGAGATGCTGCCTGGCCTGCTGCATTCACCCGCAACTTTGGTGTGTGTTGCTTGAATTTCCAGCATCTGCAGAATTTCTTATGTTTACGTAAGTATGCTGCATCATTTTTCACTGTGGAAAACACTAGCAGTATGGTGGAAGCTCCAGGTGTCAGGGGTCATGAAGTGTGTGAAATCAGCATTACTGGGGAGTAGGTTCTTCGAAAACTGCAAGGTCTGAAGGTGGATAAGTCATTGGGACCAAATGGTGTGCAACCTAGGGTTCTGAAAGAGGTGGCTGAAAAGATCGTAGAGGCATTGGTAATGATCTTTCAATGATTACCAGACTCTGGAATGGTTCTGGAAGACTGGAAAATTGCAATGTCATTCCACTCTTTAAGAAGAGATACAGGCAGAAGAAAGGAAATTATAGGCCGTTGAGTCTGACCTGAGTAATTGCGAAGATGTAGGAATCGATTACTAAAGATGTGGTTTTGGGGTACTTGGAGGCATATGATAAAATAGGCCGTAGTCAGCATGGTTTCCTCAAGGGAAAATCTTGCCTGACAAATCTGTTTGAAGAAATACTAAGCAGGATAGACAAAGGAGAATCAGTTGATGTTGTGTACTTGGATTTTCAGAAGGTTTTTGATAAGGTGTCACACATGAGGTTGCTTAACAAGCTATGAGCCCATGGTATTACTGGAAAGATTCTTGCATGGACTAAGCAGTGGCTGCCAGTGACTGGTGGTGTTCCACAGGGGTATGTATTCGGATCGATTCTTTTTACTTTATATGTCAATGATTTAGATGATAAAGTTGATGACTTTGTTGCAAATAAAGATAGGTGGAGGGACGGGTAGCTTTGAGGAAGCAGAGCAGCTACAGAAGTTCTTAAAGAGATTAGGAGAATGACCAAATGAGTAGCAGATGGAATACAGTGTTGGGAAATGTATGGTCATGCACTTTGGTAGAAGAAATGAAAGAGTTGACTATTTTCTAAATGAGAGAAAATGTTAAAAACTGAGGCACAAAGGGACTTGGAAATCCTTGTGCATGATTCCCTAAAGGTTAGTTTGCAGGTTGAGTCTGTGGTGGGCAAGGCAAATGCAATGTTAGCATTCATTTTAAAAGGATTAGAATATAAAAGCAAGGATGTAATGTTGAGACTTTATAAACTACTGGTTAGGCTTACTTGGAGTATTGTGAGCTGTTTAGGGAGCCCATTTCTTAGAAATTATACACTGAAACTGGAGAGGGTTCAAAGGAGCTTCATGAAAATGATTCCATGATTGAATGGCTCATCATATGAAGAGCATTTGATGGTTCTGGGCCAATACTCACTGGAATTCCGAAGAATAAGGGGTGACCTCATTGAAACCTATTGAATGGTGAAAGGCATTGTTAGAGTGGATGTGGAGAGGATGTTTCCTGTGGTGGGGGCATCTAAGACCAGAGGACACAGCCTCAAAATACAGGGGCATCCTTTTAGAATGGAGGTAAGGAGGAATTTCTTTAGCCAGAGAGTGGTGAATCTGTGGAATTCTTTGCCACAGGCAGCTGTGGAGGCTAAGTCTTTATCTATATTTAAGGCAGAGTTTGATAGATTATTGATTGGTCAGGGCATGAAGGGATATGGGGGGGGGGTGTTAGGGAGCAAGTGGTAAACAGAACATTGGGGCTGAGTGGAAAAATGATCAGCCATGATGGAAATGGTGAAGCAAACTCGATGGGCCAAATGGCCTAATTCTGCTCCTGTACATTATGGTCTTATAACAGTGGGATAGAAGCTGTCTTTGAGTCTGGTGGTTGGTGCTCAAGCTTTTATATCTTCTGCCCAAGGGGAGGAGGAAAAAGAGAGAGTGACCAGGACAGGTGGTCTCCTGGATTATGGATGGTTTCCTAAGGCAGTGGGAACGCTAAACAGTCACTGGGGTGATAACTCATTTGTATGATGGTCTGGGCTGTGTTTACAACTCTCAACAATTTCACGTCATAGCCAATTTCCTCTTATCCAGGAAGCATCATGATCTCAGTAGATTATAGTTTGCCATGCGATCTTGTCAACAATGATATTAAATTACTATCTGGAGAGTTTCTACACTTAGGTAACAAATGGGCTCCCTTTTTACAGATGTCCATAAGTCATTTTTTTTCTGTAAGCTGGAAAATACAGAAAAATTGCTTAATTTGGCAACTGTAACTCCACAGTATTGGGATACATACCATCGAAAGTGTCCAAGGTTGATGAGAAAGGAAAAATTACAAGTGATGAAAGAGGGAAACCAGATCTGCCACTCTTAGAAGTGCACATAGTTGCATACATCAGACTTTTGAATTTTATAATATTATGGGAACCCATTCTGATGTAGAGGTGTCCATAAGTCAGGTATTCTTAACCTGGGGACCACCAGGTCAAAATGCCTGATCTGCACTGCAGTTTCCACTCCTAGACTCAGACTGGGTGAGAAATAATAGAGCAGTGTTTTGCCTTTGTGAGTGTATGATTGACAACTGATCACTGACTGAACAGATGATCTATTAGCCTTAATTCCACCGATGGAAAGAAGATTCAGAGCTAGGATGGTATGTGATCTGTACCAGATTGCCAGCAGCCTGAATGAATCAAGAGACAATATTAAAGGATAGAAGAAATGCACCATGCTAAATTACACTGTCAAGTTACTCCTGTCCTTCTTCAGCATCTCTGAACACTGATAAATGGAGTGGAAGTCATTGTGATCTTAAGGGACTGATTAAGAAGAAAACTAATTTTTAAAAAGGGAAAATTTACAGCAACCACAGCACCTATTGGTTGAAATAAAGGAATAAAAATAGAAAATACAGGAAATACTCAATCTGTCAGGTATCACCTGTAAAGAGAGAGACATGGTTAATATGTCAGCTCGATAATCTTACAGCAGGGCCGGGAAAAGTCAAAGATCAATAAATTTTAAAGTTGAGACTGAAAATACAGCGAGTTAAAACAAAACAAGTCTCAGAACTCGGCTGACCATTTAAGACAAAGGTGGCTTTGAAGAAGGGATTTAATGTAATGAAGTAGTGAATACAGCCCAGTCCATCACTGGTAAAGCCCTATCCTCCATTCAACACAGCTACACGAAGCACTGTCGCACGAAAGCAGCATCCATCATCGAGGTACCTAACTACCCAGGCCGTGCTCTCTTCTTGCTGCTGCCATCAGGAACTGGGTACAGGAGCCTCAGGACCCATACCAGCAGGTTCAGGAACAGTTGTTGAACCAGAGGGGATAACATCACTAAACTGTTCCTACAACTTATGGACCCAAGTTTCAAGGACTCTTCATCTAATGTTCTCAATATTTACTGTTTACTTATTATATTTTTCTCTTTTTTATTTGCACAGCTGTTGTCTTTCATTGGATGCAGTCTTTCATTGATTCTACTGTGGTTCTGGTATTTACTGTGAATGCCCACAAGAAAATAAATCTCAGGGTTGTATATGGTGACATAAATGTACTTTGATTAAAATTTTACTTTGATCTTTGAAAGAGCATGTCCACTGGTAGAGCTAAAAAGGGATTTAAAACATATGAACCATTAAGCCCCCTTTCTTATCATTGTGGCCCAGTGAAGAGATTTTGCATGTCAACAAATATACTCAAACACTTCTATAGTTTTACTGTGGAGAGCATTCTGACAGGCTGTATCACTGTCTGGTATAGAGGGGTTACTGCACAGGACCGAAAGAAGCTGCAGAAGGTTATAAATCTAGTCAGCTCCATCTTGGGTACTAGCCTACAAAGTACCCAGGACATCTTCAAGGAGCGGTGTCTCAGAAAGGCAGAGTCCAATATTGAGGACTTCCAGCACCCAGGGCATGTCCTTTTCTCACTGTTACCATCAGGTAAGACAGGGGTCCCCAACCTTTTTTGCGCTGTGGACCAGTTTAATCCTGAGAATATTCTTGCGGACCGGCCGACCCGGGGGGGGGGGGGGCGGGGGCGTAGGGTTGCCAACGGACAAGAGTAGCAGTCCAAAAATACGTTGTGTTTACCCTCAAGAGACTACAATGACCATGAAGCCTTGCGCGGGAACCAGTGCGCATGCGTGACCTGCGCATGATTGTACCTGCCGATATTATTCTCCATCAATCTTTTTTGGCGATTCTGTTCGGGGGGGCGGGGGGTTGTTAATCACAACCGGAATATCAGTCATAAGGGGCTAATACACTCAATTTCGTTTCTAAAAGGGTTTACCTAACGAATTTAATATTAAACACACGGCGCATATTTTCCTCGCATGAATATAGTGATAAGTCAATCATCAGGGGAGGACGGAGAGCTTGAAGTAAGTGCTGAAAGAACTTCCAGTAGAAGTGGTAGAGGCAGGTTCGATATTATTTAAAGAAAAAATGGATAGGTATATGGACAGGAAAGGAATGGAGGGGTATGGGCTGAGTGCAGGTCGGTGGGACTAGATGAAAGTAGCGTTCGGCCCCGACTAAAAGGGCCGAGATCGCCTATTTCCGTGTTGTAATTGTTATACGGTTATATAAGTCACTTATCAGTCAATAGCATCATAACATTTTAAGTAATGTTTGGATATTAAACACACGGCACATATTTTCCCTGTATGAACATATAAAATCATTGCAACACACCAATATCGCTGAATCAGTGGGAGCCCTGGGCTTGTTTTCCTGCAACAAGACGGTCCCATCGAGGGGCGATGGGAGACAGCAATACTCGAAGGGGGTTCCTTATATCCAGTCTATTCCGCAATTTAGTTTTCGTTGCATTCATTGCAGAGATATGTTGGAAATGGAAGCAACGTTTTCACTGCTTTCGTGGCTATCTCAGGATATTTAGCCTTGACTTTGATCCAGAATGCTGGCAGAGATGTTATGTCAAACATACTTTTCAGTCCACCGACTTTTGCAAACTCGAGGAGTTGATCTCCTTCCCGCGCTGACATGGATGACGCGCTGTTAATGACCTCACGTGCGTTCAAGCTCAACAGTGGGCGTGACCGGGAATGAGGAAAGGTGCAGCTGCTCCTATCGCCAAATCATATCGCTTCCTCGCGGCCCGGTACCTGGGGACCGCCGAGGGAGGAGGTACAGAAGCCTGAAGGCACACATTCAGCGATTCAGAAACAGCCTCTTCCCCTCTGCCATCCGATTCCTAAATGGACATTGAATCTTTGAACACTACCTCATTTTTTAAAAAATATACAGTATTTCTGTTTTTGCATGTTTTTAAAATCTATTCAATATACATAATTGATTTACTTGTTTATTTATTATTTTTATTTTTTTTTCTCTGCTAGATTATGTATTGCATTGAACTGCTGCTCTAAGTTAACAAATTTCATGTCACATGCCAGTGATAATAAACTTGATTCTGATTCTGATAGGCTGACGCTGACATGAAAACAGAATCCTGAGCCAGCTGTAACAAGACCCACACTCCTTCTTCTCAATTACAGTGAAGTCACCTGAAACTATGCAGAAAAATTTATGACTTCTGCATAGAACACTGCACCTGCTAAAGAGAAACTCTACCCTCAGGTGCTGGTTCAATTAACCTCCAGTTTGATCTTGTGGTGTAATGAATGAGTAATTTACAAGGTTGACATCTTGAATCTCATTTCAGATTCAAGGAACCTGCCAGGTGGAGGGACCGCTGATCTATTGCTGGTAACTTTCACAGAAATGATTACAGCTTGGTAGAAAGCCATTCAGCCCACATAATCTGTAAAGATTCTAAGAGAAATCTTGTGGGTCCCACTCTTTGCAAAGCCAATCTATCCCACATCCGCATATTCTCGCACTATTCCTCCAATGGCAGTGCATTCCCCATCCCCAGCATCACTCACTGTGCGAAGAAAAAAATCACATCACTTTTGGTTCTTTTGATAATCACCTTGATTATTTCGTCTTTTTTCTTGACCACTCAGCCAATGGAAAGAATTTCTCTCCAACTACTCCCTCTAGACCTTTTATGATTTGAAATACCCCACCAGGTCCCTTCACAACTACCACCTCCGTTCCAAAAATAATAGCACACTGTTTCCAGATAAATTAAGTCCCTCAGCCCCAGAATCAATGTTGTAAAGTACTTCTGTACCTCCTCCAAAGCCTTCACACTATTTTCAAAATGTGATTCTCAGAATTAGATAAAGTATTCTCACTTCATACTCTTGTGTTCTATATAACTCCCTATAAAGATCAGGATCATGAACGCTTTTTCTGATCACCAGACAATTTTTTAACAAACAAGACATATATACACAAAATCACTCCACTCTTGTATCCATAGGTGCTATTTTAGAATTGCACATCCCAGTATATGTTGGTTCTTCATATTTTCTTCCCAAGGTGCAACACCTCACAAATTTCAGAATTGTTTTCACCTGCCACCCATTTACTCATTCCACCAGCTTATTTACATCAACTTGAGTTCAATTACTACCCTCTTCACAATTTGCTGCATTACCAAATCCTGTTACATCTGCAAAGTTGGAAGTTGGAACCTTTTTATCCAAATTCAATTTGGCAATATCTGATTAAAAGGAAAGGTGGAAAAGTCAAAATTCACTTTGTGATCACCCGATTGTTCACCCCATTTTTGGGCAAGTGTGTTAAATTTCCAATTTTCCAATCCTCAGGCACCACCAGATAAATTATGGGCAGAGCCTCTGCAATTTCCTCCCTTTCTTTCCTCAGCAACTTGGAAGTTCTGGGATTGAAAGGCTTACCATATGAGGAGCATTTGATAGCTCTGAGTCTGTACTCACTGGAATTCAGAAGAATGAAGGGGAATATCATTGAAACCTATCGAAAGGTTAAAGGCCTCTACAAAGTGGATGTGGAGAGGATGTTTCCTATGATGGGGAAGTCTAAGACCATAGGACACAGCTTCAGAATAGAGTGACATCCATTTTGAAGGGAGATGAGGGGGAATTTCTTTAGCCAGAGAGTGGTGAATCTGTGGAATTCATTGCCAGTGGTGGCTGTGGAAACCAAGTCATTGGGTATATTTAAGAGAGAGGTTGATATATTCTTGATTAGTCAGGGCATGAAGGGATACAGAGGAAAGACAGGAGATGGAGGGTGAGAGGAAAAGTGGATCAGCCACTTTGAACTGGCAGAGCATACATAATGGGCCAAATGGCCTAATTCTGCTCAATATCTTAGAGTATTATGGTTTTTCCACTCTGATGATACATTAACAAATTGGAGGGACTTGGTACCAAGCACCTAGCACTTATCCCAGCTTAGTTGAATAACTGACTTCAATAGGTTTCACCATTTTGGCACACTTGTCACAGAGCCACCATTGAAATCTTCTATGACATTTTGTTTAAAATGAAGATTTACTACTTTTTCTCCTCACATTTCACACTGCTTCCTGCCATTTTTTGCTTCACACCCCATGCTTTGAGCTTAGCCTTAAAAAGGCTAAGACTCTTTTTAGGGTCCCGAAGTTATCCACATGAAACTTGTAGGATAATGCTAAAATTCATACCTTTGCCACCTTGGTCAGGATGGCTTAGACCTCAGTCTGTACCAATCTGATTGTCATCACCCACCCAGAGCAGAAAATTGGATGCATATTTGACCTCCTTGTCTAAACCTGCTCCTGCCAGATTTAATCAGTGGGCTTCTTGATTAGCTACCATCAAAACAAGCAGAGGCCACACTATGATTAGTAATTAATATGAAAGTCTTCACAACCCAATCAGAACATGACCTAATACCCAAATTTAAATTAGAAAAAAAATCAAAAAATACTTCAAAATTAGCTTTCTGATTCATCCAGAACTCATATGTAAATTTGACTGCATCATATAATTTAACCTAAAAATGGTTTGTAAACTTTAGGCAAAAAAAAGCACAAATGCAGATTAGAATGCAGTAACAAGGATAGTTAAGAAAAAACTCAATCCTGTTACCCCTGCATGAAATAATTTTCACTCAATTGTCAGCAAAGTGATATAAGGTCCATCAAATGTCATCAACAGGAGTCTGAAAATGCTGGAAAGCTCAGCATTTGTGGAAATAGAAACAGTCTATGTTTCAGGTTGAAGAAATTTTTGTCAGAACTGCTGAAAACAGAAAATATCCTGATGATTTGCATTTCAGCCTGGTATGACAACTGCTCCACTATTGATCAACTGAACCTGCAGAGAGTTAACTTAAACAAGAGAAAATCTGCAGATGCTAGAAATCGAAGCAACACAGCAGGCCAGGCAATAGACAATAGACAATAGGTGCAGGAGTAGACCATTCGGCCCTTTGAGCCAGCACCACCATTCACTGTGATCATGGCTGATCATCCACAATCAGTACCCCATTCTTGCCTTCTCCCCATATCCCTTGACTCCGCTATCTTTGAGAGCTCTATCTAACTCTTTCTTGAAAGCATCCAGAGAATTGGCCTCCACTGCCTTCTGAGGCAGAGCATTCCACAGATCTACAACTCTATGGGTGAAAAAGTTCTTCCTCAACTCCGTTCTAAATGGCCGTTCTTATTCTCAAACTGTGGCCTCTGGTTCTGGACTCCCCCAACATCGAGAATATGCTTCCTGCCTCCAGCGTGTCCAATCCCTTAATAATCTTATATGTTTCAATAAGATCCCTTCTCATCCTTCTAGATTCCAGTGTATACAAGCCCAATCACTCCAATCTTTCAACATATGACAGTCCCGCCATCCTGTGAATTAACCTCGTGAACCTACGCTGCACTCCCTCAATAGCAAGAATGTCCTTCCTCAAATTTGGAGACCAAAAACTGCACACAGTACTCCAGGTGTGGTCTCACCAGGGCCCTGTACAACTGCAGAAGGATCTCTTTGCTCCTATACTCAACTCCCCTTGTTATGAAGGCCAACATGCCATTAGCTTTCTTCACTGCCTGCTGTACCTGCATGCTTACTTTCAGTGACTGATGAACAGGGACACCTAGATCTCGTTGTACTCCCCCTTTTCCTAACTTGACACCATTCAGATAGTAATCTGCCTTCCTGTTCTTGCCACCAAAGTGGATAACTTCATACTTACCCACATTAAACTGCATCTGCCATGCATCTGCCCACTCACCCAACCTGTCCAAATCATTCTGCATTCTCATCACATCCTCCTCACATTTCACACTGCCACCCAGCTTTGTGTCATCTACAAATTTGCTAATATTACTTTTAATCCCTTCATCTAAATTATTAATGTATATTGTAAATAGCTGCGGTCTAAGCACTGAGCCTTGCAGTACCCCACTAGTCACCGCCTGCCATTCTGAAAGGGACCCGTTAATCCCTACTCTGTTTCCTGTCTGCCAACCAATTTTTTATCCATGTCAGTACCCTACCCCCAATACTATTTGCTCTAATTTTGCCCACTAATCTCCTATGTGGGACCTTATCAAAGGCTTTCTGAAACTCCAGGTACACTACATCCACTGGCTCTCCCTTGTTCATTTTCATAGTTACATCCTCAAAAATTCCAGAAGATTAGTCAAGCATGATCTCCCCTTCTTAAGTCCATGCTGACTCAGACCGATCCTGTTACTGCTATCTAAATGTGCCACTGTTTCATCTTTTATAATTGAATCCAGCATCTTCCCCACCACTGATGTCAGGCTAACTGGTCTACAATTCCTTGTTTTCTCTCTCCCTCTTTTCTTAAAAAGTGGGATAACATTAGCTACCCTCCAGTCCTCAGGAACTGATCCTGAATCTATAGAACATTGGAAAATGATTACCAATGCATCCACGATTTCTAGAGCCACCTCCTTAAGTACTCTGGGATGCAGACCATCAGGCCCTGGGGATTTATCAGCCTTCAATCCCATCAGTCTATCCAACATCATTTTCTGCCTAATGTGAATCTCCTTCAGTTCCTCCGTTACCCTAGGTCCTCTGGCCACTATTACATCTGGGAGATTGTTTGTATCTTCCCTAGTGAAGACAGATCCAAAGTACCTGTTCAACTCGTTTGCCATTTCCTTGTTCCCCATAATAAATTCACCCATTTCTGTCTTCAAGGGCCCAACTTTGGTCTTAAATAATTTTTTCCTCTTCACATACCTAAAGAAGCTTTTACAATCCTTCTTTATATTCTTGGCTAGCTTACCTTCGTATCTCATCTTTTCTCCCCGTATTGCCTTTTTAATTATCTTCTGTTGCTCCTTAAAAGTTTCCCAATCCTCTGGCTCCCTGCTCATCTTTGCGAGGTTATACTTCTTCTCTTTTATTTTTATACAGTCCTTGACTTCCCTTGTCAGCCACGGCCTCCCCTTACTCCCCTTAGAATCTTTCTTCCTCTTTGGAATGAACTGATCCTGCACCTTCTGTGTTATTCCCAGAAACACTTGCCATTGCTGTTCCACTGTCATCCCTGCTAGGGTATTGTTCCATTGAACTTTGGCCAGCTCCTCCCACATAGCACCATAGTTCCCTTTGTTCAACTGTAATATTGACCTTCTGATTTTCCCTTCTCGCTCTCAAATTGCAGATTAAAACTTATCATATTATGGTCACTATTTCCTAATGGCTCCTTTACCTCAAATTCCCTTATCAAATCCAGTTCATTACACAACACCTAATCCAGAATTGCCTTCTCTCTTCTAGGCTCCAGTACAAGCTGCTCTAAGAATCCATCTCGGAGTCACTCCACAAACTCCCTTTCTTGGGGCTCAGTACCAACCTGATTTTCCCAGTCTACCTGCATGTTGAAATCCCCCATAACAACTGTAGCATTACCTTGGCGACATGCCGATTTTAACTCTTGATTCAACTTGCACCCTATATCCAGGCTACTGTTAAGGGGCCTGTAGATAACTCCCATTAGGGTCTTTTTGCCCTTACAATTTCTCAGCTCTATCCATACTGATTCTATATCTCCTGATTCTATGTCCCCCCTCGCAAGGGACTGAATTTCATTCCTCACCAACAGAGCCACCCCTGATACAGGGTCACAGCCCGAAACATCGACTGTACTCTTTTCCATAGATACTGCCTGGCCTGCTAAGTTCCTCCAGCATTTTGAGAGTTAGATTTGTCAATCAGAAGCTTGTTACTTCCTTCCATCAAGTCCATCTTCACAGTGCACTGATTCAAGAAGGCTAATAGTATTGTCAAGGATATTTGCCAGCATGGCCATTTTCTTTTCTTTCTTCAGGAGCTCAAATGTTCGAACATCCAGATTTAAGAATTGCTTCTTTCTAACTGCTATCAGACTTGAGAAACAAGCATCCCTTTCACATCTCCTTCCTGGTGATGAAGTCATGTCCTCGTACTCTTAATTCTACCTCTTTCAGTTATTCAATTATTGAACTTCAGTGTTTCTTTTTGCAATACTTCAGTTGCAAATGCAACACACCCAAACTGCTGGGGGAATTCAATAAGTTAGGCACCATCTATGGAGGGGAATAAGCAGTCAATATTTTGGACCAAGCACCTTCATCAGGACTGGAAAAAGAAGGCAGTAGAAACCAGAATAAGAAGATAGGGGTTACAGTTGCAAATGTATAAGTTGGTAGGTTGATTAGCTATTATAAATTGTCTCTTGTATGTCAATGTGCAGTAGAATCTAGGGGGAGTCTTTGGGAGTTTAGGGAGAATAAAAAATGTTTAGGTAGGATTAGTGTAAATGGTTGCTTAATGTTTGGCACAGACTCAGTGTATCAAAGGGCGTGTTTGTGTGTTGTCTCTGTGTATGATTTCAAGGTGGGATTCCTACACCATTCTATTACATCCTCAGCTTCTGAGACAACAAATCTGTTCATGTCTGCACTATCTGAATTTTATCTATTCTTGTCAAGAGCAAAACTCATCCACAGCACACAAGCCACTAAGTATGATTCCTTATTGTTTAATTCCATTATCATCTCACCAGAGAGGTAACCAGGTTAGTCACAAAAATACTGCAGAAACAAGAGCAGGTCAAAGGATGGGAGAGGAGTGCTTCACCCCCAGATCCCTAAAGCATAAATAGGAAAGAAACTATGTCCCATTTGCCTCCAGTGTTCTTTTGTCCAGGTCAATCCAGCGCCCATTGGCAATGATCTCAAAAGAACTCAGACAGAAAACCTACCCACATGTGATGGCATTGGGTTTGATAACCACAAAGTTCTAAACTTTAACAAAGAACTTAAGCCCTATCCAATACGCATAACCCCTCACGAAAGGGAGGTTATACTGTAGTTACCTACTCCTCAAAGACTAGTTCACTTCCCCGTCTATTCTCTGCAGTGGGTTTAGCTGCAGCGCCCACTATTTGAGCAGTGGATCCCCTCTTGCTAACAAGGCTAAGATACTTGTTGCTAACAAAGTAGTTAAAACAGCTTATTTATTTTTAGTGATACAAGTTTAAATCCAGACAAAATTCCTAAAACACATTTAAAACTCACATAGGCTTTCTATCTTAAGAAAGATTTCCAAATTACAAACACTTTCTAAAACACTAAGGATTTCCAAAATGCAGGTACAATTCCTATAAGCTAAAAAGATATATCAATGAGTTACATTTGAATGAATTGTCTGTCACAGAAATCAAAGGCAGAGGAATGGAATCTTGTCCCCGGCCTTACTGTCATTGTTCTTGCTGTTTCTTGACCATTCCAAATAAGCCAAATTGCTGTCTACCTTTTCTACTGCTTTTCTGCCATTTGGGTGACTTCGCACATATGATATTTTTACGATATCTTTTTACACAAACAGTCAAAACCTCTCGAGACAGAGATCCCAAATAATGCTGAGAAGCCGAATGTGAGCACACAAACCTTCAAATATTAACAGATCAGCTCCTTGATGTGCTAAATGATAATAACAATTTAGTCTGCAAGCTTTCTTGAACTAAATAATTTAGCCACATTTTCTGGTTTGAAAGAAGCCCAATTAAATAGGCCTATTGTCTTACACTGCAGCTCATGAGAAGTCATTCAAGACTGTTAGAGTGAGTTTTTTGGGTAGATGATTTGTTTACACTTAAATGACTTTGGCCACCAGAATTCTATTTGACTATTTGACAAAGTACTGTGGATTGAGTCCACAGCAATGCACTTACTAAAAAGGTGTGAATACCAGATGCTGTAGTTTCAAAGACAGTATTATCTATGCATTATAAATATTGTCTTCAACGTTAGCACGTAAAATGCCAAATAAATGTATTGTGCATTTAATTGAATTCCTAAAGGCTGTGGATACCAACCCAGACATGTTGGCGTCGGAAGGAAAGGATGAAGTTAGGTGGTGTGATATTTTGTATGTAGCTTCAATAAGAAGCATTTTCTATGTATTGTCTATAACTTTTTAAGTAGCGATTGCCTTTGTGTTTAGCATATAAATATCGGTGCACATTGGGCTAGCAGACCTTTCCACCGAAAGTGTCTCCGTCCGTATAATGCCTGCTGTACCTTGTTGTGTCGAACAAAGAAGCTGCTTTGTATCTACCAGTGGCTCTGTCTCTCTGGTGATTTCGACCACGGTACAACACAGACGCTGTGAACAAGCATCCTGTATTCTGTAGATTGTGTGTCTGTTTGCAAAGCTGTCCTTTTAACTTCAGACTACTTATTGCTTACCATTTATATTAAGAACTGAAGACTTGTTCCCATTTACGACAAGAAGCTGAAAAAGAATATTAGCTGGAAGTTTACCTTATTCAAAAACAACCTTTTGATCTCTAGAAGTTTCAGCTGCTATGTTAGAAAAGTGAGCTTGGTGCAAAAGGAAGGCCCTGCTGGCCTTGAACAGTGAATATCCATCACACATATTTGAAAGATGACGCAGCGTTTATTGACTGCCTCCTTCCTTTAGAGTCCTGATGAAGGGTCTCTGCCCAAAATGTTGACTGTTCCTTTCCTTCCATTGATACTGCCAGACTTACTGAGTTCCTTTATAATTTTGCATGTGTTGTTCAAGATGTCCAGCATCTACAGAATCTTGTGTTTATTGATTGCAATCCTTTTTGAAAAGTATTCATTCAATCAAGTACCTTTCCCGAATACCTCTTCCACATATTTATGATTCGTTATGGGGTAAAATATATTACCTTGCCTTAAGTGTGCATATATTACAGCAGTGTCCTTGAGCTCTGTATTTACTGTTCTAGTTCAATAACTTACTTCATATTGAATTCCTTTCAGAATTCTAAACACTTATACCACACTTCCTCTTAGACTTACTTTCTTCAATGAATGGCTAAGTATTAATACTAACAAACTTATGCTAGAAATAATCACACATTCATATGTTAGGGTATTAAAATGATAGAAAAAGCCTGATCTCTGACAAGAAATTTTCTTTACTAATTGTCTGAACAGCGGAATAGCATGAGGTTTGATGGAAATTAATTTGCTTTGTTCTTTTATCCAAAACTGTGATTGCTAATTAGCAAGTCGTTCATTTGTTTTTCAAAGCTGTGCTGCATGAGTTGTTGAGCTGTGAGAAAACATTTGTACTGAGTCTTTTTTGTGATTCCCTTGCTAACAAGCAAGGCTCATCTCTGAGAAATCTTGCTAATAGTTTCATCTCTATGGAGTCTTGTTTAATAATACTGATTTCCTGCCTTCTAACCAGAGTGTGATTTGTTATGAGGCTGATTGAGGATATGACAAAACTTGAGTCACTGTTCAGATAACTAGAAAGAATGCATCAAGAAAAATAACTTGTACTGTAGTTGAGCACACTGTCAAGGATGGACCAGTTCAGTAGCAAGCACTTACTAAATAATGGAAATTCTGCCCTGTCACATTTTTAAAGTAAGTTTTGACTGGGTCATTTTTTGCTTCCAAGATTGTTCCTGTAACCAATCTGGAGATCCACCAAGCTGCCCTCTCTTTCCTTCACTAAAAACTATCAGACATCTCCATGAATTCCCTTATGTTATAATGTTATGGAACAAAGCAACATCTGCAGACGGAACTGTGGCTGGATGCTCCAAATTGTAGCTCCTCATGTAGTTAATCAAGAACTGGCGAAGGAAGTGCTGTTATAGAGGTATAAAGTCAGAGTTGGATAGTGCAGGAACTGGCCCTTTGGACCGATTTGTCTTTACCAACAAATAATGACTATTCAAACAAGTCCCATATGCCTGCATTTGGCCCATATCTATAGTCCTTTTCTATCCAAGCATTTGTCTAAATATCTTTTAAACTTTGTCAATGTATCAGCCCCTACCATCTCTTCTGGCAGCTCGTTCCATATCTACATTACCTATTGTGTGAAAAAGTTGTCCCTAAATGCCTTTTAAATCTTTTCCCTCTCATCTTAAACCTGTGTCCTCTAGTTTTAGACTCCCCTTGTCCTGTGAAAAACACTATGTCCATCCACCTTATCTATGGTACTCATGATTTTTTTTTTATCTCTCTCTCTCTCTCTCTCCCTCCCTCCCCACAAGGTTACCCCTCAGTCTCCAATTCCAGGATTGTCACAATCGTGTCGGGGAACACACCTACAGAGTTACCAATGCACACCCAGTTGCAGCATCACCTCTAGCTTTGGTTCAGTATATAGCAGTCTCTCTTCATTACTCTGATGTTTGTGGTTTCAAGCCCTATTCCAGAGATATGACCACCAAAATCTCGGCTGTTGCTCCTGTGCAGATCAGACCCTGTCTGTGTTCTGGGCTGAATATGAAAGATTGCTAGAGTGAGAGTTCAAAGAGCATGTGCCTTAGCCAATATTTAATGCTCAACCAGCATCACTAAAAATGGATTATCTGGTCATAATTGTTCTTGCAGAAGAGTTTGAACTTATCTGTATGGCAATAAACCTAACGCAGTTTACTTGAACAGGTGCTAAACAAGTATAACATCTGAAAGGACAGTCATTAGAGTCAACTATCATAGTGCAAAGGTCATCTCACTTCCAGTTCAAGATGGTGTCCAGAAGCTGGAGAGTCCAGAGCCAAGGACCCTGGAGGTGCCTTGTCCTGTGTTTGGAGGCCTGACTGTGTGTATGAAAAGGGGCTTGTTTTGCTGCTGCTGTTTTGTTGCTGTTGTCATCATTGCAGTGATTTGTGTTGGTCTGCTGAATGTTGTGAGCATGCTACATTGGCATGAGAATACATGACGACACTTGAAGACTACCCCAAACATATCCTTGGGTTGTGCTGTATGTTAACACAAATGATGTATTTCCCTGTATGGTTCGATGTGCAAGTGATAAATGAATGAATTTGAATCTGAATCAGAGAGAGATACAGCACAGAGGGGGGCATTGTGGCCCATCAAGTCCACATTGACCATGTACATTAATCCTATATTAATCCCATTCTGCTCTCCCCACATTCTCATCAACTCTCCCAGATCCTATCACTAACTTATGCACAAGACAAAATTGACAGTGGTCAATTAACGTACCACACCCACATGTCTCTGGGATGTTGGAGCACTCAGCAGAAACCCAGACAGTCTCAAGGGGTGCATGCAAACTGCAAGCAGAGAGAATGCAAGGTCAGGATTGAGCTCAGACCTGACACACCAAAACAGCTGTTCCACAAAGCCAAATAAATTTTCAAATATATATTTCTATTACAACCCTGCGATAACTTAAAAGTAAAAGTATCATATATTACGAGCATAAACATTTCACCTTGTATGATGCACATTGACCAGCATCTGTCATTATACAATTCAGAAGGAATAATGAATATTTACTTAAAGACCTATGAGCTTCCACTTTTATAAAATGTAAAGTCACATTGAACAAAGCAGTAGCTATCAAAGTACTGATGCAACTATAGAAGACTATTGTTTTTCATGCCTTGGTAGTTAAGAAACTATGGTGTGATGGCAGAAATTCAAGACACAACTTTTTTTCAGTGCCTTTAAAGGAAGAGGATGAGACTGGTTTCTAGTTATCTCCTGCAAGAGATTTGAAGATGGATGCAAAGTGAAGGTAGTATTGGCTTCATTCATTAGTGGGAGGAGAGCAGGTCAATATTAATTTTCTAAGTTGATGCATCAAGAATCACCAGTAACCCTCTCAAGGCTGCCCAGCAACTGTGAAATTACACCCCAGCATGTGGGCGGCACTCTGAGAAAAGGAAAAGAAAGGACTTGGAGAGAAAAACTTCAAAATATATAAACATCATGAAGCTAATGTGAAGCCTATTAAAGAGGCAGAAATCCAGTTTCCAATTCATCAGACAAACAGTTCTTTTCTCATTCTCACATGACTTGAACCAATAAATTGGCTTATGTCCTTGTAATGCATTGATAGCTATATGGGTTGAAAAACAGCCTGCACTTATACAGGGACTTTTCTGTGGAAACGTATGCCAGAAATATTATTCAACAGAAATAGGCATGACCCTTTAGGGAGAGAGGATTGGAGGCCATAATGATTGGAAGAAGACCATAAGATCATAAGAAACAAGAGCAGAATTAGGCCATTTGGCCAACTGAATCTCGTCCGCCATTCCATCATAGCTGATTTATTATCCCTCTCAACCCCATTCTCCAGCCTTCTCCCTGTAACCTTTGACAGTCTTACTAAATCAAGAATCCATCAACTCTGCTTTAAATATACCCAATAACAGTCTCCATGGCCATCCACAGCAATGAATTCCACAGATTCATCACCCACTAACTAAAGAAATTTCTCTTCATCTTTGTTCTGAAGGGACATCCTAGTATGCAGAAGCTGTGCCCTCTGGTCCTAGTCTCCCCCACTATAGGAAACATCTTCTCCACATCTATTTTGTCTAAGCCTTTCAATATTCAATAGGTTTCAATGAAATTCCCCCTCATTCTTCTAAACTCCAGCAAGAACAGGCTCAGAACCATCAAAAGCATCAAAAAGAGATACAAGGCAGATGTTGAGGGGTGTTTGGGATGAGGGGGAAGATGAGGATATGCAAGAGTCAGGAATAGCGGCAAAATAAGAAATGGTGAAGTCACAAAGAGATTTAATGACAAGGCTGAGAAGCTCTTGTTCACCCTCTGCACGATGGGTACAATCCTGTTTCATATTTTGGGACAGGTGTAAAGGTTATGCCTTTCTGCAACATTGCAGATGGTTTCTCACATACTTTCCTCAGGCTTCTTTCTCAGCTCGTTGCAAATTTATTCGTATGACTGAAGACTTCACAGTGATTTTTCTGGTTGATTAGTCACACCGTGATTTTGGAAACTGCAGCTCCATCTAATAGCCCATGAACTACATTTGAAGTGTTGCTGGTTTCTGACAACATCACAGAGTTGTAGAGTTATATATACACTATAGAATCTGGCCCTTTGGCTCAACTTTTCCATGCCAATCAAGTTACCTACCTGAGCAGGTCCCATTTTCCTACATTTGGCCCTCATTCCTCTAAACGTTCCTTATCCATGTACCTGTCCAAATGTCTTTTAACTGTTGTTACTGTACCACTTCCTCTGGCTACTCTTTCTATATACTTAACTCCCTTACCCTCAGTTACCCTTTAAATCTTTCCCCTCTAACCTAAAGCTATTCCCTCTAGTTTTTGACTCAACTCTCCAAGCTTGGGAAAAGGACTATCCACCCATTCTATGCCCCTCATATTTTTATAAGCCTCTTTAAAAGCATTCCTCAGCCTCCTCCACTCCAGGGAAAACAGTCCCTACTTATTCAGACCCTCCTTAACAACTCAAGCCCTCCAGACCTGGGAGCTCCTTGTGAATCTTTAACCTCTCTGGCTTAATGACATCCTTCCTATATCTGGGACGTTGTGTTACTCCAGAGAGAGATGTTAGTGAGAAAGCACACGGTACTCATAGTACTGTCTCACTAACGTCTTGCATAGCTGTAACAAGATCTCTCACATTTATACTCAGTGACCCAACCAATAAGCCCTCTTCACCACCCTGTTGAACTGTGCTGAAAGAATACAACTTTTACAAGGGAAGAATCCACAAGCAGCAACTGGAAGAACAGACTTCTGTCAGAACACAGTGAGGTCTTGAAATGGAACCTCCATCGATGTGAATCAGCTTTAGGTTAAATCTTAACTGAGAGTTGGCATCACAATACATGTGACAGTGCGGAACCAAAAGTTGGGAGTCACATCAAAGTCATTTTATTTGACTGCTTGGTCTTTGCTGTATCCAGTGCCCCCAGCAGCCTATGATATTACATGAAGCGAACTGAATCAGCTGGTTGCAAGATTCTGTGATAATGGAAATCTCTCGCCACTTTTAACCCCACGGCTTCAATCTTGCCTTTGTCTCTGTGCACTGAGCTCCAACAATGTGGGATTGATGTAATGGGCAAGCTTGATGGAACAAAAGGCCTGATTCCACACTGTGTGACTCTGACTCCAATGTCTGCTGCTGCTTCCAGTATGTCCTCCGATACTCTTCATTTACCCAGAGCCAGTTCCTTCCCTTGGTAAAATGGGGCTCTGCATGACATGATTTCACATATAATTCAGCTGTGGCCCTGTCTTAAACTATAAGCCCTGTTATGACTCTCTCCCATTTTGTACATTGTGTTAAGACTAGAGAACAAGCTTCTCCATGACGACTGTTCCTTACAGTTTCCTACCAGTATTGCCTTGGAAGATGCAATTGCTGTGGGTAGCTTGATCAAGCAATTTCAAACAGGCTTGTTTCCCCCTTTGTTCTTGTTCCATTTTCCTTATGACATACACTCAGTGGCCACTTTACAAAATAAAGTACGTCCTGTGCCGAATAAAGCGGCCACTGAGAGTATGTTTCATCTTCTGCGGCTTTAGCCCCTCCACTTCAAGGACTGACGTTTGTGTATTCAAGGAAGCTCTTCTAAACAGTGTTGTAATGCATGGTTATTTGACTTCCTGTCAACTTGAACCAGTTTGGCCATTCTCCTCTAATCTCTCTCATTAACAAGGCATTTTTGTTCACAGAATCGCCACTTAGTGTCTGTTTTTTTTTATTTTTCACACCATTCTCTGCAAACTCTAGAGACTGTTGTGCATGAAAATCCCAGGAGATGAGCACTTTCAGAGATATTCAAATGACCCTGTCTGATATCAACAAGCATTCCACGGTCAAAGTTACATACATCACATTTCTTCTCCATTCTGATATTTGGTCTGAACAGCAACTGAACTGCTTGACCATGTCTGCATTCTTTTATGCTTTGAGTTGCTGCCATATGATTAGCTAATTAGATATTTGTATCAATGAGGAGTACAGGTATAACTAATAAAGTGGCCACTAAGTGTAAAAGGCAAAGGAACATCAGATCTATGCTGGCTACTGGTTGCAGTGGAACCACTCTGGTAGGTTTGCTTTGCAGCCATCTCTGTGTTAGAGATGCTGTTGAGCCAGTCTAGGTCTAGGAAGTCAAGGTGCACCAGTGTCTTAACTCCTTTAGAAGATTAAGGAGAGGTTCAGTTTGTAACTGAACATTCTAACACACTTCTACAGATGTACTATTGAAAGAACCGTATGGGTCCTAGCTATGCCTGCCTTTTTGTTGGCTTTGTGGAACAATCTATGTTCCGTGCCTATTCTGGTATCTGTCCACCACTTTTCCTTCGCTACATCGACGACTGCATTGGCGCTGCTTCCTGCACGCATGCAGAACTCGTTGACTTTATTAACTTTGCCTCCAACTTTCACCCTGCCCTCAAGTTTACCTGGTCCATTTCCGACACCTCCCTCCCCTTTCTAGATCTTTCTGTCTCTGTCTCTGGAGACAGCTTATCCACTGATGTCTACTATAAGCCTACTGACTCTCACAGCTATCTGGACTATTCCTCTTCTCACCCTGTCTCTTGCAAAAACGCCATCCCCTTCTCGCAATTCCTCCGTCTCCGCCGCATCTGCTCTCAGGATGAGGCTTTTCATTCTAGGACGAGGGAGATGTCTTCCTTTTTTTAAAGAAAGGGGCTTCCCTTCCTCCACTATCAACTCTGCTCTTAAACGCATCTCCCCCATTTCACGTACATCTGCTCTCACTTCATCCTCCCGCCACCCCTGGTCCTCACCTACCACCTCACCAGCCTCCGGGTCCAACATATTATTCTCCGTAACTTCCGCCACCTCCAACGGGATCTCACCACTAAGCACATCTTTCCCTCCTCCCCTCTCTCTGCATTCCGCAGGGATCGCTCCCTACGCAACTCCCTTGTCCATTCGTCCCCCCCATCCCTCCCCACTGATCTCCCTCCTGGCACTTATCCGTGTAAGTGGAACAAGTGCTACACATGCCCTTACACTTCCTCCCTTACCACCATTCAGGGCCCCAAACAGTCCTTCCAGGTGAGGCAACACTTCACCTGTGAGTCGACTGGGGTGATATACTGCGTATGGTGCTCCCGATGTGGCCTTTTATATATCGGCGAGACCCGACGCAGACTGGGAGACCGCTTTGCTGAACATCTACGCTCTGTCCGCCAGAGAAAGCAGGATCTCCCAGTGGCCACACATTTTAATTCCACATCCCATTCCCATTCTGACATGTCTATCCACGGCCTCCTCTACTGTAAAGATGAAGCCACACTCAGGTTGGAGGAACAACACCTTATATTCCGTCTGGGTAGCCTCCAACCTGATGGCATGAACATCGACTTCTCTAACTTCCGCTAATGCCCCACCTCCCCCTCGTACCCCATCTGTTACTTATTTTTATACACACATTCTTTCTCTCACTCTCCTTTTTCTCCCTCTGTCCCTCTGAATATACCCCTTGCCCATCCTCTGGGTCCCCCCCCCCTTGTCTTTCTTCCCGGACCTCCTGTCCCATGATCCTCTCGTATCCCTTTTGCCTATCACCTGTCCAGCTCTTGGCTCCATCCCTCCCCCTCCTGTCTTCTCCTATCATTTTGGATCTCCCCCTCCCCCTCCAACTTTCAAATCCCTTACTCACTCTTCCTTCAGTTAGTCCTGACGAAGGGTCTCGGCCTGAAACGTCGACTGCACCTCTTCCTAGAGATGCTGCCTGGCCTGCTGCGTTCACCAGCAACTTTTGTGTGTGTTGCTTGAATTTCCAGCATCTGCAGAATTCCTGTTGTTTGCTCTTACAGCTAGCATTGGGCAGGAGGTACAGAAACCTTACACCACCAGGTTCAAAAACAGTTACTTGCCTTCAACCATTAACTTCTTGCACCAACCATCATAATCTTAATCACTACAGTTTAGCAACACTATGACCACTTCGATTACTTTGCACTAAAAAGGATTATTTTTTCTAATTGTGTTCTTTCTTGTAAATATTGTACAAACGTATATAACATATTTAATTAATGATTTTCTTGTGAATGCTGCTTATAAGTTGCTATGTGCCCATGATGCTAATGCAAGTTAGATTGTCATTGCACCTGTGCATATGACAATAAACCTGACTTTAACTTTGGACATTGAAGTTCATTGCTGGGTATACATCCTGAACCCTTTCAGTGCTCCTTCTATGAGTCACTCGGTATGAAGGAGCACTGTTGAGAGACGACAGTACATGGTAATCAGTCTGTGATCACCAAGACTTTGTAACCTCTGGCACCAATATCAAATACTTCACTTTCTACAGTTCTGTTAACAAAAGATTAATTTTTTGAATGCATTTAGGAAATTACAACATGCTATTCCCTGAAAAAAACATTTAGTTTTTTTTTAATGCCCGAATTACTAGATCCTGGCAATTCTTTTGGGAAAATAATACTTTTTTTTCCAAACCCTGAAGAATCTGAGTTCCATATCTTACATATCTTAGGAGTTCAGAGCTTGAGATGCAATTCAGGGTTCTGTGATTTTTTTACAGGAACCTGGTGGAGATGCAACAGACTTAAATCACTCTGATAAATCAGCCTCTTGGAGAAACAACAGGAATTCTGCAGATGCTGGAAATTCAAGCAACACACATCAAAGTTGCTGGTGAACGCAGCAGGCCAGGCAGCATCTGTAGGAAGAGGTGCAGTCGACGTTTCGGGTTGAGACCCTTCGTCAGGACGAGACGAAGGGTCTCGGCCTGAAACGTCGACTGCACCTCTTCCTACAGATGCTGCCTGGCCTCCTTGGAGAAACAGGCAGGAATGGCTTATTGAAAAGTGAGATTAGTGTGGAATCCAAACTGCCAGAGCAGGAAGACAAATTGTGAGCATAACCACTCTTTTGTTAGCTCAAATCTTCTTGGGAAAATATTTAGCAACCTTATCAGTCAGCTGTTGCATCCTCTCCAGGTTACTCATGAACCGCAGCTTGAATTTTAGACTAAAAGATGGATGACATCACATTCAGAAGGAAACATTAATTCCTCCATGAAAGCAAGTTAAAATGAAAGTTGTGTTTATGCTTCTATAGAGATAATGGTCAAGACTCATTTGGACTGTTGCATTTATCTCTGGGCTCAAAGGAAACATTTTTGACTTCCAGTGTATAACATTTTTCCCCAGCGTTGAAACATTTAATACTAGACAACATGCATTTAAGTTGCGGGGGGGAGGAGTACAAAGGAAATGTGCAGGGCAAGTTTAGTTTTACACAGAGAGTGATCGGTCCATGGAATGCACTGTCAGGAAGTGTGGTGGAGGCAGATAAGACAGACACTTGAATACAGATCATGTGAAGACAGAATGGATTAATTTGATTAGGCATTATTAGCTTAATTAGCTAATGTTCTGAAGGCCCTGTTCCTGTGCTCTCCTGTTCTATGTTCGATGCAGCCCTCTAGGATGGGTGCGATAATGAAAGAAAAAATTACCAGAATAGCTCCAGGAATGAGACAAAGAAACAGATCGTGCTGGAAACATTCATCAAATATCTGTCAAAAATGAGAGTTAAGGTCTCAGGTCCGAAGAATTTCAGATCTGAAACATCCCCTTCACCTCTTTCCAAAAATGATTTACTGAATATTTCCAATATTTTCTGCTTTAATTTCAGATATCCAATGTCAGTTTTTTTTCCCAAGAATTAAAGGGGTGAGGAATTTCAACAATTAAAGTCACTCTGGAGAAACTTCTCCTTGGAGTAAAGAAGATGGAAAATCAGTTAGATACTGGTGAATAGGATAGATGGGGTAACTAAAGGAAAACACCTCCCATCAGCAGTAGTCTCAAGGACTGGGGACACAGATTCTGGCCAAGAGACAAAGGGAATATAGGAAAAAAATCAGAGATTAACAAAGATGTGGAATTGTCTACCTGTAAAGTTGTTTTGAACAGAATCAGTCACTAGGTTGAAAAAGAAATTCGATAAGAATTGAGAGAGAACAGCTTGCGAGGTAATGGTTAAAGAACAGGGAACTGAACCAAAGGGATTGCTCTACCAGGGGTCATTGTGGAATCAGTGGACTTAGTGATCTTGTTCCAGAACTATTCCAGGATTCCATGAGTTATTAAATCCTCCCACATTTACTTTTATGCAGTGTTGATCATCATACTAGTACTTCTGGGAAGTAAATTCATCAATTAACGGAAGAAATAACCCTGGTTTATTTTCAACTGCCAGTAAGCTTGCTTGTGATAAAACCAGTTAACATCAAGGGGCACAGTGTTCTAATTACGTGTCGCCACTCACCTCTGTAAACTTGTTAATCGTGTTATTTGTGGAATTGCTAGATCCATAAAAGTTAGCAAACTGCAGGGTGTTAACACAACAATAAAAAAAGCCAGTATTAATAAATTGCAGCAGCAGCCTGGAACTAAGAAGCGAGGTTTAACAGCCAGAGATTTGACCTCAAGCTCATGTTGAAAAATATAATGTTCTGGCAGGTTAATAGCTTTTTGTGGCCTTATTTTCACCTTTGATCAGCTATTACTCACTATATCCACAGGCCATGTTTTTTGCCATTAATACCCTTGCAGAAATAAGAATATATGGCAGCTCTCCAGCTGAAGATTTATGCAGTGCATGTCTAGAAAATACCTTCTGATTTCTACCAGGGAGGTGACTGTGTAAGTGCAAACAACAGTGCTAGGCTCAGCAATAGATGTAGAAGTAAATGGGATGAAGTCTGTCATTCAAACCTAGTTTGCAGTTGTCCCTTTCTTTACTTTAGGAATGTTAGATTTTAAATTGAAGTTATGAGATTAAATTCCTCCACAGCAAGTTAAATTTTAGCCTTTGTTATGTTGTAGGACTACTGTTTTTGTATTAACCAGGAAGCAGATTACAATTTCTTCATCTTTCCTATTTCAGAGAAAGCAAAATCAAATGTCATTGTTCTGATAACTTTAATAAAACAACCTTTACACTAATATTTAAATCATTTATTTTGGGGGACTGTGGCCTAATTGGCAAGGGCAACAGCCAAACTGCCTTTAAAATTAAACCGATGATGCATTGGCATTCATTTTCCATAATTCCTAGATTCTGGGTGGGTCAGAGTCAGAATCAGGTTTAAAATCACCAGCATATGTTGTGAAATTTGTCTTTACGGCAGCAGTACAATGCAATACATAATAATAGAGAAAAAAACTGAATTACAGTAAATATATACTATATATATTAAATAGTCAAATTAAATAAGTATTGCACAGATTAAAATTTTAAAAAGTAGTGAGGTGGTGTTCATGGATTCAACTTCCACTCAGAAATCAGATGGCAGAGGGGATGTTAGTTGGTTCTAATTGGTTGGAAAATAATAAATTGATTTCCTTTATTCAAAAAAGAAAAGGGATAACACAAGAAACTATAGCTAGATATCTTAACGTCTCTTAAGTAGTGAGTTAAGTAACAGATTTGTATGCAAGAGTTTACAGTTGGACACTCCATAAAATTCAAGGTAATTGGGCAGAGTAAATAAGGTTTGATTAAAGAGATATCATGATCAACCAATTTACTGTAATACTCTGAAGAAGTGCCATATCATGTGGATATAGGGGAGCCAAAGGTGGAATGTAATTGGACTTCCAGATAGTATTCGATAAGGTCTCACATTGAAGGTCATTGTGGAAAATATAGAGAATCATGAAGGTAATCCTTTGGTGTGCATAGGAGATTGGTTGGATATCAGAAATAGACAGTAGATATAAGTCGATCGTTTTCTGATTGCCAAGGTGTACCTGTCAAAGGGGCATCATCTATTTACAAAGTAGAACAATACAGTACAAGTCCTTTGACCCACAATGTCCGCACTGTACATAATGCCTAAATAAACTAATTTATGTCTTCCTGTGCATGATCGATCCATATCACTCCATTCCCTGCATATCCAGCTGTGTATCTAACACCATTATTGTATCAGCTTCCCTCACTCCCTGGCAGCCTGATCCAGGCACCTACCTCCCCCAATGTACAAAACTTCCCTAGCTCACCCTAGCTTCATGTTCTTTACTGCTCGGCATTTCTACCCTAAGAAAAATATTCTGACAGCCTATTGTAACAAATATAAATAACTTTGATGAAGGCAAAAAAGATATGCTTGTTTAATTTACTAAAGGCACAAGATGGATAGAAAACAAAGGCTATAAACTGACATAGGCTAAGTGAGAGGGAAAACTCTGACAAATGGAATTTAAAATGAAAACAAGTGAAACTGATCATTTGGCAAGTAAAACATATTACACAATACAGTAAGAGATTACAGAATTGGGAGGACCTGAGTGCTCTGATTCAGAATTCCTGAAAAGCTCAAATGTAGGTAAAGAAAATAATGGGAAAGGTTAACAGAATGTGATTTTTTTTAAATGAGAGAAAGTGAATACAGAATTCTGGATATTGGTGAGATTATGCCCAGAGTACTGTGTACAGTATTAGTCTCTGTATTTAGGGAAGGATATAAATGCACATAAGGCCCTTTAGAAAAGGTTTACTTCGAATGGGAGAGTTGTCTTATGAGGGAAGGTTGGACAGTCTAGGCTTGCATCGGCTAGAGTTTAGGAGAGTGAGTGAAGCTTCGACTGAAACATATATACCATCCTGAGGAGTCTTGTGTAAAATCAAGAAACAGGACTCATTGTTGAAAAGTGACTGCCCTTGAATAATGCAACAGCCCATTCACCCAAACCCAACTGTTTGGGAGCGAGCAGTGATTAAGGGTGAGGGTGGTTAAAAATTTCTTCCAATATTTCCTCTATGCAATTCTGCATTTAGCCACAGGGAGATCCTTACAGCATTACTTCGGGGTGGTTAGATTAACTGAGGTAACTGAGGAAAGGACAAACATCAGCCCTATAGGTTTAGGGCTGAGGAAAATCGCAGCATCTCATATCATCTCCTGCTCCCACCCACCCACCTTCCCCCTCACCTGGTTTCACCTATCATCTGCAACGCAAAATGCTGGAGGAACTATGGAACCAAGCAGCAGCTTTGGAAAAGAGTAAACAGTCGCTGTTTTGGGCCAAGACCCTTCATCAAGACTGGAAAAAACGTTGAGAAGATAGAACAAAAAGGTGGGGGGAGGGGAGGAAGT
Source organism: Mobula hypostoma (assembly GCF_963921235.1). Taxonomy (NCBI): domain Eukaryota; kingdom Metazoa; phylum Chordata; class Chondrichthyes; order Myliobatiformes; family Myliobatidae; genus Mobula; species Mobula hypostoma. Next base: position 163,646,829 of record NC_086097.1, on the reverse strand, counting down.
TGTACGAGGTGGTAGATGATAGGTGAAAATGAGAGGGGGCAGTGGATGCAGTGAAAAGCTGGGAAGTTGATTGGTGAAGGAGATAAAGGGCTGGAGAAGGGGGAATCTAATAGGAGTGGGTAGAAGAACATGGAAGAAAGGGAAGGGGGAGGAGCACCAGAGGGAGGTGATGGGCAGGTAAGGAGATAAAGTGAGAGAGGGAAATGGGAAGGGGGTTATGGTGAAGGGAAAGGGGGAGGCAATTACTGGAAGTTCAAGAAATCGATGTTGATGCCGTCAGGTTGGAAGCTACCCAGACAGAATACAAGATGTTGCTCTTCTACCCTGAGTGTGGCCTCATCGTGGCAGTAGAAGAGACCATGGGCTGACCCAATCTATGTCAGGTCTCACCAATATACAGGAGGCCACATCGGGAGCACCAGATACCGTAGATGACCCCAACAGACTCACTGGTGAAGTGGCACCTCACCTGGAAAGACTGCTTGGTGCCTTGAATGGTTGTGAGGAAGGACGTGTAAGGGAAGGTATGACACCTGTTCCACTTGAAAGGATAAGTAACTGGAGGGAGATCAGTGGGGAGGGATGAATGGACAAGCGAACCCTGCAGAAAATGGGAAGTGGTGGGGGTGGGGGGAGAGAGAGGTGTGCTTGGCCTGCCAGCTTCTGCTCCTCCCCCTACACCCAGCTCTTATTCTGGCTTCAGTCCCCTTCCTTTCCAGTCCCGATAAAGGGTTTCAGCCCAAACCATAGACTGTTCATTTCCTTCCATAAACCTGCTGAGATCATTAAGCAGTTTGTCTGTGTTGCTCAAAATTTCCAGCATCTGCAGAATCACTCATGTCACTGTTTATTCCCTACATTTTATATCCGTCAACAATGCAAGAGTCAATATAATCATCCCACACAGAAAATCCAAATTATTCCCCATCTGACTGACCTCATTCATACCATTAAGTGAATTATTGGAGTAGTTTGTTTCTGTTAAATGAACATTCTGGCCCCAGTCTGACCACTCCACCATGTACCCAGCCTAACGCCATTGGCTGGCAGAAGTTCCAACATTGAACTATTTATCAAATTGTACCAACTGAAGAGCAACAAAAACAAACCCACTTATATTGTCAGATGGATCCTAAGATACTTTGCTTCAAAACTCGGCTTCTGCAAATGAAGCTAATGAAAGGAGCTCTATGCTATATATTTCCTTTCTTACCACAAATGGGACTCTAATTCGCACAGTAGGCACACACTCAATTGATTCTGCTAATGGACAGAGAGGAATATAATAAAATAGAATTGCACATTGGTGGATATGTGTTAATAGGTTATAATCCACTTTCCCAGCTACATAAAAATGATCCAGAATCGTTGTGCGCACAAGCTGTTAATCCATTCTTAATGAAGACTGGTCGATTGAAAGAATAGCTATATATGAAAATATAGTATTGGTGAAATTCACTTTAAAATATCAATGCAATGATAAAAGGCATGGAAAGAGTGGTGCATATTGATAGGACAAGCTTCAATAATGCCAAACAAAGAAACCATGAAGCTCAGGAAGGTCATCTGAATTCTGGGATATCTTTAAACTTGTGCCCAGGACAATGCTTCATTGTTAGTGTCCATCTTTTCTGAAGGCACATGTTCCACAGATATCCATCAATATCACACAGAAGACTACACAACACTGCACAGGGTGGAAGTGCCAATAGCATAGCAACTTAGTTATAAGACCAGAAATCCAAATGCTTGAACAGACGTCTAAATAACTAAGATCTAATGTCACAATAAATAAAGCAGAAAGACTGGAAAAACTCAGCAGGTCAGGCAGCATCTATGCAAAGAGAAAGATATATATATATATATATATATATATATATATATATATATGTGTGTGTGTGTGTGTGTGTGTGTGTGTGTGTGTGTGTGTGTATGTATGTATGTATATATATATGTGTATATATATACGAGTCCGATGAGGCCATGTGACCAATTAACCTACGAGCCCATGTGCCTTTGGAATGTGGGAAGAATCTAAAACACCCTGAGGAAACCCATGTTGGTCACAGGGAGAAGGCATAAACTCCTGACAGATAACGGCCGAATTGACCTAGGTCACCAGCATTGTAATAGCATTACGCTAACCACTACAGCACCATACCTCTCTCATCATGGCCCTTCAAACTGAAACATTAACCATTTCTCATTCCACAGATGCCATCTGATACGATATGCTGCGTTTTTCCAGCATTTTCTGTTTCTGTGCTTCAGACTTCCAGCATTAGCGGTTTTTTTAGTTTCAAATCTCACCAGAGTGCCTAGGGATTTTAAACTGAGTTTAAGTAAATTCTTGGATCTAATGATAAATAAAAGCTAATAGGAACAATGCAACCATGGTAATATCGTAAAGCTATCTGGTTCACTAATACTCTCAAGGGAGGTAAATCCAAAAACCCAACTTGCAGCAATATGCACAGCTCACAAACCTCCTTTGAAATACATCACAAGCTGTTCAGTTCAGAGTGAATAAACACCAACCACCCTTGCGAGGTTACATCTATTTACTTAATTGTTCATAATGACACAGGCAAGCCCAGCATTTAATATCCATCTAGAAATGCCTTTTAAATTGGCAGTCTCAGAGGCTCTACTGGCGTTGGAAACACAATTAGATTGCACCAAGTGTGGAAGGACATTAGATAAAGGTTTTTGTGACTGTCCAGCAGCTCCATGGTTACCATTCCTGAGACTTGCTTCCTTACTTCAATTTAAAATTTCCATCTATTATCATGGGATTCAAACACTTTACTCTTAACTAGAAACTTCGGGTATTGAGAGTAACTTACACTGAATACCACAAATGAATAATAGATAAACATTGGTGCTGTTCAGTACTTGGGTCCAGCCACTCCTGATTTTTATGAAAGTAAAGCTTTCTGCTCGGATGGTATCGGGTGGTTACTGAAAACAGTTTGCTTTTTTCTTCCCTTACACTCTAGATAACTAAAATTCAACAGTCTTAATATTTTGAGATCAACTGCCTCCTTGTAGACCTAGCTTCTTTAACTATTATTTAATAGTTAAAAATACCAACCCACAGCTTGAACACATCTGAGAAATTCAAGAAAGATTAAATGTCCAATACCTGATAGAAATTTGGCCAGAATGTGCTAACGGCCAACTCGGCTTTGTTCCAGGTTCTAGTTGTCATTCCAGACACATTCCAGATTGGGTTCCCGAGGGGTCCATCATTGACCTTCACATAAACATTGAGTAACCCAGGGTTTGCCCTTTCCTTGCCAGATATGAAGTAATGGAAATCAATGCAGTGTGTATCATTCTCCTTCACTTTCGATAATAAGAGATGTGCTTTTTGTCCTGCCTGGCGTCCAGAGGTGTTGACCATCACAAACGACCCTGCATGTAAGAGGTAGAATTGGAAGCTCATTAGAGAGTGTATTCTATAAAGGTAATGTGTATTAAGACAAATGAATTGCTACAAATCTTGTCAGAAGCCAAATAATAAAACTTGCCTCACATTGAAAAGCAGCTTATTATACTCTGTTTGCAAGTTCATTAAATTCTCTTTAGCAATGTACTAGTACTGGATCAATATGTTAAGCATAATAACAACACCATATCTGATTTCTTTTCTGCTGAAGGCATTGACTCTTACTGGCTATAATTAGATGGATACTGGCACTTTGAATAATCACCTAAATTACACTTTAGTGAAAACTGTAAAACAATATACATATAATCAGCGCACACAGCTAATTCATAATAAGTATAGGATTAGTTTGTAGACATCAAATTGATCCAAACAAGAGAAAATCTGCAGATGCTGGAAATCCGAGTCCTGTCGAAGGGTTTCAGCCCGAAACATCAACTGTACTTTTTTTCTGTAGATGCTGCCTGGCCTGCTGAGTTCCTCAATCATTTGTGTGTGTTGTCCAAATTATGACAAAGTCTTTGACCTGAAACATTAACTCCATTTGTCTTCCCGCAGCTGCAGTCTGACTTACTGAGGGTTTCCAACATTTTTAATATATATTTCTAACATCTACAGTTTTGTTTTGCTTTTTGCTAAGTTTTTTTAGAATGTTTTCAACAGAACTGCACTATCAGTCCAAAACTGACCACTACCAATGGAGATAACTGGCTCTAACCAGAATTTATCAGTAACATCAGGAATGTAAATAGAAAATACACTTTGTAAAGAGGTTTTATGCTTGGAGTTCCATTTTATTGGCAGAAGGCAGCTTGCAGAATCTGTTGCAATGAGCAAGATCTGTTGAATATCAACAAAACTCAACTCTGACTTTGGAGGTCATGCTCATTGACATCACACAGGCCTCTTGGCCATTGCAAGTCTTCCATAAATATATCCATCTGCTTGGCAAATATCTTCCTGTACTTGGAATGACAACTTATGTTCTGTGACCCCTTTCCTGGAATGTTGATTGATATAAGTGAGCAGTAAAGCCAAGAATGAATGCCAGCGAGATGGAAAAGTAATGACCTTTGACAGAAGCCAAGCCCATAACAATGAAAATAGAAAAGGACACAATCATCACCAACAACTATAATTGAGATGCAGAGGGAAATGAATTAGTGGACTGGGAAACTTCAATAAACGTGTCAATGGACTTCCAGAACAGGGCTTTTAGCAAAAGAAGCACATGCAATTAAGGCAAAGCATTGTAATTTAGGGTTGAGCACTGGGAAATGAGGGAGGCAATGACAGAGGTAAAATTTTCTAAGTGGGGTTACAAAAAATTTTTTGTTTAAGCTGTAAATACTCGCAAGGTTCATATATGAGTTGGACATGTAGTTTTCCATCCCATCATCTTCATTCATGACATAAAAGTTGGTGTAGATAGAGTCTTTAAAACCACACAGCAATGGCATCCGTTAGTCTTGTGGAACCATGGATTTGCGCCTTGGAAGGTTTCCAGGGTGCAGGCCTGGGAAGGGTTGTATGGAAGACCGGCAGTTGCCCATGCTGCAAGTCTCCCCTCTCCATGCCACCGACATTGTCCAAGGGACGGGCACTAGGGCCAAACACGCTGGCTCAGCTGAGGCTCGAACTAGCGACCTTCAGATCACTAGCCCAATGCCTTAACCACTTGGCCACGCACCAACACACAGCAATATTCATAGTTTAAAAGCCTACAAACTGGAAGCAAATTGTCTTTGTAGTATTTCATACTAGCAAAAGGTCATTCAGCCCATAGTATCCATGTTGACTATGATGGTGCCAACTTAAACTCAGACAGAAAGAACCTGTGTCACTGGAGCCATGAGCCAGCAGTATTACCTGCTGCATCCCTGTGTCATCCTATGGCTGTAATAAAATTTGAAAAATGTAATACTTGGTATTAAAATTTTAATTTTAGGCAGAGAATCAGCAGCTGATATCTTGCTCGTCATATATCCTCAGAGAAATGAATATAAGTACAGATACCTCTCTCATTCTTTCTCCTTTGCAATGGTGTTACATGTGAGTTCCTCACCCTCACCCCCAAGACCCAGCACAGCTTATTGATCTTTCACTTGCCAGACTGAATTTTTTCCCCAGAAGTGATTATTATTGCATGGTTTAGCATATCGATTTAACAAGAGAGGCACAATTAATGGGCATGCTGATGCCACAGTCCAAATGAAACTGGACGTTGGCATGCCTTTAGCAGCAGAACTACCAATGATAAAGTGACAATGCATTTCTGACCATATTGTTTTCCTTTCCACTTGAGCAAAAATGGATAGAAAAGGTTTAGGGGGATGTAGACCAAGCACAGGCAAATGGGATTAACTTGGATAGATATCTTGGTTGGCGTGGATGAGTTGGGCCATGCTGCATTACTCAGTGAATCTGAAAGTCAGGTTGTCAAGTTGGCTGAGTTGATGTTGCACTCCACTAAAGGCCAATATAGTTACACCACTGTTTCTTTCAGCTTCACCAGGTTCCATTGCCTTTGTGTCACCACTGAAGAGCTATGTTTGGGCAACGCTTAGTTGACATATCAATGGAAAAATAGATGTTTTTATTACTTCTCTGATCAACTTTCTCTGTCATTTTTTGATTATGGCCACACTCTAGTAATCATTTCTTTAAGAAAGTGCTTTTAAATGAAAGATTTATTTGTTATTAGAAAAGAACAAAAACAAGGAGATCAGGTTGTTTTCAAGTGCACACAACACAGAATAACTAGCAGGAATAAACAAGACTGCATGAGAAAATCAAAGCAAGAGTAGGACATCAGGCACCTCAACCCACCTCACCATTTAATGTGATCATGGCTGATCAATTTTGCCATGGATCAATTTTTGAAATTCAGATCTTCTGGAACATTACATTTTGGTCACAGTTAGAGATGAAGATTCCAAATGAATATGGATCCATTGCCATTTGACTTACTTTGCACACAAGAAAGCAGTTCTTGGAAAATTCACCGACACTCTCAAAACAAAAGTCTATGCTATAGCTGCTCAGGTTCTGCCATAAATAGTATGTATATCGGTGTCCTACTTTACATATGACAAGGCCACAACTAAGATGCAGATTTATTCTCAAAGTAGGGACTAGGGGCATGTCTTATCACATGACAGATTTCTTTTAGTAATGCGAAAACATTGTAATAAGAAAATTAGTGGATATGTTCAAAATTATGAAAAGTGTAATTATTGTCACTGGTTAATGAATTGGAATGAGTACCTAAGTTTAGAATTGTTAAAAAAAAACATCAGTGTAGGAGATAAATACAAGTTCTGATGCTGAAAACCTGAAACAGAAGCAGAAAATGCTGGAAGTAATCAACAGCTACTAGTTTGGACCTCAATAGTCAACACTCATTCCCTTTCCAAAGTGCTGCCTGACCTGCTGAATTTAAGAGACGCAAGCCTCAGAACATAAAGATGTTGATAGGACTTGATGTACTTTTATCAGAAAGATTGGTGAAGGGGAACTCATTAACTTCACAGCAATGGTTCCTCAACTTCTCAACAGTTCCTATTCCCAGCATTTCATCTTTTATTTCAGAAGTAATTTGATTGCATTTCTTCCAACAGTGTATTGTATTCAGTGTTCCACTATGTTTAAGAAAGTATATGGATTTTGGGTGACACAACTGTTCAATCCACAAATAAGACACACACTTTCCAGTTGTGTTTTACCTTAATTCTTCACCCATTTCTGACCTCTGTCTTTACTCTTCCTCAATGTTCCAACAAAGCCCAGCAGCATTTTCTCTTCTATTTCAACCCTCAAAAATCAAGATTAAGTTTAACAATTTCAGGTAATTAGCTATCTCTTCTTGTGTTAGAGCTGGCTACTTCTGTTGTAAGATCATCCACCTATAACATTAACACAATCTTTCTTTCTTCTCTGTCATCCCTGACCTGTTGGGCTTTTTCCATCATTATATTTTACTTGCGATTTCGAGCAAGATCTGCATTCTGTAGCTGAGAGTTTTATTTTTTAAAAACTTTTATTCAATTTTCTCTATTTGAACTCCCCCCAGACAGATCGGTTATGATTATCTGGTATACATTTCCTTCTCTAAGACAGCACCAAAGTCTTGTCTGGACAGCCTTTTCTCCTCTTTTAACACACACATGTTCTCTTTCCCTCTCCCCCTCTATAAATTAAAATGCACTTGTTTTCTTAGTTTTCCAGTTCTGATAAAGAGTCATTGATCCAAATATCAGGCCAGGCAGCATCTATAGGAAGAAGTACAGTCGACGTTTCGGGCCAAGACCCTTCGTCAGGACTAACTGAAAGAAGAGATAGTAAGAGATTTGAAAGTGGGAGGGGGAGGGGGAGATCCAAAATGATAGGAGAAGACAGGAGGGGGAGGGATGGAGCCAAGAGCTGGACAGGTGATTGGCAAAAGGAATACAAGGCTGAAGAAGGGATAGGATCATGGGACGAGGAGGCCTGGGGAGAAAGAAGCAGGGAGGGGGCACCAGAGGAAGATGGAGAGCAGGCAAGGAGTTATTGTGAGAGTGACAAAGAGAAAAAAGAGAGAAAATAAGGAAAAGATAATAAATAAATAAGGGATGGGGTAAGAAGGGGAGGAGAGGCATTAACGGAAGTTAGAGAAGTCAATGTTCATGCCATCAGGTTAGAGGCTACCATGCATGAACATTGACTTCTCTAACCTCCGTTAATACACCTCCTCCCCTTCTTACCCTATCCCTTATTTATTTATTTATTATTATTTTTCCCCTTTTACTCTCTCTCTTTTTTTTCTCTCTCTGTCACTCTCACAATAACTCCTTGCCTGCTCTCCTTCTTCCTCCGGTGCTCCCCTCCCCCTTTCTTTCTCCCTTGGCCTCCTGTCCCATGATCCTCTCCCTTCTCCAGCCTTGTATCCCTTTTGCCAATCAACTATCCAGCTCTTAGCTTCATCCCTCCCCCTCCTGCCTTCTCCTATCATTTCAGATCTCCCCCTCCCACTTTCAAATCACTTACTATCTCTTCTTTCAGTTAGTCCTGATGAAGGGTCTCGGCCCGAAACATCGACTGTACTTCTTCCTATAGATGCTGTCTTGCCTGCTGCATTCCACCAGCATTTTTTTTATGTGTGTTGCTTGAATTTCCAGCATCTGCAGATTTCCTCCTGTTTGCGATCCAAATACCAGGTCCTTTTCTTCCTCCACAGGTGTAGCCTGACCCGAGATCATCTTCACTATTTTTTGTTTCTATTTCAGATTCAATGTATTTGAACAATGTTCAAATGTTAAGGAATGTGAGGAATGGTCAGGGGATTGCTCGATATGAGAGCTTACAAACACACTATATTGTCAGTGACCTCTTCCTGCAGAGTAGAACTGTGCAATAGCTAGGTCGAGATGGCTGGAAGTTCAGACAGAACAAATAGTTGAATGATTACTGTTTACCACACTGATCCTCTTGGATTGTTCAATGAATTCCTTCTCCTAGCCAGATGATTATTCACTGAGCTCAAGCATTCTACCTCTTGAAGTTCAGATTCTGTTAGCAAGATGTTTGCAGCAAATGTGGATGTTTGTTTAAAGCTGCCATTCATTCTCTATGCATTTTCCATCCTCATCAATTTTCAGAGCTGCCCAATTATCCCAGTGGGATGGAAAATGCCTTAAGTTAAACCCAGGATTTGTCACAGAATTCTGAGGGAAAGGGATGGGTGAAGGTACAATCACAACCACAACCCTTATGCTGATTTTGGACACTATCAGAAAATGTTATTGATGATGTAGTTTATAAAGCTCATGGAAATGAAAATGCCTAAGTGGAGACAAATATTCAGTACACATTTGATTTGTAAAAGTGAACAGACAAGAAGAGAAACAAGTTCACTAAAAGAGTACAACAAGCTGTTGTCCAAACCATATGTTTATGACAAAGAACTCAATGCCTCAGTTGTTTTTAAATGCAATATCCTGTGGAAGATGAAGCTTGGAGACCACACCACAGAGAAACATGTGAAGATCTTCCATCATTATGTTAGATAAGAAACCTGCCTAAAGTAAAAGACTGATGATTCTCTGGTCTAAACAAAAGCAGGGTTTATTGGCTAAGAATAAGTGCAAGTAAAAGCAAAGAGTTAGCGATGCCAGTCAAGCATATGTGGAGAGAGAAACGAGGGTGACAATTCAGGTCAGTGACCCTTATTCCTAAGTATTTCCAGCCTTTTCTTTTTTAAATTACAAGCTTTATTGCACAAGTTTACTCTTCATTGATCAGAGTGGGATCTTTACATCAACACGAGGAATTCTGCAGATGCTGGAAATTCAAGCAACACACATCAAAGTTGCTGGTGAACGCAGCAGGCCAGGCAGCATCTCTAGGAAGAGGTACAGTCAACGTTTCGGGCCGAGACCCTTCGTCAGGACTGACTGAAGGAAGAGCTAGTAAGAGATTTGAAAGTGGGAGCGGGGGGGAGAGCCGAAATGATAGGAGAAGACAGGAGGGGGAGGGATGGAGCCAAGAACTGGACAGGTGATTGGCAAAAGGGATATGAGAGGATCATGGGACAGGAGGCCTAGGGAGAAGGAAAAGAGGGAGGGGGGGAAACCCCAGAGGATGGGCAAGGGGTATAGTCAGAAGGACAGAGGGAGAAAAAGGAGAGAAAGAGAAAGAATGTGTGTATATAAATAAATAACGGATGGGGTACAAGGGGGAGGTGGGGCATTAGCGGAAGTTTGAGAAGTCAAAGTTCATGCCATCAAACTTCCGCTAATGCCCCACCTCCCCCTCGTACCCCATCCGTTATTTATTTATATACACACATTCTTTCTCTCTCTCTTTTTCTCCCTCTGTCCTTCTGACTATACCCCTTGCCCATCCTCTGGGGTTTCCCCCCTCCCTCTTTTCCTTCTCCCTGGGCCTCCTGTCCCATGATCCTCTCATATCCCTTTTGCCAATCACCTGTCCAGCTCTTGGCTCCATCCCTCCCTATCCTGTCTTCTCCTATCATTTTGGATTTCCCCCTCTCCCTCCCACTTTCAAATCTCTTACTAGCTCTTCCTTCAGTCAGTCCTGACGAAGGGTCTCGGCCCGAAACATCGACTGTACCTCTTCCTAGAGATGCTGCCTGGCCTGCTGCGTTCACCAGCAACTTTGATGTGTGTTTCTTTCCGTCAACACTAATTTTTAAAGGGGCTTTACTTCCCCATGGATGCCAAGTGCTTGGCTGCTCCCATTGATGAATCTTCATATTCAGGAGTTCTGGGTATTACGTTGTTGTGAAAATCTTAATTGTATTCATCAGAGATTCATGGTAGAACATGTATAATGCATATTGCCTAACATGGCTAAGTAGTGTCCTTAAAGAAACAACAGCTGCAATATAAAATAAAATGTTTTAAGGAGATTCTTGAGATACATCCTATGGAGCTGGATTTTTGGAGCCTTTAAACTGCTGCTCTGGAATTTATACAAATACATGGCAAGTTATCTGATGACTCGAGTTTACTGCTTCCTTGGTTCATTTCACTGTTCCAGGTGCTTCCACTGAGACATTTCAGTCCAGAGCTGTTCCAAGTTGTGTGCATTAGGATCTGGCAGGTTGTCCATCTGAGGTAGGGGTAGGAGGAGTTAGAAGATCTAAATGAGTTTGGTGACCCCATATCGAAGGAGAAGTCATCCCATATGGCAATGCAAAAATAAAATGTGATCACGGCCTTACCAGATCAGCTTCCACATCATGTTCAGGAAACAAAATGCAATGTCCAAGGCACTTTCCATGAATTTTTCTAGTGTGCAAAGAAAATGAGCTCAGGAAGAGCCAAGAATTTGCCCTCGATGCTACAACTGGCAAACCAAAAGCTGACTACTGTGGGAATTTTAGTGACAGAAAGGTGTTGAAAGCTGATCCTCAGAGACACGAGTTAATTGCATGTCTTCTGAACATTTGGCTGTACAAACCCCTTTCACTTACAGCATTGATCAACTGTAAAATATTCCTTGGTATCAACCATCCACATAGCTTCAGCTATATTCCCACTGTTAATTACTTACTGTATTACTGTGCTTCCATGTAGTTAACTCGAAATACTTACTTGGTTTCAACATGAACATAATTTTACTACAAGATATTTTCTCTCAAGAGAGGCAAACCGAGGACGCAGCCCACATAATCCTTGGTGTGTCAGCTGGCTTGCCGCTGTTCATTCAAGACACAATTCTTTTCCTGAAATCCTGTCACTAGGAATGACATGCTGGGAATGTTGGCAAATTGCCACAATCATTATGGAGTCTGATGCTGAATGAGTTCTTTCTTGAATATCCTTACAAAAATACAAACCTCCTCCATGTGCTGTTATATAGCACAACAGGATAAGTGGAATGCACTTCTGTGCTGTATTATTATGTTTAGATTACTGAGTATCCTTACATTCACTGTTAAAATTGCAAATTGGTTCCCTTTAGGTTTGGTTGAGTTCATCCTAAATTGGAATTGGGAATCTCAATGGCAAATCCATTTGGTGGCCAAGTCAGGCTCCTCTGATGTGTATGGGAGCACACTTGCAATCTTAGGGCAGTAAGTTCTCCAGTCTGTATAGGCACAAAGAGGAAATCATTTGGTTTGAGTTTATTTTCACAATACTAAGAGAGGCAGGGATACTCCACTATAACCACAAAAACAGCCTGACCACTTTCACCTCAGGAGCATCATTACTGAAAGTAATCCCAGTGTATCTACATGCTAGACCATCCTAGCAACACAGCACCTAATATCTCAAGCTTGATGAAGGTTGAATGAAGGATATTTGCAACCTGCTCGAGTTTACAGGTCTAAGATACCAGGGCCTGTTCTGGAACATGGATTTGAGTCAACCAATCAGATCTACTGGCCTGTCAGAAGTCTACCAGCTTCCCCTCCAACTAATATCTACTTTATGATATAACATGGAATCACCAGTCCTTCAGTCTTGGAGCCTCCAGAGACTCAGCAAATAATCAGAGAAGAAATGTCAAAGGGGATTAATACTAAATACTGTTTCTGTTCTTGTGACAAAAAATATTAGAAACTGGAATAAAATCTTCATTGATCTCTGGCCAGGCTAGACAGCCATCCTGTTCAAAACCACCCAGCTGAAGTATTATATTTATGACCAATAAAGTAAATAGATTGTGAATCAGGAAATATAGATTGATGTTTTGTACTGGGCATAGTGCTCAACTATTAACACAGTAATATGTCAAAGAGTTAGGTTAAGACCTTCTTTATGATCTGAAATCAATGCTAATGACTTTATCTTGTATTACATTTTGACTGCTCAGCCTGTGCTCTTACTTTTTGTATTGACAGCAACATTAAGCTTGTTGCACTAAATCAAAAACTTGACAAAACACACAGCTTCATTATAAGTGTTTACAATTTTGTTTTATCAGGAATTGCTTGGAGGAGCGCTAATAGGATGTTAATGTAGTAATACATTTTAGGTGCTTTTGTAACTTGTTCTGTGTAAGTTGTGGTAAAATATTAGTGTCTATGCCCTTTGTGTCTTATATCTACACCCCACCAATTAGTATACACAATTATTGTCATTAAATTTAGAACTCTATACTAATAAAGATAAATCTAACATTCTGATATGCAATACAAGAATGCTAGATTTAGAAACTGAACATTCTCTTAGAGATGCTGAGTCATGGAACACAACAGCACAGAAGAGGGCTCTTGGATCCATCTCGTCTGTGCCAAAATATTAATCTGCCTAGTCACATGGATCGTAGCCCTCCAGACCCCTCATGTTGATGTACCTGTCCAAATTTCTCTTAAATGTTTAAATCGAACCCGCATCCTCCACTGCCAATGACAGCTCGCTCCACACTCTAACCACCCTCGGTTCCCCTTGAACATTTCACCTTTCATCCGTCGCACTCCGTCTAATTCTAGTCTCACCCAACGCCAGTGGAAAATGTCTGCTTGCATTTACCCTCATCAATTGGTGTACCTCTGTCAAAACTCTCATCCTCATTCCTACGCTTCAGGGAATTAAGTCCTAATCTATTCAACCTCAGGTTCTCAAGTCCTGGCAACATGGTTGGAAATTTTTTCTGCACTCTTTCAATCTTACTGACAACTTTCCTATAGGTAGGTGACCAGAACTGCACACAATACACCAAATTAGGCCTCACCAACATCTTGTACAGCTTTAACATAACATCCGAACTCCTGTACTCAGTACATATTTATAAAGGCGAATATGTTGAAAGCTCCCTTTACAACTCTAACTAACTGTGTCACTTCGAGGAATTAAGGATCCATATTCCCAGATCCCTCGACTCTCGTACCCTACCCCTCACCACATAAGACCTCGTATTTGCCTGCGTTAAATTCCATTTGCCATTTTTCAGCCTATTTCCAGTCCAAGTCCCACTGCAAGCTTTGATAGGTAGCCTTCCTCACTGTTCACTACACCCCCAGTCTTGGTGTCATTCACAAATTTGCTGATCCAGTTAACCGCTAGAGCACTGATGTAGATGACGAACAACAATGGACTGGCACCAATCCCTGCAGCACACCATGAGTCACAGGTCTGCAGTCCGACAGGCAATCATCCACTACCACTCTCCGGTTTCTTCCATGAAGCTGATGTCTAATCCTATTTACTATCTCATCCTGAATGCCAACTTTGCTAAAGTCTATGTAGACAATGTCCACTACTTTGCTTTCATCAACATTCCTGGTAACTTCCTCGAAAAATCTACAAGTTTGGTTAGACATGACCTACCACATACAAAGCCATGTTGACTACCCCCAATCAGTCTCTGTCTATCCAAATATTTACTGTCATGTGTGACGCCAAGCAGAGCTACCGGACGGATGATGCTAATGAGAGAGATAATGAAAGACAACAGAGAAACATTCAAAATGCTAATAAGAGAGAAGAGAGGGATTAACAGGAAAGAAACACAATTCAGATATTGACAGACCAGTTGCTTTGAACCTGAACTGTTTGAAGTTTGATGAACAGGTTATACCCCAGCAGGGGGATAAAAGGAGCAGGTTTGCTAAGGCACGAGACACGCCACGAGACCCTGGAAAGAACAGTGTGCCCCCACAAATGGTGGGAGTTTGGAGGACCAGTTCGCGGGAACCGATCAGAGGCTCAAAGGGTGTTAAGGTATGATCGGTGGGAACCTGGGGTGTGTGTCCGCCCTTGCCTGGGTGCCAGGTTCACCGCGGAAGAACAATTGTATCCGGAACGGAGAGGTCACAGTCAGTGACCACAGTGGGATTAGAAGACATTAAAAGGTCTGCCCGAAACCAACTGCGAAGACATCAAAAGGTCTGCCTGAAACCAATTGCATCTCCCACTGTCTCTCTCTTTCTCTCCCCATCGGTACAACAACAGCGACTACCTCGAACTGCACTAAACTGAACTGAAGTCTGCTTCACTTAAGACTGATCATTTTACCCTTAGACTGCGATAGAGCTTGGTTGATTCCTACTACCCTAGTTCTGTGTATATGTGTGTATTATCATTGCTGATCTGTTACATTTATATCCTTACAATCAGTGTACTGTATTACTTATGTCTTTAATAAAACTTTATTAGTTCCTAGTAATCACAGACTCCAACGAGCGTTCCATTTCTGCTGGTTTGGCAACCCAGTTACGGGGTATGTAACATTACATATCACAGACATCCCACCCTGCAAAAACTCATTTCAGGGAGGTAGCACCCCCGCCTCCCACAACCCCATATCCCCGTCCCCCCCCCCCCGGCCCATCAACCTCCAAGGGTGCATGTAATACTCTGTTTAGTGATTCCTGTAAACCAAGTTGGGTATATGCAGAAAATGTGACATTAAAATATGTACTTATATTATATTATCATGTTTATTCTATTACAACTTTAAGTCTACAGGGAGTTTGGCCTCATCACATAGGACATCAATAGTGTAGCTCCTTAGCAGCCAGCCAGCTAGTTTAGATAGATAGATATACTTTATTGATCCCGAGGGAAATTGGGTTTCGTTACAGCCGCACCAACCAAGAATAGAGCATAGATATAGCAATGCAAAAACCACAAACAATCAAACAACAAAATGCAAACTATGCCAGATGGAAAAAAGTCCAGGGCCAGTCTATTGTCTCAGGGTGTCTGACCCTCCACGAGAGGAGCTGCAAGTTCGATGGCCACAGCCAGGAACGACCTCCTGTGCCGCCCAGTGTTGTATCTCGGTGGAATGTGGCCGAAGTCCAACAGTAAAAAGTTCAATATCCGGTCTACAAACACGTTCCTCGATCGTAATATGACCCAGATTGCACCATCTGTTGTTAACCAGAACAGTAAGCACCCAACTCCTTTACGCTTACTGCTCTCAGTGCACTTCCAGTCAGCCGGAATGGTCTGGAAGCCGTCCATGGAGAAGTTTTGATCGGGTATGTCCTCGTCCAGCCCCATTCCAGTGAAACACATTACACCGCACTCCCAAAATGTTCTCTGACGTCTGGCTAGCGCCGTGAATTCGTCCATTTTATTACCCACCGAACTCCTCTTCTCCATAAGTCTCTGTTGTCTCAACCCAGTCCTCTTTCCTCGACTTTGTGATCTCCCTCTGCATCCTCCGTGTGTTTTCATCCAGATTTCAGCAAGGGTGTCTGCTGCTTTGCTCGCTAAACGGGCCAGCATTAGCGCAAGCAGCTCGTCCCTGGAATGCACAATATGACCATGCTTCTGTCCCGCGTGCCGGGATGTAACTAAAAACTAGTGCTAAAAACCCATATAAGACTCTCTCTACCAGCATGTTAGAGAGGGTACAGCTTCAACGTGTTACCATGGAAAAAAAATACAAAAAATAACGTAAGTTAAAAAGTAAGAAGAAAAAAGTAAGAATCCTTAACTAATGTTAGCTATGCTAATGAACGAATGACAGCTGTTAAACTCACCTCAACATGTCTTTTACATTTTAACCCACCATGGGCAATAGAAAAGTCACTGTTGCAAACAGTGCAGCGAGGAACACTGTCATTATTTTTAGGGTCGACTGTAAAGCCCGCCCACAGAGAAAACTGATAGGTCTACTTAGCATGGGTCCTCAACCCTTTTTGCACTGTGGACCGGTTTAATATTGACAATATTCTTGCGGACCAGCTGACCCGGGGTGGGGGGGCAGGTGTTAATCACAACCGGAATATAGATGATAAGTCAACTATAAGTCACTTATAAGTGGCTAATACACTCAATTTCATTTCTAAAAGGGTTTATCTAACGAATTTAATATTAAACACACAGCGCATATTTTCCTCACATGAAAATAGTGATAAGTCAATTATAAATCACTTATAAGTCAATTATAAGTTAATAGCATCATAACATTTTAAGTAATGTTTGGATGTTAAACACACAGCGCATATTTTCCTCGTATGAACATATAAAATCATTGCAACACACCAATATTGCTGGGCTTGTTTCCCTACAACAAGACGGTCCTATCGAGGGGTGATGGGAGACAGCGATACTCGAAGGGGGTTCCTTATGTCCAGTCTATTCCGCAATTTAGTTTTCGTTGCATTCATTGCAGAAAAGCCCACTTCTCAGCGATATGATGTTGGAAATAGAAGCAACGTTTTCAGTGCTTTCGTGGCTATCTCAGGATATTTAGTCCTGCCTTTGATCCAAAATGCCAGCAGAGATGTTATATCAAACATACTTTTTAGCCCACCGTCATTTGCAAGCTCAAGGAGTTGATCTCCTTCCCGCGCTGACATGGATGATATGTGGGTAATGACATCGCGTGCGTTCAAGTTCAACAGTGGGCGTGACAGGGAATGAGGAAAGGTGCAGCTGACTCATATCGTTTCATATCGCCAAATCATATCGTTTCCTTGCCCCTCGGTGGTTGGGGACCACTCTTAGCAAGAAGAGAGACCAATCAGGATGTTCGCTCTCCCTCTCCCTCCCAAAAAAAATTGATTTCTGGGATATTGTATATAATTTCCGGGCGTCAGGGAGCTGCTATCAATATGCAGGAGACTCCCACAACTTCCGGGAGAGGCGGGATGTCTGTACATCCAGTCCCTTAGAATACCTTCAAATAACTTAACCATTAATAATGTCAGGCTCACGGGCCTATAATTTCCCACTTTATTCTTAGAGCCTTTCTTAAACAATGAAACAACATCAGCTGTCCTCCAATCCTCCAGCACCACACCCGCGGCTAAGGACATTTTAAATATCTCTGCTAGGGCCCTTGATTTCTGCACTACCACCCCCACCCCCCCCCCACAAGGTCTGAGGGTACACATTGACAAGCCCTGGGGATTTATCCATCCTAATTGGCCTCAAGACCACAAACACAATCTCTGATCTTTATATAGTCCATGACCTTACTCCTGTTTTGACTCACTTCTATAGACCTTGTGTCATTCTCCCAAGTAATACAGATGCCAAAAATCCATTTAAGATCTTCCTCCATCTCTTTTGACTCCATGCATAGATGATGACTTGCTCTACATATAGATCCCAAGAAACATCCCTGAGATTCTCCTTCACCTTGTTTACGAGAGCAAGCTCACGCCTTCTTTTAGTCCTATTTTCTTCTGAAGTGTTCTCTGCATTTCTTAAAGTCAACTACCTCTTTGTTCCTTCCTGCCTATACCCGCTGTGTACCTCCTCTTTCTTGTTAACCAGAGCCTCAACATCTCTTGAAAACCAAGGCTCCTTAAACCTCACACACAAAATGCTGGTGGAACACAGCAGGCCAGACAGCATCCATAGGAAGAAGCACAGTCAACATTTCGGGCCAAGACCCTTCATCAGGACTAGCTGAAAGTAGAGATAGTAAGAGATTTGAAAGTGGGAGGGGGAGGTGGAGATCCGAAATGATAGGAGAAGACAGGAGGGGGAGGGATAAAGCTAAGAGCTTTCAAATCTCTTACTATCTCTTCTTTCAGTTAGTCCTGACAAAGGGTCTCAGCCCGAAATGTCGACTGTGCTTCTTCCTATGGATGCTGTCTGACCTGCTGCGTTCCACCAGCATTTTGTGTGCGTCGCTTGAATTTCCAGCATCTGCAGATTTCCTCGTGTTTGCTCCTTAAACCTGTTATCTTTGCATATCCTTACTTATCTTAAAATTATAAAATCACTTATTTCAAAATTTTAAGTTTCTTAAGACCCACACTCAATGCACCAGAATCATCTCATCAAAACACGTATTTCTCCTACACTTCTCGAATGGAATCATGTTCTGCCTTGCAGCCAATTTCTCTGATGATACAACAATCAAAATAAAGATTCTATTAAAATGTACAATTTTAAAAAGCTCCATCAGATAATAATCCCATACAATCCACTGAAAAGGTCTGTAATTCAATCAATAAAGTATTCTATCATGAAGTTAAAGAAAATGAGCACAGCTGGCTTCACATGAAATGAGGGGACAGCCTCAATTTAATTAAAGAAATTTGAAATGAAGGATTAGAGAAATGCTGATTTTATTTAGTAAATGAAAATATGAGTCAAATATAATCTTCCTGTCAGCCATTGAATGAAAATTGGATCACCTTGGGAAATGCCCTGTCTTTATTGCATAAGGCAGTGCAATTTATGTAGTTCTGAAGTTAATTGCCATATTACATGTTTTTTCTTCATTCTTGTTGACTGACACCTTGTCAACCAAGTCACTGGTAACATGTCTATCCCTGTATCATTTACACAGTGAAGTTTTTATACTGGGGCCATTCTATTTTGCATCCTTTATAATACAATTGGCCCCAAGTGTTTTCAATAATGGCTGAGGCAGATTAATGATCATGAGATTGTAAATCAAACACGCTATAAAAATGCAGGCTGGTGGATGAGTCTCTGGAGCATTGTAGGGAAGTTTGGAGCACATTGTTCTCAGAGTACCAATCAATAGGTGTGCCTGAGACAACCAAGCTTTGAAACTGCAGTGCCAACAGAAGACACCTGCAAGGTAGACAGTCATTTCCCTCCATACCTCCCAAGTCCTTCTCCATGCCACACTTCATCCCACTATACCCTCACTGCTCCAAACCCAACACTCCTAAAATCACTGCCAAAGATTTCCAGCTCAGTCCTCTGACCCTCAAATCAGCCAACCATTCAGCTGCTCTGGAGCATTGGAACTGCAGGCGCTGTGTAGCATTTCAGAGCAGGGTCACTGGTATTCTCATGTGGTACCAGTGTGGAGCACCACTCATGATGTATGGAAGCTCTGAGCCTCTGTCTGAATAGCTCTTCCTGTTATGTATCTTTGTCTGCCTGACCTATGACATCAGAGAGACCACTTGTCCCATAGGATCATGCTGCTTCCCAGCAAAGCAATTCTATTTGTCCCGCTCCTTCTTCCCCATTTCCTTGTGGTCCTGCAAATCGATCACTTTCATATGCCAGCCAACATTGTTTGACTTATTTGCCACTTCCAGTAGCCTGTTTAACTCATTAAAATGTCTTTAGGATGTGGGAAGAAGATAGAGCACCAGAAGGAAACCCTCACTGTCACAGAGAGAATGGGTGTGCTGCGCTCTGACGCGGGGAGGGCGGGCGAGCTGCGCCCCGACGCGGGAAGGGTGGGTGAGCTGCGCCCTGACGAGGGGAGAATGGGCGAGCTGTGCCCTGACACGGGGAGGGCGGGTGAGCTGCGCCCCGACGCGGGGAGAATGGGCGTGCTGCGCCCCGACGCGGGGAGGGCGGATGAGCTGCGCCCGAACGCGGGGAGGGTGGACGAGCTGCGCCCCGACGCAGTGAGGGCGGGCGACTTGCGCCCGAACGCGGGGAGGGCGGGCGAGCTGTGCCCCGACGTGGGGAGGGCGGGCGAGCTGTGCCCCGACGTGGGGAGGGCGGGCAAGCTGCGCCTGGATGCAGGGAGGGCGGACGAGCTCCGCCCGGACGTGGGGAGGGCGGGCGAGCTGCGCCTCGACGCGGGGAGAGTGGGCGAGCTGCGCCTGGATGCAGGGAGGGCGGGCGAGCTGCGCCCTGACGCGGGTAGGGCGGTGAGATGCGCCCCGACGCGGGGAGAATGACGAGCTCCGCCTGGACGTGGGGAGGGCGGGCGAGCTGTGCCCCGATGTGGGGAGAGTGGGCGAGCTGCGCCTGGACGCAGGGAGGGCGGACAAGCTGCGCCCTGACGCGGGGAGGGCGGTGAGATGCGCCCTGACGCGGGGAGAATGACGAGCTCCGCCTGGACGTGGGGAGGGCGGGCGAGCTGCGTCTCGACGCTGGGAGAGTGGGCGAGCAGCGCCCGGACGCAGGGAGGGCGGGTGAGCTGCGCCTGGACGCAGGGAGGGCGGACAAGCTGCGCCCTGACGCGGGGAGGGCGGTGAGATGCGCCCCGACGCGGGGAGAGTGGGTGAGCTCCACCCCGATGCGGGAAGGGCGGGCGAGCTCCACGCAGACAGCAGTAACACTCAGGACTGAGCTCATCCTGGGACCTGCAAGGCATCAGCAATAACTGCTGCACTGTGCTCCTCTGATTATGTAAGACGCAGAATGTACCCAAGAGCAAGCCCTTCAGCCGGCTATGTCCTTGCCGAACACGATGTCAAATCAAACTAATTCCTTCTGCCTGTACGTGCCCAATGTCACTCCATTTCCTTCCCGTTCATATCCCTATCTAAAAGCCTCTTGAATGCCGCTGTTGAATCTACCAGCTCGACCACCCCGGGAGTGTGTCCCAGTCAACTACCACTCTTTTTGTAAAAAAATCCTGTCCTGGTGATGGTGCATAATTTTTAATTAACAGCTGTTACATTGTCATTGAGGGACAACTCTTGCTGCGAAAATACTCTCAGTCTCAGTCTGAGCTGACTACAGCCCAACGAAGTTGCATCAGCGGTCTTAACAAGTTTAGCAACATCGCGAGGAAATGACATGGCAATCCAGCACTTACCTCTTTACCTTTACTCTACTTGACACATCCCAGATAACAAAGTGAAGTATTGACTCGTGTTGTAGGAAAATGAAAGCACCTCTATAGCCCATGGTGCCAAACATGGAAGCTGTGCAAAATGTAGTGGAAAGCCTTTGTGACATGTTAGTAAGCCAGAGGCAGCAGTCACTTACTTCGGTAATTTAATCCAGTTCTTCTTTTCCTATCTGACTTAAGGCAATAATAATGCAGAAGTGTTCTGTCATATTTACAGCATTTGCTACGAGAATTAAAACATGCTAGGAAGTTTAAGAACAGCATTTCATCAGAGTCAGAGTTAAAGCACAAATGTTACAGTACATAAACTGAACTCAAATAACCTGCAGCATTGCAAGGGTAAACATGTGCAGTCATGTTCCTGGAAGATCTTTTAACAAATGAATGAGTTTGAGGTTTAGGAGATTTAAATTGCCATGAAAAAGCTAAAACCAGGCAACAACATAAACAAATTCCTACGGAATGAGTCATATTTGACTAATAACTCTCCAGAGTCCAGTTTAGTGTACAGAGTATTCTTTCCTTTAGTCTGAAGAACATAAAACACTTGCTACAAATTTCTTTCACATTGCAAATACCATTTAGTTACAGATCACTTCTCCAGGATTTAGTAACAGTTGGAGATTAACAGTATAGTTTCACTGTGAAATGCCAGTCTCTGCCTTTGGGTTATTCTGAGGCCATTACCATATTTTATTTATTTATATATCTTTTTTTTTATATAATAATGTAGTGCATGAAGAGATAGTTAAAAAAAAGACTGAGTTAGTGTTCAGACATCCCACCTCTCCCGGAAGTTCCGGGAGTCTCCCGCATATTAATAGTGGCTCCCTGATGCCCGGAAGTTATGTACAATATCCCAGAAATCAACTTTTTTGAGAGCGAGCAAGAGAGAGAGAGTGAGAGAGAGAGCAAGCGCGAGAGCAACCACGAGAGAGCGCGAGAGAGCACGAGAGAAAGAATGAGAGAGTGAGAGAGAGAGACAGAGAGAGAGAAGAGTGTGAGAGAGAGGGCGCCATGGCAGAGTGTTCCAAAAAAAGAAAATATAAAACGTATGTCACCCCAGACTACCCTAAATACCCTAAAGTGTACCCCTGCCTAATAGGGGTTAAAAATAATGACAGTGTTGCTCGCTGCACTGTTTGCAACATGACTTTTCTATTGCCCATGGTGGGTTAAGACTGTGAAAGACATGTTGAGGTGAGTTTAACAGGTGTCATTCGTTCATTAGCATAGCTAACGTTATTTAAACTAGCTGGCTAGCTGCTAAGGAGCTACTCTATTGCAGACATCCCACCTCTCCCAGAAGTTCCCAGAGTCTCCCGTAAATTGATGGTGCTACCTCCCTGAAATGAGTTTTTGCAGGGTGGGATGTCTGAGTGTTCATGGGTTCATTGTCCATTCAAAAATCTGACGGCAGATGGGAAGATGTTCCTGAAACATTGTAAGTGTGTCTTCGGGCTCCTGTACCTCTTTCTTGATGGTAGCAATGTGAAGAGAGCATATCCTGGGGGATGGGTTTCCTTAGTAATGGATGCTGTCTTTTTGAGGCATCGCCTTTTGAAGGTGTCCTGGATACCAGGGAGACTAGTGACCATGATGGAGCTGGCTGAGTTTACAACTTTCCGCAGCTGTTTCTAATCCTGTACAGAGGCCCCTCAATACCAGATGGTGATGCAACCTGTTAAGAGTGCTTTCCAAAGTACATCTGTAGAAATTTGCTAGTGTCTCCTCATATTCCAAATGAAATATAGTCGCTGCCATGCTTTATTTGTAATTGCATCAATATATTGGACCCTCAGAAATGTTGACATCCAGGAACTTGAAAATGCTCACCCTTTCTACTTCTGGTCCCTCATTGAGGTCTGGTATGTGTTCCCTCAACTTACCCTTCCCAAAGTCCACAATCAATTCCTTAGTCTTACTGATGGTGAGTGCAAGGTCAATGCTGCGTCACCACTCAACCAGCTGACCTACCTCACTCCTTAGCGCCTCCTGATGTTGTTGAAATTCTGCCAACAACAGTACAGATCCCTGTGGAACAACATTAACCACAGACCTTGAGTGAGCATCAGTCCCTTCAACCTCTACCCTCTGTCTTCTATGGGCAACCTAGTTCTGAATCCATGATTCCATGCATCTTAATATTCTGGATGAGCCTCCCATGAGGGAACTTGTCAAATGCCTTACTAAAATCTACCTAAGCAACAAACACATTCATCAATCACCCTCATCACCTAGTTGAAAAACTCAACCAGGTAGGTCAGACATGATTTGCTCTGCATAAAGCCATGCTGACTCTTTCTAATTCAGTCATGGTTGTCCAACTGCTCATTAATTCTATCCATTAGAATTTTCTCTAGTATCTTCCTTACCCTTGACGTGAGACTCACCGGTCTATAGTTTCCAGGATTAACCCTGGTTTCTTTCTTGAATAATGGAACAACATTAACTACTCGCTAGTGACCAAACACTTGTAGATACTTGGACTGGAGATGGTGCAGAAAAGTTCACCAGATTGTTTCCTGGAATGAAGGGAGTGATGAAGAAAGATTTAATAAATTGGGCTTATACATTTCAAGAGTTCAAAAAAAAATGAAGGCGATTTTATTGAAACAAATGAGATTCAGAGAGGGATGGATAGATTGGATGCTAAGATAAAGATTTCCCTTATGATAGTATCTGAAAATCAGGGTCACAGTTTCAGAATAAGGGGTCACCTATTGGTGGCAGATAAAGAGGAACTCCTTCTTTCAGAAGGTTGTAAATCTTAGGAGTTCTCTATCCTAAAGTGCAGGATGTCACACAACAGAATTTCACACTGATTTGGTCTTAACCAGCACAGTATAGCAGAATTTATTAAAAGATTTCATTGTAACAATGATTTAACTAGCATTTATGAAGAAGTAAACAACACATCCTCGATGCTGAGGAGTTTATTTTTTACTTTACCTCTACAGTCTTTGGCCTCTGTGTTAACATTCATCTCCCAGAAAGACGCAATTGGTAAGGGCAAGAGAACTGCGGAAAGATTAGCATGTTCTCTGACCTTCCTTTTCGTTCCTACACCCAAAATCCAAGGAGAAATGATTTTGCTGCCATCAGCTAGTTGTTTTTGCCTTCCAAGAATATAGCTGGCCTTTGAATTACCGATCACCCTCTTTAGGCTATTCGTCTCCCATCAGTCCCAGTCTCCATGTTTGGGTAAAGTTGCTCTATTCTCTAGGCTGCCAAATCTCAGGCATCATGGGTGCAAGTTCGCTCCTTCAAACTATCATTTGGTGGCTCATGGTAAAATCTTAAAAATTCTGCCCAGTGGCATGGTGGAATGAAAAGCAACAGCTTCAATATTGTCCAATAAGTTGGCAGATGCACTGGAGCCTCCAGCTATCATTTGCAGCCTTGGGAATTCTGCCCTTGTCAATTTACTGAAATGCTTGGTAAAGAAAGCTGTCCTTTGGTTGACTGTCCTTGTCCATACTGGCCCCAGGCTATTCCCTTCTTTCCCAGTTAAAATGAATTAATATATTCAGTTAATTCTCACAGTAGTTCAAGGAGAGTAATAACGAAGGATTAGCCTGCACTTATTGGAACTTAAAACAATGAAGCAGGGGTAATTCTAGGGATTGGCAAGGTAGATGAGACTTCCACTGGTTGAAGAGTCAAGGGGCATGGATTATTGATTCAGGGGAACAGGTGGATTATCTGGATGGACAAGAGAAAGAACTGGACATTCAATCACTGAAAGGTTTTTATACAGTAAATATGGTGAATCAAGGAATATGAAGCCAAGCTGGAAGGCAGGACTGAGGGGAAGAATCCTTGACACATTGTGACCTGCTGATGCCCCTTAACTTATCATGCCATCCCTTCATTTATTACGTTACTGGCAGATTCATAAACGCTGTTGTCAAAATATTTGGACTGAAGTGATTCCTCAGCTAATATATCAGGTGGTGCTGTTCTGGGAATCTACACACAAACTCATTACCTGTCCACTGCCCCTCAACTAGCACCACTGAGAAAAATGGACAAGCAAACTCAATTCGCCAAACATTTCAAGTCACATAACAAAAAATACTGTTTGGATACAAAGCAGTATTTCTGCCAGGGAACGAGGTAACTATCGAGCACGACACACTTGCTTCCATTTTCTATTGACTGTAAAGTGCGGGTAATATTCAGTGCTCTTGCAGCCCTGCTGAGATGACATCAGCAGTTAGAGATAAGTTCCAGTATAAGTGCTGACATAATGTTGATGTTATTAGTGAGATCTCAGCATTCAAAATGCCAGAATACCAAGATTTATGGACTGTGAAATTGGACCTCCAGGAACTGACAGTTAATCAGGGATGGCAGCCAACACTGCAAAACCAAGCCCGTTTTGTCTGTGGATTTCTTTGGTGCCATTGTAAGTACAACTACTCAGATGAGACAAAGCTGTTGAACGCTGCTATCCTCTCTGAAAGGCAGTGTCTGATACAACAATGCATCAAGTTCATACAATGAATCATCAGTTCTGAAAGCCACATTTACACTTATATACACAACTGCCAGATGCATTGGTGGAAAAGATTTTGATATTTGTATAACTACACAACTGGTTCTACAGATATAACAGGTCTAGGATTATATGGCATAGGAAACGATCCCAAACGTCCAACCTGTAGCCGACTCTTCGTAAATCCCAAGGATCTAATGAGCAGTCATGGTACAATAGAGAATTAGTGCACGGTGGTTAGGTGACTTGACAACACAACTGTACAAAGATCAAATACCTGTGAGGAATTTTAAACTCAGCCTACTGAAATGTTCATGAACCTATTAGATTCCTGAAAACTCCATTCTGGTTGACCAATGCTTTTAGGGAAGGGGAATTATGGATTTACAATTTCTACCAGATCCATAGATCTGTGCTGAATTCCCATTCTCAATTCTGTTTGCTCCTTGTCCACAGCCTTGCAAACCTTTACACTGTAAATCCTCAGACTGGCCATTGAACCCCTCCTGGTCCATTTGTGCAAACGAGAATAGGTGATGGATTTTGGGATTAAAGGGGATCACACTCCCAGTAATGAAGGCCAATACAATGAGGATCAACACTGCAATCTCAAGAATTACAGTTCTCTCTTTTCTCAGTCTGTCTGTTGAAGGTGAGAATAATTTTCATTCCGTTACTGAGGTAACATCAAACTAACAATCCCATGTATATAACAAAATGAAGCCATAGTGCATATCCACTGGAGATCATTGAAGAGTTACTCCAATCTTCCAATCTTTTTGACTGAATCTTGATGAGAAAATATTTTCTGCAAATACTTTTCTTACCATTATATAATTTACCAGATAAAAGTCATTCTGATTGACATCAAACATTTTTTTTTACAAAGAAACACACTGAGGCAACTTCTCCAGTGAGGCCGCCAATCTGCAAATATCTTTCACAGAAGCAAAGCTTTGAGAAATTTGTTCTTCAAATTTCAGGCTTGCCCTTGGACTCCTCCACTGACAGACATCGAGTTCTCCAATCTCAGGTAACCTGTCCCCTTCTGTCTCCTACTGATCCACCCAACCCTCCTCAACACACCCCTTTTCCCTGCTTCCTTCCCCTTCTCTCCCCTCCTCCAGTTACTCCATCTGCCCATCAGTCACACACTCCTCCCAGTCAGTTCCCTACCCCTACTGTTCCCATCTGCCCACACTACCCACTCATTTGATTCCATGCTCCACCTTCCTCTCCAATTCCATTATCTGCAGCACTTTGTTGTCTCTGCCTATCATCTCCCAGCCTCTGTTGTTACTTCTGTTCTTCTCCATCTGCCTATCATTGCTCCTCACCAGGATCCACCCTTCACTTACCAGCTCTTGCCTTACTTCTTCCCTTACTTTTGCTCATCTCTGCACTGGGGCTCCACAGGGGACTGTCTTGTCTCCCTTTCTCTTCACCATTTACACCTCGGACTTCAACTACTGCACAGAGTCTTGTCATCTTCAGAAGTTTTCGGATGACTCTGCCATAGATGGATGCATCAGCAAGGGAGATGAGGCTGAGTACAGGGCTACGGTAGGAAACTTTTTCACATGGTGTGAGCAGAATTATCTGCAGCTTAATGTGAAAAAGACTAAGGAGCTGGTGGTAGACCTGAGGAGAGCTAAGGTACTGATGACCCCTGTTTCCATCCAGGGGGTCAGTGTGGACATAGTGGAGGATTACAGATACCTGGGGATACGAATTGACAATAAACTGGACTGGTCAAAGAACACTGAGGCTGTCTACAAGAAGGGCCCGAGCCGTCTCTATTTCCTGAGGAGACTAAGGTCCTTTGACATCTGCCGGACGATGCTGAGGATGTTCTACGAGTCTGTGGTGGCCAGTGCTATCATGTTTGCTGTTGTGTGCTGGGGCAGCAGGCTGAGGGTGGCAGACACCAACAGAATCAACAAACTCATTCATAAGGCCAGTGATGTTGTGGGGATGGAACTGGACTCTCTCACTGTGGTGTCTGTAAAGAGGATGCTGTCTAAGTTGCATGCCATCTTGGTCAATGTCTCCCATCCACTACATAATGTACTGGGTGGGCACAGGAGTACATTCAGCCAGAGGCTCATTCCACCGAGATGCAACACAGAGCGTCATAGGAAGTCATTCCTGCCTGTGGCCATCAAACTTTACAACTCCTCCCTTGGAGGGTCAGACACCCTGAGCCAATAGGCTGGTCCTGGACTTATTTCATAATTTACTGGCATAATTTACATATTACTATTTAACTATTTATGGTTCTATTACTATTTATTATTTATGGTGCAACTGTAACGAAAACCAATTTCCCCCGGGATCAATAAAGTATGACTATGACTATCTCTATCTTTCAGTCCAGATAAAGAGTCTTGGTCCAAAATATTGACTGCTCATTTCCATGCACGGTCGCTATTTGACTTGCTAAGCTTCTACTACCTATTTTTGTTTTTAAACTCACAGGTTCACAGGGCAGAATGAAACAGCTGAAGGTACAAGGACAGCTTCAAACACAATGCTTCCTACAGAGAGATTCTGCAACTGGAAGTGATATAGGAAATTCAAAAGCACATAACACAAAATGATCCCAGCATTAATTCCAATCATTCCAAACAGCCAGCAATAGAGTGGGATGGACAACTGGCAAAAGGTGTTCAGAATATTGGATTCACTTCACCTGGAAATGGGGTTGAACTGAGGAGCAGAATGAGGGAAATAAAGGTGAAAGGAGCCCATATGCACACTCAAGCTTATACCCCACTTCCCCACCTGATCCTCACAATCCCCAAGACACAACAGACTGCAAATGCTGGAACCTGGAGCAAAAGAAAGAGAGCTGGTGCGGATGAAGGGTCTTGACCAGAGACAATGATTGTCCATTTCCCTCTACTGATGCTCTCTGACCTCCAGTATCTGTTTTTTCGGTGCCTTACAATCCTGGCCCTTCTTTTGAAGCTAAAGACAATTTCAGTCCCTTTAGTCCCCTAGGTAGAGAATTCTAAAGATTCACTGATCTCCTAGGGAAGAAATTCCTCCTTGTTTCAGTTCTAAATAGCCAGTTCCTGATCCTGAAATGATGCATTGTCAACCTCATAGCATTCCTCTCGTATGGCCCATGGAACTTCATGTTTCAATAAAATCATCACTCATTTCTTCCAAGTGCTGATATTATTGGCCAGTTGTGTTCCAACCGTTCTTTAGAGGACAACACTCTCTTCCTGGAGTCAATCATGAGCTTTAGCTGCTCAAAACCAAACATATAATTCCAAAAAGGAGAATTAAATTATGCATAGTGATGCTAATATGCACTGAGGTGTAGCGTCACTAAAGCCCCATATTGTTGTAAATATCCTCCATTTCCCTAGATGGGTGCAGATCCAACAAACGTCTAGAAGTTTAACACCATCCAGGACAAAAAAGGCCACTTAGTTTGCACCACTCACCCACCTTAAACATTCAGAATCAGAATTAGCATCACTGACATGCGGTATGTCATGAAATGTGTTGTTTGTGGCAGCAGTACAGTATTATACAAAACAAATTGCTATTAAGCTATAATAATTGAATAAAGAAATAAATAAATGGGAATAATGAGGTACTGTTTATAAGTTCATCTACTGGTCAGAAATCTTATGGCAAAGGGGAAAAAATGCTGTTCCTAAAATGTTGAGTGTGCATCTTATTATATCCTCCCTGATGGTAATAATGAGAAGAGACTCTGGATAGTGGGGATCTTTATTGATGGATGCCATCTTTTAAGGCACATTGCCTTTTGAAAATGCTCTTGATGGTGTGGAAGCACATGCTACCAGTGCATAGTGGATACGGTATGTACCATGTTCAAAATGTACTACAGTTACACACCAAAACTACTCCCAAAACACTCATGACAAATGAGAGCAGCAGTGTGCATGGGAACATAATTATCTGCAGATTTCCCTCCACCATCCTGACTTGGAAATAGATCAACTGCTGCTTCATTGTCACCAAATCAAAATCCTAGAACTTCCTACCCAATCGTATTGTTGCGGGTGTATACCTTTATTAGGAGGACAGCAATAGTTCACCACCACCTTCTTAGTAATAATTTGTAATGGGCAATAAGTGATGTGCTTACAGTGACAGCACTGTGCAAAAGTCTTAGGCACATAGCCTTTGGGTACCTAAGACTTTTGCACAGTACTATAGTAATTTTACGTATTGCACTGTACTGCTGCAGCATATAAAAACAAATTTCATGATATATGTGAGTGATGATAAACCTGATTCTGATGTGGGTTACTATTGTGGACTGAGAATGGGAGGGGGGCAGAGAGAGAGGAATCATTGTAGGGAAAAGGGGAAGGGAGAGTGGAAGGAGGGGAAAGCAATAGAGAAACATTCCTTAATGATCAATAAACCAATTCTTTGAAATCAAATGACCTTGCCTGTATCAAGGCTGGGTGTGTCTGCAACTTTGCCACCCCCATTCCGGCACTCCTCTGCAAACCCCTCCCACGGCACTCTACCCTCACTATTCCCAAAATCCTTTGCTCCTGCCAGATTTATAAACTGGCTTTCCGCTCCACGTTGACAAATACGGTAGTGCAAAAGTCTTGGGCACCTTAACTATATACTGTATATGTGCCTCAAACTTTTTCACAGTACTGTAGTTCCCACAAAAAAAACAATGAAAGCAAAGGCTTCCTTTGTTTCGTGCTCTATTCCTTTGCAATAAAGGTCAACATGCAATACATCTTCTTCATGACATTGTCATAAACTGTGACTTTGTCTTTCTTGTATAAGGATAGTCAGATCTCTTCGAACTCCAGCATTAACTGATTTCCCAAATTAATTAATATTCTGCTTCTCTATTCCAAAGTGTATAATATGACATATGCATCATTTTATGAAGCATTTACAATGCATGAAAAATCAGGACCTTTTGCAAAATTAGGACATTGGGGCTATGTTACAAGGCCAAGTCCACTGAGCTGAAGGCATGAGATTGAACTTAAAGTGGTGCCAAGGAATTTAAGTTTAGGTCATCAAAGAACTCTGGAATGAACAAATTAATATCAGTATATCAAACCATGAAGCCAGTTGATGGTAAAAAAAACACATCTGGTGGGAATTTAATCTGTCTTCCTACTCTGATATGGACTGGCAATGCACACAAAATGCTGGTGGAACGCAGCAGGCCAGGCAGCATCTATAGGAAGAAGTGTAGTCGACATTTCGGGCCAATATCTTTCGTCAGGACTCGAAACATCGACTGCACTTCTACCTATAGATGCTGCCTGGCCTGCTGTGTTCCACCAGCATTTTGTGTGCGTTGCTTGAATTTGCAGCATCTGCAGATTTCCTCGTGTTTGCGCTGATATGGACTGTGTGTGTTTCCAGAGCCAACCAGTCTGCCTTTTTATTTGGGATGGGAGATGTATATTATCCTTACCAGAGACATCCGCATTCACTGAACAAATAAATATCAACAACAGGAATGTTCTCCTGTGTCACCTTGACTGATTGAATAAACATAATCCTTTACTCTGATTGAGCAGTGACAAATCGGAGATCAGAAGCCTGAGAAGTCATAGCTCACTCAGGTTCTCTTAATGAGTAGAAAAGGCACAGCAGTTTAGTGCTTTGAGCAGTGGTCAATCAGCATCCCGGACTGATTGGTAAGAACAATCAGTAATAATCAGGTAAAGGCAAGCGGAGCAGCCATTTTCAGAGCACCCATCTTGGGGTGGTCAGAGTTAGAATGGAGATATTTACATACTAAAACTTCGAGGCTTCAGTCAAGAAGGCAAGAAATTTGTGGGTAGAGTTTCCACGCCCACCGTTTATTGTTCTTCCTTCTGTACATAAGGCCATAAAATATAGCAGAAGAATTAGGCCATTTGGCCCTTCGAGTCTGCACCACCATTTCATCATGGCTGATCCAATTTTCCTTTCAGTCCCAATCTCCTGCCTTCTCCCATATCATGTCCTGAACCAACTGAGAATCAATCAACGTCTGTCTTAAAGATACATAGTCTTGGCTCCACAGCTGCCTGTGGCAAAGAGTTCCACAGATTCACCAATTTCGGGCTAAAGAAATTCCTCCGTCTCCATTCTAAGAATACACCCTGCTATTCTGAGGCTGTGGACACAGGAAACTGGGTGACGGTCAGAAAGGGGAAAGGGGTTAAACAGTCACGGCAGAGTACCCCCGTGGTCATCCCCCTCATCAACAGATATATCAGTTTGGAAACTGTTGGGGAGGGATGACCCCTAACAGTGGAAGGTCATCGTAGTCAGGTTCTCTGGCATGCAATCTGATTCTGCGACTCAGAAGAGAAGTGAGAAGAAGAGGCAAGCTGTGGTGATAGGGGATTTGTTAGTTACAGGAACAGAAAGGAGGTTGTCTAGACAAGAATGAGATTCCCAGATATGTTGCCTCCCAGGTGCCAGGAACTGGGTCATCTTGGATCAAGTCCTCAGCATTATTAGGTGGGAGGGTGAATTACCAGAGGTCATGGTCCACGTAGGTAACCAAGGACGTAGGTAGGAAGAGTGATGAGGTTCTGCAAAGGGAGTTCAGGGAATTAACTGGGACTTCCATACTGTGAAAGGACTAGATGGGATAGAGTTTGTCAAATGTGTTCAGGGAAGTTTCCTTAATCAATATATACAAATCCCAATGAGAGAGTGTGCGATTACTTGATCTGCTATTAGGGAATGAGACTGGGCAGGTGACAAATGGGGAGCACTTTGCATCTAGTGATAACAATGTCATTAGTTTCAAAGTAAATATGCTTTGCCTGGTTCATGGGTTGAGATTCTAAATTGGAGAAAGAGCGATTGTGACGGCATCAGAAAGGATCTAGCAAGTGTTGATTAGGGCAGGCTGTTTTCTAGCAAAAACGTACTTGGTAAGTGGGAGTCCTTCAAAAGTGAATAATTGAGTTTACAAAGCTTGTATGTGTCTGTCAGAATAAAAGGTAAAGATAAAAGGTTTAGGGAACCTTGATTTTCAAGAGATACTGAGGCCCTGGTTGAGGAAAAGAAAGGTAGTACACAGCAGATATAGGCAGGTAGGAACAAACAAAGTGCTTATGGAGTATAAGAAAAGTGCAAGAGAACACTTAAGAAAGGAATCAGGAGGGCTAAAAGAAGGTATGAAGTTGACCAAGCAGATGAGCTGAAGCAGAATCCTCAGGGATTCCACAGATATGTTAAGAGCAAAAGGATCGCAAGGGACAAAATTGCTCCACTGGAAGATCAGAATGGTAATCCATGTGGGGAGCCAAAAAAGATGGGGAAGATCTTAAATAATCTTTTTTACATTTGTGTTTACAGAGAGAGGGTGTGAACCTGCAGTATACATTTACCATCAAGTCCTGACCCTGGACACCAAATGAGTTTGCAAAATGAGATTGGATTTCTATTTAAGCATACATGATCATTCATATTTGTGATCTTTGTATTGCAAATATACAGATCAAATTATACATTTATTGATACATTTGTGGATATGGATATTCACAATGTTAGGGCTCATCACCAGCAATGATGAAATGGCCTTTAGAGAGAAGGTAGAGTGCTTGAGACCTGGTCAGGCTAATAATCTCTTCATCAATATCAACAAGACAAAGAAGGTAGTTTCTGACTTCAGGAGAACTCACACCACTCATACCCCTCTGTGAATCACGGGTTCAACAGGGAAAAATGCAATGAGTTTCAAACCCCTGGGAGTGCATATCTGGCACAACTCCTCATGGTCACAGAGCACATCCTACACAATCAACACATCTCGCCAATGCCTCTGCTTTCTGAGGAGGCTGAAGGGAGCTGGAGTATGCACATCGATACTCATGACTTTCTACGGATGTGCAGTAGAGAACATCCCAACATGCTGTATCACTGCACGGTACAGAAACTGCACTGCGACAGACAGGAAGGCTCTGCAACAGGGAGTCAACACTGCCCAACATACCAGCAGCATTAGTCTACCTGCCATCAAGGACGTACTGTATATACAGAAAGGTGCCAGAATATCAAAGGTCCACCCACCCTACTCATGGACTGTTTGTCCCACTCCCATCGGAAGGAAATTACATAGCATCCATGTAGGTTCCACCAGAATCAAAACATTTACTTTCTACAAGCAGTAAGGCTGATCAACCCACTACCCCTTCCCCACACAAAACCACTATTCTATCATTTCCTGTCAGAGTCTAGCACCACTTATAGACATATAATCAATGTATATAAGCTATTTTATGTTTTTATATTTAATGTGCATTTTTGTTATTGTGTTCTTTATCTTATTGTATTTTTTGTGATTCATTGAATCCAGAATAACAATTACTTTGTTCCTCTTTACACTTGTGTACTGAAAATGATATTAAACAATTTTGAATTTTGAATCTCTTGAATCATAAGCAATGCCAGCATTTATTGTATATCCCAGATTGCTTCTGAATGGGGGAGACATTTAAAAATCAGTCACATTGGTAAATTAGAAGTTAACCATAAACCTGAATATGCTTTCTGGAGGATACTAGCAAACCAACTTGTCTTTAACAATAATTTTATGGTTGCATGATTATTGAAACTCAGATGATTTAAAATAAAAACATAAGATTTATTTAATTACTTGCATTTAAATTCCCCAGCTGCTTTGGTGGGATTTAAACTCACGGTTCTGGATCACTAGTCCACAACACTGACTAATAATTCAGTCATTTAACTACTTCACTACCTATGTCAGTACATTCGAAATAAAACAAGGTTTCTTCCAAGTGAAAATCATCAAACTATTACTACATTAACAAATGTCTCTCTGACCCTAATTTTAATGCTTTCAACCCAAATAAGTTGTGACCTGAAAGTAGGAAACTGCTGGGTTAGTGGGTGACATCAGGATTGGACTTAAACCAAGTCATGATTATCAACAACTACATTTATGCATAAGGGTAAGAGAAGACAGGAGTCAATGGTTTCAGCCATGAGGGATAGAACAGAGCACTGGAACACAAGAAAACGAGTCAAAATAAGTTGTTAAATATAAACATGACTAGTCCACACCATCCTCAATTTCTCCTGTGCTAAAAGTTGAAGGGAAACAGATAAACAAAGATTCTCTGCTCAATTTCACTGTTCCATAATAGCATAAAATGTAGGAAATAATCAGGCCAAAGTAGTTCACAAGACAGCTCACAAAATGGAGGTCAAAGAGCAGCTTCACAAAATGGCTTCCTCCCTTCCTTCAAGCATATGGCAAGAACAAAGGCATTTAGTTCGTTTACTTGACACATTCCAGTTTGATGTTTTCTTCTGTATTTTAATTCCTTAATAGCCAACACCAGATTCACTATTCTCTGACTGAAAAAAAATCTCCTCAGTCTGAAAGGTGAGCTCCTTTATTCTGAAACTCTCCCACTAATACACTCCACGTCTACTCTATCCAGGCCTGTTCACAGTAATCTATAGGAACTACCTGTTGAACTCCTTCCTGAATATCCACCTTCACTAGTTGTGACAAGTTGGTGAACACAAAACAATGTGCTATGTTTGAGCTACCGTGTCAACCATACAATAGCATTATACACAGTGCATAGGCAGAATATCTCTTCCCAATGCACCTTGAAAAAGATATATAATGCTCTGCTGTTGAATCTGAAATAAGTTCAATATTGTGGCAGATGGCTCAGACATCTTGTGAGGCCCTGCGTGGTTGGGGTCGACCACAAATGTTTCATCCCAGCTGTCTATGTGATATGCAAGCCAGTACACAAACCAGGACAGTACGATATAAAAGCAAGCAGGCTCCCTCTCTCCATGCAGCTGTTGAATCCAAAGGAACAGCAAAGACCGGTATGGTTCAGCACCGGCAGCATTGCAGGAGTTGCCAGTCATCATTGAAGTCGGCGTACGTTTGTCTTAGGGACTCTAGCTCCAGAATTTTCCTCAGGGTTACTCCCGAAACTTTCCCCAACAGCGGCTATAGCCACAAAGCAGCGGAGGTTTGAGATCAGAGTTTTCCTTCTCCCACATGAGGTGCCCAGGCTGACGATTCCCATCTGCACAAAGCCACTGGTTTTAAATGCTAATAACCTACCTTTGCTCCTTCTGCTAGTAGAGATGTTTCCACCGGGCTAAGTGGGTAAGCCAAACATCAAGACCAGGAATCGGTCTTGGTTGTTAGAGGCTATTTGAGACACAAGCCATTGGGAGCATTTAATAGGCAGTGGGAGCTCATTCCCACTACCACCCCCAGCTATAACAACCTTAAGGAACCTTAAAACATCTGCAACACAACGTTCACCTACCAGTCTCAATCATTCCCATTTGCTGGAATCAGTGTACAACACACACCTCACAGCACAGATACAGCCTATTCCAGTTAACTACGCAGAAGTTACTTTCTACCTTGCTTAATCTGCTCCTAGACTGGTACATTTACCATTGACATCAGTATCATGGATTTACATTTATCTCCAAAAATTAGTATTGCCATGAAGAGTGTTGATGCTTTTATGGAATCTTGCTGTGTACAGCTGGTCTGTCCTGTTTCCTGAATTATTGAAAGATGTATATCAAAGTTCAAGGTAAATTTATTATCAAAGTACGCATGTCACCATACAGTATGCTACTTTGAGATTCATTTTCTTTCAGGCATTCACAGTAGAACAGAGAAATACAACAGGATCAATGACAAACTGCATACTTCCCATCAAAAAGAGATTGGAAAAGAAATCCGAGTTCTTGTCTGATCAAAGCAAATGTAATTGTTATATACTCAAAGTGACAGGACAAATACTGAAGGAAACTATTGGGCAGAGAATGGAATTCAGTGGACAACCCACCCAAAGTGCCTGTATAATCATCAGGAGCTTCGTGACCTACTTCCAAAATGTGTCAATCTATGATTCTATTGCTCCCAAGCCTCCGGCATAGAGATATAGCCTGATATTAAAAAAATCATAGAATCACAGCACAGAAGCAAGCCTTCAATCCATCAAATCATCACCAACCATCATAGACTCATTTACATTAATTCTACATTAATTTCCTTGAACTGTCTAATTGTCCATTGCCATCCATGACTAGATGTGGCTACTGAGCTTTGATCCATTCTATTGGTTGCGAATTCACATGGGTCTTTTATTTCATAGTGGTTTTGCTGTTGAGCTTGTCAGTAATCCTGTATCGCAGCTTCAACATTGCTGGCATCTCATCATTGTTTCGGTATATCTGATGCTATTCCTTGCAAGAATTTGTGCACTCATTGAACCAGGATTCATTTCCTGGCACGGTGATAATAGCAGAATATAGTTTGTGTCGAGTATTAAAATTAGATTGGGGCGGAGCTGCTGAATTTCACAACACTTCACGGACACACAGTTTTAGCTGACAGGTTTGCTCGGGGTATTCCCGTCTGGTGCCTCATAAAAAAAAATGGAAGGTGATAATCCTTGTTGAGTTTCCAGAATGGCCGAACAGGGATCATGGCTGCCGCTGCTGGCATAGACAGTTGCATCTGCCACAGTAGCTGGTGAGAATGAGGCCAAGTATGTTCATCCTTCATGTTGGTTGCCCTCTACCTGCTGGGAGTGGCAGCTCTATCCTTCTGGATTTGGACAGCTCAGTGAGTCATGGCAATATCAAGCCACTCATGGTGAAGGATATCAAAGCCTCCCACCCTTACCACATCCTGTGCCACTATCCTGCTGTTATCAGACTCTTGAATGGACCTCTTATACGATAAAATGGGTGCTTGACCTCACAATCTACCTCATTATGATCTTGTACTTTATTGTTTAGCTGCACTGCACTTTCCCTGTAGCTTTTATGCTTTATTCTGCATTGTTACTATTTTATATTGTTCTACCTCAATGATCTACTGTATACAATGATTCGATCTTCATGAACAGTGAGCAAGACAAGCTTTTCACTGCATCTTGGTACACACAACAATAATAAACCAATACCAATATTTTCCAGTGGTGCTTAGTGTTGTTCAACAAGTTCATCAACTATGGGGGGGCATTTGATGATGAACATGACGTTTCCTTGCCAACGTTTGAATTGATGTCATGAAGCTTGGCATTTACATTAAAGACTCCGAGGATATACTGTTGTATCCTATCCTGCCCCACCTGTCGACCTCTGGGTCTATTCTGCGAAAGGGACAAGCCACGCCTGGAATTGTAATGGAGAAGACTGACACACAGTCTGCAAGGTACGATTGTGCAAGTATGCCTACATCAAGTCATTGCTTAGTGGATCAATGGGACAACTTTCCCAATTTAGCTAGCATTCCCCATCCATGGTGAGGTTGAGCAAGTTGGACTCTGCCATCTCTGAAATCAATGCCTAGGTCAACATCAGGCGGCCTGTCAACATATATTACATAATTAGCAGAAGATAGAGCTAATTACTAAACTCAATTGGTAAATAATGAAATAGCCATGTTTTAAAATGATTGATTGCAACCAATGAACACCAACCAAAGGAATAATATATAAACATGAGAAAATTCAGCAGATGCTGCAAATTCAAAGCAACACACACGTTCAACGTTTCAGGCCAAGACACTTCTTTAGGACTGGAAAGTAAGGGACAAAAGACCAGAATAAAAAGTCAGTGGGAGTAGAAGTTGGATTTTTATATATAATCCACACTGAGAGAAAATATAGATGTACTGCAGTGACAATCACATTAAAGCCAGCACTGTAAACAGACAGAGGGTGAATCTGAACACTCTCATACACTCAGTGAGATCTTCCTCCCAACTGCTTTTGGTGAGACCAGAGCTTCTCTATAGAAACAATCCAGGTGGAGCTGCTGTTTTCTTGATCGCGGGTCTAATCATTCATGAGGTTGAGCACGATTTATTCTTCGGGCTATTTGCTTTGAACAGCCTGGCTGATAAGTGAGCCAAACCCTTGAGCTGACATCTGCAGCAGATCATGCTTCTGATACTGGCAACCACAGACCTTAGAAGATGTGCCCTGCTGGTCGCACTCCACTATCCACAGTGCAGGAAGCATGTCAATGTCTTATAAAGCAAGCTGCTGGCTCACTGATGAATAGAATGGCAAGCTGCCAGTCTAATCTGACCAATTCCCATTTACTTTTAAAATCAGCTTCTAAATGAGCAGGGTCGGCAAGAGTGCCAGATGTAATAAGCATCTTTATAAATGCTAACCTACTTTAAGATAAATCTTCAGCAGACAAGTCTATGCAAGCAATTCTGACCCACTGGCCCCAACTCCCCCCCACAATAGAGAGGAACAACTAAAAGAACCTTGGTTACTAAGGAATAGAACAGTTCCAAACAATTATCTGTCTTCTATCAATAAAGAGAAAAAGACAGCCTGGTATGTAATTTACTTTGCCCTGTTCTGCTAGAACATGATTGCTGAATATGCTTTTGCATTGCAATTACCTTACACTTGAGAAAACAATTGATTGCTTGCAAATGTAAATAATATTGTACTTATTACTGAATTTATTTCACGACTGGTGACAGAAGCTTCTTGTTGCTTGTCAGGGAGTGCATTTTACTTTGTTACATTTAGACTACCTGCAATGATTTCTTTCTTGAACCAAAGTGGCTCCCTAGAAGCTTCTATCAAGTCTTCTGTGCTGGTTAGGAGGCAATTTTGTTTTGCAGTGCACTTTTGTTGATTGTTGAGGTCTTTTTTTCAAACCGAGACTCTATTGTTTGTTGGACTGCTTCTACTTCATCACCCGTGAGCTCCACATGTGAT
This sequence comes from Mobula hypostoma, assembly GCF_963921235.1. Lineage (NCBI taxonomy): Eukaryota > Metazoa > Chordata > Chondrichthyes > Myliobatiformes > Myliobatidae > Mobula > Mobula hypostoma. The sequence goes on along the minus strand of NC_086097.1, from coordinate 163,607,174 downwards.
GATTTGATTTTGATGTGTTGGTTCCAAGGAGTAAAATCCAGCTCTTTGTACAAGTGTGAAAACAGAAAATGCTCAGTAGGACATGCAGCTTTTATGGAGAGAGAAACAGAATTAATGTTTTAGTTGTGTGTCCTTTCATTAGAACTGTAATAAAGAGTGAGAGAATAAGTTTGATGTAATAGAAAATAAAGGGAAGACATGGAATTATATAGCTGGAAACAACCCCTTAGGCCCAACTCATCCACCCCAACCAAAATGCCTCTCTAGGCTAATCACATATGTTTACATGTGGTTCTTATCCATGAACCATCCAAATATGTTAAATCTTTGCTACCTGTCATAGAATGAAGGTTATTGTATCACTAGAAAAACTTTAGGTCCAACTAATCACACATTTTTCCCATTAGAAGGACTCATGACCTCACAATCTACCTAGTCATGGCCTTACACCTTCTGTCTGCCTGTCTGAAAAACCGTTTTCACTGAACATCAACATATGTTACAATAATAACTCAGTTTTACTAATTTAGTTTACCCTCAGCAACACAACCCGCTTCACTTTCCACAGATTCTCCCTGACTTGTTCAGTATTTCCTACACTTTCTTTTTTCATTTCAGATTTTCAGCCCCTCTGGTATTTTGGTGATCAGTTACAACAGGGAGTGAGCCCCAACAATTTGAAGGGACTGTCTGGTTTTAATAGGTTGCAGGTAGTTACTTTTGGAATAAAGTGCCCATTTTGATGACTAAATTGAGTCACAGCAAGGAACAATACAAATCATTGCTGACCAATCCCACGTCACTCAGACTGCCGGACTTTGTGAGCAATGTCCCTTTTCAATGAACATGCAATGGGACCAGGGCCAGTTCTTAACTTGCCACCATGATACACCATTGGGAACTTAAATTAGGTTGAACATAGAAACCATCAGATAAACAATTCCTTTTGTAATTTGAATAGAATTGCCTCTAAAATGGGAAGCCAATCTCAAAATGGCACACCAAGGCAATCATTTTCAAATCTTATAATGACACAGAAAGAGACCATTCAGGCCATCAAGTTCCAAGCCTGGTCTCTGAGAACAATCCCATTCAACCCATTCCACGTGTCCATAATTCCTTGTAACTTATGTTTATCTTCCCCTACATCCCTGTAACAATAAAATGCTTGTGTGAACTTGCTTGTGTCTCATTAATGGCAGCAAACTAAGTACGCCCAGGATCAGATAGTTTCAGCCTCTTCTAGCTGGGGGCACCTGGGTAGAGCAGATGCATCACCTTAAAATTTACAAGCACAACCAAATTACAAGCAGCGAGAAACCCAATTAACCTCCTTTGTCACTATTAATTAAGAAGCACAAGAATACCTCCCTCAGGATGCTGGAGTTTTATGGCCTGCAAGATAATACTTTAACCTACAGTACCTATTTGACCTTTCCTTGGTGAAAGGTCCGTAGAGAATCTATCCAATGGCAAGACAATTAACCCTCAGTCATAATGTGGTTCCAGACCAATTTAATGAAGCATTAGAGACATACTGAATGATACATTTAATTGTATAATTACTTTTTACAACAATCTGAAGATTGTGACATCCATTTCTGATGTCAAAGACCTGCTAATGTTTACTAAAACCAATTGCCTTTTATTTAACACACATAAAAATTGCTGGTGAACGCAGCAGGCCAGGCAGCATCTATAGGAAGAGGTACAGTTGATGTTTTGGGCCGAGACCCTTTGTCAGGACTAACTAAAAGAAGAGATGGTAAGAGATTTGAAAGTGGGAGGGGGAGGGGAAGATCCGAAATGATAGGCGAAGACAGGAGGGGGAGGGGTGAAGTGCTCCGTAACTTCCGCCACTTCCAACGAGATCCCACCACTAAGCACATCTTTTCCTCCCTCTCTCTCTGCTTTCCACAGGGATCGCTCCCTACGCTACTCCCTTGTCCATTCGTCCCCTCCATCCCTTCCCACCGATCTCCCTCCCGCCACTTATCCTTGTAAGCGGAACATGTGCTACACATGCCCTTATACTTCCTCCCTTATCATCATTCAGGGCCCCAGTCAGTCTTTCCAGGTGAGGCGACACTTCACCTGCGAGTCGGCTGGGGTGATATACTGCATTCTGTGCTCCCGATGTGGCCTCCCATATATTGGCGAGACCCAACGCAGGCTGGGAGACTGCTTTGCTGAACATCTATGCTCTGTCCGCCAGAGAAAGCAGGATCTCCCAGTGGCCACACATTTTAATTCCACGTCCCAATCCCATTCTGATATGTCTATCCACGGCCTCCTTTACTGCCAAGATGAAGCCACACTCAGGTTGGAGGAACAACACCTTATATTCCATTTGGGTAGCCTGCAACCTGATGGCATGAACATTGACAAACTTCTGTTAATGCCCCACCTCCCCTGCGTACCCCATTTGTTATTTATTTATTATTATTATTATATTTTTTCTCTCTCTCTTTTTCTCCCTCTGTCCCTCTCACTATACTCCTTGCCCATCCCCTGGGATTCCCCCCTCCCCCTTTCTTTCTCCCTAGGCCTCCCGTCCCATGATCCTCTCATATCCCTTTTGCCAATCAACTTTCCACCTCTAGCTTCATCCCTCCCCCTCCTGTCTTCTCCTATCATTTCGGATCTCCCCCTCCCCCTTTCAAATCTCTTACTATCTCTTCTTTCAGTTAGTCCTGATGAAGGGTCTCGGCCCGAAATGTCAACTGTACTTCTTCCTATAGATTCTGCCTGGCCTGCTGCGTTTACCAGCAATTTTTATGTGTGTTGCTTGAAATTGCAGCATCTGTAGATTTCCTCGTGTTTGCCTTTTATTTAGCTAAATTTACAATGTGACGAAGTAATTACACAGCTTAATTTTCATTGCACAATAAATTGTACTCTGTGATCTTAAAAACTTGTTACATCATGTCATTGGGATTAATAATTTTGATATCAATAAAAGATTTGATTCACTTTCACTGTATGAATATGTTGCAGGTCCTTGTGCCAAGGTAGTAATTCCATCACTAGATCAGAGTCTGTGATATTACATGATTATCTAAATAAAGGTTATTTCAAATGAATATTAACTCTGCACTTAAGCACATTACATATTCATCAAACACAAACAGGATCTCACCCTTTCACTCACTAGAGTATTTAAATACAAAATAGTCAAGTGGTGAGAGAGAGGAATAGTAACTGCTCAGTAAGTAGTTAAAGCCATTGTATTCTACTAAACAGTATCCTCTTACTTGTGTTGGTTTTGTGGAATACTTTAACTGCTCCAAGTGAGTCACAAGGTGTCATCTGCCTTCAAGGCAATTGACATTGTCTAGTCATCTTTGCTCTGATTTTTAGAGGGCTGGCTTGATGTAAAATACTTGATGTTTAATTGAGTCACATGTTCAATAGGATCGGTACTCTTGCAACAGACTGAACGATATTAAAAATAATGTGAAATTTCTGATTAAGTAAGCAAGAATGCTATGAGCTGAATGACAGGTCAGCTGTGACAGACCAGCTCAGTCAAGATTCACTACACATCAAAAAAACTTTCAGTTAGATGTACAATATTCAAAACCAGATGCCAAAGGAGGCAGTTGAAGATTACATTGTCACTTTGGGGAACTTGGGAAGACAACATCATCTCAGAACATTCTTGGACAGAACACTGAAAGACAAATTGATGTGTGGGTTAAGAATGGGAAGAACACAGGCCAAGCTTATTTACATGCAAGACCTAATTCTTAAGAAAACAATGAGAATTGTAGCTTTGATCGAAACATTTCCGTGAAATATGGACTTCTACTCTTCTCAAGGAACATTTGTAAGTTTATCAGGCAAGACAGATGGTGCCTCCCGCAGCTTCTCCATCAAGTACTGATCATCTGAGCAGTTAAGAGAAATTTGGTAAAAATCCCAAAAGCTACAGATATCTGAGAGTGAGAAAATTTCTTGCTGCAAAAGGCAGAATGCTCTGTTTCTGACATCAAAAACCATAGCTTTTGCCTGCCTAAAATTGCCTGCTATAATCATTGCAGTAAAATTGCACGCTTGCACCAGTCTGCATGAGTACACAGAACGTGGAGGAACGACAAGGAAGCACAGCCAGGAAATATAACCGGAGAGGTGTTCAGAATGCAACTGAAGCTAACAATGCACCTTGAATAATATTCATGCTAGAGATGTAGAAAGATTGCAATGAGTCTATAACCACAGCTCAAGTGAACATCATGAGGATGAAGCAGCAGCAGACCCTCAGCACTGCAATTCCGTGATTGACAAAAGTTACATGTTCCACAAAAAAAAGTTTTAATCAAAATTTCATAAACTGGAAATGCCAAGAGAAATACATTATTAAATTTTTGGTACAATATATTTCTATGTATGGAGAGCTATTCATCATAACACAAAATGGCTTCACAAATTTAAACCACACGCCCCAAAAAGTGAATAGCATTATAACAGAAAATACTAAATCAAATGTTCACTCATCAAGAAATCCCTGTGCTGGGACAAGATATGTGTTTAACTTTGAACAAGTTCTGCTGAAGGAAAGTGATGTCCTTGCTCCAGAGAAATGCTGCAAACTCTCAGAGAAAACACATGCAATATGTCCAAAGGTAACATGTAGGCTAACTGCTAATAATTGCAATAGACTGTAGCAAAAATTTGGCAGTGTTGAGTGGGGACTGGCATAGCATCTAGTGGACAACATATCATGCTTTAGTTCAGTGTTCAGTGCAGCAGGATCAGATTAGGAACACGCAAAATCAGTTGCTCTGTATTAGTGAACACTGAACAATGTATTGGAGTCTATGTCAACCTGAAGCTGAAACACAAGTCAGCATGTTTGAATGCACCAGTTTAACTGACCATTTTCACTTACACTGGACATCAAATACTTTGCATCCTGAATATTTTTGAGTGTATCTAATGGATTTTGGGCTGTTGTTCATAAAAAAAACACCATGAAATTTCCCCATCATGCATCACTTTTTTGAAATTGCTCAGTTTTGCTATTTCAGTTCATAATTCAAGTCAATTAAAATGTTGCTCTCAATGTAAGCTGAAAGGTTTTCTATCTTGTCTAGGCATGCTTAGGCAGGGCAGATGCTATAAGGCAGGGCAGGTTTTAGAAAAGCCATACATTTCTGTGAAGAATTTTGATAATTGAGACAGAAGTTTCCCAGGATAACTGATGTGAAGATTAAGGATGGCATTTTTGTTGGTTCATAAATCAAACAGGTCATCAATGACAGGAAATTCAAATAACTTCCAGTGGGACTGGAGAAAATCACATGGAAGGCTTTCAAAGATGTTGCTGAAAATTTTCTTGGCAACTACAGAGCACCAAACTACATGCAGTCGGTTGACAACATGCTTCAAGCATACAAAACCATGAAGTGCAAAATGTCACTAAAGATTCATTTTCTGCATTCCCATTTAGACTCTTCCTCCACAAATATTACCACTGTCAGTGACGAGCATGGCAAAAGGTTTCAGCAGGACATTGCACTCATGGAGAAACGGTATCAGGGCAACTGGAATCCATCAATGCTGGTGGATTATTGTTGGACACTTAACCAAGAAGCCTCAGACACTGAGTACAAATGAAAATCATCAACAAAACATTTTTAGCTTAGTTGAACTATTGCAAAGCATCAGCACCGTTATGCAATTGAATGCATTATACTCAATAAAAGTTAATATCTTGCTTCTCCAAATTCCTACTTAATACAAGTAGTCTGCAATTATATTTGTGTTCAGCTTCAAGCATTTTATCATAAACAAAATAATCTGAGGAAGCAACACTTTCAAAAAAATGATTTTTTGATCAGTATAAATATGTTCTTACAATTTTGTAAAAATATGTTTGTTCAATTTCTGTTTATTGAGGAATGCATGTCTTCTACCTGTAAAGGAAAATTCTACTTTAGACCTGGTGGCTGCCACCACAGAAGAAACTGCGTCATATTTCTTGATACCATGTTTACAATTGAAGATCAACGACCACAGCCAACAGCCATCTTCATTTGATGCTCTATCAGCGGATGTAAGGCAGTGATCCCCAGCTCCAAAGACCAATTAAATGGACGCAAAATACACAATTAAGTAATTTCTGGAATTGAACAGGAAGCTCGGAGGTTTGACCATGGTCTATGTATTATCTAAGGGAATGTCATAAATTGTCACAATAAAGAAAAACTAATATCCTGCTTTTATATAAAGGGCCTTTTCTATCAGATTCATCATCTACCACTGAACACTTTGCACTATAATGGATTACTTTCATTGTAATTGTGTTCTTTTTTGTATAATTTATGTTTAATTTACGTTTTTCTTGTGAATTCTGTGTACCTGATACTATATCAAAATTCAAAGTAAATGTATTATCAAAGTGCATATATTGCACCAAATACTACCTTGATATTCATTTTCTTGCAAGCATTCACAGTAGAACAGAGAAATATAATAGAATCAATGGAAAACTACATGCACAGACTGAGAAACAACCAATGTGTAAAAAAAGATATTTAAAATATCCTTAGCGACAGGAGAGGTACTGTACCAGAGGATTGAAGGATAGCCAGTGTTGCTGAGATAAGGTGTTGGTGAGGCCTAATTTGGAGTATTGTGTGCAGTTTTGGTCATCTACCTATAGTAAAGTTGTAAACAAGGTTGAAAGAGTACAGAGAAAATTTACAAGGATGTTGCCAGGTCTGGAGGACCTGAGTTATAAGGAAAGATTGAATAGGTTAGGACCGGATTCCTTCGAACATAGAAGATTGAGAAGAGATTTGACAGAGGCGTACACAATTATGAGGGGTATAGATAGGGCAAATGCAAGCTGGCTTTTTCCACTGAGGTTATGTGGGACGACAACCAGAGGTCATGGGATAAGGGTGAAAGGTGAGAAGCTTAAGGGGAACATGAGGGGAAATTCCATTCATACGGCCATGAGAGTGTGGAATGAGCTGCCAGCACAAGTGGTGCATGGGAGTTAGATTTCAATGTTTAAGAAAAGTTTAGCTAGGTACATGGATGGTAGGGGTATGGAGGGCTGTGGTCCCAGTGCAGGTTGATGGGAGTAGGCAGTTTAAATGGTTTCAGCATGGACTAGGTGGGCTGAAGGGCCTACTTCTCTATGACTAAGACTGTACAAGAGAAACTGTGCAAACAATAATTACATAATACTGAGAACATGAGTTGTACACCTGTGATGCTTTTGCATGTAGGTTTCTCACTGCATCTGAACATACACATTTTTGAGCACTTGACAATAAGGTCAACTTTGACAATGACAAAAGAGACTGCAAATTCTGGATGCTACAATCTGCTAGACAAGCAGCATCTTTGGGGGAACAGAACTGCTTGTGTTTGAAACTCTGCAACAGGACTAAAAGCGGGGAGGGAAAATAGCAGGTATTAAGAGGACAGGGAAGTGCTGTCTGTTACAGAGGACAGAAGGTAGATAGATGAACACCCGTCTAAGGCTGTGTGGCTGACCCCTGCACTACACATTTTATACTTATGACTTGGAGGCTAAATACTGCTCCAATTTCATATTTAATTTTGCTGATGACGCTACTGTCATTGGCCAAAACAAGGGTGGTGACAAATTAGCATATCGGAGGGAGAGTGAAAATCTGGCTGAGTGGTGCCACAACAACAACCCATCCCACAGTGTCAGCAAGACCATGGAGCTGATCATTGACTTCTGGAGGAGAAAACTGGAAGTCTATGAGCCAGTTCACATTGGGGGACAGAGGTGGAGAGGGTCAGCGACTTTAAATTCCCCAGTGTCATCATTTCAGAGGATCTGTCCTGGGCTTAGCATGTAAGTGCCATTATGAAGAACGCATGGCAGCTCCTCTACTTTCTCAGTAATTTGTGAAGATTTGGCATGCCATCTAAAACTTTGACAAACTTCTAAGATCTGTGGTGGAGAGTATATTGTCTGACTGCATCACCACCTGGTATGGAGACACCAATGCCCTTGAATGGCAGATCCTATAAAAAGTAGTGGACACAGCCCAGTTAATGACAGGTAAAGCCCTCTCCACTGTAGAATATATCTACATGGGGCATTGTCACAAGAAAGCAGCCTCCATCATCAAAGACCCCGACCTTCCAGGCCATGCTCTGTTCTCTCTGCTGCCATCCAGAAAAAAGGTATAGGATCCTCTAGACTCATGCCAACCGGTTCAAGAAAAGTTATTACCTCTCATCCATCTGGCTCCAGAACCAGAGAGTATAACTTCACGCACCCCGTCACTAAACTGTTCCCGTAACCTACGCACTCACTTTCAAGGAATCTCCACCTCATGTTCTCAGTTTTATCTTCCTTATTTATTATTATTGTTATTATTTCTTCTTGTATGTGCACAGTGATTATCGTTTGCACATTGGTTGTTTGTCCGTCCTGTTGCCTGCATTCTTTCATTGATTCTATTGGGCTTCATGTATTTACTGTGAATGCCCGTGAGAAAATGTATCTCAGGCTGTACATGGTGACATATATGTAAACAGAAAACCTACAGCACAATACATGTCCTTCGGCCCACAATGCTGTGCCAAACACGTACTTACTTTAGAAATTACTTGGGGTTACCCATAGTACTCTATTTTTCTAAGCTCCATGTACCTATCCAGCAGTCTCTTAAAAGACCCTATCGTATCCGCCTCCACCACCATCACCGGCAGTCCATTCCAAGCAATCACCACTCTCTGCGTAAAAAAATTACCCCGACATCTCCTCTGTACCTACTTCCAAGCACCTTAAAACTGTGCCCTCTCGTGTTAGCCACTTCAGCCTTGGGAAAAAGCCTCTGACTATCTATACGATCAATGCCTCTCATCATCTTATACACCTCTCATCCTCCATTGCTCCAAGGAGAAAAGGACACTCAACCTATTCTTGTAAGGCATGCTCTCCAATCCAGGCAACATTCTTGTAAGTCTCTCTGCACCCTTTCGATCGTTTCCACATCCTTCCTGTAGTGAGGTAACCAGAACTCAGCACAATACTCCAAGTGGGGTCTGACCAGGGCCCTATATAGCTGCAACATTACCTCTCGGCTCTTGAACTCAATCCCACGGTTGATGAAGGCTAATGCACCACATGCCTTCTTAACCACAGAGTCAACCTGCACAGCAGCTTTGAGTGTCCTATGGACAGGAACCCCAAGATCCCTCTGATCCTCCACACTGCCAAGAGTCTTACCATTAATACTATATTCTGACATCATATTTGACCTACCAAAATGAACCCCACCTCACACTTATTTGGATTGAACTCTATTTGCCACTTTTCAGCCCAGTTTTGCATCCTATCGATGTCTTGCTGTAACCTCTGACAGCCCTCCACACTATCCACAACACCAACTTCTGTGTCATCAGCAAATTTACTAACCCCATCCCTCCACTTCTTCATCCAGGTCATTTACAAAAATCACAAAGAGAAAGGGGTCCCAGAACAGATCCCTGAGGCAAACTACTGGTCACCGACCTCCATGCAGAATATGACCTGTCTACAACCACTCTTTGCTTTCTGTGGGCAAGCCAGTTCTGGATCCAAAAAGCAAGGGCCCCTTGGATCCCATGCCTCCTTATTTTCTCAATACTTTGATAATAAATTTACTTTGAACTTTGATTCTCACTCAGTTATCTCCCAGTAATCCCAATTTGAAAATAATTATTCTTGGATGCTGAGTGAGAGAAGGAATCAGTCACACTCAACTTTTCTCCATTACAACGTTAACAGGCTGCTATATAAAGAATTTCCTTTGGCCTACTGAAGTAAGAGGGACTATTACCATCTACAGATCTACATTGTAGTAAGTAGAACTACCTTCAGAAGGTCCACTAGAAAACCAGCACCGGAGACAATACCATGCTACTGTACAGGAAGAAAGCATGAACCCAACGACCCTGTGAAAGAACAACTAGGCTCATTTTCCCACTCCTTACTCAGCGAGATATCCATAGTGTTAAATGAATGAGTCTAACAGCTGGTGCAGTGCACTCCTGGCTGCCAATACTTCACAGCAATGGTTATTTGTTGAAGGGAAGAACAAGCAGAGCATTTAAATTTTGTCATTAATTTGACTTTAAAAGAGAATAGAAGACATTCTCACATTGACGTGCATTGATAGCTGCCAGTGTCACCAATTCAGCTGTAATTAGTAATATATCAGCATTTCCACAGACAGCTAATTGTATTTGAAACTGAAACCACTACACTGGGACTGCAGCACTGAGCTCACTCATTAAGTCCTTTGCCCTGTGACAAAGTGTGTTGGAATAAAATCAAAATATTAGCTATCCCAAAGGTTTTAAATATTGGCAGATAACAGTTGAGGACATTGACAAAGCGTTAGACCAACAATGATGAACATCACTGAGACACAAAAATTAATAACAAAGATAGGCAAATTAAAGAATAAGTGATGTCACCCAAAGTTTCCAATAAGTCTCTAAACTGTGGGTATCTTTTTGGAGCAAAATGTTGGAAGAACTGAATGTGAATGGGGAAAACACAAGTTTATGAATGAGTATCTTTTACTGGCCAATATTAATGACATTCTTTATTGTACATTATCTGACAAGCTTATGAATGAAGCTTTACACTGTGTTTGAAAGTTAATTGTAGAAGGTAGCAATTTTGTTGAACTTCAGCCATTTCATTTGGCAGTAAGTAAAATCTGTTAGTTTCTTTCAGCTTACTATCTTGTCCAAGCCCAGATACCCTTTCAACCTTTTAATTGTTGGAACGTTGCCATCTCACCTTGTGGTTTCATAGCGAGAGGACATGGTTGATTCAGAGAGAAAAAAGTGGAGGTACGTTAGATTAATTGGATAGCTGTACCAAAGAGCCAGTACAGGAATATATGATGAATAGCACCCCTTTGTTCTTTGCCAGTCTAGGGGTTCCATGGTGTGCTTAAGATTCCAAACTTTGCAAGCTTCCAGAAATAAAAGGGACTGAAACATTCAGAAGATTCTTTTGATGTCCCCAATTCCAAAATGAAGAACAGTGCAGATCAAACTCAATCTCTGCTTTGTCTCTTCATAGAGGAATAAAGTCAGCAGCATTTTGAGCACACTACAGACTTAGTATAATAATTTTGCTTTTGAAGCTTATTGCCTATACGGTAGATTTTCCCCATGTGTACACCTTGTGATAAAACACTCAATGACAATGCTGAGAAAGTATATTCCCAGTGTAAGTTTTGGAAGAAAGATTAGCGGCATTTCTCTTGCCATGGATGCTGTCATATCTGCTGAGCACTTCCAGTATTTCTTCTTTGTGTTTCAAATGTATTCACAGACAGTGATTAAGCAACACAGTCATGCTGCAGAGATTCATTGAACAAAGTGAAGATAAATATCATAATCTAACTTTAAAGAAAACTGAATTCATAAGGTGCTCTACATAGCTGTGGGTCACCACAGTTATTAAAGCCAAGAGAAAAGGTCACTGTGTTAGAAAATATAGCAGCCAATTTGCCTTAAATCCACTGTCACATCTATGTCCGCCATTACTCCCGACACTGCTCCAGGCACCTACCAATCTCTACCATTCACCTACCATACAAAACCTAGCTTCACACATCTCTTAAACTGCTCCCCTCTCACCTTAAATGCATCTCCTCTAATTTTGTCATATTTACCCTTGGAATATGATTCTGACTGTCTACCGCTTAAATTTTCCTGTCACTGAAGGTGCTGCCTGAATTGACAGGTATTTGATGGGCACTGTCTTGATCAACATGTAGGATCCATTCAGTTTATCTTTTACTACAGCTGCTGCTCAACTTGCTAGGCTTTCAATTTATACAGTATAAGATAACTTCCTGAGAGTCTTGAAAGATGATCTCATTTAACTTTACAACATTCTTACAGGGCTTGATAGAAATTGGAACTGGAACTGGTTTATTATTGTACAGAGGAACAGTGAAAAGATTGTCTTGCATACTGTTCATATGGAACAGGGGTAGTACAAGGTAAAACAGTAACAGAATGCAAAACAAAGTGTTACTGTTACAGAGAAAGTGCAGTGCTCTAGAAAAGAAGCTGTGGAATTATAACGAGGTAGATTGAGAAGTCAGGAGTCCATCTTATTGTACTAGGGAACCATTCAATAGTCTTATCACAGCCAGTAGATGCTGTGCCTGAGCTTAGTGGTTTGAGCTTTGAGGCTTTTGTGTCTTCTGCCCGATGGGAGAGTGTTAGGGATAGGTTAGAAACAAAGAATATACTGGGTGAATGGGCTTTGGTTATGCTGGCTACTTTACTGAGACAGTGAGAAGTAAAGACAGAGTCCCTTGAGGGACATTATTCCCTAGCTAAGGTGTCAATGATCAAGGATTATCATCTCAGAATAAAAACTCAGCCACTAAACTAAAGAAAAATCTCTCCGCTTAGAACATAGAAGTCTACAGCACATTACAGGCCCTTCGGCTCACAATCTTGTGCCAACCAGGTAATCCACTCTAGAAACTTTTCCTGCTGCATAGCCCTCTATTTTCCTACCTCGATGTACCTATCTAAAAGTCTCTTAAAAGACTCTATTGTATCCACCTCCACCACCATCGCCGGCAGTGCATTCCACGCACCCACCACTCTCTGTGTGAAAAACTGTGCCTACAGGTAAACGATAAAGCGAAAGGTCTAAATGAGGGACATTGTGAGGTCAAAATTCCACCTTATTGTATAAGGAGTCCATCCAAGAATCTGATAAAAGCAGGGAAGAAGCTGTCATGAGCTTGGTGGTGTGTAATTTCAGAATTTGTATCCTCTGTCCAACGAGGGAGGGGAGGGGAATATCCACGGAGGCTAGGGTCTGCGATCACGCTGGCTGCTTTACTGAGGTATAGACAGATTTTTGAGTGATTTTCCATTACCTAAAAGACAGGTTGGGTATCACCTATGTTACAGAATACCTGCTGAATCACCCCAAGTGGCTCCATGGGTATTCTGATATCTCGAACTTTCAGATGTGAGGTATCTATTAAGCTTATCTTGTATCATAGGACAACATCATAAGATTCCTTGTTCTGGTAGAGTAATAACTACTCATGTCACTATGGGTCATTTGGGAGCCTTCTTGTCAAAGTGAAAAAATGTACAATTTCATTATGCTTACAGAAGTAGGAAATAAGAAACACAAACAGAGAATGTATCTGCGCCGAGAGGAGCATTATTGATGATTTTCATCAAAACTCAAGTTAGGAATGTTACAAGGTGTAGAGAGAACTCGTAAGCCTTCATACATTTCTCCATAATAGAAAGAAATGCACTCACGTACTTTCCTGTTTGATGCAATATTGGAAAGAATTTCTCATGAAATCCTGACTGTTTCCTATTTTTTTGTATTCTTATCACTCCTTCATTTTGTAAGTCACGGAATTTCAGTTTTTTTCAAAAATAAAAGCATTGTGCAATGCATTCCCAAAATGCTAAAAACTAAAATAAATAAAATCTAACATTCTAATACAATAAAAACCAATTTAACTCACTCCATTGTCATGAAGTGATGACCTTAGTACAAGCCCTTTATTCAGAATTCATTGCAGTCTTCATGACTTTGGGCTGTCGGCTATTTTGTAGCTGAGTCAACTTTTGTTTTTTTAAAATTGCTTGTCAGCTTCTCCAGGTTGGGATCCATGTAATATTGTCTAAGGGTCTTAGTTTCCAACTATTTCCTTTAAACCATACACAATTTCAGTTCCAAGGCCAATTATATTATATCGCATTGTGGACTTTGCTGTTTCCCTTCTTTCAGTTGGGTTATTCCCATCTGAACAATGCTGGGAGATAGAATTACAGGGTTGGAAATAAACTTTTACTGTAGTGTGCTATTTTCAGTGTTTCTAAACCTTTTGGTAGATTTGGAAGGCAGTCTTGTCTGCCATTAGGATGAGATTCTGTAGCATGGTAGCACTTGGCTCCATAAATGTAGTATAAAAGCTTTTCCTTGTGGGAATCCATTGCACATACTGTCAATCTCCTCCAAATAGTCACACAGTCTTGGGGACCTCCTGTCCTAACTCCTTAAAACTCATGCCTGTTCTCTTAGGGCATACAGTATTTCATTACCATTCAGTAGAAACAACATGCTCAAGAGATGACAAATTCAGGGGCAGTTCAATGTCAAGCCATCTGTGTTTGATTCTTACTCCCAGTCCAGTCTGTGGGTGGGGGGGGGGGCGGGGATGCTGAATGCACTTTCCCCAACTGCATAAACTTCCTCTAACTTCTCTGGTGTCTTCTTGCAAATGTGTGAGTTGGTAGCTGAGCTGGCCACTGTCAATTGCCCCTATTGTGTGGGTACGTGGTGGAATCTTGGAGGAGTTAATGGGGAACAAAATGATTAGTGTAAACATGTGCTTGATGGTCAACAGAGACCCATTGGACTGAAAGATCAGTTACTATGATATATCACTCTGTGACTCCTATCACAAATAGATTGGGTCTTATTATTTATTGAGACTGTCACTATGTATCTCATAGATGCACTGGGGTACAGTACTCCCGGGTTAGTAACTACGGAAGGTTAACATCCTGACTCAGCTGAAACTTTAGGATTTTAACAGAAAATTCACTGGATACATACTTCAGCTATGAGCACAGGTCAGGAGCTAGGCATTCTATTGCAGATAACTCACTCCTGAACCCCAAAAGGCTTCCCACCAGTTACAAGACAGGAGTTGAAGGTGTGATGGAATGCTCTCCTGAATCCTGTTAGGGTGAAATTTCAACAATACTTCAATCTTTCCATTATCCAGATTAAATCAAATGCTTAACTGTAACCACCCCAATATTCCAAACATCACCTTACATATTTAATGCCTCCACAGCAGGCACACTGAGGCTGCAAGTTGTACAAATTGCAAAGTGCCCTATACTAACCACGGACAGCTTCTTCAACAATACCTCCCATGTGGGAACACACCACCATCCCAAAGTCATGCACCACTTAGACATGGAAATATATTGAGGTTCCTTCGGCATTATTGGCTGTAGTGCTGGGATTCTTTCCCAATGACACTGTGGGAGTCCTGTCACCAGATGGAACGCACTCAAGCAACAACACAGCCTCCTGCTGAATTGGCCAAGCTCAAATGATGGACAATGACAGAAAGCCAACAACTAACACCAATATCTCTTCGATAAGGAACGAGGAACAAGGAGCAAATAGACCAAGGCTTTCACCGTTAACTTGTAGTGATACCATTTAAAAAATGCAATTATGGTAGAACTAAGTAATTACAAAATAACCAGTCAATCCCGAACCTTCTTACACCTAGTGCTTCTTACACCTAGACAATGGATGAGAGGGAAACTAAGTCTCTCAGACTAGGAAGGCCTCACAATTTGTCCATTATCTCTGTCGACTGCCTTTATAAATTTGGAGGAAGAAAAATGGCAGAAGGTGGCCACTGCCTTTGCAAATCTAATTTCACAAGGCTCTAAAGGCTTCATGAATGGAGAAACATTGAAAGAGGAATGAAGAAAAAAATTTAGGATTGAATTTCCTTACAATTGGTTCCTTGTTCAGCAACTATCCATCAGAAAAGAGGTTGTCATGAATTCAACAGTATTCATAACTAGCAAAATATCCAGGAAAGAAGGAAACAATGGGCAAAATAAACAATCTGAAATCTTTCCCAGGGCTTTTACCTGTCCTTCAAGCAGCAGAATGGTGGACCATGTACAGCTGAAACCCAATAATATTCCTTGTGATGATCTCTGAATAAGCTAGCTAAATTGCTTCTATTATAATATAAAGAATCTTTTACTTTGGCTCACAAAATAAAAGATAGCTCTATTTTCCAGTAATACTCCATTGAGTTTTATTGGTGTAAGGGAGAAGATATCAGAGCCTTGGTACAATAGCACAAGGGAAGGTAGATACCAACAGGGACATTGTCAGACTGGCAAAGCTTAAGCTGAGCATATTGATCAGTTTGTCAAAGGTCTGAAAAGAGCAGAATCTGAGAGAAGGTTTCATCAAGAGATATTAAATTATGGAAGTTTTCAACAAGTGGTTACAGAGAAAGATATTAATATTGCCGGTGAGATCAGAACAGGCAGTGGCAGAAGGATTAAAAAGTGGCAAAGCCAGTAACCTTCGTAACTTGTGCTGTAAACCAGAAGATTACAAAACAAAAACAGAGTCACCACGTTGAAAAGATAGATCAGCTTTGTTATGTGTAGATAGAAACATTTAAATATACAGTGAAATGCACTGTGTCATCAACCAACACAGTCCAAGGATGTGCTAGGCCCACAACTCACTAACCTTAAATGTACAATTTTGGAATGTGGCAGGATATCGGAATACCTATAGGAAATTCCCCGTACACAGGGAGAATACACAAACTCACTCCAGACAGCGGCAGAAAATGGATCATGATCAGTCATCACTTTGATGTAAATGATTGCACTAACCACTACACCATCTTGTCAATCAGATGAAAAACTCTGCTCCAGTTGACATGGATTGAAAGGCTTCTTTCTGTGACTCTATCTAGCAGTCAAATCTCACTCATCTGCCTTAAGGACACTGCTAATCAGGAAACTTAGCACTGAAGAGGAAACAGCTGACCAAAAGACCTTAGCTTCACATTTTCCAATATGCACAGAACCCACACTATATGGTTAATTGGGTATGAAGCGGTTTAGTTGTTTCTGAAGCTGCTCTTTGTTAAAGATTGATTTCAGATGCTCCAAAACCTCAGGGCAAATATTATTGTCAACAACACGCTTGCAAGCACTCTGAGTAAAAGGAGTAGTTTACTGGGACAAACAAAAATTAGCTTATAATACTGAGAAAAAAAGGAACAAAGTTCCTAATCAAAGGTCAACAGATTAGTCAAAAGCCATGGGAAGAGAAATGAAGAGGGCAATTTGTTGAAAAATACATAAAATAATCAAAACAGGCACTTAAACAGGCATTTAATGAACAAAGTCAAAACTGATGAAAAATTAGACCACAGCAGTAGTCAGTTCAAGGCACAAAAATGCCTCAAAATTAATTCCAAACGCAGGAATAGCTTGTCATCAAGATACACAATAGACATTAATCACTCAGCCTGACAAGTGGTCAAGAGGCTGCCAGATCACACAAGAGAGCTTCAACTCTCAACTGCCTGAATATACAAAAGTTAATGATGCATGGCACACTCCTATTTACTTTGAAAGTCAACCCCAGGACAAGGTTGCAGATAATGTCAACTTCACACAGTTAATACTTTATGGCATGAGTGATTTAAATTCCTGAAAAATTGTAGCACAAGATTTTCTAGAGCAATCAAGAGCATTTGCTGGCTACCTGGTTGCAGAGAAAATTATATTTGACTTAAATGAAATTACGCACTTATCTTGCCACATTATTTAATTAGATACATTTTTAAAAGATGGAGGAACTGAAGTTATGTGTGACTGTCACAGATGAGGAGTCGAGGCTAGCATAATCAGCTATCATCATATTGAATGGCAGCACAGGCTTGTGGGATCTGGTGGTCTACTCCTGTTCCTACTTTCTTATGTTCTTGAGTGCTGGATTAAATCCAGGATGCATGGATTGTTCTCATCTTACTTAGAGTTAGGTGAGCTGTCCATAAGCCAGAGAGTTGCAAGTTCAAAGCCAATTTTGAATGTTAGGATGTATATGAAGATGATAGGGAAGTCATGAAGGAGATGGGGTAGAAATTTATCTCTGAATTTGTGCGTTAATTATGCAGTCAAGTTGCTAAGCTCATGCTGTACTTTTGAAATCTAGATCTATTCAATGCAATCAAGATGGTGCCATCCACAGTTGCAGCCCCCTCTCCTCTTGCCTTGCAGATGTTTTCTATGATTGAAAAAACTGCTGATCATAAAGAACATCAAAATCTGCAAGTCTACCTCAATAGCAAGTGGGATAACGAAGGTGCTACACAGTTACGGACTAACGCGTGGAGCGGGATCTCACTCCTCACTCACTCAGGAAAGCGGATATTAAAAGCAGTGCATGATGACGCAGAAGTGCATTAAGTGGACCAGCGTTTAACTAAAACTAAAAACAGGAACCTTGCAAGCCCTTGCTCCCGATGATTTTACTCACTAATGTCCAGTCGCTAGAAAATAAACTGGATTGCCAGTGTCTGTGTCTGAACCAGCAAGAGATGAGGGACTGCTGCACATTTATCCTGACAGAAGAGTGGCTCCAGGACACCACTCCAGACTTGGTCCCAGCTGGAAGGGGCAAATTCCGTTCAGGTGGTCAGAAATGCTGCGACCTCTGGCAAGAACTGCAGAGGAGGTCTATGCGTCGACGTCAATAAGAACTGGTGGGTAAACGGCTCGGTAGTAAAGGCCATTGTTCACTGCAGATAGAGTATTTAACTCACGCAAACGCTGTTCCTTTCTGAGGAGTGGGGTACCACCCCACTAACTGGATGAAAGGAACCATCATCATCCTATGGGATGGACAGCTAGAGAGAGAGAGATTTAATGGTGAAGTGCGGACCCTCCTACTTTCCGAGGGTGTTCACGGTCATCGTGGTTACTACTGTTTGCATCCCCTCCTGTGCAGATGCTGCAAAGCTCTGCAGGAGCTCTATGGTGCCATCTGCAACATTGAAGCCACTGACCCCTGATGGTGTCTTCATTGTTGCTGGTGATTTCCATCATGCAAATTTAAAAACAGTCCTGCCAAAGTTCTACCACCATGGCAACTTTACAACCAAAGGAGAGAATATATGAGACCTGATTTATACCAACGTTTGTGGAGCCTACAAGGATACCCCACTCTGACCTCACATACTGAGACCACATATCCAGTTTGCTAAACCCTAGAAACCACTGGTTAAATGAGTTAAACCAGTTTACAAGGAGATCTGGACCAGGCCAGAAGGTGCTACCTCATCACTGCAGGACTGCTTTAAAAGCACAGATTAGAGCATATTCAGGGAAACGGCTACCTATGATCATCACGTCAACATTGATGAATATGTGGGATTGGTGATGGCTACATCGGAAGATGCATTAAGGGTGTTACCATGATTAAACATTACACTACCAGGGCAAACCAAAAACCATGACTGACTGCAGAAGGTCATTCACCGCTTAGCTATCAGGGGATAGAACAACTCTAAGGTTCCATCAGAGTGTGAACACTCACAGAAAATTCACCAACACCTTTGTGACACCAGGGACACCCTACACATGTGGCAAGGTATAGAAGCCATAACCCATTACAGGTTCGCCTTGTGCATTAATGAGACCAACACCTCCAATACTGATAGGCCGAATGCCTTTTAGGCACGGGAGTGTTCTCTTATTAATCCTTCTATTGCTCCCTTTAAAACCTGATCTCTCCTCTAGTTTCCACATCCACAACATCACGTAATGAATCCTCTGTTTTCGTATCTCCATTTACTCCTTTCTTTTTGGGCTTCCATTCATCTACCTTGGCTTTGGTCTTTGTATCAACTTTTACAAGCAGCTTTTTGTCACCCATTTGAAGTTCATGCGCACAGTATAGATTCTGGTTCTTTATATTCACAAAAGCCAAATGCTTGCAACTTTCCTGAAGCTCCCTGAATTCTCTTCTAGCTTAAAAACCAAGCCACATTTTGCAAGTAACTGCCTAGTTGGACCATTTTTTTCATAACTTTTATGATTCCTCTGAGCAGCATGGTTCTTTGTCAGTCCAAAATAGCTTCCAACCAGAGGCACAGAGGTTGGCACCAACACCTGTTGGGCAACAGTTCATGGAGTACAGCTTGGAGATAGTTATGGCATCATCCAGTGCCTTTCTTAATTTGCTTTTAGACTGTATAGCTCTCTCAGTCACTCACATTCCTACAATGCTGGCCCTCCTGTTTTTACCATATACAAGCTCAATGTGGCTTGTTGGTTGTTGTATTTCACCGTCACAAATGTCATTCCCACAGGAGTTACCTTTTCTTCAGTGTGTGTTCTTAGTTGGATATCTACAGGCTTCAGTTTAGCATCTTCGAAATGCCATTCAAACTCATTTTGTAGAATGACAGAAATTGCCAAACCAGTATCCAATTCCACTTTAATTAATATGCCATTCTCTTCTGGTGTAAGCCATATTGATCATCTACTGTTAATTTTCACACTGTAAATCTCAAGGCTACAAAGTTCTCATCATTACCATATTTTCCATCAATTGTGTGCAGATTAGTGCTGTTTTTGAAGATTCACCTTTAAACATACATTTGTTTGGTGAATGTGAGCCCCCGCTGCAATGGTAACACAATTTGTTCAGCCAGGTCAGTTTCTGTTTCGACTTTGCAATTTGGTTCACACTCACTTTCATTCCTGACTGCAACTCAATTGCTTTTCTCTCTGTTCCATTGAAACAGTAATTTCAACTGTTCTTTTAAATGTGAGTTGTGCTTCAGTAAAGAGCCATTTTTCAATGCTTTCTCGGAAGATTCCACAAAGTAAATGATCTCCAAGTGCATCATTAAACCCATTACCAAACTGTCAATGCTCAGACAATCTTTTCAATTCAGCAACATATGCTGAAATGGACTCCCCTTCTTTTTGAATCTGCTTAAGAAACCTAAAGAGTTCTGCAAACAAAATTGGCTTTGGCTCTAAATGTTCATGAAGCCAAATGCACGCCTTTAAACACAATGCACACGGCAAAATTGGTACTCGTTTCTCACCCGTTATTATATTTGCTTCAAAATATTGTTGAATTAGCTCAGGACATATTCCAGTTATCTTTTGTGTAATCAAACACGTGAAGTTTTCCAACATAACCAGCCACTTCTGTCTTGTTTTTATGATTATTATCACCTAGTACTCACTCTTTATGAACCTGTGAATTGTTCCATTTTCTGCTTTTTTTAAAAAAACCTTGATTGTGCCTTCCCTTCTGAAGAACACATGCTGCTCTGTTTTGCTGTTCCTTGCTGTGCTTGAACAGGTCAGTAGTGATCATGGTGTTTTTTTAATACCTCTTCACCAATGTTTTGTTTTGTAACCTCAAACATTAAATTCATTCAAAGGAAGACATGAGAGACCAGGAATCCTTGATAATAGACTCCAACTCAACCAGTGAAATCAGGCAAAATGGCCTATAATTTCCTTTCTTCTGCATCCCTCCCTTCATGAAGAGTGGAATGGCATTTTCAATTTTCCAGTCCTCCAGAACCTAATGACACTTGAAAGATCATTACTAATGCCTCCAGAATCTTTTCGGCTACCTCTTTCAGAACTATGTGGTATGGTCCATCTAGTCTAGATGTCCTATCTACATCCAGACCTTTCAGTTTCCCAAGCAGTTTCCTTAGTAATAGCAACTACACTCACCTCTACTCACTGACACTCTTGAATTTCTAACATACTGCTCATGTCTTCCATACTGATAACTGACACAAAATACTTATTAAGTTCATCCAGCACTTCTTTGTCCCCCAAAGAAACAAAACTACTTCCCTCAGGCTGTGAGATATATTAATACCTTACCACCACCAAGGTCTCATCACTAGGAAAGTGAGCTGTTTATTCTGTTTACCTGTAGGGTACACTTAATATTTTGTTTTATGTGTTGTGTCTGATATACGTTTTGTGGTTGCACCATGGTCTGGATGAACATTGTCTCATTGGTTGCATATATGTACAGTCAGATGACAATACACTTGAACTTAAGCCGGGATTGTTGCATCCACCAGTATACAGATAGAAGTCCTACTGCAAAATTACTCAGCTAAAAATTACTCAAAATTACTCTGCAGTATTAATGGAATCAGAATCCTTCTTCCAAATTGGACTGCATATTTCAAAAATCAAAAATTGTGGGAATCAGAAAATAAAAACAGTAAATACAGCAAATTCTGAGAAGAAACAGAGTTAATGTGTCAGGTCATTCACCTTTCGTAGCTGTTTGCCATGGCTGAAGTAATGGATCAGTATAAGTCAGTTCAGAAAAAATAAGAGGAGCAAGTCAAAGATGGAAAAACTTCTTCACACAGAGAGTGGTGAATCTGTGGAATTCTCTGCCACAGGAAACAGTTGAGGCCAGTTCATTGGCTATATTTAAGAGGGAGTTAGATATGGCCCTTGTGGCTAAAGGGATCAGAGGGTATGGAGGGAAGGCTGGTGCAGGGTTCTGAGGTGGATGATCAGCCACGATCATGATAAATGGCGGTGCAGGCTCGAAGGGCCGAATGGCCTACTCCTGCACCTATTTTCTATGTTTCTATGAAAAAATAATGAAAGATGAACCAAATGCTCTATTTGGTCACCAACATTTTCTGCTGGCAAAAGTAATCGATGATTATATAAACAGGCCATGGTGTTATTTGCTTCTCAAGTTGCTAGCGATTGAGTAAAAAGTCAATCCAACAGTATACTTTCCATGGTCATCACATCTGACCTTGATGTTAACACATGAACCAATTCCATTTCTGCAAGATATCGTTGCTTGCCCCTATAATGTGCCAAAAAAATAATTTAAGCAGTAGATCAGTAGAACAAGAAAATAAAACAAGCATTAATCAATTTTCACTTTGTTTTATGAAGCAGTTCTCCATTTACCCTCTAAAATTGAAAAGAGACTTCAATAAATATGAGTCTGCTGATATGATAAAGCAAACATTCACTGTATTCACCAGATTGTGGAATAACAAACTGCTTCTGAGATGGCAGAAGTGATACTCTGACTCTTTGGACATTAGGACTGCACTGACAAGTCAACATAAACTCAGTACTTGGTGTCCATTTGGGCACTAGAAATAAACAGAATGGAAATTCCTGGGATATCCTAAAGTGAGAGCCGTTCATTCCATCTTTAACTTCACAGATCATCACACTACATTTCAGAGTGAGCCAAAATGTCATGGACCACAACCCATTTTAGCATCTGCTCACATAATCTTAGTTGGCACAGATCTGAGGGAGTACTTTATGGACAAGGTGTTAAACCAGGTTTCATCTACTCTAACAAAAGGTTCCGGTAACTATTTTCACTCGTGCCATAGTTAGCATTCTTCCTCGAGCAGTACCACTAAGACTCTAATTGCTCCTTCGTATCATTCATTGGAACTTGCTACGCAAAAACCAGTTCAGCCTCTCCCGTTATCATCAAAGTAACCACACTTCAAAGGAAGTGGATTGGCTACGAGGTGTTTTATGCTAGTCCCGATTGTCTGAAAGTTGCGATATGAATGAAACATCTTACCTTCCTTTACCAATGTCATAGATATTAAATATTGAGCCAAGCACCCACCTCTTTTGCAATATGATTTATTTGACATAAACTAGCCTGGCCTTCTCCCCTTAGGGCACAGATTGGCATGTGGGATTACGACATTAATGCTATTAGTGAGACTTGGTTGCAGGAGGGGCAGGACTGACAGCTTAATGTTCCGGGGTTCCATTGTTTCAGATGTGATGGGGGGAGGGATGAAAGGGGGAGGAGTGGCATTACTAGTCAGGGAAAATATCACAGCTGTGCGTAGACAGGACAGCACGGAGGGCTTGTCTACAGAGGCCATATGGGTGGAGCTGAGGAACGGGAAAGGTGTGACCACACTAATAGGGTTGTATTATAGACTGCCCAATAGTCAGAGAGAATTGTAGGAGCAAATCTGTAGAGAGATAGCAGATCGATGTAAGAAACAGGAAGTTGTAATAGTAGGGGATTTTAACTTTCCACATATTGACTGGGACTCCCACACTATGGAAGGGCTAAATGGCATGGAGTTTGTCAAATGTGTTCAGGAAAGTTTTCTAAATCAATATATAGAGGTACCTTCGAGAGAGGATGCAATACTTGATCTCCTATTAGGAAACCAGACAGGTCAGGTGACAGAAGTATGTGTAGGTGAACATTTTGGGTCCAATGACCATAATGTCATTAGTTTCAAGTTAATTATGGATAAGGACAGGTCTGGTCCTTGAGTCGAGGTTCTAAATTGGAGAAGGGCCTATTTTGTAGAAATGAGAAATGATCTAGGAAGATTGGATTGGGATAAGTTGTTTTCTGGCAAGGATTTGTTCAGTAAGTGGAAGGCCTTCAAAGGCGAAATTTTGAGTGCAGAGTTTGCATGTTCCTGCCAGGATTAAAGACAAAGTTAAGAGGCATAGGGAACCTTGGTTTTCAAGGGATATTAGCGATCTGGTTAAGAAAAAGAGAGAGGTGAATAGCAGGTATAGGCAACAAGGAACAAATGAAGTACTTGAAGAGTATAGAAAATGTAAGAAAATACTAAAGAAGGAAATCAGGAAGGCAAAAAGAAGACATGAGGTTGCTTTGGCAGATAATGTGGAGGTAAACCTGAAGGGTTTCTACAAGTATATTAAGAGTAAAAGGATAGTAAGGGACAAAATTGGTCCCCTAGAAGATCAGAGTGGTCGTCTATGTGTGGAGCCTCACGAGATGGGGGAGATCTTAAACAGTTTTTTTGCATCAGTATTTACTGGGGAAACTGGCAGAGTGTATATGGAAGGAAGGGAAACAAGCAGTAGTGTCATGGAACATATAGAGATTAAAGAGGAGGAGGTGCTTGCTGCCTTACAGCAAATAAAGGTAGGTAGCGGACCTGACATAATATTTCCTTGGACTTTGAGAGAGACTAGTGCAGAAAATGCAGGGGCCCTGGCAGAAATATTTAAAATATCCTTAGCCACAGGTGCGGTGCTGGAGGATTGGAGGGTAGCTCATGTTGTTCCGTTGTTTAAAAAAAGTTCCAAAAGTAAACCAGGTAATTACAGACCGGTGAGCCTGACATCAGTAGTAGGTCAATTATTGGAAGGTGTTCTAAGAGATCGGATATACAAGTATTTGGACAGCCAAGGGCTGATTAAGGATAGTCAGCATAGCTTTGTGCGTGGTAGATTGTGTTTAACGAATCTTGTAGAGGTTACCAAGAAAGTAGACGAAGGAAAGGCTGTGGATGTTGTCTACATGGAGTTCAGTAAGACCTTTGACAAGGTCTCACATGGGAGGTTAGTTCAGAAAGTTCAGACATTAGGTATCCATGGAGAGGTTGTAAACTGGATTCGAAATTGGCTGTGTGGGAGAAGACAGAGAGTGGTAGTGGATGATTGCTTCTCAGACTGGAGGCCTGTGACTAGTGGTGTGCCTCAAGGATCTGTGCTAGGATCATTGTTGTTTGTTGTCTATATCAATGATCTGGATGATAATATGGTAAATTGGATCAGCAAGTTTGCTGATGACACTAAGACTGGAGGGGTTGTGGACAACGCGGAAGGTTTTCAAAGCTTGCAGAGGGATCTGGACCAACTGGAAAAATGGGCCAGAAAATGGCAGATGGAATTCAATGCAGACAAATGTGAGGTGTTGCATTTTGGAAGGACAAATCAAGGTAGGACATACACAGTAAATGGTAGGGCACTGAGGAGTGTAGAGGAACAATGATATCTGGGAGTTCAGACACATAATTCCCTGAAAGTGGTGTCACAGGTAGACAGGGTTGTAAAGAAGGCTTTTGGCATCCTGGCATTCATAAATCAAAGTATTGAGTATAGGAGTTGGGATGTCATGGTGAGGTTGTATAAGACATTGGTGAGGCCAAATTTGGAGTATTGTGCAGTTCTGGTCACCTAACTATGGGAAGGATATCAGCATGATTGAAAGAGTGTAGAGAAGATTTACTAGGATATTGCCAGGTCTTCAGGAGTTGAGTTACAGGGAAAGACTGAACAGGTTAGGACTTTATTCCTTGGAGCATAGAAGAATGAGGAGGTATTTGATAGAGGTTTACAAAATTATGAGGGGTATAGTCAGAGTAAATGCGAGTAGGCTCTTTCCACTTAGATTAGGAGAGATAAATACGAGAGGACATGGCTTTAGGGTGAAAGGGGAAAGATTTAGGGGGAACATTAGGGGGAACTTCTTCACTCAGAGAGTGGTGGGAGGGTGGAACAAGCTGCCATCTGACGTGGTAAATGCGGGCTCACTCTTAAGTTTTAAGAATAAATTGGATAGATACATGGATGGGAGAGGTCTAGAGGGATATGGACTGGGTTCAGGTCAATGGAACTAGTGGAATAAAGTTTCGGCACAGACTAGAATGGCCTGTTTTCTGCGCTGTAGTGTTCTATGGTTCTATGCCTCTGAACTATTTTCATACCAAGGAGTAGCCATCCTCCCCAGCTCCCTCTAGCAACATAGGTCATAGTTCATTTCTTAGGATACGAATGTCACTAATGAGGCCATTATTTATTGCCAATCCTTGAGAAGAGGCATTAGCCACCTCCCTAAACTCTTGTCATGCTTCAGGGGAAGATACTCCCACAGAGCTCCAGAGATGTGACTACTTTGGGATTGTGTATAACTCACAAGAGATTCCCTTGTCCCTGTCACTCCTTCACTTCTCTTCACCTGCCCATACCCTTCACTTCCATGGTCCATTGTCCTCTCCTATTAAGTGTCTTCTTTTTCTTCAGCCCCCAATTTTTTCCATCTACCTCCTCCCATCTTCTTAATTCATCCCTCTTCATCTCATCTATCACCTGCCAGTTTGTACACCTTCCCTGCCCCACCTTCTTATTCTTGCTTCTGCCCCCTTCCTTTCCAATCCTGATGAAGGTTTTCAGTCTGAAAACTCAACTGTTTATTGCCCTCCATAAGTGCTGCCTAACATGCTGAGTTCCTCCAGCTTTTTGTGTGTTGCTCAGGACTTCCAGCATCTGTGTTTAAGATCCTGTATCCCACCATGAAAAAAATATTAAAATCACACTTCTCCCAATTTTAAACACTAACCCATCATCATTATACCCGCTCTACTGCTTGGCACCACAGTGCTAACCAGTTGCTCACTCCTCATGCTGAGTCTCGCAAGGCGCCATGCCTTGGCAGAGAATTGTGAATACATACATGTGGCCCTTCTGTGTAAATGTGCAGACACTACTGCTGGTTGGCATAAATGGATTAAAAATATTTACAAAACAAGAGAAAATCTGCAGGTGCTAGAAATCTGAGCAACACACACACAATGCGGGAGGAATTCAAAAGGTCAGGCAGCATCGATGCACACAAAGTGACAGCAAGGAACATTGACTGTACTTTTTCACAAAGATGCTGCCTGGCCTGCTGAGTTTCTCCAGCATTTTGTGTGTGTTGCTTAAAAATACTTACCACAGTTAGTTGATAGCTCAGATACTAAAGGCTGTCTTCAGGGCAGTCACAAGGTGAGCGTTTCAATGAATCACTCACAACACGCTGGAGGAACTCAGCAGGTCGGGCAGCATCGGTGGAAAAGATCAGTCGACGTTTCGGGCCAGAACCCTTCGTCAGGAATCTGCAAGGAGCGGTGTCCCAGGAGAGCAGCATCCATTTTCAAGGATCCCCATCATCTTGGTCATTCTCTCTTCTCACTGCTGCCATCAGGACAGAGGTACAGGTGCCTCAGGACCCACACCACCAGGTTCTGGAACACTTACTACCCATCAACCATCAGGCTCTTGAACCAGAGGGTATAACTTCACTCAGCAACACTAAACTGGTCCTACAATCTATGGGCTCACTCTATTGACCCCTCTATCCATCTTCGTATCATCCATAAAGCCATCAATTTCATCATCCAAATCATCTAATGTTCTAGATATTTATTTATTTGTATTTGCACAGGTTGTCATCTTTTGCATATGGGTTGCTTGTCCAGCTTGTGTGCAGTTTCTCATTGATTCTATATTGTTTAGACATAGGAGCATAATTAGGTTATTTGGCCCATTGAATTTGTTCATCATTCCATCACTGCTGATTTGTTATCCTTCTCAACCCCATTTTGCTGCCTTCTCTCCATAACATTTGACTACCTGACTAATTAAGAACCTATCAACCTTCACTTTAAATATACTTGACACCTGTGGCCTCTATTCAGAAGCCATGCCCTCTGAACATAGAGTCTCTCACTACAGGAAACATCCTCTCCACATCCACTCTATCTAGGCCTTTCAATATTCTATAGGTTTCAATTAGATCCCCCTCATTCTTCTAAGCTCCAGTGAGTGTAGGCCCAGAGCCTTCAAATGCTCCTAACACGTGAACCCTTTCATTCCTAGAATCTTTCTTGTGCACCTCCTCTGGACCCTCTCCAATGCCAGCATATCATTTCTTAGATAAGGGGCCCAAAACTGCTCACAATACCCCAAGTGCAGTCTGACCAACGCCTTAAACAGACTCAGCATTACATCCTTGCTTTTATATTCTAGTTCTCTCAAAATCAACGCTAACATTGCATTTACCTTCCTTACCACTGACGCAAACTGCAAGTTGACCTTTAGGGAATCCTACTCAAGGACACGTAGTCCCTAGGCACCTTCGATTTTTTAATTTTCTCTCCATTTAGAAGATTGTGTATGCCTTTATTCCTTCTTCCAAAGTGCATGAATCATACACTTCCCCACACTCTATTCCATCTGCCACTTCTTTGCCTATTCTCCCTATCTGTCCAAGTCCTCCTGCAGACTCTGCACTTCCAGAACAATACCTACCCCTCCACCCATCTTCATATCATCTACAAACTTGGCCAGAAAGCCATTGATTCCATTGTCCAAATCATTGACATGTAACGTGAAAATAAGTGGACCCGATACGAACCCCTGTGGAATACCACTAATCACCAGCAGCCAACCAGAATAGGCCCCCGATATTCTTACTCTATGTCTCATGCCAGTCAGCTGATTTCCCATCCATGCTAGTCTTTTTCAGTAATACCATGGGCTCTTACATTGTTAAGCAGCATCATGTGTGGCACCTTGTCAAAGACCTTGTGAAAATCCAAATAAACAACATCCACTGACTCTTCTTTGTCTATCCTGCC
The DNA here is from genome assembly GCF_963921235.1 of Mobula hypostoma. NCBI lineage: Eukaryota > Metazoa > Chordata > Chondrichthyes > Myliobatiformes > Myliobatidae > Mobula > Mobula hypostoma. Next base: position 163,578,345 of record NC_086097.1, on the reverse strand, counting down.
TGTTATTTCTTCAAAAAATTCCAACAGATTTGTCTGGCAAGATTTTCCCTTAAGGAAACCATGCTGACTATGGCTTATTTTGTTGTGCCTCCTAGTATCCTGAAACCTCACCCTTGGTAATGATCTCCAACATCTTACCAACCATTGAAGTCATGCTAACTGGCCTATAATTTCCTTTCTTCTGCCTCTTCCTTCTTAAAGAGTCGAATGACATTTGCAATTTTTCAGTGTTCCAGAACCATTCCAGAGTCTACTCATTCTTGAAAGATCATTATTAATGACTCCACAATCTCTTCAGCTACTTCATTCAAAACCCTGGGGAGTAGTCCATCTGGTTTAAATGTCTTATCTACCTTCAGACCTTTCAATTTCTCAAGTACCTTCTCCTTAGTAATAGCAACTACATTCACTTCTGCCCCCTGACACTCTCGAACTGCTAGTGCCTTCCACAGAGAAGGCTGATGCAAATTACTTATTCAGTTCATCTGCCATTTCTTTGTACCTCATTACTACCTCGTTCACCAGCAACTTTGATGTATGTTGCTTCATATTTCATCTTTTCTCTTATGGCTTTTTTGACTTGCTTTACTATCTTTAACTTTCCTCCCTTGTCAGCCACTTTTGCTTCATCCTCCCTTTGGAATAGTACTTCATCTTTGGGATGTATCTATCGTAATTGTCCCTTGAACCCCCAGTCATTGCTGCTTTGCCATCATCCCTGCTAGTGTCCCCTTCCAATCAACTTTGGCCAGTTCCTCTCTTATGCCTCTGTAATTCTTCATTCCACATCTATTTTCTCTCTCTCAAACCATGGGTGACTTTGATCATATTATGATCACTGCCTCCTAAAGATTTGATGAGCTTGCTTATCAAATCTGCTTCATTACACAACACAACAAACCAGAATTGCCTTTTCCTTAGTAGGCTCACCGAGAAGCTGCTCTAAAAAGTGTTTTTTTTATCTACTGTGAATGCCCACAAGAAAATGTATCCCCGGGTTGTATATGGTTTAATATATGCACTTTGATAATAAATTTACTTTGAACTTCTAAGTTTGAACTTGGATTTCCTTCAGGTCCTCGCAAACCCAAAGACTTGTGCGTTGGTAAGTGAATTAACCAATGTAAATTGTCCCCAGTGTACAGATGAGTAGTAGAGTACGGGGAGGAGTTGATGGCAATATGGACAGAATAAAATAGATTAGTATTGGGTTAGTGCAAAAATGACCAGCATGTACTTTGTAATTTAAAAGGCATATTTCCATGCTGTAATTTTCCAATATTGATTCTTTCTCCCATAGATACACAAGAACTTGTGGAGTAGAAGTATTCAACATTGTCCCAGAATTATCAAGGATAATTCTGTACCCCTGGTCTATATTTCCTGATGATTCCCCACACCATATGCATATCCTCTGATTCACACTATTAGCAAAGATCTTTTAATTTCAAATCTAATTAGAAATCAGTATGTAAATCTGCATTTTGAGTGGAGTTAAATATGAGGTAGAAAACCTTTGGGAAAGGGCTCTGCTTCTGAAAATTACCAGTCTCAGGTGAAACAAAAACAGTCAAGAAATGCAAGATTTCCATTGCACTGGAAACCTAAACTATATTCCGAAAGCAGCAAAAACACTGAAGAATTCTATCAAAGGAAAGCATGTTGCTGATTTTTGACTGTAGCCTGAATCGTTTCAGTATTACTATAATAACAAAGCACATCTCTAGAGTGAGGCGGGATTGCAGTACAGATCGAGTGTCCTAGCTGAGTACAATGTGACCTCTTCTCATGCACTGTGAATGAAAGCTTTATAAGTGAACAACGCAGTTTATTTTAGCTTTGAACAATATGACGTTTCAGATATATAGTCACCAATCAGAAGCCTTCATTCTAATTCTGAAAACATTTCTCATCTTTTTGCAATAAATACTTGCCATGCCTGAAATTTAAGCCTCTAATAACAAAAGCGATTTTGTTTCATCAGTTGTGCAGATAAACATCATCCCATTGCTATGTTCAGATGAGAAACCAACTCTTCAAGCAGTGTGAAATGTCACAAATATCAGTATAAGGTTGCTACTGTATTCACAAGGTGGTGGAATAGTCACTCACTCATCCCCCAGACTATAACATCCACGTCTTCTTTCAAATTAAACAGTGACAAAAGGATGCTGGGCACGGATTCAGACTGGTGAGCTGTAATGATATTTTCAAGCCCAATCTCAGTTAACACTACTATCATATGAAAAATAACCTTCAAGCTAAGCTGGAGAAAGTAGAGCCCTGAGAACTATTTGGGTTCGATTGGATGCTGTGATGATACATTTTTGGACTGTCCACCAAATTGGTTATTCTTTATTGAAAGAACTATCACACAGTCATTTCAGAGGACAATTGACTCACCTATTGCAATGCTTAATAAGGCTCAATAATAACTACATAAGGGGGCTTTGAATCAGAAGGGACTGTACATCCATTATCCTGGCTTATTCATCAGAGCATACAATATTTATTTTTCCTTAAGATATCCATTTACCATGGGGAAAAATACAAACATTACAAAGGAGAGACACAAAATGTGCTGGAATCCGCAGCATCACACTAAAAGCTGGAGGAACTCAGTGTGTCAGACCTCATCAATGGAAGAAACCGAAATTGTTGATGTTTTGGGTCCAGACTGAAAGATAAAGGTGATACCTCCAGTGTAAAAAGGTGGAGGGAAGGGGTGGAGCGAGAGCTGCAGATGAACAAGGGGGGATAGACAGTTCAGGAAGGGGAGAATGGGAATAGTGCCAGAAGCTGGCTGGTGATATGTGAGCGGTTCAGGGTTGAAGATGATGGAATCTGATAGGAGAGGAAGGTGGAATTAATGGATGAAGTGGGGAAGGCAGATGGGAATAGCAAGGAAGGGGAAGCATTGGAAGAAGTGTGTGGGTTTTGGGTAAATGAAGAGGGTGAAGGAAGGGAACGAAACAGGATAATATGGACTAGATAGATTAGGAAGACAGAGGACAAGCAATTTACCAAACTCTGAAGAATTCAACATGTGTAGAATTTCCAGAGCATTCAGAAAAACTAAATACTGCCATTGAACCCTGGTCAGATTTTTAAAAACTCTTTGACCTCCTGTAGCTAATAAAGTAGCCACTAAGTGTATGTTCATGGTCTTCTGCTGCTGCAGCCCATCCACTTAAAGATTTGACATATTGTGCTTTCAGAGATGCTCTTTTGCACACCACTGTTGTAATGTGTGGTTCTTTGAGTTACTGTCACCTTCCTATCATCTTGAACCAGTCTGGCTGTTCTCCTCTGACCTCCCTCATTAACTGATACTTTCATCCCCAGAACCGCACACTGGATTTTATTTTTTGTTTCTTTCACCATTGTCTGTAAACCCTAGACACTGGTGTCCATTAAAATCCCAGGAGATCAGCAGTTTCTGAGATAGTCAAACTACCCCGTCTGCCACCAACGATCATTCCACGGTCAAAGTCACTTAGATCACATTTCTTCTCCATTTTGAATGTTTGGTCTGAACAACTGAAACTCTTGACAATGTCTGCATGCTTTTATGCATTGTGTTGCTGCCACATGATTGGCTGATTGGATCAGCATCAATGAGCAGGTGTACGCTAATAAAACCGTAAGACCTTCAAACATAGAAGCAGAATTAGGCCATGTAGCCCATCGAATCTGCTCCGCCATTCCATTATGGCTGATTTATTTTCCCCCTCAACCCCATTCATCTACCTTCTACCTGTAACTTTTGACACCTTGACTAACCAACAACTTAAGTATACTCAATGACATAAGGTAGCCACTGAGTGTATATACACACATTTATAGGTCCATTCACACTGATAGCCCAGAAGAAAAAGCCTCCACTCATGAGAGTTATGTCAAGGACCCTCAGGATTCTGCGTACTACTGTACAATCTCTTCCACATCTTGTATTTGCTTTCCTTTGTTTACACATCAGAAACAGTTACAGTACTTGTGTTGGTCAGAAACTTTGCTTCACCCCAGAAAGATTAGGCTCCTGACCTACGAATAATGAACAGGAGCTGCACCATTCACAACCAGCATGTCAGAAAAAGGGGGGAAAATCTTTACCAAGAAGCTAACTATACTTCAAGATAAAGGGGAAACAGGATCAAAAAATCATTCCACTGTTGTGAGCATAGAGTGCATTAATAAAACTGTCTATTGCACTTGTAATATTTTCAAATAAAATTAAACTGAAAGATTCTGCAGCAGTACAATGTAAATTAATCTTAACATGTCAGAAGTTCAACCATAGTCATTATGGCTAATTATGGATCTGACACAAGTACCTAATTGTCATTTAGCTTTGTGAATATAAAGGCATTTATTTGCAATGAGCTTCAGTTTTAATTTATTGCAGGGATGGCCTGAAACCTTTGGGGAGGAGGTAAACATATGAAACGGTATACGGACATCATTTCTACCAGTTACAACCTATTCTCCAGCCCTGGCTTGTAATTAGTATAAACGACTTCAAAAGGTGTTAGCTTAAAGCTTCCGATATACAAGATGTTGCTTTCTGCTGCTTTCTGGGAATATGTATTGTGCAGGGCACAAGCCACATCCCAACCTGAAAAGGAAATCATATCACCAGTCTTCTACTGCGGTTGGATCTAAAACCTGGAACTCCCTAACCTACAGCACTGCAATAGAACACCTTTACCAGAAGGAATGCAACCATACAAGAAGGTCGCTCACCACCACCTTCTGAAGGAATAAATACCGGTCTCACAGGTGATCCCTACATTCTGAAAATGATATACAGGTCGGAGGGACTCATATCAGAATGGTGAATATGATTATATATCAAGAAGGGAAGACAAAGACCATTGGGACAATTTCTGCCCATCCAGCCTAAATACCTATATTAAAGAAATTATTATTATTACAGTTAACTTATTTCCTAGCCCTGAAACTAACAAAACTGCTCCAGAACACTATAATCAACAAACAGCACCAGTTCTCCCAATACTTTCTATTACAGGTTATAGCGTCACATCTCTGGAACTTGTAAATAAAATTTTAACGAGTAAGATTAATATAATTGGCACAAGAATACATGGGGGAGTTATCAGGTTTCTTTCCAAGCAGGGTAGGATGTGAAGCATCCAAACAGGAACAGTAGCATAATCAATGACAGTTACAGCTGGCACATACACCTTCTGAAGTTCAAGTTATGAGGTCAAACTTGTTTTCATTCACCCAGAAAACTCAGTGGGGATGTAACGACTACTACAGTAAGGTAGAAAAATTAACTGGTGCTTGAAAGGATTATTGCTCCTGTCGTTCGTCACAGGATAATTATGCTTTTGTGCATTGCTCAGAGTTTAGGATCTCCAATAATTACAACAGGCTCGTCAGGAACTCTATGTTTTGAAGTTCGAGAGAAGCACTCTGCAGAAAGCAGTTTAGAATATATTTAACTGCACTAACAATATTTATAGCAAAAATTACCCAGTAGTTACCTAATTAATATATCTCTGTTTTCTTTTATGCATGGTTTGCTTGTCTGCATGTTGAGGTTTGCCTTCACTGAGGAGCTGCTGGATTTGGAATCACTCCAGTTTGAAAGATTACAGGCTTGAAGATCAGTCTGAACTTCATAACTTTAATAAAAGGAAACTCACTTTTCAGTCTGTAACACAAGTGTCTCTAGCCCCAAACAAAAGCAATTGATTCTTAACAGCTTTGTAAAGTGGACAGAAAAGCCATTGAGTCACATCAGATCTAAGGCAATGGTGTACCACTGTCTTCTGAGGGCAACTAAGGGTGGTGAAGTGTAAGTGTTGCCCAGTGATATCTATATCCTGACAACGAACAAAAAACAACACCAGGATAAATGAACCAGAATGATCACAGTGTTACACGGAGCTTTACACCAAAATAATCTGATGTTATTGGAATTTTGTTCAGCAGCATATAAGAGCCCTGCATTTGTCTGAATTGGAGCAAGGTTGCTTCAGATGAAACCTCAATCTTTTTCTGCAAGGTTATGAGAATAAAGCTTCCTTTTGCCAGATTGCTTCAAAATAAACACATGATAGATGCAGGACAATGTATAGAAGCTCCTAAAAAGAACAGGATGAAGCTGATAAGTAGCATCTAATATTTGTTTCACTAAAATTGCACACAATGAGCATCTTTAACAAGAGGTAGTATAACAATCCTACCATTGAATTTCAAGGTCCTGCAGAATAGGCATCCTGGGAGTTATTATTCACCAGGAACTCCTCTGGACTCTGCAATTTAGTAGATACAAAGGGCACAAAAGCAGGTGGGTATCCTGTGGGGCAAGTGACTCACCCAAGATCTAATGGTCTTTCCAGCATCTGCAAATCAGGATTGTAATGGAATGCTGTCTACTTATCTAGGTGTGTACAGTTCCAACAACACCCAAGAAACTTCACATAATGTTGGGTAAAGCAGCCCAATTTATAACAGGCACATGGGAACACTATAACTTCTATGCCTCCCTCTAGATTTGGAAATGCATCACCAGTCCTTCATCTTTGCTAAATCCAAATCCTGGAATTGCCTCCCAACAACAGAATTGAAGTCCCTGCACGAGGAGGATTGCGCAATATAACTCACAGCCACTTTCTCAAAGGCAGTTAGGGATGGGTAATAAATTGTTGCCTTGTCAGTAATGCCCAGATCCTGACAGATTAACATAAAAATAATGCAGAACCATTTAAATGGCTGTTACCTCAGGAATGTTGTCTGTTAATATGCACACAGTAAGGGCTTGTGAGTAGCAATAAGCATACCATTTGAGCTATTCTCCTTTAACCAAGTTCCAGTCAAGAAGGCACTAAGCGGTGCTCTCCGTTAAGGTTGCAGCTTAGACAGCGGGTTTTTTAAGGGTTTTTTTTTAAAGATTCATAGCGATAGATTTGGGGACAAAGTGGAAATTGAGGGGTCAAGTTAGAATTTAGGGACAGGGATATGGGGGAATTAGAGGACAGACTGAAGTCTAAGCCTCTGAATCCACATTTGAAGGCCAACTACGTGAACATTGGATGTTGGGCTGGTAGCCCAGTGAGGATGAGGGCTGGTACCCTGCCCACAGGTCTAAGAGTTATCCCATCATTGGCGAACCCAGAGTTCAAGGCCTATTGTTCAGGATACTCATCCAGAGTCTTCATTCATTGTCAACGGTGAGTCCTGAGTCAATATCAAAGATTGAAGTCTGAAGGCCGATTCGAAGTCTAGAACGAAGCCCAAAAGTCAGTCGGAAATCCAGAAATCGAGGGCCAAATGCTAGAGGTCTAAGTCTGCAAGTCCGCTGGGAAAATCAGAAGCCCAACATTTGCAAATCTATGAGTCCACTGGGGAAGTCAAAGGCCCAATGTCTGCAAATCCACGAGTCCACTGGGGAAGTCAAAAGCCCAATATCTGCAAATCCACGAGTCCACTGGGAAGTCAAAAGCCCAATATCTGCAAATCTACGAGTCCACTGCGGAAGTCAAAGGCCCAATGTCTGCAAATCCACGAGTCCACTGGGGAAGTCAAAAGCCCAGTATCTGCAAATCCACGAGTCCACTGGGGAAGTCAAAAGCCCAATATCTGCAAATCTACGAGTCCACTGGGGAAGTCAAAGGTTCAATGTCTGCAAATCCACGAGTCCGCTGGAGGCTTGAGGCCGAAAATGTCTTGGATTAGAGGACTGTATATGTGCTTTAGGAGGGAGGAACAGGGCTTCTTTCGATGCTATTGCTTTGTTGTTTGGTATATTCGGTTTTGTTGTGTTCTGCTGAGCATAGTGGGTATGCTATACTGATGTTGGAATGTGTGGCAACACTTGCAGGCTGCCCCCAGCACATGCTTGGCTGTCTTGATTGTGAACACAATGAGAGCTTCTCTGTAATCCATTGGGATGGTTCTTTGAAATCTTTTCGAACCACTCAGGAGGATAAAGTGACTTTGGTTTAATGTCTCAGATGAAATACATCAGCTAAGAAGCACAGCGCTCACTCGGTGTACAGAGGGAAAACACGGAGCCACTGAATGGAGAAAACAGCAGTTACTGAATATCACAATGGAGTTTCAACCTGAATGTTCTGCTAAAGAACCTAGAATGGATCTTGAACTTACAACCTCTCTCTGAATTAAAGTTGAGCTTCAAATAAACATTATAAACTCCAAGAGAATTAAATAATAAAATTACAGCAGCATTTGAAATTGTATCTTCACTCCTCCCACCTGCAAGACAAAAGCAAACACTCATCCCATTGCTTTTTTAAGCTATGCACTTCACACAGTATTATTATTGCCATTGATAACTACAATTGGCTTTGGGATAACAAGTCAGCAACTTATTTAATTTTGCTGTCCAGCTCCACTCCATTCAGAGGATACCCAGCCTTTGCTGGTGACCTCCTTAAAACAGCCTGGCAAAATCAGCTTTATACAGGTAGCTCTACATAACACACCCAGTGGCACAGATTCACCTCATGAGCAAGCCCCTGAGTCATTGCATTTGGATGAAACTTTATAATGAAGGAAACAGTCCCTTACTGCTTCTCTTAATTACAAAATCTACCACTATTACATATTAAAACCCTAATACATATTTCACTCCTTTTCCTCTTTCCTATTCCCTCAGTCCAACCCACTCGAGTCCAAAACTTACATTTTCAATTGTCTAACATCACATTCCGACAACACGAGAAATGTAATATAGATCAGAAGGGAAGTGTTCAAACCAAGGACTATGGGCCAATAATATATCAATTTGCAGAGGCAAGTGACTGATGAAATGTAGCATGTTATATCTTCCAAGATAGTCAATGAACTAGTTGTCACTTTATTCCTGATAACATCACACACAAGCAATTCAGTGGTCGCTTCCTCGTGATCCATGACCTGTCAATTTCCAACAGCCAGTGTTAAGCGAGAAAGGTTTGCCAAACATTTTTCTGAGAGAACAAGGGCTTTCTTTAAAAGGAAGCAGTCAAAACAGAGGAGGAAATGTTATTTCCAACTCTATAACAATGCTCCCCTTCTTCCCATTTTTGACACGCCTCAAACTTATATAAAACAACAAAGAAATAATAGAGCCTCATTTATTCGCTGCCGATTTCTATAATTAAACCTCTGTCTCATATTTTCACTCTCCAAAATGTAATGAGGTTTAGGTCTACATGTTCTACAACAGCGGTCCCCAACCACCGGGCCGCAAGGAAATTATATGATTTGGCGATATGAAACGATACCAGTCAGCTGCACCTTTCCTCATTCCCTGTCACGCACTGTTGAACTTGAACACCCCCGGTCGGCCGGTCCGCAAGAATATTGTCAATATTAAACCGGTCCGCGGTGCAAAAAAGGTTGGCGACTCCTGTTCTACAAGACCAGAGGCACTAACAGCTGTGTAGCTGGGCTGACCTAACCTTTAAAAATTTCCCCGGACAAAGAATCGTGCCAAGATTGGAAACACTAAACCTCCAGGTAGTGGCAATGAGTTGGTGTGCATCACAGATCTCAAAGATACCTGCCCACTTACTCACTTTACAAGGGAGTGAAGTCATCAAACAGCCTATGGGGCCAATTGCACAGAAGAATTCTCACACAGCTGACCAAGCTCTTGCTTATAAGTTCATCTCTGGTCACTATTGTTAAAAACAATTTATAGTTGTACCAGCATATTGCACTCTGGCTCCAAAATCTATTCCTCTCCCTTCAATGTGATGAACTTCTGAGGATGAGAACAAATTGCTGACCCGGTTCTGCTGCACTTCAAATGTAACTGACCAAAAAGATTAAGGCAACACATGGGATTAATGCAAAAGGTAAACAGTAACTTTTTTAAAAAAAAGTAGTAAATCAAAAATTGCAACTTCCCCCCCCCCGATTACTTAGTCATTTACATAATTTTAACACAAGTCGGAGAGCATGACACTACAGACAAAATCAATTTCTCAGGCTGAGGAAAATCAGAATCAAAATCAGGTTTATTATTACCAGCATATATCATGACATTTGTTACTTAGCAGCAGCAGTATATTGCAATTCATAGCAATAAAATTATAAATTATAATAAGTATATGTACTGAGGAAGTGTTCATTGCCCACTCAGAAATCTGATGGCAGAGGGGAAGAAGCTGTTCCTGTAACATTGTGTGTGTGTCTTTAGGCTCCTATACCTCCTCCTTGATGATAGCAAGGAGAAGAAGGCATGTCTTTTGAAGATATCGTTGATGCTGGGTGGGCTAGTGCTCAAGATGAAACTGACTGAGTTTACAACTTTCCGCATCATTTTTCCGATCCTTTGCAGTGATCCCTCCATACCAGAGAGCGAGTCATCGGTGACATACCAATTCGCCACAAATTCGTAACAGTGTTAACTGAGGAGATGTTATTTCCAATCTACACACTATGGTCTTCACCTTTCCTGCCTATCCCCTCCCCCACCCCTTTATCTTTCCCCTTACTGGTTTTTCACCTGGAACCTACCAGCCTTCTTCTTCCCACCCTCCCCCCACCTTCCTTAAAGGGCCTCTGCCCCTTCCCTCTTCAGTCCTGATGAAGGGTTCCGGCCCAAAACGTTGACTGATCGTTTCCACGGATGCTGCCCAACCTGCCGAGTTCCTCCAGGGTGTTGTGAGTGTTGCTTTGACCTCAGCATCTGCAGAGTATTTTGTGTTTGTGGTGATAGGTAAATTGCTGTGGGCCCAGGTCCTTGCTGAGACAGGAGTAGATGCTAGCAATGATCAACCCCTTCAAAGCACATCATCACAGTAGACGTGAATATCACTGAAAAACAGTAACTGAGATGAATCATCCTGCTCTTCTTGGGAATTGGTATGATTGTCACCCTTTTGAAGCAGGTAGGAACCTATGGCTGCAGCAGTGAAAGACTGAAGATGCCCTTCTGCCAGTTGGTTGGCACAGGTTTTCAGAGGCCTACCAGGTACACTATCAGGACATGATGTCTTGTGAGATTTCATCCTCTTGAAAGATGCTCTGACATTGGCTTCCAAGACAGAGATCACAGGGCCACCGGATACTGCAGGGATTCGCATAGATGTAGTTTTATTCTCCCTTTCAAAGCATACATAAAAGGCATTGAGCTCATCAGGGAGTGAATCGCCACTGCCATTCACTTTGCAGGAGGTAGTGGCCTGCAAGCTCTCCAGCATAAACTGAGACACTCGCCTCTCCGTCTCTCCCCCCACCCCCTGGACATTCTCCCGTTGCAGTTAGATTGAAGTTATTCATTCTTTGTCTGTGTCATGTGTTGCTTATAGCAAAGTTGCAGGGCTTTTTAATGAAGAGAAACACAGGTGACATTTTTAGTTCACTTACGGCAATGAAGCAATCAAACAGAATTCATCAGTTTTTCATAGATTCTATTGTATTTCTTTGTTTAACTTTGAATGCCTGCAAGAAAATGAATCTCAAGGTGATATCCTCTGTGAGGATCATCAGGTTAATGTGTTGGAGAAGGTGCGAGTTTCTGAGATCCTGACAGTGATACCACCTGCCATTTAGACATCTGACCTTTAGCTCGAGGAAGGGTCACCCATGGCAGTAAGGTCAGGGCAAAGGCTCCAGACAAAGAGCGATCCAACCAAGACTTCAATGGTGGAGCTGGGAGAAGATGATGTCACATCACAATGGCAGTGAAAGTCGAGGAAGACTGCAGCAATGATGGGTTCCCAGTCATCTCGCATTCCATGCAACTGGACTCTGATCCTAATCTGTCAAGGACCTTGTGGTGACTACCCCTGAATCAGCCTCACCACCATAGTTCCCCCTAAGATGTGCGCGCGCACGTTTTTCAAGCAGTGCACAAAGGAAATTAACGTGTGCATAAAAGGTTAGTTACCTAAAATAATGTAGTAGTTAATAATTGTACTTATTGAAAATAATCTTTTAGCTAACTGTTTCTGTTAACTAGTTAGTCGGTTTTTCAAATACCACAACGCACGTCACTAATTTACGCCACCTCGCCTTTCCTTTTCTGGTTTGTACAGCTGCATCACGGCAGCAGCCATGTTTGGCGGACAGTGTTCATATTGTAAAGTTCACAAAGATCTGTTTCAAATCCTGTAGATAGCTTACTAAGTCTTTATTGAAAAAAGTATTGATTCACGATGTCAAATTCAAAAGAAGCGAAGGGCGTGAAGCGCAAAAGAACTGCAAATTTGTTTAAAGTTGAATGGTTTAACAAAAGAGTAGAAACTGCTACACCGAAAGCTCATGAGGTCATGAACGTTCAGCTAAGAGAAATATTTATGTTTGATTCAGAAAATGGAGTTATCTGCTTGTATTGTTGTGTTGCGAAAGTTGCTGGAGAATTTGCTAGTGGAAAGAAGTGGGATGATATTTGGAAACTTTACTTTTTGAAGCATCTTTTTGCAAGTAAATTGCATTTGGACGGTGTGCAAAAGCTCAGGCAACAGAACTCATCATTATCTGTTACAAGAGCGCTACGCATGTTATGGTTGAGTGCAGATGAGTGAGAGTGAAAACGATCAAACCCAGAGGAGATTAAAGTTGAGGTACAAGAATGGTCAGCTTTTGACTTCTACGCAATTGCAGATTGTGACTTCACATTTGGCGATGAACAAGTTAATGCCTTATGTCTAAAATATCATGATTTTCAAGCTTAAAATACTGTAATAGTAAGACAGTTTAATGATTTCAAATTTTCCATGCAAGAAAAAATTAAATCCAAACTGATTTCAAACTTTGCTCAAATGGTGGTATTTGTACTTCAAAATGAACAGTTTTGCGACCTTGCACAGTTGATGGACATTGGCGGAAACTTTCTTGCGTCTAGTGCTGACTGTGAGCGAGGTTTTAGCCTAATGAATCAACACAAAAACAAGCTGAGAAACTGTTTAGGTGAATGTCATTTGGATATGTTAATAAGAATCGAAAGCTATCAATTGGATGGAAGTTCTATTAGTCTAGATGCAGTTTACAAAGAATGGGTAAATGCCAAAGACAGGAGAGAGAAAAAATAACTGAGTGACTTAAATATGTGTTATTTAGTTGTTATTCTGTGCAGTTTTATGTCAAATATTTTGTAAACCTACATGAACTGTGCCATGTGTGCATTTAGTGCGCACATACTTTTGTCACAGGAAAAAAAATTGCACAACATAAGATTTTTGCACACACAGACTACCAAAAATAGAGGGAACATTGCTCACCACATCAAACAAATTCATGTATTGGTGTTCTTCATTAAGAGAATCAACTGTAACATTTCAGATATATGGATCCAGGATTGACCTCTTACTACCACCTGAGGACCCACAACATCATACTCAACTCAAATGATTGCACTGCTCACATGACTGAACATAATTTGATAATAAATATACTTTGAAATTTTTGAATGAGAAGAGTGAGAAAACAGGTTAGGTTTAGATGGGGGAGAAATAAGCAAAATGAAAGAAACAACTTTAAAGGATGTATTGATTTGGATTTCCAGTATCTGCAGAATCTCTTGTGTTTGTGGCTTTTTAAGGTGAGAGTTTTAAGGTGGATTGCCCCGCTGATCCCAAAGTTTACAGACCCAACTGGCTGATAGATTAATGAGGGAAGTTGGAAAGAGAATAAATAAACACAGGACTTGTAAAGCTGTGAAATGCGGCTCAGGGCTGTTGATGAAAACCAAAAGAATGTTGGTAAAGTTCTGCACATCAGAAATCTCCAATGGAGAGACAGATCTAGACAACCTTACAGCAGGAATGGCCAACCAGAAGCTGCAAGTTACATACTTATCCGTGTAAGCGGAACAAGTGCTACACATGCCCTTACACTTCCTCCCTTACCACCATTCAGGGCCCCAAACAGTCCTTCCAGGTGAGGCAACACTTCACTTGTGAGTCGACTGGGGTGATATACTGCGTCCGGTGCTCCCGATGTGGCCCTTTATATATTGGCGAGACCCGACGCAGACTGGGAGACCGCTTTGCTGAACATCTACGCTCTGTCCGCCAGAGAAAGCAGGATTTCCCAGTGGCCACACATTTTAATTCCACATCCCATTCCCATTCTGACATGTCTATCCACGGCCTCCTCTACTGTAAAGATGAAGCCACACTCAGGTTGGAGGAACAACACCTTATATTCCGTCTGGGTAGCCTCCAACCTGATGGCATGAACATCGACTTCTCTAACTTCCACTAAGGCCCCACCTCCCCCTCGTATCCCATCTGTTACTCATTTTCATGCACACATTCTTTCTCTCACTCTCCTTTTTCTCCCTCTGTCCCTCTGAATATACCTCTTGCCCATCCTCTGGGTCCCCCCTCCCCTCCTTGTCTTTCTTCCCGGACCTCCTGTCCCATGATCCTCTCGTATCCCCTTTTGCCTATCACCTGTCCAGCTCTTGGCTCTATCCCTCCCCCTCCTGTCTTCTCCTATCATTTTGGATCTCCCCCTCCCCCTCCATCTTTCAAATCCCTTACTCACTCTTCCTTCAGTTAGTCCTGACGAAGGGTCTCGGCCTAAAACGTCGACTGCACCTCTTCCTACAGATGCTGCTTGGCCTGCTGCGTTCACCAGCAACTTTGATGTGTGTCGCTTGAATTTCCAGCATCTGCAGAATACCTGTTGTTTGAGTTACATACAATTGCTCAATTTCACATTGAGGCCCAATTACTGCAGTGCGCCCAGACAGAAGACGAGTTGCTATTCCACAAGTTTACATTGGATCTTACTGGATCAGTGCAGAGGCTACAGAAGGTTGCAGGTGGAGAATTAAAGTGACAAGACATTTCTAAGCTTAGGATCAATACTTAATACAGTATGTGGTGTAGATGCTCTGTAAAGTGGTCAGTCTGCCTCCACTTGGTTTCCACTGTAGAGGAGAACACATCCTGAGAGCAGAATACCATACACTAGATCCAAAAAAATGCAGTAAATAACCATTTCACCTTTAAGAACTGTTTAAGTCCCTCGGAGGTGGGAAGGAATTAGTAAATAGCATGTGAGGCATTTGGAGGGCTATGAACCAAACACAAGCAGCAGGGTCTAATAGGGAGGATGATTCCACGGTCAGCATGGACTCGTTAGGATGAAACGTTCGTTTTTGTTCCAAGTTCCAAGTAAATTTATTATCTAAGTACATATATGTCTCCATATATGGTAAAACCTTGCGATTCATTTTCTTGCAGATATACACAGTAAATTCAAGAAACACATTAGAATCAATTAAAGACCACATCCAGTGGGATGGACAAACAACCAATGTGTAAAAGATGACAAACTATGTAAATAAAAAAGAAAACAAAATAATAATAAATTAATAAGCAAAAAATATCAAGAACATGAGACGACAGGTCCTTGAAGGTGAGTCCATAGGTTGTAGGAACAGTTCAGTGATGGAATGAGTGAAGTTATCCCCTCTGGTTCAAAAGCCTGATGGTTGAGGGGTAATGACTGTTCCTGAACCCTATGGTGTCAGTCTGGAGGCTCCAGCACCTTCTTCCTGCTGGCAGCAGCGAGAAGAAAGCATGGCCTGGGTGCTGGGCGTCTTTGATGATGGATGCTGCTTTCCTGCAACAGCACTCAGTGTAAACATGCTCAATGGTGGGAAAGGCTTTACCAATGATGGACTGGGCCATATCCATGACCTTCTTAGGATTTTCCATTCAAGGGCATTGGTGTTTTCATACCAGGCTGCGATGCAACTAGTCAATATACTCTCCACATCTACAGAAGTTTGTTGATGTTTTAGATGTCATGCCAAATCTTTGCAAACTTCTCAGAAGTAGAGCTGTTGGCGTGCTTTCTTTGTAATTCCACTTACATGTTGGACTCAGGAAAGATCCTCTGAAATAATAACACTGAAGAATTTAAAGTTGTTGCCCCTCTCTACCTCTGATTCCCTAATGAGGAGTGGCTCATGGACCTCTGGTTTCTTTCATCTAAACTCAATAATCAGCTCATTAGTTTTGCTGACATTGAGTGAAAAATTGTTGTTGTGGCACCACTCAGCTCTGTCCTATATGCTGATTCATCACCACTTTTGATTTGGCCAGCAATAATGCTGTCATCAGCAAACTTAAATATGGCATTGGAGCTGTGCTTAGCCTCACAGTCATAGGTGTCAAGCAATTAGAGCAGAGGGCTAAGCACACAGCCTTGTGCTGCACCTGTGCTGATGGAAACTGTGGTGGAGATGTTGCTGCCAATCCAAACTGATTGTGGTCTGCAGCTGAGGAAACAAGGATCCAATTGCACAGGGAGGTATTGAGGCCAAGGTCTAGAAGCTATTGATTAGTTTTGAGGAGATGATTGCATTGAATGCTGAGCTATAGCCAAGAAAGGGCATCCTGATCTTTGCTGTCCAGATGTTCCAGGTATTGCATTACTCTATATGATGCCTTTCTTGCAGTTGCACGGAAAGTAACAGTGGAAAGGAAGTATTCTGAGGTGGAGGAGCAGACCAGGAAATCACAAAGGAATAGCTTGTTCAGAATAGTCAAATAAGAACGGGGCAGGAAGGAAATCTGAAGGTGATTAAAACTGAGAAATGAGTTTTAGAAAGCAGAGATAGGTGGGGAGGAAGGTAAGAGCCCGGGGAAGTCCATCCACACGTCCACCAGGAGGAGAGGTTGTGAGAGCAGGATTGTGGGGAATAGATGAGAATTGATTGGTGGAGTTAATGGGGGAAGCCCTGGTTAATTCAATCTCAGAGGAATCTGTTTGGAAACTCCTGCCTTCAGTCCAGGTACAAAGGAGTCAGAGAAACAGGAAGAATGGAATGGAGTCCTCATAGGAAACAAGACGGTTAGAAGTATAATCAATAGGGTCTTAGGAGTCAATGGGCTTGTAATGGATATCAGATGCTAATTTCTTCCTGGAAAAGATGACAGACATTTAGATAGGATGTCTCTGGAACCCTTTCGTTAACTTAAAACCAACTTGCTTTCCCAGTTTCCAGTTCTGATGGAGGGTTCTTTGACCTGAGAAGTTAACTCTGCTTCTCTTTCTACAGATGTAACTGAAGAGCACACAAAGCAGAGAAGCAGCACATCACTAACTGCAGTTTCCAGACTTTCCCCATGAACCAGACAAGTGCAGACAAGGGGAAATGCCAGAGAACAACATTACAGATGTTAGAATCTGAAATAAAAGCTTAAATATTCAGCCTGTGAAGTAGCATTTTGGGGAAATAGAAACCAGTCAACATTGGGAGTTGTGGTCTCTTGTTCCACAGATGCTGATGGACTGGCCGAATTCTTCCATGTTTTGTTTCATTGGAAAAGGTTGTCTATTTTAGAGCAATGAGAGCGAACTCTGCCAATTTCATTGTTATTGTAAACACAAATCCCAGGTTTCAAATCTCTTTAAAAATAGGTGTTACTTTTATTTTATCCTTGCATCAGGTGTGGTACAGATGCCAAAAGCTGAGTGGGCCTATAATTAGCATTTTTACCCTCTTACACTTCTTTCCCCAGATTTCAAGTTATTTAATTCATACATATACAAGAGTTACAACTAATGCTGTACTGTTAAATGGTGCTGATATTTTAGTAATTAATGTGTCTTTATTATTGGTGTTCCCCTAATGATCTGGCAAGTATATAGTTTCAATAAAGATTGGGAAGTCTCGGTGCAAAACTGAATTAGTTGAAACAATTGGCTTCACTGAACTCGTGCTAGGAGGGGCAAGTCAGGAGGAAATCAATCCTGCTGTCTGCTCACAATTGATAACTTCAGTTTACATGAGGTAAAACCAGATGCATTTTGAACATGAAGGGGTGGAAATACATGGTTGCCTGTTGGCGCTAACCTTGCATCTATTGTAATGGTTGCATGTCATGCCATTTCTCTAAAATTTGGTCCCACAGAAGACACTGTCCAGGTTTAAATATGACAATAGTCCCAACTTCACGATCCTCTTCACACCCACAGAAACTTTCCCAACAGGAGTGTATGTCTCTGATTATAAAACTGAGAACAAAGCATACATTAACTTCTGACAAACTGCAAACCACTCCATTTATTACTGTGTGGAGTAATTTAGAGGAATAGTCAGTGCCAAAACAGATTCCCATTGACCTTATCTTTTAATTGACTCTTCCATGTTATTTGCAAGGACACTTTAATGTGATTCCATAGATTACCTCTGGTGAAGTATGAACATTGTGCAAATGCTTTATCATAACATTAGATTAGAAACAAACAAGGACAGGCCTTGATAAAATAAAAATAGTAATCTTTAGTTCTAAGGTGTTATCTTCTGCATTACAAATTCATGTTTGAAAGAAAATACCAATTAGAGATTTTTAATACTAAGTGCTGAATTAAGTGCATGGACCTCACTTTTTGAAAGTGGACAAATATGCTGTGGGTTAAATTTTCCCTAGTAAGTTTAATTGACAGTGATTAAACAAAAATATAATTGTGCAGACATTTAATATACTTGAGCACCAAAAGCATGCTCAGGCATTTTTAATCTGCAGTACAGTAACATTTAAGGGACAACTTTGCCCACTGCAATCAAGGTTTGATTCATTGAATAGATTGTGCGTAAGAACAATGGATCATTTCCTATTAATGCAGTGTGTGTCTGCTTCCATTCAAAAGCTCTTCATGTACTTATAGCAACACACATAAAAAATGCTGGTGAACGCAGGCCAGGCAGCATCTATAGGAAGAGATACAGTCGACGTTTCGGGCCAAGACCCTTTGTCAGGACTAACTGAAAGAAGAGATAGTAAAAGATTTGAAAGTGGGAGGGGGAGGGATGGAGCTAAGAGCTGGAAAGTTGATTGGCAAAAGGGATATAAGAGGATCATGGGACGGGAGGCCTAGGGAGAAAGAAAGGGGGAGGGGGGGAAGCCCAGAGAATGGGCAAGGAGTATGGTGAGAGGGACAGAGGGAGAAAAAGGAGAGAGAGAGAGGAAAAAATAATAATGATAATAAATAAATAATGGATGGGGTATGAATGGGAGGTGGGGCATTAACAGTTCCGTTAATTTAAAATTATGAGGGGGATTGATAGAGTTGACGTGGTTAGACTTTTTCCATTGAGAGTGGGGAAGATTCAAACAAGAGGACATGGGTTGAGAATAAGAGGACAAAAGTTTAGGAGTAACATGAGGGGGAACTTCTTTACTCAGAGAGTGGTAGCTGTGTGGAACGAGATTCCAGCAGAAGTGGTTGAGGCAGGTTCTATGTTGTCGTTTAAAGTTAAGTTGGATCGATATATGGACAGGAAAGGAATGGAGGGTTATGGGCTGAGTGCAGGTTGGTGGGAATAGGATAGGGTAAGAGTTCGGCACGGACTAGAAGGGCCGAGATGGCCTGTTTCCGTGCTGTAATTGTTATATGTTTATATGGTAGGGAAGGAGCAAGCTACTCGAGGAGATTAAAACTTGGCATCCTTTCTATTCTCTCATACACTTAAAAATGAACTCTTGATATACCTCAGCTTGGCACTTTGACTATCTGCACTGTCCCTACAGCTGTAAAACTACATTACTCTGCATTCTGTTTTTCCTTTTTACTATCTTATCATACTTTTGCATAGAATGACCTGTCCAGATGGCAGCAAACAAACTTCTCACTGTATCTCAGTAATAATAAACCGAATTCCAATTCTGTCAGCTTCCCAGTCCTTTGATTTTATTTCACATTAGCCTAGCAGCAATAGTGAATTTCATAGGAAATTCAGCGTTACCTGCCTGGATAGTTCTGAGTTGCACTGACCAAAAGACCAAATGGTATCTAAAAAGAGGCAGACAAGAAAGCATTAAAACTGGAGGACTGAAAGAAAGAGAGTGCAGGCTGAGGACTGCTTCACACAAGCAAAATGTTATATTACAAAATTAAACTGACTGTTGCCTAAACCAGAATCTCTAATATTTAATTGATGTGAAGCACCATTAATCTTGCAATAGTAATTTCATTACAAAAGGACATATGTCAATCAAACACAGAAGGAAATAAATTAAGCTCTTGAATTTTCTATATTTTCCAGCATAGTCGATAAATTGGTTTAAAGTTTCAGTGATGTGTTGGACATGAACGAATGCAGTGATGCACATTACTCTGAATTAAGAGGTGTTCATTGTAGACTATTTTCTAAACAGGGTGTGAATTCAGAAATCGGAGGTGCAAAGGGACTTGGGCGTCCTCGTGTGGGATTTCCTAATGGTTCTCTAGCAGGTTTAGTCAGTGGAAAGGAAGGCAAATGCAACATTGGCATTGATTTCGTGAGAACTAGAACATAAAAACAAGGATGTAATGCTGAAGCTTTATCAGGCTAGACCATATTTGGAGTATTATGAGCAGTCTTCGTCCCCTTACCTAAAAATAATGTGCTGGCACTGGAGAGGATCCAGTGAAGATTCACAAGAATGATCCCAGAAATGAAAGGTTTAACATACGAGGGGTGTTTGTTGGCTCTGAGCCTGTAGTCATTGGAGTTGAGAAGAATGGGGGGGGGGGGGGGATATCTCATTGAAACTTACCAAATATTGATAGGTCTAGATAGATTGGATGTGGAGAGGATGTTTCCAATAGGGGAGGATCTAGAACCAGGCAGCACAGCCTCGGAAAACAAGGATGCTCCTTTAGAACAGAAGGGAATTTCTTTAGCTAGATGGTGCTGAATGCAGAATTCATTGCCACAGATGGCTTTGGAGGCCAATTCATTGGGTATATGTAAAGCGGTGGTAGAGAAGTTCTTGATTAGTAGGGGTGTCAAAGGTTATGGGGAGAACGTAGAACGTGGGGTTGAGAGGAAAAATAAACCAACCACAATTGAATAGTAGAGCAGACTTGATGGCCTGAATAATTTAATTCTGCTCCTTATTTATTTCTCCATCAGGTCAGCCATTGGTCCAGTTCAGCTGCTCCATCCCTACATTAAAATTCTGCCACTGCTCTCAAAGGTACATTGCTAGCACCATTAATCTCTACTGTCTTCATTATCAGACCCAAAGAAAATCTTTTCCAAATTTACACTCACTCAGTGTGCTGCCATGTACAGACACCAAAATCTATCCCATAAAAATTAATCTCAATTTTCCTGTGGTTTCAGAAGTAATCAAGTCAGGATGTTATCTAGTGCCATATGCTGACTACTGACTGCTGGAACACTGCAGTGACCTATCAGCATCCAGGTAGTTCTAATTTAAGAAGTCTCTGAGATAGAAAAGAAGCACTCTCTTCACACACAGGTCTCAGTTATAGGTAAAATATAAAATGCTGGAAGTACTCAGCAGGTCAGGCGGTGTCTGTGGAGAGAGAAATAGAGTTAATATTTCAGGCCTAGCGTGAAGTAATTGATCTGAAGCGCTAACTGGCAGCCGAAAAATTGGAGTAATTAGCTCCTGTGAGATGAAGATATGCTTGTTTCAAGTTTTGCTGTGGGATGTCAGTGCTTACAAAAATGCTCAAACTGCTCCAGTCTTGCAACTCTGCAACTGCACTCCCCTGTTTCTGCTCGCTTTCACTATTTCAATAATTTTCTATAACTAATTGACTAAGTTGCTGTAAACCTGACCTGCTCTTCCTTACTCCAAGATCAATTTAATCCTTCCCTCCAACATAGCCCTCCATTTTTCCTCCCTCTATCGGAAAATCCCTTAAATGTCCCTAACATATCTGACTCTACCATCAAGGCTGACAATGCATTCCATGCACTTACCACTGTGTACTCAGTACGATTACCACTCAGCTCCTCTATATTTTCCTTATGTCCTCTCATATTAGTCATTGTCACACTGGGAAAAAGGCATTGGCTGTCCATTCTATCTATGCTACTTATCAGCTTAGTAAGTCACCTCTATTAATTTATCTCTCATCCTCACTCACTCAAACCCCATAAAATTTTGTTTTGTGAGTGAACTGCAAAGAACCGCACCAGGGAGAGTCATAGAAATAGGCCCACAGTACAGAAATAGGCCCTTAGGCTCAGCTAGTCGATGCAGAACTGTTATTCTACCTAGTTCAATTGGCTAGCACCTGGAATAAAGCCCTCCCATCCATGTAGTTATCCAAACTTCAATTAAATGTTGTAATCAACCCCATACCCACCTCTTCTGCTAGTGGCTTATTCCACACTTGCACCACCCTGAGTAAAATAAAGTTACCCCTCAGGTTCCCCGTAAATATTTCACCTTTCACCTCGTTCTAGTCTCATCCAACCTCAGAAGGAAAAAGACTGCTTGCATTTACCCCAGCTATACCGCTCAATTTTTGATACCCCATCAAGCCCCTCCTCATTCTCCTACAATCCAGGAAACTATACTCCCTTGCCCTATAACTCAGGGATTTAAGTCCCAGCAACATCCTTGTAAATTTTCTCTGTACTCTGTGATATCTTTCCTGTAGGTAGGTGACTGTGGAAATGCACAGAACACTGCAAATTTAGCCTCACCAAAATCTTGTACAATTTCAACATAACATCCAAACAACTATACTCAATACTCTGATTTGTGAAGGCCAATGTGCCAAGAGCTCTTTTTATGACCTTATCTACCTGTGACACCATGTTCAAGGAATTATGGATCTGCATTCCCACATCTGTTTGTTCTACCACTCTCCTCAGTGCCCTCCCATTCATTGATAAAAGTTCTACCCTAGTTTATCCTCCTAAAGTGCAATACATCACACTTATCTGCATTCAGTTCCATCTGCCATATTTCTGTCCATGTTTCCAGCTGCTCCAGATGCTGCAGCAAGCTTTGATAGTCTTACTCACTGTCCAAAATACCCTAATTTTAGTGTCACAAAGTTGCTGATCAAGTTTACCACATTATCAAAGTTCAATGTAAATTTATCACACACAACCCTGACATTCATTTTCTTATGGGCATACACAGTAAATCCAAGAAATTCAATAGAATCAATGAAAGACTGCCTTCAACAAGATGGGCAAACAGCCAGTGTACATAAGATACAAACTGCAAATACAAAAGAATAACAATAAATAAGCAATGAATGTTGAGAACATGAGATGATGAGTCCTTCAAAGTGAACGAAGAGGTTGTGGGAACAGTTCAGTGATGGGGCAAATGAAGTTATCCGCTCTGGTTCAAGAGCATGATGGTTGAGGGGTAATAACTGGTCCTGTACCTGGTGGTTTTGGTCCTGAGGTGACAGTACATTCGTCTTGATGGCAGCTAGGAGTAGAGAGCGTGGTCTGGGTGGTGGGGTCCTGGATGAAGGATGCTGCTTTCCTGCAACAGCGCTCCATGTAGATGTGCTCAGTGCTGGAGAGGGCTTTACCCATGATGGATTGGGCTGTATCCACTACTTTTTGTAGGATTTTCTGTTCAAGTGCAGTGATGTAGCCAGTCAATATACCCTCCAGCACACATCTATACAAACTTGTCAGTTTTCGATGTCATGCTGAACCTTAAACTTTTAAGGAAGTAGAGGCACTGTTGTGTTTTCTTTGTAATGGCATTTACTTGCTGGACACGGGATAGATCCTTTGAAATGAATTTAAAGTTGCTGACCCTCTCCACCTCTGATCCTCCAATCAGAACTGGCTCATGCACCTCCAGATTCCTCCTCCTGAAGATAATAATCAGCTCCTTGGCCTTGCTGACATTGAGTGACAGGTTGTTGTGGTGGCACCACTCTGCTAGATATTCATTCTCCCTCCTGTATGCTGATTGATCACCACCTTTGATTCGGCCAGTGACAATGCTGTCATCAGCAACTTAAGTATAGCACTGGAGCTGTGCTTAGCCTCACAGCTGCAAATATAAATGGAGCAGAGCAGGGGGCTAAGCACACGGCCTTTGGTGCACCTGTGCTGATGGATTTTGTCGGAGATGTTTTTGCCAATCTAAACTGACTGGAGTCTACAGCTGAGGAAATTGAAGATCCAATTGCACAAGGAGGTATTCAGGCCAAATTCTTGAAGCTTATTGATTAGTTTTGAGGGGACGATAGCATTGAATGTCGAGCTGTAGTTGATAAAGAGCATCCTGATGTATGAATCTTTGCTGTCTAGATGTTCCAGGGTTGGTTGAAGAGCCAAGGAAATGATATCTGCTCTGGACTTGTTGTGACGGTAGGCAAATTGGAGCAGATCCAAGTCGTTTCACAGGCAGAAGTTGATCTGTTTCATCAGCAACCTCTCAAAACACTTCATCCCAGTGGGTGTAAGTGCTACTGGATGATGATCCTTGAGGCAAGTTACCACGTTTTTCTTATGCACTGGTATAATTGAAGCCTGCTTGAAGCAGGTAGGTACCTCAGGGCTGCAGAAGCAAAAGGTTAATGGTATCAGTGAACACTCCAGCCAGTTGATCAGCACAGATTTTAGCACTCGGCCAGGTATCCCATCTGGGCTGGATGTTTTCTGTGGGTACACCATCATGAAGGATGCTCTCACATCAGCCTCAGAGTTTGAAATCACAGGGTCATTGGAGGGTGTGAGTGAAGATTCATCCAGTTTTTGACAGACAAGGTGAACATGGGAGGCATTAAGCTCATCCGGGAGTGAAGCCTTGTTGACATCTACGTCGTTTGGTTTCACTTTGTAAAAGGTAATAGCATTCAAACCCTGCCACAGCTGTTGAGCACATTTCAGTGATTCAGTTTTGGTCCAGAATTGTCATTTCGCACATGAGGTGGCTTTCTGCAGATTGTACCTAGACCTCTTAAATCTTCCTTGGTCACTAGACCTGAATGCCACTGATCTGGCCTTTAACAGATTGTGGATCACATGGTGCATCCAGGGCTTCTGGTTGATGAAGACTCTGAATATTTTCTCCCACTAAACCAAAGTTAAATCTAATTTATCACTTCATCCTTAATGTCAAGCAACTGAAACTTCTAGACTAGCCTCCCATGTGAGACTATGTGAAAAAGCCTTACCAAAGTCCATAGAGACAATAGCCACTACCTTTCTTTCAACAACTTTCCTGGTAACCTCTTCAAAAATCTCTACGAGTTTGGTTAGATATGACCTACAACGCCATGTTGACTTTTTCTCTTCAGGCTCTATCTATCCAAATACTTATATATCCTGTCCTTCAGAACATCTTCCAATAATTTACCCATTGCTGATGTCATCAGCCTATAACTTCCCATCTTATTCTTTGAGCTCTTCTTAAACAATGGAACAACATTAACAATCCTCCAATCCTCGGATACCATGCCATGATTTAGAGTGTTTCAGTACCTCTGCCAAGTTCCCTGCAACTTTTGTACATGCCTCCTACAAGGTCCAAGGGGACACATTGGCAGGCCTTGTACACTTATCCACCTTAATTTGCCTCAAGATGGCATGCACCTCCTCTTCTGTAATTCTGATATGTCCATAACCTTGCTACTGTTTTGCCTCAGTTTTATAAACTTTGTGTCCTTCTCCCAAGTAAATACAGATATAAATACACCAATTATGACCTCCCTATCTCTTTCAGCACCATGCACAGATCACCATGTGATCTTCACATGGACCAATTTTGTCTCTTATCCTTTTGCTCTTAATATATCTGCAGAAACTCTTGTGATTCTCCTTCATCTTGTCTGTTAGAGCAGCCTCATGCATTCCTTTAGCACTCCTGATTTCCCTCTTAAGTGCTCTCTTGCATTTTTTTTATATTCTACTGCCTCATTTGTTACTTGCTGCCTGTACTTGCTATTCATCTCCTTCTTCTTAAGCAGGGTCTCAATATTTCCCAGAAACCAATTCCCTAAACCTGTGAGCCTTGCCCTGTATTCTAACAAGAACATATCAACACTGTGCTCTAAATATTTCATTGTTGAAGGCCGCCCACTTAACAGAAAGCAACCTACTCCAATCCATAACTACAGATCCTTCCTGATGCCATCAAAATTGGTCTTTCTCCAATTTTGAATCTCAACCCAAGGACATGTCCTATCTTTCTCCATAATTTTCTAAAACAAACATAATTATAATCACTGGATCAAAAGTGTTACCCTGCACACATTTCTGTCACCTGCCCTGTCTCATTTCCTAATAAAAGATCCAGTATTACACTCTCCCTATTTTTCAATATAAAAATGCTTCTATGTAGAAACATGATTATTTTCATTATGATGGTCAAGTAATCAAGTCAGTTTGATAGTTAATACACCCCCACCTGTCACCCTCCCACTCCTATCCCCTCATTATTTCCCCTATCTCAGAGGTTTTGAGCTCATCAGCTACACTTGTTAACAGACTAAAGAATCTACCCCACCCCTACCTTTGTGCCATCTAGTATTCAACTCTTCATTCCCAAAACATATCTGTAAAAAGTAGCAATACACATCAAAGTTGCTGGTGAACGCAGCGGGCCAGGCAGCATCTCTAGGAAGAGGTACAGTCGACGTTTCGGGCCGAGACCCTGACGAAGGGTCTCGGCCCGAAACGTCGACTGTACCTCTTCCTAGAGATGCTGCCTGGCCCGCTGCGTTCACCAGCAACTTTGATGTGTGTTGCTTGAACTTCCAGCATCTGCAGAATTCCTCGTGTTTACTGTAAAAAGTAGCTAAGCTCGTCTGTTTGGCGCTGAATCCTAGAGGTGAAGCAGCATCAAAACAATACAGCAAATTATATATAAATAAACAACAGAGAAATAATTCCCAGGCAACATTTAAATAGCATTTAGAACACCCTTTAAAACTTTTTAGCTTTTCTCTGAATATAGTGGACATGTTTGCACAATTAAAAATCCATCAAAGCCTGCCTAATTTATTTAAAAAGCCTCAGTGGTTGATTAATAGAGGTTAATAGAATTAACCTTCCATAGACTTCGAACCTTCTCCAGTTCTCATTACGATAGATTTTGTATAGAGTTTTCTTAATTTGAAACACATTATTTTCACTTAATTTTCAATAGGAATTGTCCTTCCCAGGACAATTCCTACTCCGCAGTTGACCACTGTTCCTGCCTGCATTCCTCAACAATTTGTATCATACCTAGCCCTGCTGATTACTGATTTGGCTCAGTGCCATTCTTTCATGCCATTCCACACTTCCTTCTCTTGGTACCATGCAACTCTCCACCAGAACACCAGCCACATCCTGTTGACAAATTTTATCAACACTACCATTAAACTGGCCCATAATTGTTTATAAGTTATGTTTTGTTTTGGAAATGCTGTTTATATGAATGAAGCTATGTGCCTGTGATGCTACCGAAAGCTAGCTTTACATTGCACCTGTGCAAATATGTACTTGAGCATATGGCAATAAAATAGACTTTGACAACTACTCCACTGCAAATGCTTCTCTGTCATCACGTTTATACTTCTTCCCATTTCCTATACTATTGAAAGTTCTTGTTCCACCAATGAGAGAAGAGAGAAGATTTTTAAAAGGCAGAAAGAAGCATTTGTTATTTGAATAATATTTTGGTTTCCCGAGTACCAACATTTCATTCAAGTGTTTGTAACACACATGAGCAGCTGAATAGCAGGTTGTCCACCATTAAGTACAGAATGATAGATTTCTGTGTATTGAGAGAGACAGGAGGAAAATGATATTGATGTAAAAGATCAGTCACGATCATATGGGACAGTGGAGCAGCTACAAGGGGCCAAATGGCCTGCACCTGCTTCTACTTGCTGTGTTCTTCTGAGCTTATCATGGTCAGCTAAGGACTCAACGCAACAACATTCTGCCTTTGCAGGGATTGCAGTAGAGATGAGTCAGTCATCCATCTCCTTCAGGGAGGGACTAGAACGAAAGGTGGAATGTTTACGGGGATCCTGAGGGGTGGTCTGAGTGTGGAATGCATTGCTTGCGGAAGTGGTGGATGTGAGTTTGGTTGCAATATTTAAGAGAAGGGTGGATTAGTACATGGATGGGTGGGGTACCGATGGCCGTGGTTGAGGTGTGGGTTGACAGAGTGACAGCTTGGCATGGACGAGATGTGCCAAAGAGCCTGCTCCTGTGCTGCAGTGCCCTATGTCAGACTGTATGTAAAAGAAAAAATTATTGAGGACACGTTAACACAATGTGAGATTGTCCACAAGAGGAATTTTCTGTCCTGCACAGCGAGTAGTAATTTATGAATGGACGGCATATTTATTTTTATTTATTGATTTATTTAGAGGTGCAGTGTGCCTACGAGCCACACTGCATGGCAAACCTTGAGCACCCCGATTTATCCCTAACCTAATCACGGGACAATTTACAATAACTAATTAACCTACCCAGTATGTTTTTGGACTCTGCAATGAAACTGGAGCACCTGGAGAAAACCTATGCATTCCATGGGGAGGACGTACAGAGACACCTACCTCACAGACGATGCTAGGATTGAGCTCAACTCAGATGCCCGAGCTGTAATAGCATCACGCTAACCACTATGCCACTGTGATACAATTAATTTGCAGTTTTTATGAATAAAGAATATTTTTTGAAAAATGGAGCTCATCACAGTTAACCACAATTTTACCTATTGTCTTTTCCAGGAGGATTCAACCTCCCTGAAGCACATTAGAAATTCAGAAGCTGCCAAACACAGGTGCTTCTCCCCGTCAATATTAAAATAATACAGGCATGTGACTGAATCCCAAGTAAGAAGGTAAGTATGCAAAGCTGGATGGCATTAAGGAGTAACAAGACTCACTAATTATTTTCTCTACCCCTCACCATGCCCCATCCTCCACACACACTCTCTAGCCTGGAGATCATGAAGACAGAATAAATAACCTCTGAAATCATATAATTCAATATAGGGGAAAGAGCAAACTTGTGATTTTCTCAACAGAATGAAATTCAGTCACTTAACAGATGTTGTGTTTACCTGTTGAGCATCTTGCAGCTTCCTTTTGGCTTTGAATGAAAATTTTTACCTTATTTTTCAGTCTACACAATTTTTCACAACCTTATAAACCTCTGCACCATTTGTTGCACAGGTCTGGCATGTTCAGGCAGTGAGTAGTTTTCAGAAAGGATAGTGATTCACATGCTCCTGTCTACATCAAGCTCCTTGGTGTGAACATCACCAACAGCACATCCTGGTTCTACCATATAATTTCATGACTGAGAAAGCTGATCAACGTACCTGCTTCCTCAGGAGCTAAAGAAATTCAGCATGTCCCCATCAACTCTTAACAATTTTTAATCACCGTAGAAAGCCTGGTGGCATAACAGCTTGGTATGGCAGCTACACTATAAATGACCACAGAAAACTGCAGAGAGTTGTGGACACAGTTCAGCATATCACAGTAACCAGCTCTGCTCTATGGACTCCGTCTAGACTTCTTGCTGCCTCAGCAAAGCTGTCAGTATAATCAAAGCCCTTTCCACCCTGGACATTCCTCTTCTTCTCTCACCCATTGGGCAAAAGATACGAAAGCCTGAATGTACGTACCACCAACTCAAGGACAGCTTCTATCCTACTGTTATCAGACTCTCGAATGGGCTTCTTGTACACTAAGAAGGGGCCATTGATTATGATCTACCTTGTTATGATCTTTGCGCTTTATTCTGCATTGTTATTGCTTTACCTTATTCTAGTTCAATGCACTGTGTTATGATTTGATTTGTATAAACAGTTTTACAAGACAAGTTTTTCACTGTATCATGGTACAAATAACTAATATCAGTTACACTGTACATATTCAGTCTTCAGCCAGGAGTTGCTAATGTTGCTTTACTTTTATTTAACAATATTTGACTCATAATGTAGTCAAGGGCTAAGTCAAATGCAAAACAGTTGAAGGCATTCAAGTGGTAAACTGATGCCATGAAAGGAAAAGGTGAGAAGTAGGTTACAAGGGATCTGTCCACTAAGAACCATAAACCAACCCAGGAGGTTAATTACCCTGAACAGTTAAGTATCCTCATTACATTATTCATATATTCAAGACCAATTACTTAGCCATAAACCATACATTTTCAGTCCTCAGTTGATCTGATAAATAAGCAAATTTTATAGTAATATACTTGCCTATATTACCTGTTCAGTACTATGCAGTATCCTTTGTGGCAGTTGTTTCCTCTGATCTCTTCGAGGCACCAACTGGTACAGAAATATTTTATGTAGGTATAATAAACAATCTGCTGCAGGAACTCAGTTGGTTGAGCAGTACTGTGATTATGGACGCAGGGCTTTGACCAGTAACGTCAACAATTCCTTTCCTGCCACAGAAACAGGCCCTCTGGCCCAATGATCTACAAACATATGCCAGCCATGATGCCCATCCAGTTAGTCCCAAATTCCTGTGTTTGCCCCATATTTCTCCTGTCTCTCCAAGTACTTATCCAAGTGCTTCTTAAGTAATATTATTGTACCTGCCTCAATCATGTCTTCTGGCAGCTCGTTCCATATAGTCATCAGCATGTGTAAAACAAAAATGCCCCTCCGGTCCCTTTTAAATCTTTGACCTCTTAATCAACGTCATTAAAATTAATCATCTAATTGCTCTCATACAGCCATCTGAGGAGTTTCTGTCATAAGACTTGTACAATTCCTTGGGATGCTGTAAAAAGAAATGCAAGCTAGTAAGAAGTGTTTCTCATATCATTGTTAAACTTTTGTGTCACTGTCAGGTTTACCATCTCAAAGAAACTTCATGCAGCAGAATTTGGAAGGCTGGGCATCAGACACAGTGACCTCTGTACTCTAATTTCTGATGTGCATCCTTGAATCACCAGCCCCACCAGATTCGCCCAACACAAAGAAATGTTGTAATTAATTGTTCATTAAAGACCTTCTCAAAAACTATTAGCAACACCACATTTATTATATTTACAATCATTTTTCTCTATCAGTTACCTAGGTGCTAAAACTTTTAAAATGCCTTTAAAACAGGTGGTGCCAGCCTGGGGTCCACAAACCCCTTGGTTAATGGTAGCAGTCCATGGCATAAAAATGATTTAAAACTATGTTTTCCAGCCATTGTCAGAACCTCTGTTCATTCTGACACACCTTAATGCTTTGCCTGCAATATTTTATCACTTTATTTCTTAGTTTCCTCCAACGTCTCTTGTTATTGTAACAGTTGCAGGACTACAATTTTAGTGACAATTGGCAACTCTTGGGTACCTGGGCCAAATTGCCATTCATTAGATGACAGTGTTGGTTGGTTACTTAATGATGGAAACATTATCAATGAAAGTCATCATCCATCTTAAGGCTAACTAAACCATAAATGACCCCTTCTCCATCTAATTTCTTTCACAAAGCATATCCTTAATATTATTTTTAGTCATTTAGGTGAATGACTGAGCAGTGGGGATAGACTTTACATTACTTTTATTTATTTATCTGGAGATACGACATGGTTACAAGCTCTGCCAGCCCAATGCACCCACACTGCCCAATTATACCCGATTAACCAATTAACTTATTATCCTTTTGAACGTGGAAGGAAATCGGAGCATCTGAAGGAAACCCACACAGTCATGTGAAGACTGTACAAACTCCTTACAGACAGTGGCAGGAATTGAGCTCAGACTGGTGGAGCTAAAATAACATTATGATGACCACTACACTACTGTGCTACCCCAAAAGTCAGACTTGAATACAAATTCATAATAGAAACCATACTACTAACTACCTCATCACTCAGGCAGAGTTAGATGTTGGTGTCGGAGGAGGAACTTTTCCTGATCCATACAGCTCAGTTTTATCCACTCTCCTCCTTTCTAATTAGAATGAATTCTTTCCCATGTCATTTTTTTAAAATAATCTGACCTGTGGAACTATCTCAAAGCTATTTTTGGTAAGGCAGCAAAAGCCCTTTTTTGTACCTTGCATTTCAATTTTTTTTATTCCATCCAACTGTGCAAGTTTCCAAATTCCATTACTGAAGGGATATTTCCTGTCTTCAGCTTCAACTCCTCAATAAACTAGTGGAGTCATCATAATTGATTCATCATCTTCCAAAATAGTGAGGTAAACCAAGCTTTTGTGGGGTTTTGGAGAGCAACAAGTTGCCACCCAATGGACTTGAGCCAAGCCAAATTGTTCAAAGGACCTCAGAAGTAGTTTTCATTGAAAACTCCTTTTCAATTTGTTCTAGGTTACTTTGACCCTGTATGCACAGCCTCAATGGTGCTGAAGTTACAAGCCTAATTACTAATGGATTCTAAATTCATTTCTCTTTAGAGTAACAATAACAATACAAAAGACGTAACCCAGGTGAAATAAAACATAACAAGTAAATAGGAAACATATTACTTAAGTGTCTTGTAATGGCACTTTTTATTACTGTTGCAGGAAGCAATGATCCAACAATGGCTAATCTTGCTCGTTTGTGTATTATCCATCCAAGGACAACTGTAATATCTAAGCATTACCTCATCAGCAGGAATCATCATTGAGAAGTATCAGTAAGAATATCTTGAGGTTTCAAGTAACCTTTGATGGATTTACTTGCAAAATAAAGGCCATTAAGCACAAAAATCCACTTGGCCAACAATAATTTTTCTCCATCTTAATGAATACTAGAATGCTGGCAAAATAACCACAACAAATATTTATAGAGAATAAAAATGAAAGAGAAAATTTCTGAATGCAAATGCGGGAAAGTTAACCGGGCTCATTAAGTGACAGAGATCTCCAACAGGAAGATGCTCTTTTGGTATGCTCATAACATAGATTTCTTAAAGAACATCATCTCAACATTTGGCCAAGAACGCCTCAGAAATCAAAAACAGAGTTGAGAAGAATTTGAAGGGCAAGAATCGGACAAATGGTTCAGCTCTGTGCAGGTAAGAGGCAATCCAATTAATTATTTACATCACAATCAAATGAAATGAACTAAAGTAATTACTTTGTAAACGTTTAAGGTGTTCAAAGCTGCATGAATGATCTGCAGAATAAAACAGAAACCTGATACTTCACTTCTGATCCTCTGCCTATCCCATTCTAGTTATTTTGCCTATTGCCTAATCCATACTTTTGTCCATATCTGATGAGAATTCTCATTCATCCTTTCTAACCTACAAAGGGACATGTTTGCAATTACCAAGTAATGTCATGTGTTGGAAACAAAAGGATTTTAAAGTCTCTTACTTTTTGACAAAACATCAACTCCAAAACTCTCTCTGCCACTCTGTCCTCTCTCTTGCCCAAACTATTCAACCTCAAAAACTGAAACAGATCAAGTTTAGCTAAGATTAATATTAATCTTCATCTTCTCTCCTCCTTGTTACAACGATTGGTCATGATGCTGCTAAGTGAAACTGTTTTCTTCCCTTCTATATGAATTAGTGTCCATAGATTTTTTTGTAGCCCCACTGCTCTCAACTACAAATCCCTTTCACCTCATCCAGGCTCAACCTTTCAAAGTATCCCTTTGAACTTTAAGTTCACTGCATCCCATTCAAAATTTTCACTGTGAGATACTGGTTTGAACAACATACAGTCAGGGCATTATTAATTTATGTTTTTCTTCACAATGATGTTCTTAAATTAATAATGGTGACATTTTGTAAAGAACAGGATACAAGTCAATTACTGAGCAGAGGAACTCCGGGAGAATCAGTGTTCTGGGCTACAGCTTACAACAGGAGTTAAGCGCAGAAAACCAGTAAATGAGAAAGTGAGATTGTAACAATGAAAACAATGTAGTGCAAATGTCTACATTTACTCCTTGGAGAGAAGGAGGATGAGAGGAGACATGATAGAGGTGTACAAGATCATAAGAGGAATAGATAGAGCGGATAGCCAGCGCCTCTTCCCCAGGGCACCACTGCTCAATACAAGAGGACATGGCTTTAAGGTAAGGGGTGGGAAGTTCAAAGGGGATATTAGAGGAAGGTTTTTTACTCAGAGAGTGGTTGGTGCGTGGAATGCACTGCCTGAGTCAGTGGTGGAGGCAGATACACTAGTGAAGTTTAAGAGACTACTAGACAGGTATATGGAGGAATCTAAGGTGAGGGCTTATATGGGAGGCAGGGTTTGAGGGTCGGCACAACATTGTGGGCCGAAGGGCCTGTACTGTGCTGTACTATGTTCTATAAAAGCTGTCTGGGGAAAGGGTGTAGCAAGAGGTGAGATCATGCCATCCACTGGCAATATTAACAGTGTTTTCCTTTTACATTTGAGTATCCCTCAGTATCACTCCACTTTGGGAGAGCTAATCCATAGCTTCTGCTAAATGGCTATTTTCTGAGTTCAATACAATAGGCCTTTCCCAATACTATCGTTTGAATCAGGAATCAAAGGCACCCTCAAAAACAGCAAGAGTAGCTGGATGAAGACAAGAAAATCTGCAGTCGCTGGAAATTTGAGCAACACACTCAAAATGCTGGAGAAACTTAGCAGGCCAGGCAGCATCTATGGAAAAGAGTAACAGTCGACATTTCGGGCCGAGACCCTTCATCAGGACCAAAATGTCGACTGTTTACTCTTTTCCATAGATGCTGCCTGGTCTGCTGAGTTCCTGCAGCATTTTGAGAGAATAGCTGGCTAAAGGTTCAGTAGAGGTTAAGTCAAGTAAATGGAACAGCGAAAACAGGAAAAGCTAGGATAATGAACACTGTAAGAGTGATAGCTTCAAGTGCATTTATGTTAAAGCAAGGAATATAGTGAGTAAGACATTTGAGCCTGAATTAGTTTAAAATAGGTTTAAGATCAAAGGTGAGAGACTTAGAGGGGACATCAGGAGCTGATTCTTCACTTAAAGGGTGGTGTATATTCGGAATGAACTGCCAGGGATAGTGGTTGAGATAGGCACATCAGCAATATTTAAAAGTCATTTAGGCAAGTACATGGATAGGAGAGATCTAGAGGACTATGGGCCAAACACAGACAGACGGGACTAGCTCGCTGGGTGACAGAGTATGGAAACCATGGGTCTAACAGCCCATTTCCATGTTTTATGACTCCTTGACTCTGATATATGGAACTATAATATTGTCGCCATTACAGAAAACTGATTCAGAGAAAAGCAAAACTGGCAGTTCAATATTCCAGGGTACTGATGTTTAAGATGTGGCAGAGAGGGATGTAAAAGCGAAGGGATGATTACTGATTAGGGAGAATGCTACAGTTGCACTAAGAGAGAACATCTTGGAGGAATCATCCAGTGAGGTCATATAGGTAGAATGCAGGAACAAAAAAAGGTTCCATCACTAAGATACTATAGCCCTCTGAATAACTCTCAGGAGCTAGAGGAACAGATATGTGGGCAGATTATGGCAAAAAGTACAAACATGGTTATTGTAGTGGATGATTTTAATTTCCAGCTTTAACTTTCCAAAATGCATCACCTCACACTTGTCCAAGTTAAATTCCACCCACCTTTTTGTAGCCTTCGATAGCCTTCTTCACTGTCCACTTTGCCACCAGTTACAGCGTTGCCTGCAAACTACTTGTTGGCCCTTGTAGATTTGAAATATGTAGGAAAATGTCAAACTTGAATGGGTCAAGGACAGTGGAAGCAGATAGATCAATTGTCTTTGTTTCTGCTGTGTGCTTGGAGATGGAGGCTGCCATTTTGTGGATCTGTTTTTACGTCCTCCATTTTATGTGTTAGTTGCTTGGCTTGATCAGTGAAGACACAGTGATGGTTCATGTAAGCTGCTGGACTGGAGATAATTTCCGAATAAGAAGTTATTTGTGAGATGTTCCTTGATTGGATATAACATCCAGGTTTTTGACTATTGGGTCAGTATCTGTTTTGCATGAATCAAGCTTGTGCTGACTGAGAACAAAGAGCGATGAATTACTGATTGTCACTTGCTGGGAAGAGGGCATTAGTGGATGCTGTCCTGGAGCAGAGCCAATAAAAAGGTGTTGAAGGCCAGACACATGACTTACAGACAATGGTACTGGAATGCTACATTTGAATTGCTAAGAATGAAAACAGAGGTGATCACTAATTGTGCTATCAGCGATAACTCTGGAGAATCACCTACACCAGGGATAGGAAGGAAGGAAGGAAGGAAGGAAGGATCGATCCTCTGACCAATGGAGTTCCCCTATTTCAGAGTTGTAAATTGGAAAGTTATCTGAGTGAGTACTGGCACAGGTAGAACAGTAGAATTCATGTTCTAAGTTGTTGGCCCGGGGTCCTTCCTGTCGTCAGGTGACCAGAACTGAGTACAGTACTCCAAGTGGGGTCTGACCAGGGTCCTATATAGCTGCAACGTTACCTCTCGGCTCTTGAACTCAATCCCACGGTTGATGAAGGCCATTGCACCATATGCCTTCTTAACCACAGAGTCAACCTGCACAGCAACTTTGAGTGTACTATGGACTCAGACCCCAAGATCCCTCTGATCCTCCACACTGCCAAAAGTCTTACCATTAACAGTATATTCTGCCATCATATTCGACCTACCAAAATGAACCACCTCACACTTATCTGGGTTGAACTCCATCTGCCACTTCTCAGCCCAGTTTTGCATCCTGTCAATGTCCCGTTGTAACCTCTGACAGCCCTCCACACTATCCACAACACCCCCAACCTTTGTATCATCAGCAAATTTACTAACCCATCCCTCCGCTTCCTCATCCAGGTCATTTAAAAAAAAATCAAAAAGAGTAGGGGTCCCAGAATAGATCCCTGAGGCACACCACTGGTCATCGGCCTCCATGCAGAATATGACCTGTCTATAACCACTCTTTGCCTTCTGTGGGCAAGCCAGTTCTGGATCCACAAAGCAATGTGCCCTTGGATCCCATGCCCCCTCACTTTCTCAATAAGCCTTGCATGGGGTACCTCATCAAATGCCTTGATAAAATCCATATACACTACATTTACGGCTCCACCTTCATCAATGTGTTTAGTCACATCCTCTTTGAGAAAATAGGTAGATAGACAAAGGAACCCTTATCTAAGAAAAATATGTGCTGGCATTGGAAAAGGTCCAGAGGAGTTTCACAAAAATGAGTCCAGGAATGAAAGGATTAACATATGAGGAGCATATGATAGCTTTGGGCCTGTACTAACTGATGTTTAGAAGAATGAGGGGGGATCTCATTGAAACCTATCACATATTAAAAGGCCTAGATGGAGTGGATGTGGAGAGGATGTTTCCTATAGTGGGAGTCCAGGACCAGATCCCTCAGAATAAAGGGATGTCCATGTAGTCCAGACATGAGGAGGAATTTCTTTAGTCAGAGGGGTGTAAATCTGTGGAACTCATTGCAGAGATGGCTGTGGAGGCCAAGTTACTGAGTATATTTAAAGCAGAGGTTGATAGGTTCTCGATTAGTCTGGGCATCGAAGGAGACGGGAGAATGGAGTTGAGAGGAATAATAAACCAGCCATGATGGAATGGCACAGCAGTCTTGATGGGCTGAATGGCCTAATTCTGCTCCTATGTGTTATGGGCTTATAACAACCTAGGATATATCTGGTCAGGATCTGAGGTTTATCCAGCTGTATGCATTTCAAGATTTGCAACACTTCCCCCTTTGAAATGTTGAAATGCTGCAGGACATCAGTGATTTACTCCCCTGAACTCAGTAGCTGCCAAGTCCTTCTACACAGTGTGTACCAACTAGACACATTTTGTCTTATGCTCTTACTTAAGACTCCTGTAGTTCCACATGTAGATCATCACACTGATCCTCAAGAGAACCAACAGTCTGCATGACTACTGGTTTGCTCTTAGTATACTAGTAAAGTCCTTTCTTGTCGGCCAGGGGTATCCGAGGAGGTGAGTGAAGTCCTTGTACTTGAGAGAGTGTGGTTTAACTCGACATCATTGTCAGCACAGACACAGTGGGCTTATTTCAGTGTTTGAGTTGTTGATTTTGCTGGCTCTCTCACAAGGGTTAAAATAACTGAAGAATGGAAACAGCACAATTAACCAGGAGTAGACCTACCAGAAAAAAATTGTCCTGGGGATATTCCAGCTTTAGGATACTGATTGTTCCAATTGCAACTTCTTATAATTTATACCTCTGTCTTTGGCAGGCATTCATAAATCTCTCTCACAACACCACAAATCCCAGTCATACTGTTCTGAATTCACTATGTGCAAATTAAACAAATCATCCACACCACATACCTTTACTCTAAAATGAATTTCATACCAGAACAAAACAGAATAAATGTGCGCAAATGTGACAGTACAGATTATTTGTCATTACTGCAAATTGGCATACTGTAGCAATAAATGCTGGCAACACAAGAGACTGCAGGCATAAGGAAATTATGCAAAAACACAAGTTCCTGGAAGAAAGCTAGGTGGGTCAGATGGCATCTGTGGCAGCAAAGAGATGGTCAGCAATTTGGGATGAGAAACTGGTGCAAGCTTCTCAAACTAAAACATCTGTTATTCCTTTGCCACCACAGATGCTGCCTAATCCACCAAATTCCTCAAGTTGCCTGTTTCTTGCTGTGATTAAACCTTGGGACAATTGACAATATACAAACCCAAGGGCACATGTGAAAAATGCATCATTTACATTTGTTTGAGATGCACGGCCTGTATAGAAGGACGAAGGAGACCCTTGTTACATGTTCAGTGCAT
This sequence comes from Mobula hypostoma, assembly GCF_963921235.1. Lineage (NCBI taxonomy): Eukaryota > Metazoa > Chordata > Chondrichthyes > Myliobatiformes > Myliobatidae > Mobula > Mobula hypostoma. The sequence goes on along the minus strand of NC_086097.1, from coordinate 163,539,959 downwards.
GTGACAACAGTAATCAAATATCAACATGGTGAAAATTCATAGTTCAAACCAAAATACAAGTAACAGTCACAGAAAACATCGTAAACAATACTACTGAGGGCAGGTGTTTCCGAACTGATACTGTGATTCATAAATATTTTGAATGTGGAAGTCTTTATACACCTTAAACAAATGTGATAGTACAAATCCACCCCCCTCCATTTCATGTTGCAGCATTAATCATTGTATTTAAACCATAGCTGGTTATTTTGGATATGGACACACCTCGTGGTTTAGTTAGCCTGCTCTGCTTTTGTCACCTACTCTCCAGAAGGATATGATATGCTGAAAATTCAGATCTATCACACCATTTATCCCACCACACCAAACCCTGAGCCATTCTTCCTACAGGAAGCCCAAATGAGGTGTAAGTTAGTTACTTAAAGCAAAAAGTATTTGAAAAAACTGTCAAACAGAATCTTATCAAGATCCCTTGTGTCCTGAGCGGGTTGCGGCTTATTCTGTCTGTCGAAAGTCACTTCATTATGATTGGTGAGTTTAGAAACTGCAACTGCTTTTCCCACCCTAGCCACCTGGTGTACAGTTTCAGATATCCTGGGTATAAGACCACCAGACGTAGGAGCAGAACTAGGCCATTTGGGCTATCGAGTCTCGTCATGGCTGATCCCATTTTCCTCTCAGCCCCAAACTCCTGTAATTTCCCTGTATCCCTTCATGCCCTGACCAACAAGAATCTATTAACCGCTGTCTTACCTATACATAAAGATTTGGCCTCGCCAGCTACCTGTAGTGAAGAATTCCACAGATTCACCAGTCTCTGCCTAAAGAAATCCCTCCTCATCTCCATTCAAAAGGGATGCCCCCTCTGGTCTTAGACACTCCCACCTTAGGAAACATACTCTCTACATCAATTCTATCAAGCCCTTTCACCATTCAATAAAATAGCATGTGGGCCTGGTAAGGCTCTGAAAACCTGTGCCAATCAACTGGTGGGAGTATTCAAGGACATTTTCAATCTCTCAGTGCTATGGGTGGAAGTTCCCACTTGGTTCAAAAAGGCAAAAATTATACCAGTGCCTAAGAAGAAAAATGTGAGCTGCCTTAATGACCATTGCCTGGTAGCATTCACATCAACAGTGATGAAATGCTTTGAGAGGTTGGTCATGAACTAGACTGAATTCCTGCCACAGCAAGGACCTGGACCCATTGCAATTTGCCTATCACCACAATAGGTCAATGGCAGATGCAATCTCAGTGGCTCTTCACATGGCTTTAGACCACCTAGACAATACAAACACCTATGTCAGGATGCTGTTCTTCATCTATAGATCAGCATTTAATACCATCATATGCACAATCCTGCAGAACCTGGGCCTCTTTACCTCCCTCTGCAATTGGATCCTCGACTTCCTAACCGGATGACCACAATCTGTGTGGATTGGTGATGACATCTCCTCCTCGCTGACGATCGACACTGGCGTGTGCTTAGCCCACTGCTTCACCCTTTATATACCCATGACTGAGTGACATGGCATAGCTTAAATACCATCGATAGATTTGCTGACGATACAACCATTGTCATCGTTGGTAGAATCTCAGGTGGTGACAAGAGGGCGTACAGGAGTGAGATATGCCAACTAGTGGAATGGTGCCGCAGCAACAACCTGGCACTCAACGTCAGTAAGACAAAAGAGCTGATTGTGGACTTCAGGAAGGGTAAGACGATGGAGCACATACCAATCCTCATAGAGGGATCAGAAGTGGAGAGTGTGAACAGCTTCAAGTTCCTCAGTGTCAAGATCTCTGAGGAATTAATCTGGCCCCAACATATCAATGTAGTCATAAAGAAGGCAAGACATCAGCTGTACTTCATTAGGAATTTGAAGAGATTTGACATGTCAGCAAATACACTCAAAAACTTCGATAGTTGTACTGTGGAGAGTATTCTGACAGGCCGCATCACTGTCTGGTATGGGGGGCTTACTGCACAGGACCGAAAGAAGCTGCAGAATGTTGTTAAGTCTAGTCAGCTCCATCTTGGGCACTAGCCTACAAAGTACCCAGGACATCTTTGGGGAGCAGTGTCTCAGAAAGGCAGCGTCCATTATTAAGGACATCCAGCACCCAGGGCATGCCCTTTTCTCACTGTTACCATCAGATAGGAGATACAGAAGCCTGAAGGCACACACTAGCGATTCAGGAACAGCTTCTTCCCCTCTGCCATCCGATTCCTAAATGGACATTGAAGCTTTGGACACTACTTTTTTTAATATACACTATTTCTGTTTTTTGCACATTTAAAAAAATCTATTTGATATACGTAATTGATATACTTGTTTATTATGTTTTATTTTATTTATTATTATTTTTTTCTCTCTGTTAGATTATGTATTGCATTGAACTGCTGCTGCTAAGTTAACAAATTTCACGTCCAGTGCCGGTGATAATAAACCTGATTCTAATTCTAATGAGTCTGCATGCTTTTAGGCAGAGTACTCTAACACACTGTCATTTACTTTGTGAAAAAGCTTTTCCACATTTTTTTTTGGTTCTTTGCTGCTCACTTAATCTACACCTCCCTTTTATCCTCTGCCTACTTTCTTGATAATGTATATCTCATAAATTTTCTTAGTTGCTTGGAGAAAGGGAGGATCTAAAAGGTTTGTTACATACTTTAATGAACTTTTATTTTTTTTTATTTGTTGAGATACAGCACAGATGTACAGGAGTGAGCTATGCCAACTAGTGGAGTGGTGTCGCAGCAACAACCTGGCACTCAACGTCAGTAAGACAAAAGAGCTGATTGTGGACTTCAGGAAGGGCAAGATGAAGGAACACATACCAATCCTCATAGAGGGATCAGAAGTGGAGAGAGTGAGCAGTTTCAAGCTCCTGGATGTAAAGATCTCTGAGGATCTAACCTGTCCAAACATACCGATGCCATTATAAAGAAGGCAAGATAGTGACTATACTTCAGTAGGAGTTTGAAGAGATTTAGTATGTCAGCAAATACACTCAAAAACTTCTATAGGTGTATGGTGGACAGCATTCTGACAGACTGCATCACTATCTGGTATGGGGGTTGGGGGCCTACTGCATAGGACCGAAAAAAGCTGCAGAGGGTTGTAAATTTAGTTGGTTCCATCTTGAATATGAGCCTACAAAGTACCCAGGACATCATTAGGGAGCGGTGTCTCAGAAAAGCAGCGTCCATTATTAAGGACCTCCAGCACCCAGGGCATGCCCTTTACTCACTGTTACAATCAGGTAGGAGGTACAGAAGCCAGGAGGTACACATTCAGCAATTCAGGAACAGCTTCTTCCCCTCTGCCATCCAATTCCAAAATGGACATTGAACCCATGGACACTACCTCACTTTTTTTAACATATATTATTTCTGTTTTATTGCATGGTTTTCAATCTATTCAATATATGTATACTGTAATTGATTTACTTATTTATTATTATATTATTTCAGGTTTTTTTCCTAGATTATGTATTGCATTGAACTGCTGCTAAGTTAACAAATTTCATGTCACACGCTGGTGATAATAAGCCTGATTCGGATTCTGGATTGGCTTGTTCTCTTCTTCCTTTGCTTCAGGCAAGTGGTGCATGTCACCAATGGGAAGCTAAGCTCTGTGTATGCTTTTAACTAAGTACATTTGTTGAAGCCTCCGTAACTTGGTAAACATGAATGATTAGTCAAATTTTTACTGTTTGTAAATAAATTATTAATGCACCTATTTGAAGTCAGCATGTCCTGTCTCACTTGCCAGACCCGCAAACCTAATTCAACATCACACTCGCTGCTGCGAGCAGGTATGTCTTTTTAAGCATAAGTGCATTTCCTAAAAAGGTTATTTAAAAAAAGAGAACCTCCATATGAGAGATGCAGAGTCCCACGGTGAACAGATAACAGTGCAGGCTTTGGATGTCTTGCTAACTTACTGATGGGTTATGGAATGCCAATAGATTGGTCAGACCAGTTAGATTTCACTGGGGGGTGAAATGGGACTCCACATTGTTTCTATATTTAAATTGATGGGTTTTCCCTGGAGAAAGGATAGCTGGTGGGATGCTTTCTGGCTATTTGCAGTGATTGCAAGACATCAGTATACAGAGTCTGAAGAATGTATTGGAAAAATTAAGTCAGCGCTGTACTGTTCTGAGAAAATCATTGTTGATGGCCCAAACTCGAGCTGCAAACTTAGAGGATAAGAATGTGAGAGGATACGAGATAGCTTGTCAGCTAATGAAGCCACAGCACTTCGAAGTAGCATGCTGAGCTGGTTGGCAGCCCGATCCTGTTAAGGTTCAAGCCTTGATGAGGTGGGGCGATGATCCTCCTGTGGGGTTGGGGGATGGGCTGTCTGACAGGATGATGGAAATGAGAGAGAGAGGGTAGTGTGGACCCCTCAGTTTAATCTGCAAAATCATCACCCTCTCCCCTGCGTGTCCAAAACAGTGCAGGCCAGGCCAGTGATCACACGCTCCCACACCCGCCGTGGACGGCATTGGCCTGCAGCTTCTTCCTTTCAGGAGGGGAAGGATCAGGGATGTGTGGGGGATAGTACAATGGGCACCTTCGAGACAACAGAGCTCAGAGAATTCTCCGCTAAGGAATTAGTGAGTTTAGGAGATAGGTACAGACAGTGGGTTGCAGGGTCTTTGACCATGTGGTTATTGACGATATGGGATAAGGGGGGTACCAGAGGGAGCCTATCTGATAGAGAGGTGGGTGCTTTAGGGAGCCTATCATCCGAACATGTGACCTATAATGCCCTGAGAATGCTGCTTGATTCCCCTGAGCATAATGAATCACTATGGGTTCAATTAACAGCTGCAGTTACATTTCAGATCCTTCTCTCACTGAATGGAATTTGAAACCCCAAGTGCAATGGAGCACATTAGAAGAGGGCACTAAAGTTTTACACTAGTGGGCTCTTAACTCAGAATTATACCACAATAGGGTTAATGAGGACTCCTTATTACATCACGGAAAGGATGCAACTGATATTGGTCCCTTTCACAAGGAGAAGTCTGCGGGGGAATTATCTGGTTTCTCGGGTTTGACATTCTGTTTTGGAGGAGCTGGGAGCGAGTAGTCCATTCCAGCCAAACTCAACCCAGAGTATGGTAACAGCCTTAAGAGGCTTGAGCCTTAATAGCCCTAGTATTGAGGGCTGGTATTTCCTTACATACCATTTATTTAATTGGAAGGTCCTGTTTTCTGAACCTGACAGAGTGTTGGTTATGTGGTATGTTGAGTTCAGGTACAAGGAGCTAGGTGGATGGCAAGGGTGAGCAGGAACAGTATCCTGGGAGGGCTGTCTATGCCAAATGGTGTTGTGAAGATGGGCACTTGCTGGATGCTGGTTGGCACATACTGGATATGCAGTTCCTAGGCCCACCCGTGGTTCTGCAGGTGGTGCGGTTGATATGTGGTGCTGTATGTCTGCCACCCCAGTGTCCTGGATGAGCACATTCCCTGTGCTGGTTGTAAGAGGGCTATCACAAAGGAAGGAAGGTTTTGAATGGTAGCCTTTCTTAGCATGGTATGACTAGACTGTCCCAGGAACTGATTTCAAAGGCCTTAAATTACCTGCTTACACTTGTACTTTTATTTTTCAGGAATGCTGCACCTATTTTCCTGACAGGTTGGAGAACATTACTCACCTGGTTGATCATATCTGAGAGTCAGTGTTTAAAATTAAGTGGGGGACCAGCTCATTAGCTATTACACAGGGTGGGGCTGGTGGCTTTTTAGGGTGCAGGGAGGCTGGTGGACTACTGTAGTACACTAGGAGGTGACTATTGGGTTTACAGTACTGGGTATTGTACTTTTGCGTTTTATATATAGCTTAGTTGGGAGTTCGCAGGAGTCATCCAAGTCCGAGGGTTGGATCATCACAGTCTCAACTTGCGAGGGGTGGAGAGTCCTTTGGTTTATTCCACACGTCGAAAGTCACTTTGACGTGATTGGTTAGATTAGAAACTGCAGCCGCTTTTCCCATTGGTGTCCAGTTTCAAATATCCCGGGTGTAAAATCGCACATGGAAGGGGCTTGCTCTCTTTGTCCTTTATTTAGGGCAAGTGGTAACAAAACCATAGGGAAGGTATGCTCTGCGCATGCTCTTATCTTATTATGTTTGTTGAATATTCAGCTTTGTAGTTTCTATATCTTGTAAATAGATGATTAATATACTTATTCACAGTCCGTGTGTCTGTCTCACTCACCAGACCCTTGAACCTGATTCAACATCACACCTTGTCCATATCACACACTTCCCAAACAAATGTATACCACCACCATGTTCAACCACTATATTCAATAGTACTATAACAACCAGGTAGGTTGAGATGATGCAACTATTCCCAGCACAAGTTACAATCTTACTAATGTAAGGGGGTTTTGATTTTTTATGTTACTGCGGAGGCTAATTAAAATGGCGTCTTTGTTATGTTAATCTGGGGAATACAGCTTTGTTGTGTTAAACGCTGAGAAAGTTTGCACTAGCAGCTTGTTGTGGTTTAGAGGGTGATAAGAAATACGTTATTAACCAATTGGGATAGTTGTTGTGGTTTTGGTGTATTTGAAGATACTGTACGCGCGGGGTTTTGGGGCAGAAGGCGGGAGAGCGAGACAGAGGATGGACGAGGTGCTGTGAGTCTGCTAACGGGGTCGGACCCCGAGCGGGACGTTCGGCGAGGACACGGAGACGGACTCGTGTGGAGCGTCTGGTCGACCACCGTTGTTGGTCCCAGGCGGCCGGTCGAGGGGGTCCGAGGGGGTCGCAGGGTGAAGAAGAAGGTCCTTGAGCTCCAACGGTTTTTGTGCACGAAGAGATTGAACTTTGACAAGTGTGGCGCCTTTTATTTTCCTTTTATATTTTATTCTCTTTTAATTATATAGTTCCAGTAATATCAATAATATGTAAATCATTTAATTGCATCTGGTGTATTGTCTGTTATTTGGGCGGGGTGGGGTACCTCACACAGCATCCACACAAACGAATTATCCAGTTTGGCGGGACCGAGGCTGTTTCCCTAGACAACAGCGAGCCGAGCGACCCTGAGGGTGGCCGGGGGGCTACACTAAGATCATCTTGGAATCATTGGACGTGGTTTTCCAACTGCTGGATTTTGTGATTATTGCACTGAGATATCTGCACAAGTGTAGTCCAAATTAGAAATTCCAAGATGCTCTCAGTAACTGAGTCTCCATCAACATGATGGCATGCACGCATCCTTTGTGGATAGAGTCAGGGAAATCTTTACAACCGATGTGAGATGAAAATATTCATGAAGCAGCATCAGTGATGGTGGAAGCAAAAACATTCATATTTAAAAATGAGTGCTGGCAGAACTTAGTCACATGTTGAGAGCTAGAGAGGAGTCCATCACAATCAGCTGCGCTGCTGAACCTCCTTCTGGACCATTAGTTTCTATCATCCTAACGAGGCTAATCTAAAGCATGTACACATGAAATAAGATAATATATAACAACATGAAAACCCATTTAATTTCACCACCATGGGGTTCAAATAAATGGAGTTTTTAATCACTTTGTATCAAGAAGTAGATACTAAGTCAAACATCAGAACATTAACTAAAAATTTCCAGTATTGAAGCAAACCTGTTGGTATCCATGGATCCATAAAAGGCTTCACTATTGTGTTTACTTGATCCCAGTCAAGGTCGCTGTCTTCAAGCCTTTGGCTGTACCCGCATGCATTGAACGGTTCATCAAAGGAGCAGCTTCCTGTAGAACCAAAACATTTTAAAAATGAACAAAAAGAAATCCATTTCAATTTAGAAAGCATTCATTCATATCTTTTTAGTCAGAGATTTTTTAATTAAAATTCCTTTTCATGAAATGAAACAACTAGGCAGCCGTTCCTTGACTCTGAATAATCTGCACAACTGGAATGCAACAAAAGTCATCTTTAATATATTGCCTCAAACAAGAATACCAATCTTCACACTTTTAAATGTACAGGATTTTCAAGGCCATTGAGATCCTGTCTCAATTAATTTCATGAAACACAGGAGCTGAGTAAAGAAGTTATTACATTTTTTAAATAGGATAAGACAAGACTTGATGTTTATCCATGAAGTGTGAGTATTCGTTCTTACTTTCTAATCACTTGCTCTATTACTTTTTAATTTGTGTCAGTCACCAACACTGAAGTAATAAGAGCAGATCAGAAGGGAGGGATGGATAGACAAGCTGAATAGCTACATCTCTGGCGAAAGGTGTTCTGATCCAAGTCACTGACCTGGATGGTTAACTCTGTTTCTCTTCTCATTAATGTAGTCTTGCCTGCTGGGGTCTCTTTGCATTCTGTTTTTACTTCAGATTACAAGGATCTGCAGTGTTTAGCTTTAGTGCTGCCACTTCACTTATTCATCCTGAATTTAAAGATATCCCAGCTTGTTTGAAGGGACAGAGGAACTGATGGGAATTCCACAGAACACAATCAGATGAGTTTAGTGCAAAATAGGCTCTCCATCACCAACCAGAGTTTAGGGTTAAACGGTCTATTTGTATGTTGTGTGATTTTTCAACTTTTTCACCTTAAAAATTCCATACATTGGTATTGCTAAACTTAATGTAAGCAGTACCACAGTTTCAGGACTGTTATTACAGGCAGCAGTAAAATTACAAACACTAATAACCCCTATTACTTTATCAGCAGATCTAGAAATGTCCTTCAGGCTCCCATCCAACCTTTAAAAAATCAGGAGAAACACTAGAAGTTACTAGATGGATTTAATATTTGCTGAATTGATTACATTATTGTTGGCCAAAGTATAATAGAAGGAAAGGCCATTGGTCAAACTAAATAGTACTGATTAGTATGAATGACCAGAATTCAAAGCAAGAACCACAGGATAACTTCGTAATACATCCTACAAAATGAAACTACGTAGAAGCAGTAAAGAGAGAAAAAAAGAATAGGATAAACATACTCCTTTTGAGACTCTTTATGATTCAACAAAAACAGTCCGAATGGAAGGAACTTAATTATGTGCAAGAAATAGGTAAATTTTCTTGTTCGACATAAGCTGCTACTTAGCAATCATTTAACAACCAAAGGATCAGTTCATGCATTAACATGTTGGAAACATTTACTCCCAGGTACGTATGGCAGTATGGCCAAAGGTTAATGCGCACTCAATTTGTTAACATGTAAACCATTTAAATGACGCTTTTCTTTGCTTGACAGCGTGTACAAGTTTGCAGTTCTTTAATGCTTTGCAGTCCAAAATATGAAGTAAAGTGTTAAGTCTCTGGTGCAACATGCTTCAGGAAACATATTCTGCCTCACTGCATTTGGATGCACCATATCAAGATCTGTTGACAGTTGGCGACTCCAATATAACACTTTGAATCAAATCACAAATTAATTCAGCAAGTAAACCAAAATAGTTAAAGTGCATTTGACTGGTTGATATTTTCAGGTTGTTCAATAACCAAATGGAAATACAGTTCAACAATACTCTTGGCTCTATCAATAATATCCAATGATACTAGCTCATAGGAGCCCAATGCATAAATGCAATCACAAGAAAGGCATGCCAGAATTTTTACTTTCTAAGGAGATTAAGGAGATTTGGCTCATCATCAAACACTCTATAGACGTATTGTTGAAAGTATCCCGACTGGTTCCATCATGGTCTGGTACAGCAATTTGAAAGTGCAAGAATGTAAGAAGCTGCAGAGAGCAGAGACTCACTTAGCCCAATACATCATAGGCACATCCATCCCCATCATTGCTATTATCTATAGAAGGCACCGCCACAGGAAGGCAACATCCATCATCAAAAATCCCAGCCATCTGGCCCATATCATCAACTCATATTCACCTTTGGCCATGAAGTACAGAACCATGAAGTCTCACACTAACAGGTTCAAGAACAGCTACTTCTCTTCAATGGATCTGTTCCTGAACCAACCGGCAAAACCCTAACCACTACAGCTCAGCAACACTACCACCATATTGATGAAATTTGCACTAAAATTGATATTGTGTTTTTTGCTATGTATTTTTATTGTAAAAATTGTGTATAATTTATGTTTTATTTGTGTTTTTTGTAAAAGTTGGTTATATGATGCTATGTGCCTGTGATGCTACTTGCTGTATCATTACACCTGTGCATACATGTACCGTTGCATATGGCGATAAACTCAATTTTGACTTTGACTTTGTGTCTTGCCTCCAAATTCACAAAACTAGAGGGAAAATATATATGCAGCACACATCAAAGTTGCTGGTGAACGCAGCAGGCCAGGCAGCATCTCTAGGAAGAGGTACAGTCGACGTTTCAGGCCGAGACCCTTCGTCAGGACTAACTGAAGGAAGAGCTAGTAAGAGATTTGAAAGTGGGAGGGGGAGGGGGAGATCCAAAATGATAGGAGAAGACAGGAGGGGGAGGGATGGAGCCGAGAGCTGGACAGGTGATTGGCAAAAGGGACATGAGAGGGAAAATATGTATATTGCAATAATTATTTAAAACCTATTATACTTACAAAAATATGCTTGCCACTGAGCAGGCACAGCTTGGAATATTAACGTGAACTATTAAGTTCACTTAATCATTTGCAATCTTACCAAAATTTATTTAGATTCATTGTTATGTTGATTAATTGGCTGATTTGCACTGTTTAAACAGATAGCATCCCAGTAGTTTACCATAGGCAGATGACTGGAGATGTGATGATGGCTCCTTGCAATGGTGTTGGGAAGAACCCAAGTTCAAGCAGTTAAGAAGCAGTTAATGGTTCGCAGCATTCATCAGCCTCAACCCAGGCCTCAGGACAGACTGGTTTCAGGCTAGGTTCTCTGCATTATCTATGAGAAAGTTTAAGTTCTTGGTTGACTTTGTCACTATATTAGGGCCTTCCCTTGCATTGGACTTGATCCACAGCCCTTTAGCAGATTATCTTTAAAATCTTGATAATCGCTTGTCTAAAAAAGTTAAGCGTGAGATGAGGTGAAAGAACTGATGTGATGAACTCCATCCAGAGTTCAATTCTTACAGATTATGAGTGGAATCTTAGTACCCTGTATGATAATTGTTGTTTTCATGATACTGATTGCCATGCAGAACTTGTGTTAACCCTTTATTAACTGATTTCTTATTGAGTTCCTCCAAACAGGTCAGAATAAACCAGAACCAGTTTCAGAGAGCCACAGTGCCCTATCAGCTGAAAAGGGGACCATTTGTGCACATTGCATGATTTAGCCCCTGTTCAGAAGCAGATTATGTTAATTATATTACTTTTAAAAAGTTTTTATATGCACTACAAACAATCTGCTGGACGTACTTAGTGGGACGAGCAATGTCTAAGGTGGTGGTAGGGAAGAATAACTCATTTTATATGTACTGATAAATGGCCATTGGGACCATGGATAATAATTGGGTGGCTGAGGTGCGCCCGACCACACTGAAAACACATATCCCACTACACACACTTCCTCACTCTGTAAATGGGCACCACGGTGGAGCAGCTGCCTCATAACTTCAGCAACCCTGACTTCGTATGCTGTCAGTACGAACTGTGCACGTTTCATCTGCGTTCTCACACTGTAAACACAGTAAACCTGCCGTTACTGGGGGAAAAGGTCTGAAACTGATTTGGAAACTGATGGAAATATCAGAATCATTCCCTCTCCTCATCCCTCTCAGAATCAGAATCAGGTTTATTGTCACTGACATAAGTCATAAAAATTGTTCTTTTGTGGCAACAGTACAGTGCAGTGCAGGCATAACAAAATGTTATAAGTCACAACACAATAAATGAATAAATAGTGCCAAAGAGGAATAGTGAAGTGTGTTCATGGACCATAGACCATTCAGAAATCTGATGGCAGATGGGAAGAAGTTGTTCATAAAAAGTTGAGTGTGGGCAATCAGGCTCGGTACCTTCTTCCTGATGGCTGTAATAAGAAGATTCAAAATTCAAGATTCAACATTATTTACTATAATATTTGTCTACTATAAGCCTATGAACTCCCACAGCTACCTGGACTATTCCTCTTCTCACCCTGTCTCTTGCAAAAATGCCATACCCTTCTCACAATTCCTCTGTCTCCACCGCATCTGCTTTCAGGATGAGGTTTTTCATTCCAGAACAAAGGAGATGTCCTCCTTTTTTAAAGAAAGGGGCTTCCCTTCCTCCACCATCAACTCTGCTCTCAAGTGCATCTCTCCCATTTCACGCACATCTGCTCTCACCCCATCCTCCCGCCACCCCACTAGGAATAGGGTTCCCCTTGTCCTCACCTACCACCCCACCAGCCTACGGGTCCAACATATAATTCTCCGTAACTTCCGCCACCTCCAACGGGATCCCACCACTAAGCACATCTTTCCCTCCAACCCTCTCTCTGCTTTCCACAGGGATCGCTCCCTACGCGACTCCCTTGTCCATTCGTCCCCTCCATCCCTTCCCACCGATCTCCCTCCCGGCACTTATCCTTGTAAGTGGAACAAGTGCTACACATGCCCTTACACTTCCTCCCTCACCACCATTCAGGGCCCCAGTCAGTCTTTCCAGGTGAGGCAACACTTCACCTGTGAGTCGGCTGCGGTGATATACTACGTCCAGTGCTCCCGATGTGGCCTTCTATATATTGGCGAGACCCGACGCAGACTGGGAGACCGCTTTGCTGAACACCTACGCTCTGTCCGCCAGAGAAAGCAGGATCTCCCAGTGGCCACACATTTTAATTCCACATCCCATTCCCATTCTGACATGTCTATCCACGGCCTCCTCTACTGTCAAGATGAAGCCACACTCAGGCTGGAGGAACAACACCTTATATTCCGTCTGGGTAGCCTCCAACCTGATGGCATGAACATTGACTTCTCTAACTTCCGTTAATGCCCCACCTCCTCTTTGTACCCCATCCGTTATTTATTTATTATTATTTTATATGTATATTTTTTTCCTCTCTCTTTTTCTCCCTCTGTCCCTCTCACTATACTCCTTGCCCAACCTCTGGGTTTTTTCCCTCCTCCCCTTTCTTTCTCCCTGGGCCTCCTGTCCCATGATCCTTCCATATCCCTTTTGCCAATCACCTGTCCAGCTCTTGCCTCCATCCTTCCCCCTCCTGTCTTCTCCTATCATATTGGATCTCCCCCTCCCACTTTCAAATCTCTCACTAGCTCTTCTTTCAGTTAGTCCTGACGAAGGGTCTTGGCCCAAATCATCGACTGTACCTCTTCCTATGGATGCTGCCTGGCCTGCCACGTTCACCAGCAATTTTTATGTGTGATGTTTAACATTTTTTAATGTCATTTCCAGTACAGAAGTACAAAAGAGAACAAAATAATTGTTACTCAGCATCTGATGCAGCGCACAAAAAACATATTAAGATAAAGGACATAATAAAAAATATATATATGTAGGTTGCTTGTACGTACATAAAGTGACATACTTGAAGAAAAGGGCATGTCCCAGATGGTGAGGGTCCTTCATAATGGACGCTATGTTCTCGAGGCACTAATCTTCAAGATGGTGGTGAAGTGTGCGCCTGTGATGGGGCTAGCTGAGTCTACAACCCTCTGAAACTTCTTACAATTCTGTGCATTGGAGCCTCCACATCAGACAGTGATGCAACCAGTCAGAATGCTCACCATGGTATATCTGTAGGAATTTGCTACAGTCTTTGGAGACATACCAAATCTCCTCAAAATCTTGAAGTATAGCCACTGGCATGTCTTCACCCTGTCTCAGCTCTCTGCACTCGTCCCTCTTTTTCTCCCACTCCGTTACTTCTACTGCTTGCGCCCCAGTGGGAGCCAACTCCTTCTCCAACTATTGCTGTTCTATACCACCAAGGCCACTCCTTGAATGCTGGTCACTACACTCTGCACAGCCCCTTGTTTCTAGCTGGTATTGTTGACTGTCTATGACATTAACTGTTTCTCTTTTCACAGATACTGCATTTTCTATTTTTACTTCAGATTTTCAGCTTCTGCAGTATTTTATTTTAATGACCATTAATCTATTGGACTGTTATAAAATCTCATGATTCAGTAATGCTTTGAACAAAGACCATACAAGACACAGGAGCAGAATAGGGCCACTCAGCCCATTGAGTCAGCTCCACTCCATCATGACTGATTTATTAAACCTCTCAACCCCATTATTCTGCCTTCTCCCATAACCTGTGACACCCTGATGAACCAAGAAACTATCAATCTCCATTTTAAATATACTCAGTGACTTGGCTTCCACAGATGCCTGTGGCAATAAATTCCCAGATTCACTGCCCTCTAGCTAAAGAAATTCCCTCTTATCTCTGTTCTAAATGGCTGTCCCTCTATTTTGAGGCTGTGCCCACTGCTCCCAGACTCACCCACTATAGGAAATATCCTCTCCACCTCCACTCTATCAAGGCCTTTCATTGTTTTATAAATTTCAATGAGATTTCCCCTCATTCTTCTAAACTCCAGCAAATACAGGCCCAGAGCCATCAAATACACCTCATACATTAACCCTTTCATTCTGGGAATCATTCTCATGAATCTCCTCTGGGACTTCTCCAATGCCAGCACATTTTTTGTTAGATAAGGAACCCAAATCTGCTCACAATCCTTCAAGTGTGGTGTGACCAACACCTCATAAAGCCTTAGCATTACATCGTAGCTTTTATATTCCAGTCCTCTTAAAATTAATGCTGACATTGGTTGATTTTAAACATGCATCAACAGAATTGAGCCTTAACTGCCTCTGGAATGAAGGACAAGGGGGATACAAAGATTGATAATAAATGGTTGCACAGCTTGTTCCATCCACGTGCCATGAAGTAGTAAATAGAAAACAGGACATAGATTTCAAAGAAATTAATTTTCAAAGGTGTAAAAGGAATCATCACTCCAAAGACAAGCAGCTAAAGGAACTCTGATTTGACAAAACTGATCTAGACACATGGACTGCTCATGGCGAAGTGTTCAAATATCAGTGAATGCATGTTGCTGCAAATTAAAAGTTAATGCTAGGAAGTGGGTGAAATTGGTCTTCTACCAAAGGTAAATGACTTGTCAATAGGTTGCCATGGAGACAAGAGAAATGGTTTATATTTGCATTCCTGGAGAGAGAGGGAATAAAAAAAATGATGTGTAAGTGGAGAACTAAAGTGGAAGTGTTAACACTGCAGCTGCACCAATACAGCAAAAATCATCTTAGTTGTATGTAAACAACACAAAGCCGCAACATAAGCGGAATTGAGATTGCCAGTCAGGGCTCAATATTTCCCTGGAGTGAAAGGGACAAGAAAGGGTTTAGGCCTTGCATCATAAAAGTTTATAACCAAATTGTGCTTACCATTGTTGCTGATCGTGGAGTGTATACACACCCTGATCTTAATCAAAAATGACTTTTGTTCAACAACATTTTCCTGTACAGCAGAGACCTTTCATTATATATTTAGCTTTGAATATAGGATTTCGGGCAAGGCCTTTTGTTCCAGGACTTGATTTGTAAGTGGTTTAGGGCTGTATTCTGCTGTTTGGGAGAACTGTCTATTTAAACACTGGAATTATCTCAAAGTAGGTCCAAATATAGAATTTATTTGGTCTGAGGGTGTGCGTACCACAGGTAAGGCTGGTGTTTATCAATCCTAGCTGCCCCCAGAACATATTGTTTTGCTAGATCACTGGCTTGTCTGGAGTCACATATAAGCCAAGTATGATAACAGATAGGGTATTTTATAACTATTCTGTAGCCTTACCATTACTAGATTATTTTGCTACCAGATTTATTTAATTGCTTGAATTTAATTCCACAGGTTCCTCTGTCAGTAAATGAACTCGCATCTCCAGATCTGAAATTCTAATTCTATTTAGGAAAGATGAATGCATGCAAAGAGTGGCTGAAATTTGGAAAATCTTTTCATAAGCATCAGAAGGTTTTCGATTTGAAGACAATTTGACCTGAAACATTGACTCAATTTCTCCTTTTACAGATACTGCCTGTCCTGCTGAGTGTTTACAGCATTAAAACATTGTTACAAATGGGATTCAAGTACTGTATAAGATGGAAAGGCTTCAGATTGCAAATCAGCCATGATCTCATGGAAGAGGCGATGAAGGCTGAATGGCTAATTGACTGACTCCTGCCCCTCTACTAAGGTAAAGCAAGTGTAAGTAGAAGCAGGGAAGGATAATCAGAGGAAGATCACCATCAGAACATTATTTTTAGTGGCCCTAATTAATTGCTAACATTGATAGGCATCAGATAATAAATCTCATTGCCCCTGTCAAGCTGAAATTTGATAGTCCATGGAATGCCATAGCTAATCCACAAATAAATAACCATGCTGGTCAGAGAATTATAACTGTTGGAACTAGTTCTGATTTTATGCACTAATATTGCCTGAATATTGCAATGAATACAAATCAATACTCGAAAAACACAATGTAAAATGACACTATAAGGTAGGAGCAGAACTAGGTTATTCAGCCCATTGTATCGGCTCCGCTATTGAATTATGGCTAATTTATTATTCACTCCCAATCCCATTCCCCCGTCTTCTCCATGTAACCTTTGACACTGTTACTCATCAAGACCCTATCAACCTCTGCTTTAAATATACCCAGTAACTCGATCTCCACAACTGGGTGTGGCAATGAATTCCACAGGTTCTCTATCCTCTGGATAAAGAAATTTCTCATCAACTCTTTTCTCAAGGGAAGTCCTTTTATTCTGAGGCTGTGCCCTCTGGTCCTAGGTTCTCTCCACATCCATTCTATCCAGGCATTTCAATATTTGGTAAGTTTCAGGCAGAGCCCCACACCCTTCACCCTTCTGAACCCCAGCAAATATCAAACACTCCTCATAAATTAACTCTGTCATCTCTGGGATCATTCTTGTAAACCTCCTCTGGACTCTCACCAACAACAGCACATCTTTCCTTAGAAATAAAGCCCAAAACTGCTCACAATACTTCAAATATTGTCTGACCAATATCCTTTAAAGCTTCAGCATTACATCCTGCTTTTATGGTCTCTGAGTCTTTAGTCTTAACTGAGAATTCTTCATGTTATAACAAAGTTCTAATTGTTTTGTTGTACTTTTGATAATCTTTTAGCTATACTTTTAGTATACCAGCTCACTGATTAGAGGAAACAGATTGCTGTTGTTTACCATCAAAGCTCCTCATAATTGTGAATATTATCAGATCCTTCCTTAACCCTGCTGCACGATGATCATCTTTTCACATGTCTAAGCCTCATCCCTGGTATCATTCAGGCAAATCTCAACGACCAGCAATTTTGATTTCCTTCTCAAAGACACAAGCGATTTTTGCAGTTGCTGGAAATCCCGAGCAACAGACACACAACATGCTGAAGGAACTCAACAAGTCAGGCAGCATCTATGGAGGGAAATAAGTGGTCAACATTTCAGGCCAAGACCTCCAGCGTTTTGAGCCTGAATTCCTCCAGTAGCTTGTATGTGTTGCTCCTGATTCTCAGAGACACTTGTTCAAAATGACATGTAATCAAGTTGGGCTGCTAAATGTTTTGTATCCATTTGATTTTCAATCCCAGAAGATCAGTGGAAGCATTTTCAAGTTTGCCCATGAAATGGTTTATGTGCATATTACCTGCTTCAAAATGGCTTAGAGATTACTTTTAGCCCAATAATGGACAACTCTGACACGGAGACACAAGAGACCACAAATGCTGAAATCTGGAGCAACAGACAAAATGCTGGGTGAACTCAGCTTGCTGAGCAGCTTCCATGCACGGAAATGGACATTCAATGTTTCCGGTTGAGACCCTCCATCTGTGATGAAAAATAGAGGGAAAATATCTAGTATATTAAGATGAAGGGATGTTGCAAGAGCTATCTGGAAGACCATTCTAACATGCTATTAATTCAAACATGAAAGCATTGCCCTCACCAAATGAAGACTGTGAACTTCAGCCTTTCAACATCATTGTATACAAAATCTGTAAAGTTATTTGCAGTTGTAGGAGTGACTTGTCAGCAGAAGTGGGGGGGTTTCTGAATAGTACATAAATCCATGAATATAACCTCACTATTCCTCTTTTGCAACGGTTGTTTATTTAATAGTTGGGTTTTTTTTGCAACTTTAGTAATGTTTATGTCTTGCATAGTACTGCTGCCACAAAACAATGAATTTCATGACATATGTCAGTGATACGTCTGATACTGATTCTGAAGTGCATAGCTCCCTGAAAGAGGCAGCAGGTCAATAGGGTGATGAAGGAGGAGCATGGAACGTTTGCCTATTTTAGTCACGGTACTGAGTTCAAGAGTAATGAAGTTATGATAGAACTTTATAAAAACTGGTTAAGCTGCTCCTGGAGCATGACATTAATTTCTGGTTGCCCCATTATAGGCAGGCTTTGGAAAGGGCGTAAAGGATGCTGCCTGGGCTAGAGGCTATGTGCTATGAGGAAAGATGGGACAATTTAAGGTTGCTTCTTCAGGAGTGGTGGAAGCTGAGGGGAGACCTGACAGGAGTTTATAAAATCATGTAGACATAGAGTCAACACCTTTTTTCCTCCCCAGGGTGGATTTGTCTAATGCTAGGGGGCATGAATTTAAGGTAAGAAGAGGAAAGTTCAAAGGAGATGTGCAGGGCAAATTTTGTTTTCCCACGGAGTGCCTGGAATGTACAGCCAGGGTGATGTTGATGGCAAATGAAATACAGAAATTTAAAAGGCTCTTAGATAGGCAATTGAATGTTCAGAGAATGGATGGATATGGACTATACACAGGCAGAAGCAACTGTGATTAGCTTAATTAGTTTGGCACAACATTGTGGGCTAAAGGGCCTGTTTATGTACCATGCTGTTCTATGTTCCATACCCAATTGTTTAGAGATATTTCGTTACCTACAAGGTACCGTAATATGGCCTGAAATCATGCCGGCTTTATGTAAAAGAAAATGAAATTGAAAAAAATATTGCAGATGATGGAAGTCCACTTAGCTGGTCAGGCAACATCTGTGGAAGGAGAAACAATATACCTTTCAGAGGGACAACTGGAAACACTAACTTTACTTTTCTCTCCAGGGTTGCTACGTTATGCAGCAGGCTTGTCACCATCTCCAACTCAGGTTCCGAATGCCCTGGATGTCTCCAGACTGTGGATTCCACCATCCACCATCACCAATTCCCATTCCAATAACCCTGGATGCTTCCAGACCATGGATCCCACCACCTCCAACTTTAATTCCAATGATCCCGGATGCCTCCAGAACATGAATTA
Organism: Mobula hypostoma; assembly: GCF_963921235.1. Taxonomy (NCBI): domain Eukaryota; kingdom Metazoa; phylum Chordata; class Chondrichthyes; order Myliobatiformes; family Myliobatidae; genus Mobula; species Mobula hypostoma. Next base: position 163,520,698 of record NC_086097.1, on the reverse strand, counting down.
CGTGGGCTCTAGCTCCAGCCCGAGCCCAGACTTTGGCTGCCACCACTTCCTGGCCATGGAAAACTGTCTGCTGACATCTTTTATAAACCTACCAATTCCCTTGGCTATCTTCATTATTCCTCTTCCCACCATGCCTCCTGTAGAAATGCTATTTTTTCCTCAGTTCCTTCATCTCCACTGCAACTATTCTGCACACCAAAGAATAAGATTTCCCTTCACTATCCTCCACCAATGATGCTGTCCTCACCCGCATTTCATCCATTTCCTGGACATCCACGCTCACTCCATCGTCCCACCACCTGAACAGGGATAGAGCTCCTCTTCTCCTCACCTACCACCCTATGAACCTCTGCATGCAACCTCTGCCATCTTCAAAGGGATCTTACTATCAAACACATCTTTACCTCCCCTTCACTCTCCAGTTCCCAAAACCTGTCCCTCTTTTTCTCCCCCCCCTTTTTTATCCTGGCATCCTCCCCCCTTCCTTTCCAGTCCTGATGAAAGGTCTCAGCCTACAACATTGACTGTTTATTCCTTTCCATAGAGATGCCTGACCAGTTATGTTCCTGCAGCATTCTGTGAGTGCTGCTCTGGATTTCCAGCATCTGCAGAATCTCATGTTTACAATTTGCTATACGTGCTCTGTTGAAAGTTTCCAACAGTTTCTGTTTTTATTATGCACGTGAAAGATTTTTTAAAATAAGAAAGGAATGGATCTTGTGTCTTTGAAATGACCTTGTCTTATTGAATTTCAGTGGCTAATGATTTGTAGCAGCTCCTGTTCAAAATTTTGATTAGACCCAAAATATCTGACTAAGATCATCCACTACTGCTCCGTCAAATAGACGAGTCCACTGAAAGGTCCCAGACTCACGTCAGCTGAGACAAGTCTTTGTGGTCACCAGAACAGAGTTATTGAGACAGGAAGGTTTGGTATAAGTTTGACAAGGACATATACATATTGTAACAGGATTTGATTGCTCATTACTTGCCAGAACTGTAAAATGCTTCATTACAGTGGTACCATTTCTGGATTGACTTAAAAAACCAGTACTAAAATTAGATTATTAGATTAGATTAAATTATGAGGACACGCAGTCCTCTTTTATTGTCATTTAGTAATGCATGCATTAAGAAATGACACAATATCCTTCCGGTGTGATATCACGAAAACACAGGACAGACCAAGACTGAAAAACTAACAAAACCACATAATTACGGCATATAGTTACAACAGTGCAACAATACCATAACGATGGAGAACAGCCCATGGCACAGTAAAAAAAGTTCAAAGTTTCTCAAAATGTAAGATATTTCAGCAGTGAAGCAAGGAAGTAAGTTACCAAAATCAAATACTGATAGAAAAATACCAAATGTATCTTATGCTCTTAGATTCTGGCTGACTTGTCAAGTGCAGATGTTTGGTTTGGTAAGTAAGTTGGCCACTGTAAATTATCCACAGCATGTAATTAAGTGGTAGAATCTAGGTGGAGTTGACTGGAATGTGGGGAATTTTTTAAAATTGGGATTACTGCAAGAATTGTAAAAATGAATACTTGATAGACTGCAGACACAATGGGCCAAAGAGCCTCCTTCCATATGCTATATGTCTCTACAGACAGCATTTCCCATTTTTATTTCAGAGCTCTCTTCTTCACGGTTCTTATTGCTTTGAGTTCGATTGATACCAAAAAGTGTAGTGGTGTGATAGGAGTTTGGTGTGCATACCCATTGTAACCCTTCAAGGCAGCAGAACAGGTGGGTTAAGGAGGCATGCTTCTTTTCAGAGGAAAGAATAACAAGGGGCAAGCTGGTACCACAGGGAGCCCAGATTAGGACCTGGGTACCACATGACAACAATAGAAGGGCTTCATTGAAGGTTTAAAAGGATTTTGCCAGTGATAGGAAAGATCAAGTCAAGTTTATTGGCAGATGTACAAAATACAGTGAGATACAGGTAGAATGAAAAATTTGCCTGCATCAGCAACACATACACATAGGTTTGGAAAACACTTGAAACAGAGAAGAAAAAGACTGCAAAACAAGATACAAGTGCAAAAAAAAACACAATTGGGGCAAAGTTCATGATATTGCAAGAGATGGTCCATGGTGTTCCATTGGTGAGGTAGGGTTAGAGCTGTGCAGGTAGTTTCAAAAACCAGACTGTTGTAGGAAAGTAGCTGTTCCTGAACCTGGTGGAACTGTAAGTTTGCTTTTGGATATAACGGCCAAAAGATGATGTAATGGGTATGCATAGGTCGAGTGAATAGCAGAGATATCAATAATGAGGGATCAAAGATTTAAGAAGAGCTAGGAGTTAGTGAGGTAATTACGTGATTTGAATAAAATCTATCTTAAGTGATTAAGAGGAAAATGACCTGTTCACACCTGAGCTTCTAATATTTAGTTCAATGATCAGTAATTTTAAAGGAAAAGTGTACAGTGGAACATGTGTCCAGTAAAATCTTGGCAATTGCATACATTTCAGCCCGATATGTCAGCTGTGCTCTTTTCCATGGATACTTCCTGGCCTGCTGAGTTCCTCCAGCATTTTGTGTGTGACAATTGCATACACGTGCTAGTACTTGAGTAACAAGGACTAGAGTTGCATAGTAATGCAAGCAGGAAGCATATTACTACACGATTCTTTGCAATAAAGGGTAAGAAAAGACACCGTCTAACAGCAAGGGACTAATTTAAAACGAAGCTGGAGATGACGGGCCAAATAGACTCTGTGACATTTCCTTCCTTATTTCATGCACGTAAAAAGATGCAACTCTGTATGCTGTACAGCTGTTTCATTTTCCTTTGATTTGTAGGGAGTTTTCTACGCAGTTAGTTCATGGCAATCAGTAAAATATTGATTTGATGGAACAGCATGCCAACAAACTTTTAAATAACAGGAAAGCTTGGGTCAGCTGCAGTGCACACTGAAGTTGAACAGCTCCAAGAGTGTAAAAAACTAATGGAGAAGGTGACTTCTGACATACAGAGGCACACAGGGCTGACAGTATGATGAAGTAGCTCTATGTGGTATATTCAGGTTCACAGCTCAAGATGTAGCTAATATTGCACTTTCTATAATCTCATGGAGCAGTGGTCACTGTGTTAATGTAAGAATTGTGTCAGCCAATCTGTGCACAGCAATATCTCACAGCCCACCAACAATCAAGAGCAAATAAATCTGTTTTATGCAATATTAGTTAGAGGATAGACACTAGACACTGATTTTTTTTAATACATTCAAACCAATGAAGCTTTGAATGTCTCACAGGAACAAAGATACATATGGCAGCAATTCACTGCGTCAGTACTTCACTGAATATTCCACCAAATGTAATGGGTGGGGCACAGAGTGCACAGCCTTCTGCCCTACAGCTGAGGAAGTTCCAAGTGAACCAGGGCTAGCACCATAGTCACTATTATCAAGTGCAGGAATCAAGTCTCAGTGATTACCCAATTCAAACAGGCTTGTGCATTTGCTGTCAAGTTGGAGATTAACATTATACATCTGCAAGAATGATTGTATTCTATAGCTGTAGTGAAAGAAATGCCCTCTTGGAATCTCTGTTTTTGATATTTAGCATCTTACACAGACTCAGGTTATTGCTCCGCTCCTGCTTCAAACATTTTCATGAAGTGGTTCAGTAATCCTCAGGTTATCAGCACTGTGCAATTTCCATTGCTGGATGTGCTCCTGTACTAAGGCAATAACGAAGCAGTCTGAGGCCCGATTTCTGATCAGAGGATCTTTCACAAGCATCAACAAGGAATTCAGAAAGCTCCACTCGTCAGAGGATGAATTTTCAGTTCATCCTCCACCAGAACTCAAAGGCTTTCCTAAGGTGTCAGGTGGTACCTTATGATCCCACCTCGCAGGACAAGACTCTAACAGTGAAGTTCATTTACTCTCCTGCATTTGCTTCAGGTTCCTGGAAATTAACTTCATGACGAGTCACACTGTTTCCCTTGATATAAAAGACATATTTTGCCATGCATAGTACCAAATTTCAAATCAATTCACACGCTGGATAGCATGTGATGCTGCTGCAAGCAAACTTTTCATTTTTACCTCTACTTGTGCACAAGACAAACCCAACTTGAAATCTTTACATTGAACTACATGCAAGTCATTTCCATCTTTATTAAGGGGTCTCAGTCTATTGGGACAATAACCAACTACTATCAGTGAATCTGTGAAAAATCTCCTCTGACTGAATCCATTTAAATTATTAACATCAGCCTAAACCAACTGTATTTCTTTCAGCTAGCTGTGTGACTGATTCAAGAAAGGAAACAAGCTGAGATGGAGGTTTTAAAAAACTGTAAAAAGGGTAAAAACTGTAAAATCTGACGAAGGGTCTCGGCCTGAAACGTCGACTGCGCCTCTTCCTATAGATGCTGCTTGGCCTGCTGCGTTCACCAGCAACTTTGATGTATGTTGTACAATTCTGAAAACTCAAATCAATAAAAAGGAAAATAAATGCCTAAAAATAATTTATTTTACCTGTCAAAACGATTAAATCTTATAAATTAAATTCTGCTAAGTTAACATTAAAAGATAGTCAGATAATTACATGAGGTGAGAGGAAGGAAAGGAAGGTCAAGCTGACTAGATAGATGAAGGAGAATAGGAATGAATGCATTTATGGCTTCAGTGGCAAAACTGACTACTGGCCAAATATTAAAAATATTTCTTCATTCACTTTCATTTAAATGACACCAGAGTACTTTGTGGTCAAAAATATATTAAATCAAAATAGTATCAAGCGACCATTACACTATTATCCTCCCCCTTAAGGATGTACTTTTTTTAGAACCGAGCCAGAAAGAGCCTTCTTCACATGTAAAGCTCTACAATAAGTACTAGTGAGAAATTCTACATTAGTACTGCCCCATCATCGCATGTCCCTTCCTGAAATGCCCCCAACAGTAATCTCAGCACACACTGAGATTTTGGGCATGTAGACCTGTTGGTAAGCATTGTGTTTTTGTCAGAGAAATCCATTTCCATATACATCCATGACAAGCACCAAAGAAAAGAGAAAAGTATGAGGAAAGAAGGCCAACTTCCAGTACCAGCTATTCAAAACTGATCATCCCACTACTTTTTAATATGGAGAATTGAAGCTCGCAAAAGTACACTCAAAGAAGACTCTGTTCTTCCCATCATTATTCTTTTATGGAGGGGCAGTGACATAGATATTAAGGTAATAATGTGACCATCACAGATTGTAGTAAAAGATATCACAATGTACATTACAGCCTGAGGACTGCTTAAGTCCTTGTCATTTTCTATTAATAATTTTCTCCTTTGATATTTGCCTTCATCAATTCAAGATTCAGCACTGTAAAATTCTCCAATATTTCTTCCATTAGACCTGAGATTTCAATATAAAAGAATCAAGTTATTTATGATTCTTAATATGTTTTGCACTATTAATTGTTTTCTACCAGTTGCTGTAAAGAACTCTGGCGACTCTCAAGTTCATTGGTTTACTTTCTACAAGCAAATACAGAGAAAACAGAATCATAGAATGGGAAAGCATTTAAGTTCACAAGATTAAAACTATTATCTTGCATCCAATGTAATTTTTTTCAAGGTATTTTTCCCTGTCAATATCTGGGTGTAATTGGCAAATGCTCAGAAGTTCTTATTTTAAGCAATGACTTATTCAACCCTTTCTTGGAATGAGGTAGCTCATGAATTGCTGTAAATTGCTTTTGCTCCCTTTTTGATATTAACATCAATGGCTCCTGGAATGAATATATTTTTCCCTCATAGAACCCACAGAGAGATGCAAATGTCATGAAAATTTCATTCATTACTTAGACCTTCAAGTGTTTTACCTTTCTGTCCCCCTGATAAATGTAATTTGCTGTGACCTTTTCTATCACCTATTAAAATTCATGCAGAGGCAAGGACTTCTTAAAAGTAGTGTAGCAATGTCAGAAAGATGGGGGTGCAATAATGAACTCTGCTGGCTCAGGTGACAATATGTACCATCTTTTGCATTACTGAGCCACAGTATAACCACCAGGTCAATGCTCAATCTGTCATGAATTGACAGGATTGCTATAATAAACTTCCACCTGGTGCTTGTTGCTGATCACCAAGGCTCAGTGGAAAGTTCCCTTGTCTCACGTCAGGAAACTCCAAGTCCATTCCCCACTCCAGCAAGTTCAACATCTTGAGTGAAGATATTCTATCTTTGGTGCAGTGTAGAAAATGTTGACTCTGGAGATGAGGGGTTAGCTTATGAGGAGAGATATTATAAAAACATAATGTTATGAAAGGGATAGTTAAGATAGAGAGAAGAAAGTTGTTTCTACTGGTAAGTGAGACTAGAACTAGATGACATAGCTTCAAGATTCAGGGGAATTGATTTAGAATGGAGATGAGGAGAAACTCCTTTTCCAAGAGAGTAGAGATTCAGTGGAATTCTCTGCCCATGAATCAGCAGGAAAAAAAATCATTTAAATTATTTTATGACAGTTGGATAGATTTTTGCATAGCAGGGGAATTAGGAGTTATGGTGAAAAGGCAGGTAGGTGGAGCTGAGTTCACGGCCAGATCGGACATGATCTGATTGAATGGAGGAGAAGGCTTGACAGTTCATAAGGTTTATTCCTGTTCCTATTTCTTATGTTCTTATGGCACCCTGCTACGGTAAAGAGGAGGTTCCATCTCATTTAAGTTACATACAAACTGCCGGAGGTACTCAATGTGTTGATTAGCATTCATGGGGAGGGAGAAGAGGAGGAATTACATTTCCCTCCCAACCCCCCAGATGCCATGAGTTCCTCCAGTATATTGTTGCTCCAGATTCCGACATCTGCAGATTCTTGTGTTACTATTCTCTTAAAGGCAAAATGGGTGGGTGAGGACGAGTCCATGGCACGACTCAAGTATCTCCTCAGTTCCCTGCTCAACATTTATTGCTCAAACAACTGCACTAACAACTGCAAACTGCTCAACGCTACAAAATCCTCCAGCATTCCCTATCTGGCATACTGTAACATTATATGTTCATCAGTACCCCTTCCCTCTTTGGTCTTCTGCCTACTCAGCTTTATCAGCCTTGCACGTGCTTTTCAGTGAATCGCGAGAGTGCTTTTTGCTCAATCTGCCTCCATAATGCTAGTCACTTAAATGAACATCTTGTCTTTGTGTTTCCCAGAGGAGAGAAGCCACAAAGCAATCTCAGGTAATTTTAAACCAACGTCTTATGACTTTTCCATCCACTGTCTGTTTAAACCCAAAATCTCACTGCTCAATCCATTTGGGAAATGTGGGACAGCTTTAGTCGAATTCTGCACTGCCAGTCCCATCGGAAGTTAAAGCCTGGATTGATTGTGTCCACTGTGGCTGTCTGCTTTTGCACTTTCAAACAGATTGAAAAAGTCATTCTCAATATCGTCACTAATCTGAAAAAGCAGTACTCTCTTAGATTGTGATAAATAAATGGTTGAAGCCTGATTTCCAAGGTTAATCTTTTTCCATTTTTTCAATCGCATTTCCAGCTGTTTTCTCACATACTCACACCCTGCCCAGGCCACAAAGACCCAGATAAAGGATAAGCCATTCTTTATTCTTTCTAAGCCCAATATCTGCAGGTCGCCCCTTTATCACTCTGTAATAATGACAGACTTTCAAATCTTGTTTGCTTTCCCTAAGATTACGTTCTGCAAATCAATTGGATGCTATAAACGCAGTGCAAACTGCGATAAAGGATATTATTCCCTGAAGAAAACAGGCACCATTGTTAACAAGAATTGCTTTCATTTACACAGCACCTCCAACATAATAAATGATTCAAGGCACTTCACGGAAGAATTAGCAAACGAAATTTAGTGCTCAGGTAGATAACAGACCAGGTGACCAAAAACTTTGGTCAAATTATTGTATTTTAACTAATTTGTATGAACTCCACTGGGACAGATCTTAGAGTTACAGAGACATACAGTACACAAGCCCTTCAGCTCACCTAAGGCCACACTGACCATCAACAACCTATTTAGCCACTCATCTTCCATCCCCTCGGATGGCTAACTGACAGCTCTTCCTCTTCAGCTAAGACCCTGACCCAGCCACAGTAACAGAGTCGGGGCTCTCAGGCCTGGCTGCCTCTTGGATTCACGAACAATCTAAATCACCCAGTTTACATATAAAATTAAAGTCATTAAATATATTCTTTAAGAATTACAAGACACATTAAACAACAGTTAAACAAATCTATTTAAATCAGTGAAGTGTAACTCACCTCCCTCACAGCAGTCTATTTCTCTACTCATTTTAATGGCACTGCAGTACTTACACCAAATTTACAGGGTACAGATTCAGAGGGGAGATTTCACAGACTAAGCTGGAAGTTAGCTCTTCAGTGATAAATTCCATGAGCACGGGTGTCCTGAACTACATCAGCTTACTCTCAATCATTCCATTTATGGACATAACTGCCATTATTGGAGAATATATCCATGAGTACTGGGGAATCATGAAAAGTTTAGGAATCAAGAATTTTTACATAGTTAGATAATCAAGAACGAGAGGGCATAGGTTTTAGTTGTGAGGACAGAGATTTAATAGCAACTTAAAGGGCAACATTTTCACCCAGAAGGTGGTCCATATATAGAATAAGATGTAAGAGGAAGTGGTTGAAGCAAGAACATTAACAACATTTAAAAGACACTTGGAAAGAAAAGGTTTAGAGGGATGGGGCCAAACACGGACAAATGGGAATAGCTGAGACGGCTATCTCAGTCTACCCAAAGGGCTTGTTTCTGTGCTGTATGACTCCATGACTGTATATCTCTAAAATGGTCATTTATATATATATACGAGCATGGACAATGAACGTGGTCATACCAAACATCATATGATCACTGGAAGAGCATGAGGGTCAGATACTTCTCTCTTCTGCCCTCTCCCATCCGGCAGAAAATACAAAGCCTGAAAGCATGCAGCACCAGGCTCAAGGACAGCTGTTATAAGAATAATGAATGGTTGCCTAGTACACTAAGATCGCACTTTATAACAAATTGATCGGTATGAACAGATGCAAGACAAGCTTTTCACAGTACTTCAATATATGTGACAATAATATACCAATTCCAATTACATTAGACAGTAACTATAACTGAGAACTATAACTCATCCACTCTCTCTTTTATCTAGTTTGACCAGTACAATTATTCTGTCTTTACTCTCACCAAAATCAATCCACTTATCACTAGCTGAAATTTAAACCTGTGACTTTCCTAGTCTCGGCAATCCCAACACAAAGCTTTAATTCAATGACTTAATCAGGGTAATTGGTATTAATATAATCTCAATAGTCTGCTCATAACTATGATCACCCCAGCTTCCCCCTGTTCTCTCCAATCATTTCCTCCATTCCCACCCGTTTTGAGTTTCCTTGCGAATTTACTTCTACACATCCCTTTCTCACAATGATGAGTCTATTTGTCTTTCCAACCTACAATATATTCCATTTCTCTGGGAATCTTCTAAGGTTAAATAATCCAACACTTTGAAGAATGTGCTTCATGATTCCGACACCAGCAGGTCTCTCAGCATCAGTCCAACCTATAATCATGCTGTCTATGCTTGTGTATTTCTTCTGCTCAGACACTTGGCCAATCACAGAATAAACTGAGAGCCAGCAATAACATATACAAGAGTCAAAAATCACTTTGATACTTCACTCCCACTGCCTCATTATCTTTGTTCTCTTACATAGCTCCAATAAAACCCCATGTAACCTGAAGGCACAGAATCTCATCTTCCAGCTGTAGTCTGCAGGGTACAACTCTGAATTCAATCATTTCAGATCTGCAGCCTTTCCAGGCTGGATTAGAAGTCATTAGTTCTAATGAAAGTCACCAATATACCATGGAAATTCTGCTCCTCTCGCCACAGATGCCGTCTAACTTGCTGATTGTTTCAAGTCTTCTTGCCTTTCCCTTCAGATGTTTCCATGGCTGCTCAGTAATACCTTTAACTCAAACAGCAGGGAGACAATGTACCACTCTGGCATCACTAATGCAAACACAGAACAATCTGCCTGCTCCCTTTACACATCACTTACTACACTGTGTTCCCAACAACTTGATTATGCTTTATTTTGAGGATGAATTACGGCAGTTTAGTTGAAATCATACGTTTATATTTCAGATGGCATTTCACAAAGCTGCATGTAACAGGGTTGTCAAAACGCAGAGGTATAAAGTAAAGGAGAATGACATTTTTAGGTCTGGAGAGAGGATGTCTTCAAGAGGTGGTGCCTCAAGAAGGAAGCATCCATCACTAAAGTCCTCACCATCCAAAACACATCCTCTTCTCATTACTACCATCAGAGAGGAGGTACAGGAGCCTGAAGATCCATACTCAATAATTCAAGAACAGCTTCCTCCTCTCCACCATCAGATTTGTGGAATATGTGAAACCAAAGAATGCTACCTTTATATTTATTTATGTTTATAACTTATAGCAGTTCTATGTCTTTGAGCTAAACTGCTGCTGAAAAAGTCAGAGAAGATAGTGATAGTAAATCTGATTCTGAATGGAATGGTGCTTTAATGCTGAGACTACCATTGTTTCTGAAATACGGTCATGACTCGGATTACCGGAAACAGCTCTGGATATGGCAGAAAACTAGGAAACGGAGCAAACTGTGAAGAAGACATCGGTGGACTTTGTAAGAAAACAAGCAGGTTTGATCTACAAAGGAGTGTGTGGTGAAATGTCTATGGTGCAAAAGCAAAATCATTAACTACTAAGCAGACGATTCAATTTGTAACTGGCTGTAAGAGCGTTCTGTATTTTGTCAAATCCTTGCTGGTGTCAGAACAGGTTAACAAAGCAGTTAATATTGCTCAAGTACCATGAAACACCTTATATCACGTCACCGCACTGCATACTACATGAAGGATATGCTGCTGCTACAGTGGGCCTACAGGAGATTTAGAAGTACTGTACCAGGGCTGGAGAATTATAACTGAGGAGAGACCATTTAGGCTGCAGTGGTTTTCTTTGGAGGATTTAATAATGGGATGTAGAAAGGGTCAACTGGAATTATGTACTTCACTTACCAAAAAGGTCAGGAGTACAGGACTGGTTTAAAATAAGTGGTGGAAAGATCAGGAGCTGAGGAAAAGGAATTTCAAGTAATGAGAGTTTGGGGTTTGGAACTCACTGTTTGAAAGTGTAGTGGAAATATTTCAAATGCACTGAGATGTGCACTTGAGGTATTCCAGTCTACCCAACAAGAGTAACCTAAATGGAAGCATTGTTAGCTAGTTTAGACACAATGGGCTGAATGGCTCCTATTTGGTGATAGGTATCTCCAGTTTTATGATCTGCAGGAGAAGGTGCAAGCTTCAAATCTAATAGCAGTGGCTGAAGACCCACACTCAGCGACTCAGGAACAGTTTCTCCCCTTCCACCATCAGATTTCTGAACCCATGCACATTGTTTCACTATTATTTAATTTGCATTACCTCTTTATTGTTTTATATTATTTAATTTATTTTGTATTTAATGGTAATTTTATGTCTTGCCACTGTAATAATGTCACAAAACATCAAATTTCATGTCATGTAAGGCAGTGATAATAAATGAATCTGACTCTGATTCTGAAGAGGATACTTGTGTTGGCTGCAAAGGTGCCAGACTGACTTAAAATGAGGTTGATATGGGAGGTGAAAATAGCAGGAAGTGTCAGTATCCAATCAACTGCAGAAAGGAACAGAGAAGTGCAGGATTCATAATGAACAGCATATGAATGAACACATGGTTTCATTTCTAACTAGAGTAATGTTCTGGTACCTGTCCGTGAAATTACGCAAACTTAGATTTTCAGCCCAAAACCCAAATTTCAAAACTAATAAATAAAGTTATGTAAAGAAATGCACATCATTTTAAAAATACCCTAGATATTTCTTCCACACTTCTTAAAACTTGGAAGAAGATTCTTTCATCCATTGAGTTTATGCTGGTTTACAGATTAATTCCTTTCCATCAATAACTTCTCCACATATTCCCATCAATCCCACTTTTGTCTCTTCAGATTTCATCTACCGTCACACACTACTGATAATTTATAGGGGTCAATTAACCTACCAACTGGTAAGACTTTAGGATGCAGGAGAAAACTGTGAGCATCCAGAGGAATCACCCTGGGAGAACATGCAAACCGCGGACAATTTCTATTTCAGAGACCCAGACATTCGGGTTAGGGTAAGGGTTAGGGCTATTTAATAGACCTGGCAGAAATAATTCAAATTAACAACAAGGTACGTAATCACATTAGGATTTAGTTTAGCAGAAAATTTTATACAACAGTGATTCACCCAGAACTGAGCAAGCATCTACTGTCAGTAGCTTAGACACAGACACACAAATTTTAGTGATAGTTATACATTTCAACTTTGTTCAACTTTGCTCTTAATTTTTAGTGAATCTTTTAAGCTCTTGATAGGCACATCCACCTAGAATACTGCAACAGCTGCTTGGAATTAAACAAGGACCTTTGCTTTCCTGGCGTATATGATGAATAAACTCTTCATGGGCTTCCAGTCGGGTACAGGCATTGATTATAACTGACAGACTCTGCCATGTTCTTCAGGGATGATGCCTGGGCATGTCAAGTTCAGTGGTACTTATACTCCTTGATTCCATCCCTCCCTATTGTTTAGTCCTCATTCAATCAGGTTTGAGAGTGTGCTGACCTTTTGCATCACAACCTGGTACTCCAGCTGCAGTGTTGTCGACAAAAAAGCCTTGCAGAGGGTGGTTAGGGGAGCAGAGAAGGTTATTGGGGTCTCCCTACCTTCTGTCCAAGACCTCTTTCAGAGTCGGTGCCTCCAGAAGACACGGTACATCATTAAAGACCCCTCACACCCTCTCCAGGGACTGTTCGTTCCTCTGCCATCAGGCAAATGTTACAGGAACATCAAAACTAAAACCACAAGGCTACTAAACAGCTTCCTCCCACAGGCAGTCAGACTGCTAAATAGCTGCTCCATCTGACTCTGCTTTGGACACTTTTAACTTGCACTAGACACTTACAACTGACATGTGGCTGTTGTGTTTTACTATTTATTGTTATGTTTATTATTTACTGTTGCATTTGTTATGTTATGATTGCACTGCCCCTGAGAAACACTGTCTCATTCTGCCCTGCAGAGCTGATGTATGGTTAGAATGACAATAAAGTTTTTTGAATCTTTCTGCTCTCCTACCTTGTTTAAAATCAAACTCCAGTCTCGCTCTAAGCAAGGTGGGAGAGCGGAAACCTGATTGGATGAGGACTAACTAATCAGGAGGGACTGTATCATCATCATCATCAGGTGCCGTGCCCAGTTTGAGCTCTGACTGTCATGGCCCACACATTCCTGTTTCAGGTCAAGTGGATCAATTCATTGGTATTCATTTCCAGTTCTCTGGCTGCTGTCTCCATCATCATTTGTCTTTGCTTTCCTCTTGCTTTCTTCCCTTCAATCTTTCCCATAATTACCATGCATTCCAACTCCTCTTTCCTAATCACGTCTAATGAAGGCACGTTGCCTTTTCATGACATCATACATTATTTCTCTTTTTGTGCTTGCTCTGTTCATGACATCCTCGTTAGATATTCGTTTCATCCATGATATTCTTTGTATCTTCCTCAAAAACCACATCTCTGCTGCTTCAATTTGTTTCCTCATGTTGCTAGATATTGTCCAACATTCTGAGCCATATAACATAACTGGATAAATGTAACATTTCAGTGCTCTGAGGCGGGTTTTATTGCCTAGTTTAGTGTTGGTCAGTATACTCTTCATTCTCGTAAAGGTGTCTTTTGCCATTCCTATTCTTCTTTTGATGTCCATGTCACACCTGCCATCTGATGTCACCCAGATTCTGAAGTAGCAGAAGTTCTGTACTTGTTTTATGTCTTCCCTGTTTATTCTCAGCCTGCAGATAGGATTCTCCTTCTTTTTGGATATCACCATACATTCTGTCTTTTTGCAGTTGATAGACCCATTTTTGCACTTTCTTCAACAACTATACCAATTAAGTTTTGTAGTTCTTCCTCCATACTTGCAATTAACACAGTGTCATCCGCATATCTAAAATGATCGATGTTTTCACTAACTTTGATACCCAAACTGTCTCTTATTTTTTGTAATATTGTTTCACTGTACACATTAAACAAATCAGAGGAGAAATCACACCCTTGTCTAATGCCTCTCTTGATTTTCATAAACTGACTCACTTCTCCATCTATTTTTACAGCGGCAGTTTGTTCCCAGTACAGATTTCTGATTAGGCGGAGGTCTTTCGAATCTAGATCCAGAGTTTCCTGTAATATTTCGAGTAACTTATTGTGTTTCACTTTATCAAATGCATTTGTGTAGTCGATAAAACAAACAAATCTTTTTGCACTTGAATAGCTCGTTCTGACAGTATCCTTAACATCAATGTCGCATTTCTTGTACCTTTGTCTTTCACAAAATCACATTGTTCTTTTAACTATTTCAGCTTGTATCTTGCTCTTAGCTCTTGTCATCAAAATTCTTAGAAGTATCTTATTGATATGACTCATTAAACTTATGGTCCTATGTAATTCATATTCTATTGCTCCAGCTTTCTTAGGAAGAGTGATAAATACTGATTTTTTCATCTCTTCTGGTATTATTCCAGTCTCATAAATGTCATTGATTAAATCAGTAAGTTTTTCAGTTCCATAATCTTCAAGGGTGATAATTTGTTCTATTACTAATTCATCAGGACCTGCTGCCTTTCCTTTCTTCATCTTATTTATTGCATTATGATCTTCAGATTTTAAAATACTTGGACCTTCAATGTTCTTCTTAATTTCTGGTTTTTCGCTTCGATCATCTTCAAACAATTCCTGAATACTCAGTCCATCTGTTCATAATCTCATCTTTTTCCATAATAATGTTACCGTCCTTTGTTTTCAAACATCCACCTGAAGAACAAAGGAGCTTTTTACCAGTGATATTCTTGATTTGATGGTGTAACCTTTTTGGATCAGTAATAAGGATTCTTTCTAATTGTTCACATTCCTGGTTTAGCCATTCTTCTTTGGCTTTTTGACATAAGCTTTTAACTTTTTTATCTAAGGACTTATATTCTATAAGATTTGCTTTCTTCCGTCTCCTTTCTTCCATTAGATTTTTGATTTCATCTGTCATCCATTTATTCTTTGTGCTTTTTTCTTTATACAGGGACTCTATACAGGAGTATAATTATCATTGGGCCAGGCATCAGCCCTGAAGAAGATGGCAAAGTCTGTCATTGAAACATCAGTTATAATCGATACCTGTACCTGCTGGAAGCCCAAAAAGAGTTTATTTGCTTGGAATTAGCCCACCAATTGCTGTTGCTCAGTATTCCAGGTTAATTTCTGACTGTGTAGGTTTCTTTTGGATGATTCAGTTTTCTCCCACATCCCAAAGAAGTACCAGCTGGTGGATCAATTGAACACTGTAAATTACCTATAGTGTGTAGGGGGAAGGTCAGGATCGATGGGAATATGGAGAGAATCGGTTACATGGAGAAGTATTTAGTGAGAAAATGGAACCAGCATAGAGTCAAAGGGCTGGAGTGGTCTCTATCTAAGTTATATGGGATTATGGAAAAAATTCCCATGGTATTTAAAAAATAATGTGCTTTGTAATTGCATTGCCTTTTTACGTGTATTTGCTTTGAAAGTTTTGAGATGGGCTTAAGAACTTGTTCCATTGAAAAGAACAGACATAGGAAGGAGATATTGTGCTAAAACCATCAGAAGCACATCTGACAAGCACAGGCAATGCCAGAGCTACTGCTCTGTGGTCAAACTGCCCCGATATGCTGAGCTGGTTTCAATCTGTTCAGAATTCTGCACAGAAAGGAGCAAAATATTGCTTCTGCTGGACATCTGAAGGATGAAAGGGATAGGAAGTACTGCCTGCTGAGTATTGCCAATATCCTTATTAAGAAAAGGAATGGAAACTGGAATAGGCCACTCAGCCCTTGTTCCTGCTGTGATATTCAATAAGATTACAGTTGACCTATTTCAGTACTACTGTTCGGCACTAAACCACACATCTTGATTCCCCTAGTATCGGATTCCATCACTTTATGTTTCGCTAAATTATCACCAGTATTAGTCCAGTCAGTTTATTCTCTTCTCATGAGATAAACTAGCTATCCAAGGATTCTGTCTGGCAAACCAATTTCACACGTGTTTCAGGCAAGAAACACAAGTCATTTCAAGAAGCAATAACTTACCTTAGCGAGCAAAAAAACACACACACACACGTGTATATATACGTATATATCTTTCACATCCCTGACAACAAACCCTGAAAAGACTTTACAGCCAATGAGGTAACGTTAACGGGTTGCCAATGAGGTAACGTTAATGTGTTGCCAATGAGGTAATGTTAACGTGTTGCCAATGAGGTAACATTAACGTGTTGTCAATGAGGTAATGTAGAAAACAAGGCAATCAATTTTGCACAGTAAGATCCAAACTTGATTAATGACCCCACATTCTTTACTTTTTAAATGATGGTTGCTGAGGGATAAATTCTGGCCATGGCTTCAACAACAACATCTGATCCTCTGATTGGTTTTAATTTTAGAGATAGTAGCATGGAACAGGCCCTTCTGGCCCAATGAGCCGTGCTGCCCAGCAGTCCACCTGTTTAACACTAGCCTAATCACAGGACATTTCACAATGACTAATTCATCTAGTATCTGTTCATCTTTGGACTGTGGGAGGAAACCCACCCAATCTCAAGGAGAACGTACAGACCCCTTACAGATTGCGCTGGATTGAACTCCAAACACCGACGCCCCGATTTGTAATAGCATTGCAATAGCTGCTACGCTACTGTGGCACCCTAGCTAGCTCCATTGTACATTCACCTGAGAGAGCAGGTATATCTTCTCAGCTCACCTCCAACAGAGCTACACTCACTCAGTACTGGAGTGCTAGCCCAGAATGGGCCACACATTTCAGAGAAAGCAAGACATTGTCTGAGTAAACCTGCAAGCTGAAGAATATTTTTGTTCTGTTTCTCAAAATGTTTCCAACTTTGTAATATGACTCAGTCACTGCTGCGTGTCGAAGAATCACTCACAGCCCAGAAATGGGTCATTCAAAGCTCATAATTGTAGCATTCAGGAGAAGTAGAGTTATTTTACACTTGGTAATACTAATGAGACTTTACAATATAGCTCTGCAAAGGTCAAGTGATGGAAGATTATCTCCCACTGAGTGGTCCCGCATTGCTTGACTACATTAACGTTTTTCTGACATAAAGGAGAAATTTATTTGTGGCTTTACAAACTGTGCAGCACAATAGGTGAATTTACAGGCTTGGACCTATGTTAATATTTCCATCTTCATGTTCAACAAGGCAAATTGCTTCCATTGCTTTCCTTTAAAAATAACCTCTTCAAAGTCCACAAGAAAACATGGCAATAGGTCTTGATGAGAAATGAGCAGGAGCCAGTCTGCCCTTCGAGCCTGTTTAGCTGTTCAACAAGGCCGCCAGCTGATCTAGCTTAGCACCACTTTTCTGCTTTTGCTTCCCATCCCTTGACTTATAATGCATTTAATGAGAATTTTGAGTTGATTTTCCCAAAACAGGCAAAATGGCAGCCACGTTTAATCTTCCCGCTCTCTTTAAATTATGATAAATGTGCACATTAAGTTTTGAATTTTGATACAATATCTCAATAACTTATTCACCACAATTCCGAGTGACTACCCTGTCAACCAACACTCCATTTTTACCACGATCTGCTGCAATTTGACATTTTACATTTGTGATAAGGAGTAGACTGCCTCAAACAATTTGCAAAATGTCCTCTGTGACATATGCATAATGTCATACAATTTACATTTCCCTATTCAGGCAGCCTAGTGAAAAATTTTTGAACAATTTAATGTTGTACAAAACAGAAGTAAAATGTATCTTCTTCTGCCGACTTGAGCATTTCAAGCTGCCACTGATTTCTCAGAATGCCAGCTGCCTGTGTTTGATAAAACATATTACCACAGGTAAACTACCAAAACTCGCCATTACTTAAAGATGATCTTTTCTTACATAACACATAGCATAATATTCTCCCTCAAGACAACCATCATACAAGGTTATATGCTTTTGGATCAACTGTTGAACAACATAAATTATTTCTTGCTCACTGCATGTTCTTACATAGCTTTTCGCACAAATATTTAATAAGTATCTTGAGATGTGATGGGTGCATTGAAGATACCCATTTCGTTCAAAGTAGGGATAAATTATACTGCCAAGTCCCGGAAAATGGAACTTTGTGCATATGAGCCACCCACCATTCTCTCAGTGATGACTTAACAAAACAAAGAAACAACAGTACACTAGCATGGGTGACAACGTAAAGAAGTCTCACATTTACTGCAAAGTTAATGCTATAATTAGCCTACCAAATTTACAATGATTGGCTATTTACAAATTTTATTCAATTTAATCAGAACTGTGGAATTGGTAGTGCAGCAGAGACAGACTCAAAATATAAATTACTTCTAATATTTTTAATCTTCTTTCTGGGACTAGAAATGACCAGGTGCAAGGTCTAACCTGCCATAATCTCACCCAATGAACCCTGATAGCTCAACCACTGGAGATCCCCATTGAATGAGGAAGTGGCCATTCTCGTTGAACATAGGGCCTGATGAGGTATATGCAAGGACTAAGTCTCCACTGATTGAGATGTCTTGAACAAGGGATCACAGTCTCACAATAAAAAGGTAACTATTCAGAATACAAGTTAGAAGAAACTTCTCTCAAAGGTTGTTGAAAATTTGTCACTTATTTATTATGACATGGAAGAAAGCCATTGTGGAACATGATGGACGAGAGGGCACTTCAACCGGGATGAAAGATAATTGAAGTGATGTGTCATTCATGCTGATCCCAGCAGAAAAATTCCGTCAGTCTCATTCCTGCTCCCTTTACTTCTCTGCACCCCTGCAATTCATCCTCTTCAAACTACCCCATCAACCCCACTTTGAATCTTTTTTTTACACTTACTTTCACTAAGCGGGAGTTTGACAAAATGGTCTTTTCAGTATATCTTTTGATTGTGGGTGGAAAACAGCATTCAGCAGAAGCCCATGTAGTCACAGGGAAAACATGCGGACACCAGGCGAGGGGTCTGATCACATCTGGGTCCCTGTAACTGTAAGACAGCAGCAAGACCCGCTACCGTTTTGCCACTCAAGGGAACTATGGATGCTCAGTCACTCAGTATATTCAAGAAAGGTAGTGAAAGTTGTTTTAGATATTGAGATTGGGGTAGGGAAGTGGCGCTGAGGCACAAAAATCAGCTGTGACCTTCCTGAATGGTGAGGCAATAAGCAAATAAAATTATAAGATACTAGAGATTCTGCAGATGCTGGAAATCTCCAAACCCTTCCATTAAAACTGGAAAGGATAAGAACAGAAGTCAAAGTAAGAAGGTGAGGGGGGGGGCAGTACAAGCTGGCTGGTTGAGATCATGCGAGGGGGAAAGTGGGTGGGTGGGGGAGGAGGGATGCTGTAAGAAGCTTGGAGATAAGAAGAGGAGGAAAAGGGCTAAAGAATAAGGAATCAAATTGGAGATGTTGGTGGACCACAAAAGAATGAGGAGGGGGACTAGCGAGGCATGAACTTAAAAGAAAGATCTACCAATGCTCTTGAGAGATGCTGCAGAGTGGAATTAAAACTTCCAATCAGAGTACACTTACTCTTGCATTACTTAAATTCTTACCAGATTGTAACATTATGGTTTCCAAACCATCAGAGTTTTCACTGCCGTGGGTGGGGAGCTGTTGAGTGGAATAGGTGGGGAGGAGGGAATGGGTGACTAATTTTAATTACTGAGGGCCAAGAAATAAAAGCTCAGAGTACTGCCGACATAGTGAAAATTAAATGGAAGGCTGACAGATGAGAGGGTGCTTCAGACAGCATGGAGAAATGCAGGAGTTGATAAGACTGATTATGATGAGAAAGAAGACAGAATGACACATAATTCAAGTGATGTCTGGCGTGCAGTTCGCAGACAGCTGTCAGGAAAAGTTGTTCGATTATCTCTCTTCAGGAAAGTATTTTTATTGCTGTCTCAAAAGGTTTTTGGATTATGGTTGTCGACGAACATTGACAGTGATAGATCAAGATACAGGTAAAATAAATACATGTCTCTATCACATTCTTGAATACTGAGACCTGAGCTGAATATGTTGAAGAGGTGAATACAGTGGCAGACAAGGAGACAAGTCTGTGGATGATAATTGCATAGATTTTGATAAAGGCTTTCAATAACCTCTAGGTTAAATGAGAATAACCTTGAGGTTAAAAGTGAAATCCTTGCAAGTGACACAGCTAGGAAATCAATTGAACAACAGGTAAGATTGAGCAGGGTTAAAGGACAAGTATTTAAATTGGCAGTATTCAGCTCACAATGCTCCCAGGGAATTGTGGGAAGCACAGTGATGCCGCAGGTAGAGCTGCTGCTTCCTGTTCCAGTGAACGAGGTCAAATATTCACCTCTGGTGCTCTCTGCACACATTTCTTTGATCATGTGAGTTTGCCTCAAGTTCTGCGACTTCCCAGCTGAAATATTGGTCCTTGGTGGAGATGGGCATGTGAGGGAAAATAGGTGCCAAAAAACAAACTAGTGAAGGAATTCACTGGGTCAGGCAGCACAGGTAGTGTGAAATGGGCAATTAGCACTTAGGTTCGAAACCCTTCATCTGAACTAGCAACCAGTCTATTTCACAACATGCATACTTCAGTGATAAATAACCTGATTATTATTCTGATTCAGATGAAGTGTCTTGACCCAAACGTCAAGTGTACATTTCCCACTACAACTGCTGCCCTACCTGCAGATTCCCTCCAGCAGTTTGCTTCTCCTTCCACATTCCAACATCTGAGAGAGAATAGGTAACTGGGAAGTAAGTAGAGAATTGAAAACGAGAAACCTGCTCTGGGACCTGACACAGATTTGATAAGCTGGATGGCCTCCTTCTGCGTTGTGATGAATTATGAACTTGAAATCAATGTAAGGGATTGGCTGCGACCTTGTTATGATCTTACACTTTATTGTTTACCTGCACTTTACTCTCTCCGTAGCTGTTACTCTTTATTCTGCTTCGTTGTTGTTTTACCACAATACACTGCATGATGATCTGATCTGTTTGAAAAGTATGCAAGACAAGCTTTTCACTATATCTTTGTACATGTGACAATAATAAATCATTATCAACACTAATTATTCATGCATTCACAGTAAGCTTTTCATAAAATGGTACATTATTTTTTTCATAATGCCAAGTTAGAGAGCATAGCCTGTAGTACATAAGAAATCCTGATTGTGTCAGCCACCCTTCTTGTCATTTTCATACAAATAGACAGAGGACTGAGAGCTTCAAGATCCGAGTTACAAACTCAGCAACAACCTGTTCTGGACCAACCACGTTGATGTCACAACTAAGAAAACTCACCAATGCCTCTACTTCCTCAGGAAGCTCAAGAAACTTTACATGTCTCCTTTCACTCTCACCAATCTTTTATTGATGTACCATCGAAAGCACTCTATCTGGACGGCTTCATAAAGCAACTCTACTGAACGTGACTGCAAGAAACTGCAGAGAGCTATAAACACAGCTCAGCACATCAAAGAAGCCAACCTCTTTTCCATGGATGCTGTCTAGATTTCTCGCTGCCTCAGTAAAGCAGCCAACATAATCAAAGATCCCATCAGCTACAGACAATCTTTCCTCTTCCCTCTCCCATCAGGCAGAAGATACAAAAGCTTGAAAGGACGTACCACGAGGCTCAAGAACATCTTCTATCCCACTGTTATCAGAGTCTTGTATGGACCTCTTGTACAATAAGATAGATTCATGTCCTCAATCTACTTAGTTGTGATTTTGCACTTTATTGTTAGCTTCACTGCGTTTTTGTGTGAGTTTTTACACTATATTCTGCATTGTTGTTGGTTCACCTTATTCTAGTTCAATGCACTGCATAATGAATTCATCTGCATAAACAGTATGTAGAACAAGCTTTTCCCTGTATCGTTGTACACAAAGCAATAATACTGTACACCAATGCCAATACCAATATATATCATTAAGCAATTGATATTAAAATAAATGACGATTGTTCTCCAATACTATTGTGACAAAAATCCATAGTTTGGAGTTCAAGACTATCAACCAGAGTACACTAGTAACCCCATTTATTTATAGATTAACTGTGTTATGGACTCTGAGTAAACTTAAGTTCATTTTTGATTCATTTCCATGGAAATATTCAGCGATGGGAGGAACAGTCACACATCACAAGTTGGCTCTGGTTCTCTCATTTAGAGTGCTTCAGAGAGCTTCTTTACCCCATTCTGACAGATATTCCAAGACAAAACTTCCTTCCCCTACTCTTATCTCCCAGCATACTTTGTATTAGACAAATATATATTAGAAATGCATATTGATCATCACTTCACAATACAATAAAATTCGTCATCAGAATCTTCTTTAGCGCACCAAAACCGGAAAGTGAACTGTCAAAAACTTAGCAGTGAAATCTTCCAGCTTTTGGTTCTTTATTGTACAAGTTATTCACTGGCTCTTCATTTACCTCTGAATATACAATGTCAGTCACTTAAAAGAATAACCAATAACGCTAACTGCTCAAATCAATGCTTTTTGTCTAATTTCAGAGATGAGTCATTTTTGCTCGTTATTAGACTACAGCACAGGAAAGAGATTTAAAACCACAGTTCCTGTGCTGACTCTTTAAAAGAGCTGTCTAATTAGACCCACGCCCCTGCTCTTTCCCCATAGCCAGTCCAGTGACCCAAGCATACTTCCATAAAGAACTATCTCAGTGTATTCAATTTGGCATCTTTTCAGCAGACATTGTAAGGAGACTGAAGTTCATTAGTCCTGACTGCATTTAAACTGCGCTTCCTGAGAAAGAAAGATATTGTCACTCAATCTTTTAAGTGACTAACATTGTATATAAAGAGGTAAATGAAGAGCCAGTGAATAACAATATACAATAAAGAACTGAGGGCTGGAAGATTTCACTGATATGTCTTTGATGGTTTACTTTCCGGGTTTGGTGAGCGAAAGAAGATTCTGAGGAGGAGTTTTTCTCTAGATACTATGGTGATATTGTATTATCAAGTGTTGATCAAGATGCATTTCTTCCCCTCTGCCTTTCAATTCCTAAATGAACATTCAACCCTTGGGCACTACCTCACTTTTTTAATATATATTATTTCTGTTTTTTGCACTATTTTTAATCTACTCAATATACGTGTACTGTAATTTATTTATTTTTTTATGTATTGCATTGAACTGCTGCTGCTAAGTTAACAAATTTCACAACATATGCCGGTGATAATAAACCTGATTCTGATAATAGATATCTGTCCAATTGCTTCCCTGTAGTCCAGTTTCTGAGCACAGTTTTGATGCTAATTGTTTAACCTGTTCCAAATTTGTCCTTCGTAAAAATGGAACAAATTTCCTCTTAGGATATATTTTGCAGTTTCTCAAATACCAGTTATTTTCAGTAGTTTAACAGTCACTCCTCTCTAAACTTCAGCTGAGGACAACTTTCAAAGCATTTCCCATCTAAATAGAATCTGAAAATATATCTCTTGTGAATTCATAGAATCATATGCAGGGAAATAGGCCTTCAGCCCAACAAGTCCATACTGACTATCAAACACCCATTGCTCTCGCACACACCCCCACCCTTACAAACCAGCCAGATTAATGGGACATAAATAAAGCATGCGACTAAATATGAGAACTTGGCTACCAGAAGAAATACAAGTAAAGGAATAAACATTCTTCTGGGGGAGCTCAGCAAGTCCAACAGGATCAATAGGAGAAAGGTCAAAACCCTGAATCAGATCCACAGCCCATTAATGGAATAGTAAAATATCATGTTGTGCTCTTGCATTTCTGCTCTGAACTTTACTGTCCTATTTTTCCAAAAACTTTACCCTCTTCCTCTTACTGTTGCCTCCTATATTGGTATCTCTGCTATCTATCACTCTCACCCAAGATATTAAACACATTCCTCATGTTCCTCAGAAGAACATCAGCCTTTAGCTGTTAATCTAGAATTTCAGGAGTTCTGAAGACAAACACCAAACTGTCCTCAACACCCTTATCAATAACCTGCATCACCTTAGCACAAGGTATGAAACAGTTTTTCTTGCCACTACTCAGAGGGATTATTGTTACTTATGCCTGTCCCAATATTCCCACTGCTTTAGTCTACTATTGCCCAAGTTCCATTTTGTCTTGAATAAAGTGAACACTCGTCAACATCACAAGTTACAAAGTTCTTTATCCTTTGTGAACTAAGAGTACAATGCATGACCCACTCCTTTCATCTCAACGTTATTATTCAGGATCCTTCCTGCTGCGTATCACATGAATCATGGCTCCATTGATAGTTACAGATATTTCCACAATAGAGGCCTCTCATTCAATTCCATTAAAGCTATCTCTAGCATTCTCCAAAGCTTGGCTACTTTTTTTTTCTCATTTAAAACCCATTTTCCAGTGATGAACTCCACAAGCTTGTGATCAACTCTTATATGTATGCCAAAATACTGAGCATTGCCTCTATTACTTTTCCTCATTCTGTGCTTGTCAATACATTAATTAGTTTATGGCCATTCCTAATTATCACATGTCCATGCCTGGTCACCTTCAGACTAGACACTTGTGCACAGAATTTCCACTTTTAAGGAACATCCAATTCGTCCCATCAGCATAAGTTCAGCATGCCCGATATCCCCATCATACTTCCAACTCTCAGTGCACTGATTTCAAAATTATTTTGAAATGCTGAAATTGGTAGTAGTGTGACATTAAAAAGCTCAATAATAGAACAGACTTCAGAGGGGAAGAAAATTGAGTTGTAAAAGCTATTCATTTTGTCCATTTCCAAGACTGACTCCATTCCTTGCCTCTTTATAAGCTATGCCACCTTTGCAATCTAAAAGGTCTACTTCACAAAACCTGCTGTAATGTATCTGATTCACTCATTTCCTGCTTCAACAGATCATTCGTGAAGTCTTCAATCATTGCACTTCTGTGCTATGAAGTTTTTTTTTTACCAAATCCCTCTTCCTCTCCTTTCAACTTGGACCAGCCCTTCAATCATCTCTCTAAACTCTGGTTCTCACTCTCACTCACCTTCTCACTTCGCGTCACACTGCATGAAAGACTCCAACTAAGTGAACCGGTGCTGATCATGTTGTTGTCTATTGATGTCAAGCACAGCAGATCATTTATCACTCTGCTTGAAGGTCATGTGTTATACAAAACTAGTTAGTGTGTGTATTTGTGACTAATAATGGTTGTGCAGTGACTGGGGTTCACAATCATTAACATTTGTATTGTAAAATACCTTGTTTTGTGAAGTAAGATAAAAGCCTATTAAATCACCACGTCTGGTACAAGCTGTCAGTATTAATATGGTTGTACTTTGGAGAGGTACTTCAGCAATTTGTTAATTAAGGTGATTTCAACACTTCAAAACAACAGGACCCTTTCTGGGATGATTTAATTAATTCATTACTCACTGTGACAGAATAGTTACTTAAGCAAAGTTAATTTAATTGTTTTTTACATCAACATCATTTGACAAAGTGTGATACCAAAAAGGTCATTTCTTTCCTTTGACATATCACCAATGTTTCTCTAATTCTCTCTCCTTGCTTCCAATAACTTCCTTGCATTGGAACATTGTATGAAAGGGCTTGCCTCTCCTCTGGTATCTGCCCTCAACAGATATCAATTACTTACTTCATTCTGAAGGAGGAACAAATGAGGCCAATTGCAAGAACAACCAGTCTTGTGCACTCTCTGGTAGAGGCATTACTATACAATAGATAGGTATGGGAATAGCAACATATTGATAAAAAAAAAGTATAATTACTTACAGGTTATATTAGTTCCAATCTCACTGCTGCTCAGTTTGTTTGGTTTTAATAGAAAGTTAAAACTGCATAAAGGGAAATGGACAAATGGAGTCAGTGAGCAAGAATATAGCAAATGGAATACAATGCAGAAAAATATAAGGTCATCTGCTCAGTGTACTAAAGACAAAAGTAGAGTATATGTTAAATCTTGATAGATTAGGTAGTGTTGGTACAACTTGGTTGGTGTACCTGCATGTTGGCTTTCATGCAGCAAGAGAGTTCAAATGATATGTTCACTTTTATTATGAAAGAGTTCCATTACAAGAGAGAGGGAGTCTTACTGGGATTTGACTGAAACTTGATGAGACCGCAGCTGAGTACAGTATGTAATTTTTGGTCTCCTTATCTAAAAGTTATGTGCTTGCCATATAGGGAGTACATCAGTGATTCATTGGACAAATTGCATTGGTGGAGGGACTGTCGTTTCAAGAAAGAATCAGTAGAATAGAACAGTGACATCTAGAGATTAGAAGAATGAGAGGGACTGTTCGCAAAACTTACAACATTGTGAAAGGGTGTGAACTGGCCAGTGGAAGAAAGTTAGATGCTTGGCTGACATCAGAGAGCAGAGTTTGTGAAAGAGGCTGCTTAGGACTGAGATGTCTTCACTCAGTGATTGATGAACATTTGGAAATCTGTCCCCCGGATGGCTATGGAAGATATATATATTTTTTTAAGATTAGCTTTATTTGACACATGTAGTATACATCGAAACACACAATGAAATGCATCATTTACATCAAATCAAATCAGCAAGTATTGTGCTGCTCAGCCCACAAGTGTTACCACACTTCTCGCATCAATATAGCATGCCCACAACTCACTAACCCTAACCTGTATGTCTTTCAGAACGTGGGAGGAAACCGGATCATCGGGAAGAAACCCAAGCTGTCATGGGAGAACATACAAACTCCTTAGAGACAGCAGTGGGAATCGAACCCCAAGCGATTTTCCAGCATGTGCTGTAAAGTGTGACGCTAAATGCTGCACTACCATACTGTCCCTATGTTGCTGTGTCGTGCCCTAAGGCACCCCTCATTCAAAACATTGATAGATGTTATGTTCATCCAAAGCACAAATTGAACACTGAAGGAACCAAGGGATATGGGGATGGTGCTGAGGTCGCAGGTTAGTCATGGTCTAGATGACTAGTACAGCAAACTCGATGGAGCCAGGGGACCTACTTCTGCGCCAACTTTTTGTGTAAATCTGAGATTTAAAAAGCATCCATTTTGTGGATAAAATAAACTTGTTTCACTGTGACCACTCTTGAAAATAGTTCATTAATTCAGCAGAGAATGGGGAACCACAGCAAAATAAAGGCAAATTACTTGTTAGTTCAGTACAGACTTCAATGATGCAATTATCATCAAACAGAACTGGCACCACTGATAACCTTTCCACAATAGTGCCTAAGTCTGAACCAGTGACTACATGAAGAAATCAGATTGCCAGCAACTACACAAAGGGACCAGTTAGCTGCAAAACATTCTCCAAAAGGAGTACTATTCTCAAACTGAAGCCTGCATTATAATAAAGTTATTAAGATCTCCCTTAATAATTATTGGTATTGACCTTTGTTCACACTCCACTTCACGCTCATTATTCCCAATGAAACAAACGCAGTAATGAAAAAAATTCACCTCTAAAATGCTCTAGTGCTTTCTGCAGCCTGCAACATCAACCAGAGAGATCTGGAGGCTGGTATAATGGAAGTGCAGTAAATTCCCACTTTGCCACTTAAAGATATTGTGCCAGATGGGAAGCTAGTGACAACGTGAGCTTCTGTACATTCCAGAACTCTTTCCCTCCACATTGTAGAGTGTTAATACAGGGCACACTGGAAGTCAGTATATGGTGCCTCCTGCCCTCTTCTTGGATCAGTTGTAGATCACAGCATTCTGAGCTGAGATGGTTAAAGTTGTCAACTGGCCTTTCAGCTGTACACCAATCACATTAAATATCATCCCATTTATTTAAATGGTGTATGGACCTTCATTAAAAGGATGAAGAAGCTAGGTTATTTTTCTCTTTAGTAGAATAAATGTTATTATTATTAATATACTTGTTAAATATGTTTTCAAATAAAATTCAAATATTATGTGTTTGTATTTCCTAGAGTGCGGTTCAAAACTAGGTGCAGTACTCCATTTATAGGCATAAATGAAGTTTATAGGGCCAGAACATAAGGCTTGCATAAAAAGTACTTTTGTATTAAATCCCCAAATAATAAAGACCATATGCCTTATGCCTTCCTAACTATGTTGTGCTGCCACCTTCAAGGATCTCTGGACTTGTACTTCAAGGTTGCTCCCTGCCCCTGTCATTTATAGTGTATCTCCTTGCATCATTAGCACTCCCAAAATGCATCACCTCAATTTACCTGCATTGGACTTCATTTGCCATTTCTCAGCCCATTTCATCAATATGCCAATGTCACCTAAGGCTACCCTCCAAACGAAGCAAGACTCCACCAATCTTCCTGTCATTAATAAACTTATTGATCATGCCTTCTACATCCACATCTAAATCATCCATGTTTATTACAAACAGAAAATAGTCTCAGCACCAACCTCTGAGGAACTGTACTCGTCACAGGCAACCAATCACTAAAACAACCTTCTACCAACGTTCGCTGATCTGAAACATTGTGATTGATATTGCCTGATCTGATGAGTATTTCCAGCATTTTCTGTTTTTATTTCAGATTTCAATCATCTGCAGCATTTTATCATTGCCAACCCATTGATATTCTCATTTAGAATTTTTGTGTGATTATGACTCCGGTTTTTTAAACAATAAAATGTTATACAGCGACAAATTATGTATGGAAGAGAATTACAGTAGTGACTAGATTTCAGCTTTATTTTATTGGTCGTGAAAAGCTTTAGAAATAAAAGGCACTGAACAGATGCAAATTTTTCTCTTCCCAGTGTATATATTGGATATGCTTCGTTGTTCAATATGTAATAAGATAAAATAGCAGAGGAGGGCTTCAAATGAAACAGAATTAGTATCGTAACCGTTAGTATAGTGCTATTACAGTGGCAGTGACCAAGGTTCTGTTCCACTGCTGTCTGTCGGAATTTGTATGCCGTTTCTGTGACTTTCCTCCCACATTCCAAAGACATATGGGTTAGAAGGTTAATTGAATAGTGCAGCTCACTGGGCCGGAAAAGCCCGTCACCCTGCTGTCTATCTAAATATTAAAATAAACTCTATAAGTCGCTCTCAAGATCCTGCCTCCCATTCTTCCGAACTCCAGGCAACACAGGCCACTTTTCCTCAAACCCATCTCACGTAACAGCACATGCACCCTCAAATCAGTCCAACGAATCTAGAACCTTTAGCATTACTAACAGGGCATCAGTACATTTGAATGGAAAATGACATTTGATCAATTGTTAAGTATACTTCCTGAGCATTACTACATGAACCTGTTAATGAGACTCTTGTAGGGTGTGGTTTAATGCCTGGTTCACTGTTGTCCATGCCAGGTGTGATAAAGACTCACAACTAGCTTGTTTGATTGCATAAAGTGGAAGAGAGAGAAATCACAGCCATCGCTGCTCCCCGGCAGTTCTCTGCTTGCCTCATCAGGCTCAAAAGAGGCTGGAAACTAAAGCCATAGCATTGGCCATAATCATGTTACTGCTCATGGACTAAAGCGACTGGTGGAACATTTAAATGATACAAGTTTTGCATGCTTTTCCATGTATTTACAGAAACAATTATAATCTTTATTGACTAAGTAACGATTTTTTTACTGTGACTCGATTCCCCAACAGAATAGTTATTCAGATAAATGTGTTGTGCTTATAAATAATGATGTGTATTTTAACTATAATGAAGTTTATTCAACTGTGTTTACATTTTATTATCAATTTCATTTAATTAACTGCTCTCCCATTTTGCTGCAATACATTGATTTGCCAAGAATTAGTTTATCAAATTCAGCTTTTGCAGCTAGATTAATAAACCCCAAATATTTTACTCTCCATTTAATGATTTTTCCCATTTGCATTAATTAGCCATCTAATTAATGAAATCAGATTTTAAAAGCTGTTGCATGGCAGCACTTTCCAAAACATATTTATCCTTGACAGTTATGGATCCACAGGGGCACAATTATTGCGACTGGAAATCAGAAATCACTTTAAAAAGCTGGCAGACTCAAGTTATACTGTGCTGCTGTACACGAGGGAACTCAAGCCAAACAAGAGTGGCAGAGCTCCAAATGGCAACATCAGGTCTTTCCATAGTGATAATATCTGTGCATTTGCTAACATTTTTTTTTGCTAAGAGAGTCCACTGAGCCTCAGTGAGTGGCACTCTTAGCATTGAATCAGAGAGTTAAAGGTTCAAATCCTATTCTGTGCATTTGAATGTAAACCCTAAGCTGGCAGTACTGAAGGTGGGCAGCATTGTTCAAAGTAAATTTATTATCGAAGTACACATACATCACCATATATAACCTTGATATTCATTTTCTTACCGGCATTCACAGTAAACATAAAGAAACACAATACAATTAATGAAAATCAGCACGCAACAAAGATAGACAAGCAACTGATGTGCAAAAGATGCCAAATATAAAATAGAAAAAAACATGATAATAATAATAAATAAGTAATAAATATTGAGAACACGAGTTGCAGAGCCCTTGAAAGAGAGTCCATAGGTTGTGCAATCAAATTAGCGTTGAGGTGAGTGAAGTTATCTCCTCTGGTTCAAGAGACTGGTGACTGAGGGGTAATAACTTTTTCTGAACCTGGTGGTGTTGGACTTAAGGCTCCTTAGTCTCCTTCCTGGTGGTGGCAGGGAGAAGACAACACGGCCTGGATGGTGGGGGTCCTTCATAATGGATGTAGTTTTCCTACAATAGCACTCCTTGTAGCTGTGCTCAGTGGTGGGATGGGATTTAACTAATGGGCTAAAATGCATCCATTACTTTTTGTAGGGCTTTCTGTTCAAAAGCATTGGTGTTTCCACACCAGGCCGTAATGCAGCCAGTCAGTATTCCCTCCACTGCCCATCTATAGAAGTTTGTCAAAGTTTCACATGACATGCAAATTTTTGCAAACTTCTAAGAAAGAGGCAACCCTTGCCTCTACAACCTTACTTGTAATGGCACTTATGTGCTGGACCAAGAACTGACCTCCTGAAAGAATAAGGCCAAGGAATTTGAAGCTGTTGACCCTCTCACCTCAGATCTCCTGATGAGGACTGGCTCATGGACCTCCGATTTCTGCCTCTTGTAGCCAATACTCAGCTCATTGATTTTGCTGACATTGACTGAGAAGCCGTTGCTGGGACACCATTCAATCAGATTTTCAGTCTCCTTCTATATGCTGAGTTGTCACCACCTTTGATTTAGCCAACAACCCTGGTGTCAATAGCAAACTTAAATATATCATTTGGAGCTGTGCTTAGCCTCACACTCGTAGGCATAAAGCAAGCAGAGCAGGGGGCTAAGCGCACAGCCTTGTGGTGCATCTGTGCTGATGGTATTTGCAGTGGAGAGGTTGTTGCCAGTCCGAACTGACTGGGGTCTGCAAGTGAGGAAATCGAGGATCCAGTTGCACAAGGACCATGTTCAAGGCTAGGTAAAGGAGCTTATTGATTGGTTTTGAGGGGAAGATAATGTTGAATACAGAGCTGTAATCAATTAAGAGCATCCTGATGTATGTAACTTCACTGCCCAGATTTTCCAGGGTTGAGTGAAGAGCTAATCAAATGGCACCTGGTGTTGACCAATTGTGACAGTAGGCAAACTGGAGCGGATCCAAGTCACTCCTCAGGCAGGAGTTCACATGTTTCATCACCAGCCTCTAAGGCACTTCATCACAGTGAATATAAGTGCAACTGGACGACAGCAGTACCATCTGGGATGCTGCTTCAAATAAGTACTTGTGCATATGATAATACACTCGATTTGGCTTTGATAATCGTTTCATTGGGGCTTCTTCAATGGAAAGAATATTGTTAAAAACATACTGCTCTTTCAGATGAATACTTAAAAGATGATTTTTTAAGAGTGAGTTAGCTCTGGTGTTCTGAATAGTAAATTTTCCCTTATTCAACATGATTAAATATGTAATATGGAAACATCATGTTTGAAATACACAGTAAATCAAGCAGGATCTATGCAGAAGCAGAATTAATATTTTGGAATGATAACCTTTCAACAGAACAGAGAGAAATTCAAAGTAAATTTATTATCAAAGTACATACAGTACATGTCACCACATACTACCTTGAGATTCATTTTCTTTCAGGCATCTACAGTAGAACAAATACACTAAAATCGATTAAGAACTATATACAAAGACTGACAAATAACCAATGTGCAAAAGACAGATTGTGTAAATACAAAAAGTAATAATAGTAATAAATAATACTGAGAAGATAAATTGTAGAGCTTTAAAAGTGAGTCCAGACATTGTTGTATCAGTTCAGAGCTGAAGTGATTGAAGTTATCCATAAAGGCTTAGTAGCCAGATGGTTGAAAGTTAATTACTGTTCTGAACCTAACACTCCTGTACTTCCTTCCCAGTGGTGGCAGCGAGAAGAGAGCATGCTGGATGATGAGGGCCCTTGAAGATGTTGTGCTTTCAATTTTGATATTGCAGAGAGAAGGGAGAGGCAAGGGAAAACAAAGGAAATGTCCATGACAGGAGATCAGGAGAGAATGAGCTGGGATCACCAACTTCTCAAAATCAAGAGGGTATGAAGAAACCAAGGTGAAGGAGACAAAGAGAAAGGCCAAGGAAGAAAGGATTAGTATTTCTGCACCATGGGCTCTGTTGGAAGAGAAATCTCTTGGGAGTAACCTAAGGAGGAGCACAATGGAGCTGCTGCCTCACAGTGCCAGAATCCCAGGTTCAATCCTGACCTTATGTGCATTGGTTGTGGAGTATGCACATTTTCTCTGCCACTGCATGGGTTTCTCTAGGCACTCCTGTTTCCTCCCTTATCCAACAAGGCACACTGGGTTGGTCAGTTAATTGGCAACTGTAAATTGTTCTCGAGTGGCAGAATGATGAAAGGGTACGGAGAATAGGGGATTAATGTAGTTGGATATGTGATGGTCGGCACAGACTCATTGGTCTGAAGTGCCTGTTCTCATGCTATTTCTCTCTGTGACTCCATGATGTTGGAAGAGCTGGCTGCACAGATGTTTGTTGTTGTGTTTCTATTTAATAACAGTGACTACAGTTCATTTTAAAGCATTTTGGAGCATTCAGAAAGAGACATTCTACTTAAAGGTCGGCACAACAATGTGGGCTGAAGGGCCTGTACTGTGCTGTACTATTCTATGTTCTAAGGCACATGACAGGAGCTACACTGTCATGTAAAGCAAGTTATTTCCTTTTATGAACAGTTTAAAGTAAAATTAAAAATCGGATAACCAATCCAACAGATTACCTGGGCCCTATATAAATTTAATTATGTATCATGTGACCACCCGCTATCAAACTTACATTGTACATCGTGGGACCTGGTTGTGTGCAAATTGCCTGTTTTGGTTCCATTGATAAAAACATAAAATCACAAAGTGATATTAGTGGATAAACAAATGAACAAAGCAATGACAACTTGAATTCAATATAGGCACAGGTGAGGTCTCACTTTGACCGAAAAAGGATTATGATGAGTGTCTCTTAGAAGCTGAAACCTCATAAGAAGTTTATTATTGCATAATCGAACAATTCATGCAAAAGGATTATTGAAATATCAGAGGTACAGAAAGTAATTCAGTATACTCTTAGTCAAAAGCAATGCTGCAGCCTTGATTTCTGAATTCCTAAAATCAGAAGTTAACAGAGGTTGAGGTCAGGTTTACCAAGACCAGACCTGGAGCAGTATTTGTCCTGTCGAAGAATCTATTGATCTACAATGGGGGAATCGCAAAAGTCAATTGCACAAACTAAGGGTGAATTCCCCTGAATTTAGAAGACTAAGAAGATTGATTGAAGCTTTCAAGATATTGTGTGGAGCTGATGGGTTGACAGAGATTATTTCTGCTGAGTGCAGAGTCTGGGGGTGTCTTACTCCTTGTCACTCTATTTTGTCTACGAAGCTGACTCCCAGTTTAATGATGGATTCTAGAAGTAATCCACACCCTGTGATTCCTAATGAAAATGCTAACCCAGTCCAATTGTTTTTGGAATTTAATGGAGACCCCTCTACTCTCCCAACCCTCATCTATTTAGGTACATGAGATTAGTTCCCTAAATTAGAGACATGGCCTTGAGGAAGCATCTCCCCTTCCCAGCTGAAACTGCAGCATCATGAAATTTCTATATCACTGAATCATGGAACAATTATAACACTGAAGAATGCCAGTCCCCTTTTGTGCTTGTCATAAAGGAACTGTCCTGCCTAATTTTGTTTTTCAGCACCTCGTTCATACACATCCACCCTATTAGTTTGCAAAAATTTCACTACTGTTTTAAAGATCATAAAACATAGGAATAGAATTACATCAACTGGCCCACCAAGTCTGCTCCACCATTCCATCATGACTGACTTATTATCCCACTCAACCCCATTTTCTTGCTTTCTCCAGGTAACTTCGACATCCTTACTAATCAAGAATCTATCAACCTCAGATTTTCTTCTGGTTTAGAAAATAGTTTAGTATTAATATCTTAGTATGTGTCCTTTTGCAACCTGGCAGGCATCAGCAATGTCAAGAGCACCACAACACATACACCTACAGATATGACCAACAAAAAACAATAAGGCTGGATGAAATTGAAACCATATATTTCATACACAACAAATTCCAGAAGTACCTCTAAGCTGCAAATATAACCTCAGGGTTCATTTGGTGATTATAAGTCTCCTGAGTTTTGCCCTCATAATTTGTGTTATATTTGGAGTCCCTCAATTAGATTATCACTTTCTAACGACTCCCAGGATTTTTCCCTTAACCTCTATAAGTCAATAATTCCTGCTCAGTGTGTCATATTGTGGTATTTATGTTCATCCTACACTGATCTGCAACACACTGGTTCGAAGTCAATGGTGTGAGGGAACTTTAAATTCTACCAGCAATGGTTAAACTAGCATTCAGTTCCTTCGCAAAAATTGCTGAGAGTGAATCAGCACCCATGTTACTTTTACCTTTTTTTCTCTATTGAAGCTAATTAGGGGGGAATCTACAGTAATAATTTGTTATTGTTGACTCTGAGTTCTTACAGGAAACTAATTAACATCCCATCCCTATGCGAGACTGTCTCAATCTCTGAGATGCTGATAATAGATTTTCCCTTGGTGGGTTTGATGTGTCTATAAAGAGGGGCATAGAGAACAGGGGGATTATCTTGTCATAGAGGTTCCTGAACTTTGGAATTCTATAGCAGTGGACGTTGAGTCACTCAGTATATCCAAGGGTGAGACAGATTTGTGAACTACAGGAGAATCAGCTGTTGTGGGGAATAGACAGAAAACTGGATTTGAAGACAAGATAGAATCTGCTACAGCATAACCCGCCCCACTACTGACAGTATCTACATAATGCACTACTCCAAGCATCTATTCTCAACAATGCCTATCATCCGGATTATGCCCTCTTCTCGCTGCTATCATTGGGCAAGAGGGTACAGTAACACATAGTTCTGTACAAAAAGCTCCAAAACCTGGGCCTCTGTATCTCCATCTGCAACTGAATCCTTAACTTCCTCACTGGAAAACCAGTCTTTGCAGATCTGAAGTAACATCTCCACCTCACTGATAAACAACATTGGCGCAACTCAAGGCTGTGTGCTTAGCCCACTGCTTTACTCTCTCTACCCCCACGACTGTGTGGCTAGGCACAGCTCAAATACCATCTATAAATTTGCTAATGACACAACTCTGGTTGGCATAATTTCAGATGGTGCCAAGAAGGCTTATGGGAGTGAAATACATCAGCTAGTTGCACTCAACATCAGTAAGACCAAAGAATTAATTGTGGACTTCAGAGAGGGTAAAACAAGGGAGCACACGCTAGTCGTCATTGAGGGATCCAAAAGTGAAAGTGAGCAATTTCTAGTTCCTGGGTGGTAACATCTGTAAGCATCTATCCTAGGCCCAAAATATCATAAGACCATAAGATATAGGAACAGAAATAGGGCATTCAGCCCATCAAGTCTGCTCCACCGTTCAATCATGGGCTGATTCAATTCTTCCAGTCATCCCCACTCTCCTTTCACCCCATACCCTTTGATGCCCTGGCTAATCAAGAACCTATCTATCTCTGCCTTAAATACACCCAATGACTTGGCCTCCACAGCCACTCATGGCAACAAATTCCACAGATTTACCACCCTCTAACTAAAGTAATTTCTCTGCATCTCAATTCTAAAAGGACTTCCTTTAATCTTGAAGTCGTGCCCTCTTGTTCAAGAATCCCCTACCATGGGAAATAACTTTGCCATATCTAATCTGTTCAGGCCTTTTAACATTCGGAATGTTTCTGAGATCCCCCCTCATTCTCCTGAACTCCAGGGAATACAGCCCAAGAGCTGCCAGATGTTCCTCATACGGTAAACCTTTCATTCCTGGAATCATTCTTGTGAATCTTCTCTGAACCCTCTCCAATATCAGTATATCCTTTCTAAAATAAGGAGCCCAAAACTGCACACAATACTCCAAGTGTAATCTCACAAGTACCTTATAGAGCCTCAACATCACATCCCTGCTCTTATATTCCATACCTCTAGAACCATTGCATTCGCCTTCTTCATCATAGACTCAAGCTGAAGGTTAGCCTTTCAGGTATCCTGCACAAGGACTCCCAATTCCCTTTGCATCTCTGCATTTTGAATTCTCTCTCCATCTAAATATAGTCTGCCCGTTTATTTACTTCCGCCAAAGGGCATGACCATACACTTTCCAACATTGTATTTCATTTGCCACTTCTTTGCCCATCCCCCTAAATTATCTAGGTCTCTCTGCAGGCTCTCTGTTTCCTCAACACTACCGGCTCCTCCACCTATCTTTGTATCATTGGCAAATTTACCATAAATCCATTAATCCCATAGTCCAAATCATTGACATGTATCATAAAAAGCAGCGGTCCCAACACCAACCCCTGTGGAACTCCAGTGGTAACTGGCAGCCAGCCAGAATAGAATTCCTTTATTCCCACTGTTTTCTGCCGGTCAGCCAATGCTCCACCCATGCTAGTAACTCCCTGTAATTCCATGGGATCTTATTTTGTTAAGCAACCTCATGTGCAGCACTTTGTTAAAGGCCTTCTGAAATTCCAAGTACACCACATCTACTGCATCTCCTTTGTCTAACCTGCCTGTAATTTCCTCAAAAAATTGCAGTCGGTTAGTCAGGCAGGATCTCCCTTTCAAGAAACCATGCTGGCTTTGGCCTATCTTGCCTATCTCCAGGTAATCCATAATCTCATCCCTAACAATCAATTCCAACAACTTTCCAACCACTGATGTCAAGCTAACAAGGCTATAGTTTCCTTTCTACTGCCTCCTACCCTTCTTAAATAGCGGAGTAACATTTACAATTTTCCAGTCATCCCGTACAACGCTAGAATCTATCGATTCTTGAAAGATCATCATTAATGCCTCTGCGATCTCCCCAGCTACTTCCTTCAGAACCCAAGGGTCCAGGAGATTTACCCACCCTCAGACCATTAAGCTTCCTAAGCACCTTCTCAGTCCTAATTTTCACTGCACATACTTCACTTCCCTGACAATCTTGAATGTCCAGTATTCTGCAGATGTCTTCCACTGTGAAGACTGATACAAAATACGCATTCAGATCCTCCGCCATCTCTGCATCTCTCATTACAATATCTCTGGTGTCATTTTCTATTGGTCCTATATCTACCCTCAACTCTCTTTTATCCTTTATATACAGTACTTAAAAAGTTTTTAGTATCTTCTTCAGTGTTAGTCACCAGCTTCATTTCATAATTCATCTTTTCCTTCCTAATGACTTTCTTTGTTTCAATGCAGTCACAAAGAAGGCTCAACAATGGCAATGAAATGGCAGAGCAGACTCGATGGACTGACTGGACTAATTCTGCTCCTATGTCTTATGGTCTTCTTACAGGGATTTGAGGAGATATGGTAAGTCACCAAAGACACTTGTAAATTTCTATAGATGTACTGTGAAGAAAATTCCAACTGGCTATATCTCTATCTGGTATGTCGGGGTGGGGGAGCACTGCTGAGGATGAAAATTATCTGCAGAAAGCTATAAACTCATTGGGCTCTATCATGGGCAATAGCCTCCTTGGCTTCCTGGATATTTTCAAGGAGCATCCATCATTAAGGACCCCCATCACCCAGGATAAGCCTTCCTCTCATTGCTACCATCAAGGAGGGGATACAGGAGCCTGAAGGCAGACACTCAACAATTCACCTCTACCATTAGACTTAGGAATGGACACGGAACCTATGAACCCAACTCACTACCTTTTTTCTCTCTTATTGCACTACTTACTTCATTTAACTTTGCATATATATTTATTGTAACTTGCAGTTTTTGATTATTATGTATTGCAATGTCTGCTGCCACATAATAACAACCTTCACAACATATGCCGGTGATATTAAATCTGATTGTGTTTCTGATTCTGATTCTGAGGTTCAGAAGCCTGAAGTTCCTCACTGCCAGGTTCAGGAACAGCTGCTTTCTCTACAACCATTATGTTCTTGAGATGACCTGCACAACCATGCATCTACCCTGGCAACAGAACAATATTTATGTATGACTACTGTTTTTTGTGTTGTTATCTGAATCTACATGCCCATGATGCTGTTGCAAGCAAATTTTTAATTGTACCTACGCCTCACCATACCTGTGGATCAGACAATAGATTCAGCTTGACTTTCTATGATCCTGTGGAATAGCGGAGCAGGCTAGAATGCTCTTTTTCTTATGTTCTTACTGGCCTCCCAATAACCAGAGAAAAACAATATTCCCAATGAATATATGTATTTAAAGTACACTTGAATATAGTAATCTATTCAATTGAATATTTACACTTGTAGAGAATTCAACAGGACAATCAGTTCTCTGCTGACATTAAGTCATCACAGGAAAGTCAGATACAGTTGTTTAGAGTTTTGATTGTGAATGTAAAAGCATACTCGCAGAGATCCAGTCAGTTCAGATGCAAGGAGCACACCACAATGCTATGACTATGCATGTAAGTTAGAGTTTTACTGAGGGCATGCTCAGTCCACCAATATGGCACACTGCCAGATTCCTTGTGGACTGACCTCACACAACAGACTGCATCACACTGGCACTGAATCCACTTTCTCTGATTGAAAAGGAGTATCAGCAAAGTTGAATGCAGTGATAAGAGATGATGACAGAAGACTGCCTGGCTTTCATATACAGTATGTGCAATGGCCTTTCTCTTTTGCTGTTGTATACACCCTTTCCTGAGGTGCCCATTGCATACAATAGTTCAGGCTCTAATGTATCGACTGCCAAACAATGTTCACATATAAATTATCCTTCCTTCTTACTCACATTCAGAGTTTGAAGAAATCCCTTGGAGCGTAGTTATGTGCCACCAAAGGCAAATATAAACTGCCAGTACACGCTGCCAATCTGCCCATGTAAAATCTGCTGGAAGGTTTTTTCCCCTCATCGAACATGTTCACCTCTCTTTTGATATGACAGGGCCATGGGTAAGCCATTCAGTCTTTTGAATTGGTTCTTGCTATGTTTTGTACTTCAAAACATTAAACTAATTCAAAGGAAGACAACAATGTCTGAAAATCCAGGTTGAAGTTAGGGGTTTACTTCAAGTAAGGGGTGCAAGTATAACAGCATGATGATGTATGCAACTCACATTTATGTACACATAACCCATAATTAATTATTTAAATGAACAAGAATGCTTAATCAACATATATATAATATTAATTAAATATTAAACACACAACAGTTCTATTCCAGAGTGCAATACTGTATCACAACAGCAGTGACCTGCCTCGGTTCTATAACCTTGTCCTCCTACCTAACCAAATCTTGCCAGTCTCAGTTTTTAAATTAAAATAAATGGCAATCACACTGCAGTAGCTCATTCAGGGTGACTGGCGCCATGAACTAAAGGTTTAAGCTCTGATTTATGACATAGTGGTGCAGCTAGCAGAACTGCTGCCTCACAGCTCCAGCAACCCAGGCTCACTGCTGATACGTATCTGATGCTGTCTGTGTGGAGTTTGCACACTCTCCTTGACATCTGCTTGACGTTGACATGTTCTCATTGGGCCAAAAGGGTTGTTTTCCTGCAGTTTCACTCCATGTTAAATGAG
The DNA here is from genome assembly GCF_963921235.1 of Mobula hypostoma. Taxonomy (NCBI): domain Eukaryota; kingdom Metazoa; phylum Chordata; class Chondrichthyes; order Myliobatiformes; family Myliobatidae; genus Mobula; species Mobula hypostoma. Next base: position 163,480,354 of record NC_086097.1, on the reverse strand, counting down.
GAAGCAGGAATGGAATAGGAATTGATGGGAACAGGTAGAAAATCTCTAAGGCCTTGGAACAAAGAAACCTGGATGACTTTTGCAACTGAATCATGCTTCTACATTAACTCCAGGCTTTGGAGAAGCCTAAATACAGAGGAACAATGTGGACCTCAAAGTATTCAGATCACACATTAATAATGACTTTACTTGAAGAAAATCCAAAACTGTAGATGCTCTAGACCCGTAAGAGAAACAGGAAATGCTCAAAACACTCAGCAGGTCAGGCAACATTCATGGAAAGAGAAACATAGTTAATATTTTAAGTTGAGGAACCTTTGTCAGAATATGGCCGAATGGAACTACAGTCGGCCCTCCTTATCCGCGAGGGATTGGTTCCAGGACCCCTCGCGGATACCAACAAACGTGGATGCTCAAGTGCCTAATTCAACCCATCTAAATGCGGTGGATCTTGGGACCCAGCGGAACCCCGGACCTTATTTAATCTGTCTCAGTGCGGTGGACATTAGGACCCGGCGGCAGAGCTCTGAATCTGCAGTATTTCTGTTCACGAAAATAATCACGATCACGATTTAAAATAAAGTGGAAATAAAGCGATCAGAAAGAGGTGAAACGCCATCAGTCATTGGAAAAGCGTTAGGCTACAGTCAGTCAACGATCGGAACAATTTTAAAGGATAAACTGAGAAAATCCCTGCCCCGATTAAAGCTACAATTATTACAAAGCAATGCAATGGTTTAACTATTGGGTTTTGGGATTTTGGAATTTTGATCCTTCACATCAACCTGTCAGGGATGGAGAGCATGCTCGGGAGCGGTCTGTCACTGATCGAACTCAGGAATTTCCGTTCCCAAGCCCAGTACTGAAACATACGTTTCTTAAGTGTTTTATATGCATAGAAAGGAGAACTTCCGTTTTTTTTCCGATCCCGATCCACAATAACCTACGCACATCCTCCCGTATACATTAAATCATCTCCAGATTACTTATAATACCTAATACAATGTAAATGCTGTGTTAAATAGTTGTTATACTGCATTGTTTAGGAAATAATGACAAGAAAAAAGTCTGTACATGTTCGAACAACAAGTGCTGGAAGAGCACTTCTGGGTTTTCTTGATTCGCGGTTGGTTGAATTCGCGCATGCGGAACTCGCGGATAAGGAGGGCCAACAGTACTTTACAACAATGACCATACTCAGCTGTTAATCATTTTGAAGCATTCTGAAAGAGACGTCAAAGGTGCATTGTAAATGGAATTTTTTTTTGGTTCTGGATATCAGCTAGGTTGTATAACAGATGATTCCGATGGCCTCATTATTTCACATTATATTAAAGATTTTCAGTTTGCAGTGACAATTCATATTTGAGTTCTTACCATGTTGGTTGCCACAATTGCTACAAATTCCATGTGCAAGAATGAGAAAGATAATTATTGTGCAAGAATGAGAAAGATAATTATTATGCCAGAAATTTTTAGCCGCTGAAATAATGCATTGGGAGGAACAGTGGTTTTACTTAGAACATGCAAGAGTGGGTAACAACATGGCAAATGATGGAAGTGCAGTTGATTATCTATATATATTCAAATGATAAAGAGAAGACATTTCTATTAGCACAATTTCTCCAAGGCCAGATATCATTGGGGAACTGGCATAAAAATAGAAAATATTTTTCTCCTGACCCTCACATTGAATTTCTTTTTTGCAGGGAGATTTAGAATGTAGTTGTAAGTACATCTTAAACCAGAAAATGCTGAAAATACTCAACAGGTCAGGAAACATTTTGTGGATGGAAAGAAAAATTGAGTTTACATTTCAGCTCTCTCTCTCTAACTCATTTTCTTTCTTTGGTAGATCTAATGGCTAGTAAAATATCAACACAAAACAGACATTCTAAGCCACATTTATTTAAGAAATTATGCCATAGGGCCAAAGATAACTTCCTTGATGCTGGTTGTCTTTGTTCTGCATTAGGCAATGTTTAAGATGCCCTGGTTTCACTATAGATGCCCTCACTACTGTATGCAAACTACTGCAGGCACAACTACACCCTTAAACCAGGACAAGGAAGGACCACATCACCAATGGTGCCTTTGATGCCCGTCTTCAGTGTTTGTATTTGATGGTTGGTGGAAGACCACAAACTACTGTATTGAAGTCTACAGGTGGACTTGAAGGATGAGAGCCCAGAAAACTCATTTGACTCTCGCTAGCCTGAGACAGCTGGCTGGCAGGCACAGCAATGACACAGGTGAAGCAACACTCTGTCCCATTGAAGCATACAAAGTACTTATTAGATTGTGTAGCTGCTTTAATGAGTTTTCTTCGGGCTGGAATGCTTAGACCCAAGGGCTACAGTTTCAAATTAACAAGGAAACGAGATGATATTTCTTCACAGAGTCAGTAAATGTTTGAAATGTTTAGTCTAAAAGGAAGCTCAGTCACAAATCATCGGAGTTTTTAGAGTTAAGGACATTAAGTAGTATGTGATCAGTGCAGGTGCTGAATGGGGGAGAAGACAAGGAGAAGAATAGACACAATCCTTGTGTCTATTCTCCTTTTTTTTGTATGAATCCTGTCATCCTGAGAAAGTACAGCAGGCTCATGTTCCACAGGGTTAATGCAATTTCCCCAGGGAGATCCTTGGGCATCCCCAATAATCTGTTGGAGAACAGATTGCGATACTATGGTGCTTACCTGTAAGGCTCGTTGAATATGCTAACTTTGAGCTTTCAAACCAGCAGACCATGCATGTTGGCCTTACAGCTGCCACACTACGACACTCTGATACCTGTGGAGATTGTCTGTTCTGTAGTAGAAGCTGCAGTCTCTTAACAAATTGCCAACAGTAAGATGCTGTGCATTACATTGAAAAGGCGTAAGATACCTGATCACAAACCCTGTGGCCAGTTTTATAAGTTGACCAATACTGATTGCTCATAAGCAACAATCCTAACTCCACTCATCATGGCACAGTAGTCTTGTGTCTATCATGTTGGTAAAACAGAAAGAAAATTGGATCAACAGATCCATCTTTACACATAAGGATATCATAAATCAAAGCAGGAATGGGTTCAACTTCCTCTGCCATTCAGTCTGTTTGTATCTGATCCTTTGCTTTTTTATTTCCCTGCCTGATCCCCAAAAACTCTTATTCCCTGGTTGTCTGCTCCATAATCTAACAAACTCAATCTTCTTAAAATTGAGGTAGAAAGTTACAACAGTTACGCTCTATATGAACCAAATCACCTGATTTCAATCCCACATGGCAAACTCCATACTGAATTCTCCCAGTTCTTGATTCTCAGTTTAGATGAAGCAGTTCCTCACCATCCATTCTTTGAATAATTCCTTAAAATCTGGTACATGTTAATAAGTGGTTTCATTGTTCAAAACCCAGATATACATAGGCCAATCACTCCCTTCCCTTTCCAGAAGTCAATCAAGTGAATTTACACTGCATTGACTCCAAGCCTAATATATTCTACTTTAAGTTGTAGAATCAGTTCTGAGTACTGATGAGTGTACGTAGTTATCCATGCTGTGTTCAAAACTGAACACAGTTTTCTCCCAAACCTTGTACTAGCTCAGTAGGTTTCCTTACTCCAGGACTCCAATGCCCTTGCAATGAACAGAAGTGCACATTTCAAAGTTCAAAGTAAATTTATTATCAAAGTACATATGTTACTTTATACCACCTTCAGATTCAATTTTTGCAGGTATTACAGAAAATAAAAGAAATACAATAGATTTTTACAAAAAACTGTTCAATCAATATACAGAAGACAAACTACACAAATGAGAACAATACAAAGAATGAATTGTACTGAGGCCTTGAAAGGAATCGATAGATCATAAAATCAGTTCTGAGTAGTGGTAAATGCAGTTGTTCATGCCGGTTCAGGAGCCAGATGGTTGTAAGGTATTAATCGTTCCTGAATCTGGAGGTGAGAGACCCAAGGCTTCTGTACTTTCTGCTCAATGGTGGTAGCGAGAAAGCATAGCCGGGATGTTGGGTGCCTTTGATGATTGGTGCTAACTTCTTGGGCAGCGCTCCTTGGAAATATGCTCTGTCCAAGAAATTATCATCTGGTGGGGAGGGCTTTGCCTGTAATGGACTGAGCTGTATGCATCATTTTCTGTAGCCTCTTCCATTCCTGGGCATTGATTCCGTAACCAGGTCATGATGCTACCAATTAGGATACTTTCCATTGCGTATCTATAGAAGTTTGTCAAGGTTTTTAGTAACAGCCCAAGTCTACGCAAACTTCAAATCAAGCAGAGGCACTGTTATGCCTTTTAGTAACGTCATTTACTTTGCCTGAATGCATACTGGAATTGGTTTATTATTGTCACATGTACCCACATACAGTGAAAAAATTATCTTGCATGCTGTTCAAACGGATCAAAACATTACATAGTGCATTGAGGTTCAACAAGTGTAAACAGCGTGGATAGAATGCAGTGCAGGTAAAAAAAAATAAGGTGCAAAATCATTACAAGGTAGATTGTGAGGTCAAGAGTCCAACTTGTCATACTAGGTAACTATCTAATAGTCTTAATACAGCTTCTTTTTGAAGCTGCCCTTGAGCCTGATGGTACATGCTTTCAGGCTTTTTGTATCTTCTGCCCGTTGGGAGGGGGAAAAGAGAGAATTTCCAGGGTAGGTGGGATCTGTGATAATGCTGGCTGCTATACTGATACAGTGAGAAGTATAGACAGAGCCCATGGTGGGGAGGCCAGTTTCTATAATGTGCTAAGCAGTATTCACAATTCTCAGTAGTTTCATAACATTTAAGAAAAAGCTTCTTGTTTTTCTATTCTTTGAGCCAAAGGGAACAGGTCATATTTTCCCATTTTATACTCCAAAAATTAACTTAAATGAACCACAGATTTGACTGACATGCTTGCTACTGCAGATAATCATCTAATGCAATTTACTAACATGTGGGTGGACATAACCATGTGAATTAAGAGAAGGTTTAAACCACAGCTCCTCAAGCTTGCTCCACTATTCAATAAGATCATAATTCAGCAGATTATAGCTAAAGATCCAAATATCCTCGTCCTTAGTAGAATCTATCCATTTCAGCCTTATTACTAGTCAAAGACTCTGCTGCTCCAGTTATTTTGAGGAAAACAGTTCCAGACTTATGATCCACTGAGATATAAATGTTTGCTTCATCTCTGGGTTTCCCCCAGATGCTTTTGTTCCATCCTATATATCAAAGTCTAGAGGTTAATACACAAATTGGTCACAGTAAATTGCTTGATGGCTAGGTGAATGGTAGAATCTTTTACAGGCAAATAATTGAGTAGAATTAGTACAGGGTTCATTTGGGCCTGCAAGAAATTATGTTACAAAACCCGATTTTATTGTCAGATTCTCAGTTACATTATCACACAAAACTAATTTAATATTGATTTGTTTCAGATTACTGTAATTGCTCAAGACTGTGTCCACCTTATTGTTCATGGAATAAAACCCTCACTCATAATCTGTCAAGAGTTCCCTGGATATATGTATACATAATCCAGTTTGCCTACCGTCACAACAGGTCCATAACAGATGTCATCTCCTTGGCTCTTCACTCAACCCTGGAACAACTGACAGCAAAGATGCATACATCAGGATGCTCTTTATCGACTGCAGCTAAGCATTCAATACTATCATCCCTTCAAAACTAATTCATAGGCTTCAAGATCTTGGCCTCAGTACCTCCTTGTGCAATTGGATCCTTAAATTTCCTCACTTGCAGATCCCAGTCAGTTTGGAATGGCAACATCTCCTCCACAATCTCCATCAGCACAAGTGCACCACAAGGATGTATGCTTAGACCCTGCTCTACACAAATTATACTTATGACTGTATGGCTAAGCACAGCTCCAATACCATATTATAAGTTTGCTGACTACACCACTGTTGTTGGCTGATGAAAAAGCAGTGCCACAACAACCTCTCACTCAATGTCAGCAAAACCAAGGAGCTGACTATTGACCTCAGGAGGAGGAAACTGGAGGTACAGGAGCCAGTCCGCATCAGGGGATCAGAGGTGGAGAGGGTCAACAACCTTAAATTCTCGGTGTTATCATTTCACAGGATCTGTCCTGGGCCCAGCATGCCTGTGCTATTATGAATGAAGCACAGTAGTGACTCTACTTCCTTGCGAAGATTCTGTATGGCACCTTAAATTTTGACAAACTGCTATACAGGTGTGGCGGAGCATATATTGACCAGTTGCACCAATGCCTGATATGGAAACACCAATGCCCTTGAATGGAAACTCCTGCAAGGTAGTGAATACTGCCCAGCCCATCATGGCTCCCTCCCCAGCATTGAACACATCTACATGGAGCACTGTTGCAGGAAAGCAGCATCCTTCATCAGGAACCACCACCAGCTCGTCTCGCTGCTGCCATCAGGAAGGTGGTACAGGAGCCTCAGGGCCCACAGCATCTAGTTCCTTAGCCATCAAGCTCTTGAACCAGAGGTGATAACTTCACTCAGCTTCTCTTGCACAATCTGGCAACTCTCTTTCAATGACTCTTCATCTCATGCCTTGATATTTATTGCTTATTTATTTTTATTTTGTTTTCTTTTCTTATTGTATTTGCAGTTTATTGACCTTTGCAAACTAGTGTTTGCCTACCCTATTCGGTGCCATCTTTCATGGATTCTATTGTGTTTCTTGGATTTACACCACAAGACCATAAAATATAGGAGCAGAATTAAGCCATTTAGCCCATCGAGTCTGCTCCAGCATTTCATCAAGGCCGATCCAATTTGCCTCTCAAACCCAATCCCCTGCCTTCTCCCCATATCCCTTCATTCCCTAACCAATCAAAAATATATCAACCTCTGCCTTAAATATACATACAGGCTTAGTCTCCACGGCTGCCTGTAGTAAAGAATTCCACAGATTCACCAATCGCAAGCTAAAGCAATTTCTCATCTAAAAGGACGCCCCTCTATTCTGAGGCTGTGTCCTCTGGACTGAGACTCTCCCACCATAGAAAACATCCTTTCAATGTTCCCTCTGCCACCTGATTCCTAAATGGACATTCAACCCTTAAACACCATCGCACCTTTTAAAATATATATTATTTCTGTTCTTTGCACAATTTTTATTTCTATTCAATATACTTATACTGTAATTGATTTACTTATCAATTATTATTATTTTTCTTTCTTGGATATTATGTACTGCATTGAACTGCTGCTGCTAAGTTAACAAATTTCATGACACATGCTGGTGATAATAAACCTGATTCTGATTCTTCACATCCATTCTATCAGGACCATTCACCATTCAACAGGTTTCAATGAGGTCACCCCTCATGTTTCTGAATGCCAGTGAACCACTGGAATTCAAACGCTCTTCATATGACAAGATAATTCAATCCTGGAATCCTTTCGTGAACCTCCTTTGCACACTCCCCAGTTTCGGCACATGCTTTCTAAGATAAGGGGCCCAAAACTGCTCACATACTCCAAGTGAGGCCTCACCAGTGCTAAGTAAAGTCTCAACATTACAGCCTTGCTTTTATATTCTAGACCTCTTGAAATGAATGCTAACATTGCACCTGCCTTCCTCACTACAGACACAACCTTTAGGGGATCCTCCCAAATGCCTTTGTATCTGTTTTTTTTTGTATTTTGCCTCTTTTTGAAAGCAGTCAGCCCTTCCATTTCTTCTACCAAAGTGCCTGACCACACACTTCCTGTCTGCCATTTCTTTGTCCATTCTCCTGTCTAATCTGTCAAAGTCCTCTGTAGCCTCTCTACTTGCTCGAAACTACCTACTCCTCCACCTATCTTATCATCTGCAAACTTTGCAATAAAGCCATTAATTCCATCATCCAAAATAAGAATCAGTCCCAGTGCAGACCCCTGTGGAACACCAGTAGTCATCAGTAGCCAACCAGAAAAGTCTTCCTTTATTCCCATTCTTTACTTCCTGCCAATCAGCCACTGCCTGATCCATGCTAGAATCTTTCCTGTAATACTATGGGCTTGTAGCTTTTAAAGCAGCCTCATGAGTGACACTTTGTCAAAGGTCTTCTGAAAATCCAAGTACCCAACTTCAACCTTTGTCTATCCTGCTTGTTATTTCTTCAAGGAACTCCAACAGATTTGTCAGGCAAAATTTTCCCTTGAGAAAATCAATGGATTTATTGAGAATGCCCCCAAGAAAATGAATTCTCAGGATTGAATATGGTGACATACAAGTTAACAAATTTACTTCGGACTTTAACACAAACTGTATTTTGTTGTTCATAATTTCTGGATCAGGGTATGAAGGGATACAGAGAGAGAGCAGGAGATTGGGGCTGATAGGAAAATTGGATCACACATGATGAAATGGTGGAGCAGACTTGATGGGCCAAGTGACCTAATTCTTCTCCTCTATCTTATGGTCTTATAATTTCACATCTATCACATCAACCTCTCTTACACTCTCCCCAGCTGTGTTTAAAAGTGTCCATTGACCCAGTATGTGTCCCCTGTGGAACGTGGCATCAGATTGTAGTTTATCAAAAAGTTTGTTACCCAGTGTCTCATTGATCCTTACAACATCAGTTTCCTCAGGTTTATTAAGTCAGACTTCCTGATCTTACTGTTAATACTGGGAAATATGTGAAATATGTTTGCTTTAATATCATTTTTGATAGACAGTGTTGACATAGCAATACAAAAAAACCTGAATTTGATCTAGCAATAAACTATCCATGGGCGAGAGCCTGCAGGTCGGCAGGAGAAAAGAAATGGTTGACGCTTCAGTTCAAAACCCTGCCTCAGGATCTGGCCACTGGTGGACTCGAGGAGGGGTGCAAGATAGCAGTCAGGTAGAGGAGTTGACTGTGTTGGAAGACACAGCAGGTGAATGATAGATGGAGGCAAACAAAGAGGGAGGGGAAAAGAAGGGAAAAAACAACAGAGCGAGCAGGTTTGGCAGGGAGGGGTGTGAGAAAATGGGAAACAACTGCCAGAGGGAGACAAGCAGAAACACAAAGCACTACCATGCTGGATTCAGATAAGGACAGGAGGTGAGATTGGAAACGATTAAACAACAATAGGAAATAGAGGGGTTGGAGGGATGGGAGCCCGTGTGAAGTGAGTGGATGGATCCAGGAGGGGAAAGAGGGACAAACGTCAGTGAAAGTGGAACTGCGGAGTGGGGAAGAAGGACAAAGGAGAGGATTAAAAGCAGGCAGGTCGAAGCGGGAGCTAGGGATAGCCTCTGAGTAGTCTGAGCAGAGGTGTTCTGCAAAACTGTTGTTGATCCACCTTGTATGTTCTCCACCATTTGTAAATATCCATTTCCCCAGCATCCAATGCCTCACCTTCACTGTGGAGTCCAGTCTATCTCCACCTTCACCCTCTTCCACTTCCTCATACAATGATCCAACCAGTTGTGGATTGAAAGGCCTGTTCCTGAACTGTACAATTCTATGTCCTCAGCTCAATAAATAATGTAATTGTGAGGCTTGGACAGCAAATCACTCTTCACCTGATACACACAAAATCTTCCTGTGGACCCTGGTAATAATCTACACTGGAGAATTGTGTTCATTGCTGCTCACTTTACGAGGGGAAGGATGTAAGAGCTTTAGAGGGTGCAGAGGAAATATACCAAGATGATGCCTGGATTAAACTGTAGGGCTAACAAGGAAAGGTTCAGCAAGGTAGGGCTTTTCCCTTTAGATCAAAGGAGAAGAGGTAACTTGGTAGATGTGTATAAGATAATAAGAGGCATAGACAGAGTGAAGAGCCAATGCCTTTTCTGATGGCAGAAATGAGAGGACATTATTTTATGATTGGAGGAAAGTATGGGGGATGCCAGATATAGATTTTTTTGTACAGAGAGTGGTGGATGTATGGCACGTGCTGCCAGGGGTGGTGATAGAGGGCAATATTTTAGTTAGATTTAAGGAACTCTTGGATAGGTACATAGATGAAATAGGCATTAAATTGATCTTGGAGTAGGTTAAAAGGTTAGCTCAACATCGTGGGCCAAAAGCCGATACTGTGCTGCCTGTTCTATGTTCTATACAGTTTCTTTGGAGCAGCGCAATGGCACAGATAATAAAGCTGGCCCTTGTGTTAATGTGAGTGAACACAAAAAATTGGATCAACATAGTGCAGAACTTAGGATAATGGTGCCTAACCGTGTCTCCTTTGCTTGCATCTTTGGAAACAGCTCTATTTATATCTTCAGTATCTCTTTTTTCCCCCTTTCAGGGTTCTTTTGAAGACCCTGGCCCGGTGTTACACACGAACTTTGGTTCTTTGCGGTAATGGGACCCGCTGTCAGGGCCTTACAACTGGCTGCTTTTCGATATGCCAAGGACACGGCCTGGAAGACTGGTGCGCCTTCAGGGTGCCGGATTTCCGTGGTTCTGGAAGAGGACGGATTCGAGGTCAGTGTGTCATGAGAGTACACGGAAGATCAAAAGCTGTGAGCTTGCTGCTGGCTGTGTGCCCCGAGACCCCAAGTTCTTTGGACACAGAGCTCAGAAAAAGCAGCGCAACGGACTTTTAACACCATAAATCGGCGAGTTGTTTTGTCATGTCTCCCCTCTCGTTGTGAAATGGGGACACCTCTTCTTCCCTTATTAGGGGGAGAGAGAGCCTGTGGTATGTCGAATATCGGGTGAACAATCTTTGGGGTACTGCAGATCTGTGCCTTTATTAATGTTTTGCTGCATGCTTGAGTGCTCGGTGGAGAGTACAGATGCTTTTTTGCTGGTGGGCGAGCGGGGTTGTCACTTTGTTGCTGCTTATGCTTGGGAGGGGGGAGCTGGGGGGGGCTTTGGGGTTCTAACATTTAACTGTCATTCATTCTTTTGGGCACTCCTGTTTTCATGGATGTTTGTGAAGAAAGAGAATTTCAGGATGTATATTGTATACATTTCTCAGACATTAAATGTACCTTTTGAAACCTATTGAACTGGGTGGTTAATGGTCAGTGCAGATTCAGTGGACTAAAAGGCCTTTTTCTGTGTTATATCTCTGCATGACTCCATTACTCTACGTGAATTAGTATCGTTGAAAAGAGGAATGCATCATAGTGTGTGTGATGTATGATGTATGCACTAATAGTGCAGTGTGATTAGAGCTGAAAAAATCAAAATCAGATTTATTATCACCAGCATTTGTTGTGAAATGCAACACATGATAATATAGAAAAAATAAACTACAGTAATTATATATCTATATATAGATTAAAATAGTGCAAAACAAAGAATATTAAAAAAGTGAGGTAGTGTTCATGAGTTCAATGAACATTTATGAATCAGATGACAGAGGGGAAGAAGCTGTTCTTGATTCACAGAGTTTGTGCCTTCAGGCTTCTGTACCTCCTTCCTGACAGTAACAAGTCCAAGCATTTCTCTGTGTCTCACCATGATTCTTAATATTATCTGCTCTACTTACAGTTCAAACAACTACCTGCATGTACACTGTATGACTTGCTAGTTGTAAAAATCCTTCGGAGCAAAAGAAAATGTGCTTTCTTTCCCTTTTCTAATGGATAAGTTCCATCCTAACACGAGGGGCATCATTGCAAAAGGAAAAAAATGTTAAACTCCTGAGAGATTTTTTATTTCGGTTACTGGAAGAATTACTGCAAGTCCCATCCATGGACTAATGACACTGGGGTTAATTCTGGCTGGTAGCTCAACCTCAGTGACTTAAAATAGTGACGGGAGAATAATGAACATGATTGATAATGTTCCTTGGTCCACTGAAGTAACTGCTGGTAGCATGGCCTAAAAGCCCATGATAATACCTGTCATCAACCCCAGGAATCTGTATTCAGCTCATACCTAGTTTCAGGAACAGTTACCACCCATCAAGCTCTTTTTTTTCTTTTTGTATTTGCACAGTTTGATGTCTTCTGCATTCTGGTTGAACGCCGTATTTGGGCGGTCTTCCATTGATTCTATTATGGTTATTTTATAGATTTACTGAGTATGCCTACAAGAAAATGAATCTCAGGTTGGCATATATGTACTTTGATAATAAAATTTACTATGAAGTTTGAACTTTTAACTGATGATGCAGATTTTATTGCAGATTCAGAACACAAGAACAAAGGCTCTGTCGTTGAGTTTACAATGCAGTGTTAATGTCACTGTACAAAGTGCTGGAGGAACTCAGCAGGTCAGACAGCCATCTAAGGAGAGGAATAAACAGATGTTTCAAACTAGAAGGCCATTCATCAGAACAAGCATTGGAAAGAATTCTACCCATCTCCGCTGGTAGGAATAAGAGCTTAGTAGGGGAGAGGGATGTTTAAGATAGAGTGAACTGTCTACCTAGTCTAATTTTAAACTGACAGTAAGCAGATGATTTGGTTTTGCTTTTGTGGAATCTGCCAAAATTGGGCAGGTACCTCAAACACTAGGTATGTCAGAAGAAGCCTTGGTACATAGCTGGCCTTACTTTAGCCTAATCTTGAGGGGAGTGTTTAAGATAAGCTTTTGAGGCAGAAGTGAAATTAAAACTTAAATCATTCAGTCCAGATGATGTCAGAGTCAGAGTACTACAGCACTGAAACAGGTCCTTCATCCTTTTGTGCAAAGCTATTAATCTACCTTATCCCATTAACATGCAGGTGGACCATATCCCTCCATAGCTTTCCCAACCATGTACCTATCCTAATTTCTCTTAAATGTTGAAATCAAGCTCACAACAACTACTTTTGCTGGCAGCTCTTTCCCACTCTCATAACCCTACGAATGAAGAAAGTTCCCCTCATGCTCCCCTTAAAAATTTCATCTTTCACCTTTAACCCATGACCTCTAATTGTAGTCTTCACCAAAACGCAGTGGAAAAGCCTGCTTGCATTTACCTTATCTGTACCCCTCATTACCTTTTATACCTCTAATAAATATCTTCTTATTCTCCTACACTCTATGGAATAAAGTATGACCTATACAACCTTATGCTATAACTCAAGTCCTAGCAACATCTTTGTAACACTTCTCTGGACTCTTTCAATCTTGATGACACACAATACTCTAGATTAGGCCTCAATGTCCTATGCAACTTCAATATAACATCCCAACTCCTGTACTCAATACTTTTATCAATGAAGGTGATTGTGCCAAAAGCCCTGTTTACAAACTTAACTACCTGTGAAGTCACTTTGAAAGAATTATGGATCAATAATCCCAGATCCCTCTGTTCTACTGCACTCCTCAGTGCCCCACCACTCACTGTACAAGTCCTACCCTGGTTTGTCATCCCAAAGTGCTAAACCCTCACACTTCTCTGCATTAAATTCCATCTGCCATTTTTCACTTCATTGTTCCAACTGGTCCACACCCTCATTGTCCACTACACCCCCAATCTCAGTGTCATCCACCAATTTGCTGATCCAGTTTACAAATTATTGATATAGATGACAAACAACAATGGACCCAACAACAATCCCTGCAGCACTCCACTAGTCACTGGCCTCCAGTCAGACAGGAAACTAACTATTACCATTCTCTGGCTTCTACAGCGAAACCAATGTCTAATCCAATTTACTACCCAATTCTGAATGCCAAGCGACTGAACTTTCATGACCAGCCTCCCATGTAGGACCTTGTCAAAGGTCTTGCTAAAGTCCATGTAGACAAAATCCACTGTCATGCCTTCGTCAACATTCCTGGTACCTTCCCTGAAAACTATAAGAGTTTGGTTAGATATGACCTACCACATACAAAGCTATTCCAAATCAGTTCCCATCTATCCAAATACCTTCCAATAACTTACCCACCACTGATGTCAGGCCCACTGGCCGATAGTTTCCTGACTTATTTTTTGAGCCTTTCATAAACAACAGATCATCAGCTATTCACCAATCCTCCAGCACCTCACCCATTGCTAAGGACATTTTAAATTTCTCTGCTAAGGCCCTGCAATTTCTCCACTAGCCTTCCACAAGATCAGAGGCTTTGACAGGCCAGAGGAATTTATCCACCCCAATTTGCATCAAGACAGCAAACACCTCCTGCTCTGTAATCTTGATATGGTTCATGACCTCACTGCTGTATTGGCTCACTTCTATGGACTGTGTCCATAGTGATGCAAAAAATTCATTTTGGATCTCCCATCTTTTTTGGCTCCATGTTTAAATAACCACTCTGATCTTCAAGAGGACCGAGTTTGTCCCTTAGTATCTTTGTGCTTAATATACATTTAGAAGCCCTTAGGATTCTCCTTCACTTATCGCGCCAAAAGTGTGTTGACCCAAAACTTCTACTGTCTATTTCCCTCAGTAAACTGGACTGGTCAAAGAACACTGAGGCTGTCTACAAGAAGGGTCAGAGCCGTCTCTATTTCCTGAGGAGACTGAGGTCCTTTAACATCTGCCGGACGATGTTGAGGATGTTCTACGAGTCTGTGGTGGCCAGTACTATCATGTTTGCTGTTGTGTGCAGGGGCAGCAGGCTGAGGGTAGCAGACACTAACAGAATCAACAAACTCATTCATAAAGTCAGTGATGTTGTGGGGATGGAACTGGACTCTCTCACAGTGGTGTCTGAAAAGAGGATGCTGTCTTAGTTGCATGCCATCTTGGTCAATGTCTCCCATCCGCTACATAATGTACTGGGTGGGCACAGGAGTACATTCAGCCAGAGACTCATTCCACTGAGATGCAACACAGAGCGTCATAGGAAGTCATTCCTGCCTGTGGCCATCAAACTTTACAACTCCTCCCTTGAAGGGTCAGACACCCTGAGCCAATAGGCTGGTCCTGGACTTACTTCCTGACATAATTTACATATTACTACTTTAACTATTTATGGTTTTATTACTATTTATTATTTATGGTGCAACTGTAATGAAAACCAATTTCCCCCGGGATCAATAAGGTATGACTATGACTATGTCTATTGATGCCGCCCGACCTGCTGAGTTCCTCCACCATTTTGTCAGATGCTGTCTAACCTGGTGAGCGCTCATGTTTTACCACAGGTTACATTTAACTTTTTAAAGATAATCCTGACCACTTTTCCTCTCATGGTGTGTGAATCTCAAGAAGGTCCTTCCTGTGATTCACGAAGACCGACCTTCTGATTTACCGGATTTGAATGAAGTGCATTGTTTTAATTGGCCAGAGCTTCATGCCACATTATTCCATAAATAGATCCAGCCAGCATTGAAGAATAATTCTGTTGCCTGTGGCCTGGATGAATTCATATTGTTTTAAAATACCAATGCTTAAAGATGAATTTACTAAATCCATCATGTAGAGAAACAAAAGCATGAAACACAGCTTGAGGTTATGAGAAGTAAAAGGAGTATTGTTTAAAAAGAATGAAAATGCGATGAACAAGTGGGAGCAGGACTTACTGGCTCGCAGCAGCACTGAGCTAAAGCACAGAAGAAATGATCTATTGATACTCTGTGAAGGCAAAGTGAAGGTAAGTACATGGCAAACTGTGAACTTTGCCATAATTTATCATGTTAAAAGCTTGCTCACGCCATGTCTTAGAGTGCTGCCATGGTAAAAATTGTTTCTCAGCATTCAAATACAGATGATTTTGAAACTTTTCCAACTCCAATAAACATGAAGTGAATTAAACGAACTGTTAGATTATGTAAAACAATTGTATTCAAAAATGTCTAACTTCATGCATAGATAAATGAGAGCAGGCACATGTCAGTAATTTAAAAAGGAAATGTTTCTGCTCGGGCATTGTGCATTAGCAGCCTTCACAAACCACCAGGAGATTTTAGCCCTGAAAAAGATCGCTCTTTCCAGCTAGTCGATGAGGGTTATGTCCATGAGGGCCAAGCTATGCAGAACGGGAGGATGGTTTCCTTTCTGTTTGGAGGAAGATCATAAACTAATCCATAGAGGGTTGTGAAAATGTCAAGGTGGTATTGGATGGAAAAAATCAATTCTGGTGTCTGCTGCCTGTAGTATGGGGTACTTCGGATCTTTCAAGGATTATTGCGGCTAGCTGGGAATGCAGAAATGCTGAGATGTGGTTACAAGCATATCAGCCGTGACCTTATGGAACAGCAGGGAAAGGGTTAAATGACTGAGTGGCTTACTCTTGCTCCTAGTGCACATTTTTTGTAGGTGTTGATATATTCAAATGCTTTAACCAAAAATGCTATGTACAAGAGGAGTTTTTGAAAATAAAAATACAACGTCTGGTTCAAATGAGACAAGATGAAGCTAATCTTCTGGCTCTATATATTATCGTTGCTCAGGGATACTCTTTGCCTGGTCCAGTTACCTTCTCATCTTCTCAAAACCTCTCTGTAGCCTTCTCCCTCCTAAACTTACCCTTGCCCTTCTGCATCTGCTCAGTACTAATCCCAATCTGCAGTTCTCATGAGGTCAGCAGCCTCAAAATGGACCTCAGTAAATAGGTTGTCTCTGCTGTCACAGCTGAGCATGGCTCCCAGCTTCCAGAAGCTGCTGATCTGGGCAAGGGCTAGAAGCATCTTGTCACTTATTCACCCAAAACTGACCCAAAGCAAACCGCCTCTCTTCCATGCCTTGCCTCTGTCACAGTTCTGCTGCCCCTTGCTGTTCTTCGGTAAGGTGACCGCAATTGGTGTAGCCATAGTAACCAGACAGCATCTGAGAGACATAGGATCATAGAGTGTAGAAAAAGGCCCAATTACTGACTCAGTCACACTAATCTTATGCTGATCCATTTAAGCTCCCCATATTCCTATCAATTCAATTGACAAACACACTAAAGGCAGTTTACAGTAGCCAATTAAGCTAACAACTCGGACACCTTTTAGGGTAAGAGAGGAAACTGGACGAAATCCAGGCGATCATAGAGAATATGTAAATTATACAATGTAAGCATTGGAGAACAGTATTGAGCTCACTTCCCTGAGAAGGAAGACAATGATTTTACTAACTGCACCACTCCATGCTGACACTCAGTACTGCTCTTGCATTGTATCCCAACTTGAGAAATGAAGGGAAATGAAAGGAAATGGAGGCCAAGAGGATCAATCTCAAATCTGTGCTGAGTTACCTATAGCGGCTTGGCTGTCGATAGAAACACAAGAGGTTCAGATGCTGTAACCTAGAGCAAAAATCCTCTGGTGGAACTCAGCAAGTCAGGCAGAATCTGAAAACACAGGGCACTTCAGGACATGATTCTGCAAGACCCAAGGGCCAATTTTGCTGCCTAGAACAGTTCTCACTCTGGATAATTGCCCTGGCGGCCCTCCAGCATACATAAATTAGCTGGTGAAAACACATCAGAAAAAGGACTTGCATTAAATGAAAACGTTCTAAATACTTCGGAAAATCAGCAAAAGACCAGTGAATGCAGCAGCCAATCAGTGCACAGTAAGCTCCCAAAGCTGCCAGCATTTGATGGATTGGCGGAGAAATACAGAGCAGGACACCAGGGTTCTCCAGCTATTCTCTACAATGGTAGAAAGAGAGAAGAGGTGAGACCTCAGCTCCATATCCCTTCAACCTCCAGCTAGTCCAGAACTCTTGCTTCATTTTGTGTTTAAGACTGTGTCCATACTGATGCAAAAAATCCATTTTAGATCTCCCATCTTTTTCGGCTCTATGTATAAATAACCACTCTGATCTTCAACGGGACCAAGTTTGTCCTTTAGTATTTTTGTGCTTAATATACATGTAGAAGCCTTTAGGATTCTCCTTCATTTATCATGCCAAAAGTGTGCTGAGTTTTTGTTGAATTCAAAATCCTCAGGCTCAAAAGGTAAATGTACAACCAATCCCCTTGTTAATGCATGCTGGGGTGAGTATCTGAGAGCAAGCTGTATCTTTGCCTCTATCAGGGAGCCAAGCCCTTCTGGATAATTGGAAAGCAAATAATCAAAGTTTTCGTAAAGCCTTGATTTCATGCAAAGATCATAGGTGAGAAAGTCCTGCCATCTACAACTTTAAAGAAAAAAGAGTCAGATGAAGTCAGTTGTCACCGACTTCATCCGGATCTGTGTAGATGAGTGTGTGCCTTTGAGAACTTACCTCGACCAAAACCCATGGATGAACCAGGTGATCTGTAGTCCTTTGAGGACTAGATCTGTGGCATTCAACACTGGTGATTTAGAACTATACAAGTACAACCTACAGAAGTCTATTTTAAGACTGAAAAAACAATTCCAATTGAAATTAGAGACAAAATCGGATGCACTTCAGCTCTGACAGCATTTGCAGACTATTACTTCCTACAAAGTGAAACATATCATGAATGGCAGTGATATTTCACTCCCAGATGAGCTCAATGCCTTTTATGCACATTGAAAGGGAGAATCAAACTACAGCTCTGTGAAACCGTCTGTGAAGCGATTGCAATGGACAATTTTAATACTTACATCAGGCTGCTATTTATTGACTACAGCTCAGCATTCAACGCAATCACACCTTCATTTCTAGTCAAAAAGCTCCAAAACCTGGGTCTCTGTACCTCCCACTGGATCCTTGGCTTCCTCACTGTGTGGCCACAGTCTGTGTGGATCGGATGAAACATCTCCAGCTCACTGACAATCAACACTAGCACACTTTATGATTGCGTGTTTAGCCCACTGCTCTGCTCTCTCTACGGCAATGACTGCGAGGCTAGGCGATGCTCAAATGCCATCTATAAATTTGCCGAAGACACAACAATTGTTGGCTGAATTTTAGATGATGACGAGGTGGGACATAGGAGTAACTCAGATGAGTGGTGTTGCAGCAACAACCTTGTACTCAATGTCATTTACCAAGGACTTCATTGTGGACCAATCACAAACACGAGAAAAATCTACAAATTCTGGAAATCCGAGCAAAACACACAAAATGCTGAGGAAGCTCAGCAGGTCAGGCAGCATCTAAGGAAAAAAGTACAGTCGACATTTCGGGCAGAGACTTTTTATCAGTTCTATGTATATATACTTACTGTAATTTATAGATTTATTACTGTGTATTGCAATGTACTGCTACTGCAAAACAAGTTTCATGATAAACAGTATGCCAGTGATATTAAACCTGATTCTGACGCCAACGTTCACATACTGTTTTTCCTTTCCTGATTTGTACATAAACAAAAGCAGCACTGATGGTAAGAAACCACTGCACACAAGATCTTCTGCAAACAATAAACTGAAAAGAAACTGCTTCAGAAAGACAAAACACACACAGATTTTCTTCAGGCAGTCCCTCAGGATCCATGATGATTTGCTTCTGTTCTCGTTCTGAGATGACTGATGGGACCAGTGTTGGAACTACAGAGTCTTCCACAGATTTGGCAGGAGGTCCTGAAGGGTTGGGCAGGTGGGTGGTTTGTGAGGTGGCCTTTCTGCTGATTACATAGGATATTTCTGTGCTCCCAATGCACAGTCTCAAAGTTCTTAACATTCTGAATATTTCTTCTCCACTTTCACCAGTCGTGGTTAAACTTTCTCAATAGTGGGAATGTTCCATATTTCCAAGCATGCATTGAGCATATTTTTAGATCATCTGCTTGATAATGTCTCCACATGGCAAAGCTCAGAATGAAGCATCTGTTTCAAAGGGTCAGAATGTAGAGTCCATACCCTCACCTGCATCAGTGAATGAGCTGACAATGGATTGGAGCTGGTCTTCTGAACCTCTGTGAATGCAAAATATTCTGTGTACTCTAGTTCAGCAACTGAGGTTTGGATGACCTACTTCTGGAACATAGTCACCATGATGTTCCCATTAGCTCCACTTCTGTAAGACCTTTGGGGTCACAAAATCATTCAGAACATCCACATAACCTTCAGCCCAACTTATTTAAGCTGACCAAGATACCCCATCCGAGCAAGTCCCATTTGCCAGCATTTGGCCCACAACCTTTTAAACTGTGGGTGGTACAGTAGCGCAGGGATTAGTGTAATACTATTACAGCACGAGCAACACAGATTTCCTCCAGGTGCTCCTGTTTCCTCCCACATCCCAAAGACACACAGATTAGGGTTAGTAAATTGTGGACATGCTATGTTGACACCGAAAGTGTGGTGACACTTATGCCATACCGTAGCACATCTTCGGACTGTGTTGGTCATTGGCATAAATGATGCATTTTACTGAATGTTTCAATGTTTATGTGACAGATAAAGCTATTGTTTTTAATCTTCAATCTTTCCACTGTCTTTTAAAAATTGTTACTGTACCTGCCTCAACCACTTCCTCTCATTCCACATTGATATCACCTCTTATGTAAATAAAAACCTGTCTCTCAAGTTGTTCTTGAATCTACTTTCTCACCTTAAACCTATACCCTCTAGTATTTTTTCTTGGAAAAAGACAGTGCATTCATCCCACAATTCCCTTCATGATTTTATACATCTCAATAAGATTACCTCTCAGTCTCCTATGCTCTAAGGAATAAAGTCCTAGCCTATCCAACCTTTTCCTATAATTCAGTTCAAGTCCTGGCAGCATCCTTGCAAATCTTTTCTGCACTTTTTCCAATTTAACAACATTGTTCCTATACCAGGGCAACCAAAACTGAACACAATAATCCAAGTGCGGCCTGAATGTCCTGCACAACCTCCCAATGTTTATACTCGATGTACTGACTAATGAAGACTATTGTGCCAGAGGTTTCTTCACCACCCTGTCCATCTGCAACTCCACTTTCAGGGAACCATGTACTCTGAATAGAGGGACTCTGAGGTCCCTCTATTCAGCTACACTCCCATACCCCCCCCCCCACTGTTCACAGTGCAAGTCCAACATGGATTTGAATTTGCAAAACTCAACAACTTGCACTTATCCAATTAAAACACCACTTGCCATTCCCCACTTACTAATTTAGTCCACTTACTAATTGATTAAGGAGCGTATGCATTATATTCGATCTGCTCTGGACATCAACACAAACCTGGAATTGTTCAGCCCTCTTGTCTCCAAGTGATTATTGGGAGTGCATCGACAGGACAACCGCTGCCCAAGGTGAACTTGTTTGACTGTCATCAATCAAACCGGACAAAGCATCAACAAGGTGAATAGATCGGTCCTCGCCAGTGGGCTAAACTTCACTCCGGTCGCAGAGCTATACCTTATCAGGACTACATTGGCAGAGTAGAACAAGTAATCTGAAAACTACCACCGGATACCATGGAGGAGGTAAAAATAGAGGTCTGTATGGCCCTAAAAAGAGATATTTTGTCAAAACTGAACACTACAAAAGGAGAGCGACTGACCCTTCAGGCATTACGGCAAAACCTAGCCATCATGATTTTACCAGTGGACAAAGGAAATGCAACGGTTCTGATTACCTCTGAGGAATACCACAGGAAAGTCCAACAGATTCTGGATGACCCCACCCACAGGAGTTTACAGTGGGATCCCATGGATTTAATTGTCAAGATGACCTCCACTTTACTGAACAGATCTAGACTGCTAGAAGACATAGGCAAGAAACTTCTGCCTCAGACACCAGTATCATCAAAACTTTATGGACTCCTCAAGATACATGAGGAGGATTCTCCTGAGGCCTATTGTCAGTGGGATAAATTCGCCAACTTAATACCTCGCTAACCATTTAACAACCACACTCTCTCCCTTTGATGTGGGCTGTAAGCATCACATCACAAATTCAACTGACTTTGTTAAAAAGATAACCAATATCCAGCTGAACCCAGAGGACATAATGATCAGTTTCAATGTGGTGTCCCTGTTCACGAGAGTTCCCATTAAAGACAGCTTGGTCCTCCTGCAGTCGAGGTTTGATAAAGGCACCATTGACCTTTTCAACACAGCCTTACATCAATGTACTTCCTCTATAAGAGGAACTACTATGAACAAACAGACCAAGTGGCCATCGAATCCCACTTGTCGCCAGCTAGTGCTAATTTCTACATGAAAGACTAAGGAAAGGGCACTGAATTCATCGCCCTTGAACCCCAAAAGCTTCTTCAGATACATGATTGACACCACCAGGCACTCCAACAGTTCCACAACCATCTGAACAGCATACATCCAAACATTCAATTGATGATGGAGATAGAGAAGGACAGTTGCCTCTAATAGTTGCCTGGACATTCTAATACAATGCAAACCGGACAGTAACCTCAAACGTCTATCAGAAACCTACTCACATGGACTTATACCTCAACAATAACAGCCACCATCATGCCTCCCAACAAAGAGCAGTTCTTTCTAATTTGAGTAACCGTGCAAAAACTATTTTGGACACAGAGAGTCTCCTTGAAAAAGCAAGACGATTATGCACGACATTCCTGCAGACTGGCTACAAGGTGAAGGAAATCAATTGGCCCTGAAAAGGGCTGACAGAAAAACCGGGAAACCCAACAATGAGGAGGAATCTGCTGCTACTGCCCGTTTTCCCTGTGTTACCACGGTTTCTGGAAGGATCGGCAGGATCCTGAAGAAACACCAGATTAAGACCATCCACAAACCCGTAAGGATGCTCAGTCAGAGCTTATGCAGGTCGAAGATGATCCGGGGTTCAGGTCAGCTGGAACTTACAGGATTCCCTGTGAATGCTGAGCAGTGTAGATAGGCCAGCTGGTTCACATAGTGCAAACCTGCACCGAGGAACACGGGAGGTGTGTCTGTTTGGGTTACCCAGAAAAATTGGCAGTAGCAGAACACTGCAATCGCAATAGTCATAGGATGGACTTCAACGATACAAACCACCGTGCTATGCCAATGGCTTTTGGCATCGCCTGGTAAAGAAAGCCATTGAAATAAAACTAGAGGAAAAGATGAAGGTCTCACTCTAAGAAATGGAATTCGATTGGTTTCTGCTCTCCCACCTCATTTACAATCAGGAGGGATGAACTATAGGGTTATAAATACCACCAGACTAGACATGCTCAGGCATTGTCCCTGATAGAGGACGGCAGAGTTTGTCATCAAAACGTCTGTTATAATCAATACCTGTACCTGGTTGGAAGCCTGAGAAGAGTTTATTCATCACTTCCCAGTCTTGACTCACATTGGATAAGGTCTTGATCTGTTTTGTCTTTAAGACCAGAGAATAATTCCTCCTTGTCCTCATTCAAAGCTTCCAGGCTTGATGACTGTAGTATGTTGTTTGTGTGTTGGAATGAGTTGATGGGACAGAAGGCATTCACCGAAATGCTAGACTGGCACTTTATGATGGCAAATCTCACTCTGTAAAGACAGGGTTTCTCTCAGTGTGTGTACGTATATACACACACACACACAAAAAGAAAAGCTCAAACCTCCACTTCTCACCAAAGTTAATGTATTAGGTACTGACTTCATTTAATCGTTACATTTCTAATTGTGCACAGCAACAGTAGCTGGCATGTTTTATTTCACCCTGCTCAGCTGCTGGTAATTGCTTAACTGGACTACACGCTGTGTTTGTGTGGCAAGGCTAAAAGGCAATCGAAATTTTGCATGCTTTTAATTTGTGTAAAGCATGCAAGTGTTTGCTATGGGAGGCCAGAGATCATAGAGTGATTTAGAATAAAATAACAAAATGGCTTCCATGAGCCTGTGAACTAATTCATTGTTTCCCTTTTCTAACATACTGTTATGCCTCATCTTACTGATTACTCATGAGGATTGCCCTGGAACACAGAGGCATGGCACAGCTACTTTCTGAAGAACAGAATACAGACCTCATCAGCCAATGGCTCATTCAGCATCGTGCAATCCTAATCTTGAGACTTATTGTCCACTGCTAACTGCTCTGAGTGGTGGTAAGCCATCATACTGCAGCTCTTCTTGTGAAAGTACTTCCACAGCGCTATTGGCCAGGGAGCTCCAGGATTCAGAGCTGCTGGTGATGAACTCGTGACACATTTCCAAGTTAGGATGGTATGTCACTTGGAGGGAGCCCCACAAGATGTGGTTTTCCACAACAGAATATCTTGTCCTTCTCAATGGCATAGGTTGTGATTTAGAGCGATGCTGTCAGTGTAGCCCTAGCAACAGCAGCACATTGTGTAAATGAAACTCAATGCAGCCATTGTTGGCTTCACGACATAATCCAGACTGAGGACTTGTGTGGATGCTACGATTCTATTGTAGAACTAAAGTCATTATGGGAGATGCCTCCTTTCGATGAGATATTAAACCTAGGTCCTGCTTTCTCTCTCAAATTGACATAAAAGATTTCACACTGACATTTTTATCAAGAACAAGGAGTTCTCCTTCAGACTGAAATGACAACATCATTACCTGTGTTGTTTGTGGTCCCTTGCTGAGCATGAACTGGTTGCTGTGTTTCATATATTGTAATAATGGCTGCATTTCAAATATACAGAGTGTGTGCATTATGGGATATCTGAAGAATGGGAAAGACTTGGAGGATAAAAAAAATCTTATTTTTCTAGGACCAAAACAAATTACTCAGTAGAAACTCAGTAGGTCGGGCAAGATCTGTGAAGGCAAAGGAATAGTCAAATTTTGAGCCATGATGCAGGATCTTAACACAAAACATTGACTATTCCTCAGCTTCCACAGCTGCTGCCGAATCTGCTGACTTCCTCCAGCAGTTTGTTCCTTTTTGCAGATCCCAGCATCTGCAGTTTCTTGTTGTTGCTCCTTTTCGTGCCTTGTGGCATATCGGGCAGCATCGTTGCTGTTTCTGTAGCAGTTGACTGGTTTTTATGAGGCTGAGTTGCTGGCTCAAAGCTCAACCCAGCACGGATGGAAAGCGTGCAAGGAGCCCGCTGCATTCGAACACAGGACCTCAAATTCACCTCAAAGTTCAGTGTTGATGCCACTACAACACCAGCGGGCTATGCAGCTTCTTGTGTTTCCATCTTATTTTTCTAATTCAACCAGCAAAATTTAAAATATTACATTGTAGCAGATATCCAATTTACTTAAGCATGCATGCACAATTTATTCTAGGAATTAAAAATCACCCTTCTCTAGCCAGTTTTCACCTTTCTTCACTCTTCTGCTCAAGATTATGTGAAGATCCACTGGGTGATGGGATCCTCAGGGATTTCCCAGTAGAATGATATTGGTGGATCTGGGCCTTATCACAGATTTATCCAAAGGAGGTCATTGTTAACTATGGGGATTGGAGACCAATCAATAATAGACAGGCATTGACACTGAAGTTAAACTGCCCCTATAATTCTTATTGTATGAAAAGTGCTCTATAAGTAAGGTTTTTATTATAATGAGATAAATTAACTTTTGACCACTGACACCATTTATGGACTACCCCCTAACATTAGTCAGAGTAAAACAGTAAGAATTGGTAGATTTTACCCAGCTTGCTGCGATTCAGATAGTTATTCTCCTGCCTCCAAATCAGAAAGATGAAGATATGCAAACCATTTTACAAAACAATGGTTAATGTTAATTTTGTATTGAAAGAGTGCTACACTGTTGAAAGTGCATTCCTTTGGGAAGATATTAAACTGGTGTTCTCACTTCTCCCGTGGCACTAAGTTGGAAAGCAGGTGACTGCCTATACAGGACATAGGACATGTGGTATAGAAACAGGCCATTCTCCACAATCAGTCTCCAAGTGTTTATGCTCCACCTAAGCCTCCCTTCTTTCCACATTAAAATCCATCAATGCAATTCTGTTCACTTCTCCCTTACTTCCTTGTCCAGTTTCCCCTTAAATGCAACCCTTAAATTACTATTCACCTCAACTACTGCTTGTGATCACATGTTCACACCTCTGAAGGTGAAGGCATCTTTGGATTAATTGGTGAAGGCTTCTAGCTATGTTTCATGAGTGGAAACAGTACTTCTCTATCCACTATCAAAACCTTTCATCATTTTAAAAATCTCTATTAGATCAGCCTTCTTTCCCAAGGTCCGAGATCCAGTCTGTTCATCCCTGCTAGGTATGTACATCCTTGCGTTTCCAGTGTCGACTCCACAGATCTTCTTGGCATCCTTATCTTTTTATTAAACGAAAATAACCGCAGTATGATCTAATCAAAGTTCAGAGCTGGATTAGCATTGTTTTTCTAATTTTCAATTTCATCCCTCTAAAAATAGCATTTAATGTCTAGTTTGCTTCTTTTTAATGGCCTTATTAACTTACACCTTCCAAGTAATAAATTATCTTTGTTCTTCCTTCCAAAATATATCTCTGTTATGTCTTTTCAACTTCTCTTAGCAATTATCTGCTCAGTTTACCAAACTCTTCCTATAATTTGTTGTACTGCTCCTCAATCTTCCAATCTCAATTTGCAAATAATAAAAAAAATGTGCTTTTGGGTCCACGTTCAAAATTATGAGCAGACAGCCAGAACAGAAGCACCCTAGTATTAAACCTTTTGGAATACCCCTAAAGGAATATCATCAGGTGGTGATGAGGATGCATACAGGAGTGAGAAAGATCAGCTGGTTGAGTTGTATCACAGCAACAACCTTGCACTCAGTGTCAGCAAGACCAAGACATTGGTTGTTAACTTCAAGAAGGGAAAGTCAAGGGAACACACATCAGCCCTCATCAAGGGATCAGCAGAGGAAAGGGTGAGCAGTTTCAATTTCCTGCATGTCAACATCTGAGGATCTCTCCTGGGCCCAACATATTGATGCAATTACAATGAAGGCACAAGATCATCTATATTTCTTTAGAAGAGAAGTGGTATGTCTTCGAACACGCTTCCAAATTTCTACAGATGTACTGTGGCGATCATTCTAACTGGGCGCATCCCTGTCTGGTGTCGAGGCTACTGCACAGGATAAGAAAAAGCTGCAGAAAGTTGTAAACTCTGCCAATTCCATCATGGACACTAGCCTCCACAGCATCCAAGACAAATTCAAAAGACCAGGCCTCTAAAAGGTGGCATCCATCAGCAAAGACCCCCCCCCCACCAATCACCTGGGACATGCCCTGTTCTCATTGCGACCAGCAAGGTGGTGCTACAGGGGCCTGAAGACACACACTCAACATTTCAGAAATGACTTCTGCCTCTCCACGATTAGATTTCTGAATGGACAATGAACACAACCTCTGCTTTTCCTCTTTTCGCACTACTTATTTAGGTTTTTTATATTCTTACTGTAAGTTATAGGTTTTATTATGTATTGCAATGTACTACTGCCACAAAACAACAAATTTCAGAATAAAGAAACACAGAAATCTTACAGCACAATACATGCTGTGCCAAACATGTATGTACTTTAGAAATTACCTAAGGTTACCCATAGCCCTCTATTTTTCTAAGCCCTATGTACCTACCCAGAACTCTCTTAAATGACCTTATCGTATCCAGCTCCACCGTTGTCACCGGCAGCCCATTCCACGCACTCCCCACTCTCTGAGTAAAAAAACTTACCCCTGACATCTCCACTGTACCCTACATCCAAGCACCTTAAACTGTGCTTTCTCATGTTAACCATTTCAGCCCTGGGAGAAGACTTTGACACATCATCTTATACATCTCTATCAGGTCATCCCTCATCCTCCGCCGCTCCAAGGAGAAAAGGCCAAGTTCACTCAACCTATTCTCATAATGCATGCTCCCCAATCCAGGCAACATCCTTGTAAATCTCCTCTGCACCCTTTCTATAGTTTCCACATCCTTCCTGTAGTGAGGTGACCAAAACTGAGACAGTATTCCAAGTGGGGTCTGACCAGGGTCATATACAGCTGTAACATTACTTCTCAGCTCCTGAACTCAATCCTATGGTTAATGAAGCACCATATGCCTTCTTAACCACACAGTCAACCTGCGCAGCAGCTTTTGAGTGTCCTATGGACTCGGACTCCAAGATCTCTCTGAGCCTCCAAACTGCCAAGAGTCTTAACATTAATAGCTGTCATCATATTTGACCTACCATATTGAACCACTTCACACTTATCTGGGTTGAACTCCATCTGCCACTTCTCAGCCCAGTTTTGCATCCTATCAATGTCCCGCTGTAACCTCTGACAGCCCTCCACACTGTCCACAATATCCCCACCTTTGTGTCATCAGCAAACTTACTAACCCATCCCTCCACTTCCTCATCCAGGTCATTTATAAAAATCATGAAGAGCAGGGGTCCCAGACAGATCCCTGAGCCACACCACCGGTGACTGACCTCCATGCAGAATATGAGCCGTCTACAACCACTCTTTACCTTCAGTGGGCAAGTCAGTTCTGGATCCACAAAGCAATGTCCCCTTGGATCCCATGCCTCCTTACTTTCGCAATAAGCTTTGCATTGGGTACCTTGTAAAATGCCTTGCTGAAGTCCATATACACTACATCTACTGCTCTACCTTCATCAATCCTCAAAAAATTCAATCAGGCTCATAAGGCATGACCTGCCTTTCACAAAGCCACGCTGACTATTCCTAATCATATTATGCCTCTCGAAATGTTCATAAATCCTGCCTCTCAGGATCTTCTCCATCAGCTTACCAACCACTGAAGACAGACTCACTGGTCTATAACTTCCAGGGCTATCTCTATCCCCTTTCTTAAATAAGGGAACAACATCCGCAACCCTCCAAACCTCTGGAATCTCTCCCGTCTCCATCGCCAGAGGCTTAGCAATCTCCACCCTCACCTCTCACAGTAGCCTGGGTTACATCTCATCCGGTGCCAGTGACTTATCCAACTTGATGCTTTCTAAAAGCTCCAGCATATCCTTTTTCTTAATATCTACATGCTCAAGCTTTTCAGTCCACTGTAAGTCATCCCTACAATCGCCAAGATCCTTTTTAGTAGTGAATACTGAAGCAAAGTATTCACTAGGTACCTCTGCTATCTCCTCTGGTTCCATACACACTTTTCCACTGTCACACTTCAATGGTCCTATTCTCTCACGTCTTATCCTCTTGCTGTTCACACACTTGTAGAATGTCTTGGGGTTTTCCTTAATCCTGTCCACCAAGGTCTTCTCATGACCCCTTCTGGCTCTCCTAATTTCTTTCTTAAGCTCCTTCCTGCTAGCCTTATAATCTTCTAGGTCTCTGTCATTACCTAGTTTTTTTGAACCTTTCATCAGCTCTTCTTTTCTTGTTGACTAGATTTACAACAGCCTTTGTACACCACGGTTCCTGTACCCTATCATCCTTTCCCTGTCTCATTGGAACGTACCTATGCAGGAACTCCACGCAAATATCCCCTGAACATTTGCCACATTTCTGCTGTACATTTCCCTGAGAACATCTATTCCCAATTTATGCTTCCAAGTTCCTGCCTGATAGCTTCATATTTCCCCTTACCCCAATCAAACACTTTTCTATCTTGTCTGTTCCTATCTCTCTCCAATGCTATGGTAAAGGAGATAGAATTGTGATCACTATCTCCAAAATGCTCTCCCACTGAGAGATCTGTCACCTGACCAGGTTCATTTCCCAATACCAAATCAAGTACAGCCTCTCCTCTTGTAGGCTTACCTACATATTGTGTCAAGAAACCTTCCTGAACACACCTAACAAACTCCACCCCATCTAAACTCCTCACTCTAGGGACATGCCAATCAATATTTGGGAAATTAAAATCTCCCACCACGACAACCGTGTTATTATTACACCTTTCCAGAATCAGTCTCCCTATCTGCTCCCCAATGTTCCTCTTACTATTGGGTAGTCTATAAAAACACCCAGTAGAGTTATTGACCCCCTTCCTGTTCCTAACTTTCACCTACAAATACTCAGTGGACAATCCCTCATCCTCCTCCTTTTCTGCAGCCGTGACACTATCTCTGATCAACAGTCCCATGCCCCCACCTCTTTTGCCTCCCTCCCTGTCCTTTCTAAAGCCTGACACTCAAAGTAACCATTCCTGCCCCTGAGCCATCCAAGTCTCTGCAACGGCCACGACATCATAGCTCCAAGTACTGATCCACGCTCTAAACTCATCCGCTTTGTTCATAATACTCCTTGCATTAAAATAGACACATCTCAAACCATCGGTCTGAGTGTATCCCTTTTCTATCACCTGCCTATGCTCCCTCTCACACTGTCTACAAGCTTTCTCTATTTGTGAGCCAACCATCTCTTCCTCAGTCTCTTAGTTTGGTTCCTACCCCGCAGCAATCCTAGTTTAAGCTCTCCCCAATAGCCCCGGCTTAGCAAAGCTCCCAGCAGGATATTGGTACCCTGGGATTCAAGTGCAACCCGCCTTTTTTGTACAGGTCACTCCTACCCCAAAAGAGGTCCCAATGATCCAGAAATCTGAATCCCTGCCCCCGTCTCCAATCCCCCAGCCACACATTTATCCTTCACCTCATTCTATTCCTATACTCACTCTCACATGGTACAGGCAGTAATCCCAAGATGACTACCTTTGTGGTCCTGCTTCTCAACTTCCTTCCTAAGTCCCAGTAGTCTGCTGTTAGGACCTCTTCCTTTTTCCTACCTATGTCATTGGTACCACTATTTACCATGACCTCTGGCTGTTCTCCTTCCTACTTCAGGATATCATGGACGCTATCAGAAACATCCCCGACCCTGGCACCTGGGAGGCAAACTACCATCCGTGTTTCATTCCTGCATCCACAGAATCACCTGTCTGACCCCCTAATTATAGAGTCCCCTATCACTGCGACCATCCTCATCCTTTCCCTACCCTTCTGAGTCACAGGGCCAGACCCTGTGCCAGAAGCACAGCCACTGTTGCTTCCCCCAGGTAGGCCATTCTCCCCCCCCCGCCCCCAACAGTACTCAAACAGGAATACTTATTGTTAAGGGGGACAGCCACAGGGCACTTATCTGTCTCCCAAGGCCCCAGTGTGACAATTTGCTTATAGCTCCTCTCTTTCACCTCCTCACTTTCCCAGACAAGACGAAGGTCATTGAGCTGCATCTCCAGTTCCCTAACCCGGTCCCCAAGGAGCTACAGTTTGACACATCTGACACCCAGTAAAGAACACTGGCCTCAGACATACTTGCTATTCCCCAAGTAGCTTACCTCGCTTCGGCTCGGTATCGCCAAAGCCCTCCTACTCTGACTCCCTTTTACTCCGTTGTCCGCTCCCCCGACATATGCCAGGAATATTAAAGCGAATTCTGATTCTCTACCTTTCTCTGTCATGAGTGGCCACACTTTAATCCTACTCCCTGGCACAGAGTTAGAGTGATGTAAAGCACTGTTAAAGGCACTTCAGCCCAAAACTCCCTTCCTGACTTTTTTGACCATTTACAGTGATCCTATTTGTCTACTTCTATGCCTTATCTATACAAGTCCTGGTCTCAAATATAGTGAATTATCCAATTCCACTAACTCGCCTGGTAGCAAATCCAGATATCAACACTTTGTATAAAGAAAAAAAGACATACTGTACAGCACTTGTCAGATCTCCTTTAATACTCCTTCCTCTCACCTTGTCTTTGCTCTCTTGTTTTTGATTTCACTACAATGGGAACTGTAATTGGAATTGCTTTACTACTGTCACATGCACTGATATAGTGAAAAGCTTGTTTTGCATACCATTCATAGGCATCAAATTGCTACAAAGTGCATTAAGATAGAACAAAGTTAAACGATAATAAAGTGCAGAATAAAGTGTAACAGCTATGGGAAAAGTGCAGTGCAGTTAAACAGTAAGGTGCAAGAACATATTAAGCAATGGGAAAAAGATTTTGATTATCTACCCTATGTCTTCTATAACTTTGCATAACTTTGTCAGGTTACCACTCTGCCTCATTCATTCCAGGAAAAATGAATATGAGCCTAACCAGGCTCTCCATAAAAGTCCTCCAATCCAGGCAACATCTTTGTGAATCTCTGTTGCAATCTCTCCTTCACCACCACATTCTTCCTATAGTGTGGCAACCAGAACTGCACATAATACTTCAAGTGTAGTTGAAACAGTGATATATAAAGTTGCAATATAACATCATATTTTATATATTCTATGGCTTGACCTATGAAAACAAGTATGCTATGTCTTCTTCACAACCCTATTCACCTTGGACTTGCACCCCAAAGTCTCTTTGTTCATCAATTCCCCTTAATTCCCTACCATTTATAGTACATGTCTGACTCCCTACTAGATTTCCCAAAATGCACAATCTTGCATTTATCAGATTAAATTCCATCTGCCAATTTCACATCCAACTTTTCATATCGTGCTGTAACCTTGGAAAACTTTCCTCCCAATCTAGAACTTCCATAGCTCCTTGAACTTATTGCATTCATTCCCAATCTACTTTGTGTTGATACTATTCAATTGTTGTGTTTCTATCATTTTTCACATACTCAGAATGAAGTTGTTATCTCATATGTCCTGACCTGTCTTGATACACTATCAACAATCACAAAACATCTGGCTCTGATCACATTGCTATTTCTGAGACCTCACTGTGCACGACTGGTTGTTGCATATTATTGAAGCACTTGCAATGCATTGCATTGACTTTGAGTCGTAAAGGATGCCACATAAATGCAAGATTTCTTCCCCTGCCTCCCTGCCATTTATATCAACTGCCAGTGCTCTATTCACACATACAGATGTTCCTAAGGTCCTCTAAAGCAGGATGGATTTGGCTCAATGGGAATCTGATCATGTTATGGAGAGGTTTCAATTGATTGTACTCCATGTCCAGTGGATTAATTGTGCAGGTTAAATCAATTTACAGAACAACCTTCCACAATGGAACTGCATGCATTTGCATTTGTGATAAAATGCATCAAGCTCTAGTTAGGTGAAGTGACAGTGAAGGGAATATTTTCTTTGAAAGGAATCCTTTAGTTTGTTCAAAATTAATGTCACTTCCAACATTGTAAAGCAAGTACTGTGGAAATAGCACAGCTGCATATTGAACCAGGATTCAATTCTCAAAGGTCTTTGTCTCCTCTTTCTTGTGTAATCCACAGGCTTCGAAGGTCCAACTTGGCTTCAAATAACTGTTACTTGACTTCTCTTGGCTTGATTCCTACTAATTCAAACCTTGCTTCAGCTGAATAAATTGCCATTTTACAGTACTTAGCACAATGAATGCCATGATTTAAATCTTTGTACTTTATACTTTCACAATTCTCAATGTTTTTTTTTGAAAGCCAGAAGCCTGTCCTTCATCAGTGAGCACAAATAATAACAATCCTCGCTTTACTTCCAGTAAAATAGTACATCTATTCAGTTGTTGCCAATCACAAATGGATTCAGAATTGAATAAGCATGTATCAGTGAGGTCTGGATTAGAAGCTAGGCAGCCTTTAAGGGAGGGCAAAGTTGCCTGTGATTTGGAATAAATGGGGTACACTCAGAGGGATAGTAAGATTTCATAGTGCACATGCTCTGATTTTTATGAATTATGTAAAGCACCTGCCCACATTGAGTTTTTAACATCTAGCCAAGTTTATTGAAAAACCTACATGAGAAACTTAATCAAAACATATGCAAGGGGCTTTCTGATAAAAGACAAACACTTAATTCCCAATCTACCTCGTCATGGCCTTGCACCTCACTGTCAACCTGCACTGTACTTTCTCTGTAACTGTAACACTATATTCTACATCGTTTTCCTTTTGGAATTGGAAATAGAGTTGGAATTGGTTTATTACTATCACAAATACCAATATACAGTGAGAAGGTTTTTCTTGCATACTGTTTACACAGATCAGATCATTGCATTATGATAGAACGAGGCAAAGGAATAACAATGCAGAATAAAGTGCAACTACAGAGCAGCTAAACAATAGGGTGCAATATTATAACCAGTTAGGTTGTGAGAGTTCAACTTATCATACTAGGAAACCATTTAACAGTCCTATAAACAGCAGAGTAAAAGCTGTCCCTGAGCCTGGTGGTATGTGATTTCAGACTTTTGTTTCTTCTGCTTGATGGGAGAGGGGACAGGTGAGGTCTTCGATGCAGTGAGAACTGCAGCGAGGCTGCTTTTTACTTCCTCAATGTACCTATGGAATCAACTGTCTGGATGGCATGCAAATAAACCTTCACTGTATCTCAGTACATACATCATTGCTGAACAGGGAACATATGGTCACATGACACATTCTTTAAAAGGATGACAGCCTTAACATAATACATATTGTTCACTATCTATATTATGTTAAATGTATTTTTTTCTTTTGAAAGAATTGATCTAACATATTTACAATTAAAATCAAACCACAAAGTTGCACATTTTGCCACCTTCCTAATGTGGCTGATGTTACAATTTATTATTAACTGACCAGATGTCGTTGAGTAGCATCCACCTCTGCACGCAGCGACATTGCTTCATTTGACTCTTATCAGAAATATTATCAGCTTTTTCAACTTGAGCAACTCAGAGATTAATTTTAGGAATAATTTTCAACCCAGTCTTCTTCACTATTAAACCAGGTACCATACTCTTGGTAAAAGTGGTCCAAACAGCCATTTTAGAATTTCTTAACAACCTACACAGGAAAATTCTAAGCACAAAATAGCAATATGACTCCATTATTTCTACAATGTCCTGACTTCTCAGAGCTAACCTGTTGAGGGAGTCAGTTTCACGAAGTCTTCCATGCGGGCTGAATCTTTTCTCATTACAGTGTGTGTTATGATACTCACACTCATTTTCTCCAATCTTAAGAATGACATGAAGGTGAGCTTCATCTCGCAGAGGCTCGTGAACTTTTAAAATTCTCGACCCAGAAAGAGGTGGGTGCTGTCATTCATTATATTCAAGGTTGAGCTTTAGAGATTTCTGAATTGCTATGGTAAATGGCATCAAAAGATGTTGGAGGGGCAGCTGCTGTGGAGGGAAATAGACAGCTGATATTTCAGGTTAAGATCTTCCATCTGGATTGTAAGAGGGCAGCACGTTACTGAATAATGGAGCAACCTTACAGAGCCAAACAACGTATTCCTGCTCCTTATTCTGACATTATGTTTTTAAGCAGTTCAGTTTTGTAAAATCATTACCAACCACAAACATTGACTTTGTTTCTCTCTCCACAGATGCTTTCTGACCTCCTGAGTATCTGCATCATTTCCTGCTTTATTTCCTATATTTTTGTTTTAGGGTCTGTAGTCTTGGAAATACTATGTAGGAAACCCCCCAAACTTTTTTACAAGACTCTTTTACAAGAGAGGAAGACAGCAGCTAATGAGCTTACAAGATCTAATGGCTGAGTCTTGAAACACTTTGGCTGTCACAGAAAAGTTCAGGGCTTTGCTTTAAGCAACTATTTCATTGCTCTTCTCCACTGACTGCCACAGCTCACACATATACATTTATCACATTTTAGCAGTGGAAAAGCTAACCTGTACTAAACTAGTGAGCCCTCAAGTCTGCTCTGCCTTTCAATGAAATCCATTTTTGCCTCTGGGGACACGAGACCGTATTTTCTAAAATCTGGAGCAAAAAAAATTCTGAAGGAACTCTGTCAGATAGAGAAAAAATGCATGGTTGATGTTTCAATCCATCTGATTAGGTCAGATGAAGTGCCTCAACCCTAATGGTTCCTATAGAACACAAAAAAGGGAGGACATGGAAGATATGACAGATTTTGGGATCATTCTGAATGTGTGTTGGTGTCCTCCAACATGATCTCACCACCAATCACACGAGATCTTAACAGTGAGTTTATCTACCCCAATTAACAGGTTTGCTTGGTAGCATATTTACATTTTCCATTAAATCATGAATACTGTGATGCTTCTGACTCGTGGTCAACCCTAGAAGTGTATGCCAAAGCCAAATAGTCTTTTTGTTAGCATACACAGCACTGGAGGAACTCAGCAGGTCAAGCAGCATCTATAGATCTCTTTGTTAAGAAGCTTTGGCAACCAGTTGTTCTAATTCACTTAAAGGAAGAAGTACTGAGCACATGTACAGGGCTTGAGACAAACTGATTGCCAGCTTGCAGTAACATTGCCTTCTCTCCAATTTATTAGTATCATGCTCAGATTGATCAGTTTTTGAGGATTTTGTCTGAAGCTTTATGCTCTATATTTTCTAACTATCATAATTACAATTCACTGAATATTTGATGACAAGCGTGAAGGCGTCTTGCCCTTTGTAAAATGGCACTTCTTTTCACTCTCTTGCTTCTTCTTGTTTGTCCCACAGGATAATACCTCATAGCAATATCCACCAATATGGAGTTTTATATCACAGCTCAAATATAATGTGCATGAAAGAAAAAGAATCACACAAGAGAATTCCTCAAAAATCACAAGGGAACTATTATGCTATGTTAAGCTAAAAATAAAGTTATTCAAAATGAAGCTTTCCAAATTACCAAATTTACGGGTGTAGCTAACCCATTATGTTGTACCTTCATGAATATTTCTCTAAACCAATACTAATTATTGATTTCCCCTTAATTTATAACAAGTCAGTTGAAATGTCAAGCTGCTCCATTATTAATTCAATCTTTGCCCCATTTTCCCTCCAACATTCACCTGTTTGGCATCTTCCATACTAAATCATTAGCCTAACTAATGTCAAAATAATTCCCCCAGATACGTTTTGGCATCTTGTGCCAGCAAGAACATTGGCGAAAAATACTCCAGGACATACCAAAATAGAACGATAAAGTCTGCTTACAGGGATGGGTTATAGTTCCCTAGAAATTCACCCAGAGCCAATAGTGTTAAACAAAATATATGTACAAGAGCACCAGAACACAGCAACTTGAAATGTAATGCTCAGAAGCACAGTAGAGCACCTCGCACTTGCTGTAGAGCTTCTTCAGAGCAACTGGCCAAGGATGAATTCGAAGTAATTGTATTTACTGCACTAAAACAGGCCATTTTCCCTTAGGCAGTCCCCATTTTTCTACAACCCATCCTCTATTACTCCAATTAACCGCCTTCTTTTCTCTTCTCCCCTTAAGGCAATTGCACAAACATGAAGGCAACATTAGCTAAAGTGGATTGAGAAAATAGATTAATTTAAGAGGTCACATAATTAGTGGCAGACATTTAAATATTTTTTTAAAAAATAATACTCAAGATAGATTTTGGGCTAAATTGTCCTTGACCAGGGCTGTGCATCCTGTACACTCCCCAGCACCGACCCAATGCTAGTCTTTGCTACTCGATCACTGTGGGACAAATCTGACCCTGGACCTCAGTGCCTCAACTATACTGCAAAGTGGAGTGGTCTTTGAACAGCAACAGGTCACAGATTCTCAGGCCCTATCAACTGACCAACTTGATGGTGGTTTGACAACTCATGTACTTAAACACAAGTGATTCTGCTGGAAAGCCAGAGCAACACACACAAAATGCTGGAGGAGCTTAGCAGGTCAGGCAGCATCTATGGAAATGAATAAACAGTCAATGTTTCAGATTGAGACCATTTTCAGGAATAAAAAGGGGGAAATGCAAGGATAAAATGGGGGGGGGGGGTGGAAGGGAAGGAGGAAGGTGAAGGTGAAGCCAGGTGGAAGGGAAGGGAAAGGGGGCTGGAGAGAAAGGATTCTGATGGGAGAGGAGAGTGGACCATGGGAGAAAGGGAAGGAGGGGCTGCTGCTGCTGTAGCTCTTCCACTTTGAAGTTCGATGCATTCTTCTTCACACCACTGTTGTAATGCATGGTTTTCTGAGTTACTGTCACCCTCCTGTCAGCTTGTACCAACTTAGCCATTCTCCCCTGACCTCTCTCATTAACAAGTTATTTTCACCCACAGAATTGCCGGTCAATGAATTTTTTTTTGTTTCTTGCATCACTCTTTTTAAACTCTAGAGATCATTATTCATGAAAATGTAAGGAGAACAGCAGTTTCTGAGATACTCAAGCCACACCATCTGGAACAAACTATCATTCCACGGTCAAAGTCACTTCAATCATATTTCTTCCCTGTCATGTATTTAATATTTCAGTATTTGAGTAATATTGTAAATATGTTTTAAGTATTCTCTGTTGTTTACATAACTCATTATGATTATATGTAAAAAAAAATATGAATGACATACATCATTTTGCCACAGCATCATGCATGCACGCCTGGCTAGAAGTAAAATGAAACTCGAGAACATGTTATTCCCGGCTCTATCTTCTTTCAATTAGTTTTATGTTTTGGAGTTATGAATCATAATGGTGGCAACGAGAAAGTTTTAAATGAACCCAAGATGACTACCTACGTGTTGAAGCACAGTGAGAGGTTGAAGTTTAAAAACAAATGCAGCAAGAAACATTTGAGTAAAAAAAAACACAAAATGTGCTTCCTTGGGTAGGAACAGATGTTAGAGTTAAAAAAAAAAGACAGAAAACAGAAAAATTTACAGATTCATGAATAGTGAGTACCAGGTAAGAATAATCGTAAGTTTAAAAAAAACAAATAGCTGGCTACATCAGAAACACTGCAAAAAAGATAACCAGCTGATGTATACTGAGTGAACTGAGCAGTGTTTTAAAGAAAATGAAATAGCCAATGAAAAGTGAGTGCCAGTTTTGCTGAGTGCACTGGGATTTAAAGGCATACAAATTGCTTCGAAGTTTAACTGCTCCAAGCAAACTAGCTGAAATGCACTTTACTGATATTGTGAAGGTAATGCAGGAACATTCAGAACCCAAACCAATATTGATGGCAAAATGCTTTGGGTTTCATAAGTGAAATCAAAAGGAAGGGGAGTCCATTTCAACATATGTGGCTGACTTGAAAGAGAAAGTCTTAGCATTGTCAGTTCAGTAATGGACTTAATGACACACTGAGAAATCGTTTAGTTTGTGGAATCTTACAAGCAAACATTCAAAAAATGGCTGCTAACTAAAGTACAACTCATATTTAAAAGAACAGTTGAAATAGCTGTGTCGCAGGAAAAGGCAGCCAGAGACACAACTGAGTTGCAGTCAGGAATGAAAGTGAACATGAATAAAATTGAAATGGCTAAACAGAAACAGACCTGGCTGAACAAATTCTATTACCACAACGATGCAGGTTTAAAGGTGAGCCTTGCAGAAAATGCAACAAAGTAAGACATTTACAAGGAGCATGTCAGACAGATAAAAAACTGCACAAGGAAGAGATTAAGGTAAATAGTCAAGTTGCAGCTTCAAAGAGCATTAATCTGCATGCTGTTGATGAAAAATCTGTAAATGATGAGTGAGACACAGGACTAGACAGCCTTGAGGTTTACTATGTGAAAACTAATAGACAAGCAATACGGCTCACACCAGAAATGAACAGCAAATTAATTAGAATGGAATTAGATATTGGCTGTGCTTTTTCAGTCATTCCACAAAATAAGTTTGAATGGCATTTCAAAGATACTGAACACTACAGATTTGCAACTAAGAACTAAAGGCAAGTCCTGTGGGAATGACATTTGTAACAGTGAGACACAACTGACAGGCCACATCGGGCTCATACGTGGTAAAAACAGGGAGGCCAGCATTGTGGGGACACGAATGGCTGAGACAACTACAACTTGATTGGATACCCATCTACCATCTGCATGCCACATTCCCTGCAATGGAGTCAACTTAAAGCAAATTAAGAAAGATACTGGATGATGCCCCAACAGTGTTCAACAGTGGCATTAGAAAACTCAAACATCTCAAGGGTAAAATTGTGTTAAATGAAAATGCCACACCAAATTTTACAAAGCCCATCTAGCACCTTATAGCATCCATGATAAAGTAACCAGTGAGTGGGATGGCATAGAGGCCAAAGAAAGTTTGAGTGAAGCCCATGGGTGCCATTAGCCAGGAAGAATGGGTCTGTCAGAATTTGTGGTATTTTTACGGTCCTCATTAACCCAGTACTGCAAGTAAATAGCTTCTAGCCAGGATATAGGATATTTTTGCAAACACTTCCGGAGGAGAGCACTTCAGTAAAGTGGACTTAGCTGAGGCCTACCTACAGATGAATATGGAAGAGGAGTGCAAATTGTTCCTCATTATAAATCTCACAAATAAATTATCACTATAAAAGGCTTATATTTATGGTAGTATCTGCACCTGCACTCTGGCAGAAAACTATTGACCGGGTGCTGCAAGGCTGCCCAGGCCAAAGGATGTGTCACAGTTGCAGTCCATTTTAGGATTTATCAATTATTACAACAGGTTCCTGCCAAGCCTGGCCACTCTGCTCCATCCCTTGAACTCATTCCTACAAATCAGGAAGAAACGGCAATGGACAAAGCAGTGCGAGGGGCTTTCCAAAGACAAAGGAAATGGTGATGTCTCACACTGCACTCACACATTATGATCCACACCATCCAGTGAAGCTTGTTGGGATGTCTCACCTTATGGTATAGGTGCAGTCATGTCACATGTTATGAGTGATGAAATGAACACACCATAGCCTTTGCAACAACTTCTCTTATTGCTGCAGAGAAAAATTATGCACAAATTGACAGAGAGAGGCCTTGACTCTAGTTTGGGGTATAAAACATTTCAAACAGTATTTGTATGGGAGAGAGTTTACCCCATTACTAATAGTCAACTACTGGTGTCTATTTTCAATCCACAGAGGGGTGTTTCACTAACAGCAGCAGCATGAATGCACAGACGGGCTCTGCTTCTTGAAGGACACAATTACAAGACTGAATTTAAGAGGATGTCTAATCATGGAAATGCTGATGGATTGTCCCATTCATCCTTGGAAAAGGAAATACCGGAAAAAATTTACTAAAGAGGTCACTCCTCTTGACTTATTCTCCCTCATTCAAATTGAAAGTTTCCCTATTATGGCAGAGATGATCCAAAGGGAAACCAGACTGTCTCAGGTCTACATGTCCACCCAAAATGGCTAGAATATGTAGCAGAAATTCCTGTTTCCCCATTTTTCCCAGCACTGGAATGAACTTTCCCTTGACAAGGGTTGCTATATGTGGGAATTAAGAGTTGTTGTACCATCGAAGCTGAGAGCTAAAGTGTTGGAGGTTCTACATGCCGGTCATCTCATCATGATCAAAATGAAAACGTTGGCTCAAAGCTTTGTCTAACAGCCTGGGATAGATCAACAGATCGAGCCATTTACCATGCATGATTCACTGTACCAACAAGTCTGGAAGAAAGGTGTCTAGAGCTGTCAGAACCATGCCCTGCAGTCCCAGAGTCAATTTCTACAACCACCATGGAGGAGGCCTCAGAATCTGAGATCGTTTCACAGTCACATGTCTCACCTGCCAAGTAGAGTGACCCACCCAGGCCAGGAAAGACTTTATCCCACAAGGGCAAGAAATCCTCCAAAGCAATTAAATCTTTAGACCTGAATGGGGCAATTTAAAGTTTACTCTGCTGCGGATGTCTGTATATAGTAGTTGTATTATATAATATTCTTTCTATATACTCGAGATGCATTCTAGATTGAGTTGGAGTTTATAGCTAAGCAGGAAGGAGTGTTGTGTATATATATATTATTTCAGTAATATTTGAGTAATATTGTAAATATGTTTTATTAAGCATTCTATGTGTTTACATAACTAATTATGGGTAAAATGTCATACAGAATATGCTTCACTAGAACTAAAATGAGTATTTCCAGCTCCACGTTTCCTTTCAATTAGTTTTATGTTTCAGAGTAACAAGACATAACATTCCCCATTCTGATGTTCGGTCTGAACAAGGACTGAACCTCTTGACCAGGTCTACATGTTTTTATGCATTTGAGTTGCTGCCACATGATTGGCTGATTAGATATTTGCATTAATGAGTTGGTGTACAGGTTTACCTAATAAAATGACCACTGAGCGGAAATTAGTGTCTTAACAAAGGGACAGAGTGTGGTCAAAGTGCCCATGATATCAATATAGGTTGGAAACCAAGTTGTGACGTGCCAGCAAATACCTGGAAAGGTTAAGTAAATGACCATGGAGTCACTTGGCACATGGAATCTACTGTGAAGAAATACAAGGTTACCCACTGTGGGAAGACACAAAATTAAAATATTGCTCAACTAGATGTAAAAAGACTTCCAGATCTCTCCATACAAATGTTGCTGTATAAAGGACCTGGGTAATCTTGTTATCATAAAAGTGCTGGAAGTTCATAAGTCAATCATTTCTCTTTGGCTGGGTTTATGCATGTGAATGTATGCAGTGTAGATTTACTGGGCACGGATATCTTGTGAACGGAACAAGAACAGGTAAATGGAACTGAAGTCTGATCAGACTGGTCAAATGCAATGGCAGGACAAACTGAGAGGATCAGAGGCCTCTTCCTATTTCTGTAATTTACGTATATCAGCTTATCACATTTCAAATTGCCTTCCTTTCAATCAAACTGTATCCAGACAATGTAACAATGTCTGTGTTCATAATTTTGAAATGTACTCTTCAGTCTTTGGAAAAGCACCAATAAATCACAACTGATGATTTGCTGTATCACCCTCTTTTTTGTTTAGGTTTGTCTTCAGATGATTTGTCCTGTCCTTTAAGCAAAGAAGATGAAAGAACTTATGTTGATCTCCATCAGTTATACCAACAAGAAATAATATGTTACAGCAAAAGGGAGAGAAAATAAGCTGAGATTTGTTAACTGGAAAAAAGAAATAAATGATTTTTTTCATTATTAAAGGGATGTGGACACCATTGGTAAGGCTATCGTTGATTGCTTATTTTCACAGATATGCACAGATAATTAAGAATCATGTTAGAGCCAAATAAAAACCATGTTGGTAAACATAGCAGAATTCCTTCTCTAAAGGACTGTAGTGAACTAGATGTTCCTTTTGAAAAAAAATCTTTTAATCCATGGTTACCCTTTGCAATTGCAGTAATATTCTTCTAGATTTATTTAATTGCTCAGATATGGATTTTGCACATCACGTGAAAGAAAAGCAAGAGCAAGTACAAAAAGGAAATTAAGAGATATTTGTTACCCAGAGAGTGGTTAGAATGTCAATGGAATGAGAGTAAATAAGAGAGAAAAGTGATAATAAGATGAAGCTAGATAAATACAATGAGAAAGAACAAAGGATTGGTGAGGAGACACTAGTTCATAGGACAATGAATGCACCAGAGGTCAGGTGACCTATATGGTCCACTTTGGTGTATCACTAAACAATATTTCAGTGAGAAAATTAGGTTACATAATGAGCTAAGGGGCAGTAAGGTCATGGTTGGTTAAATGGTCTCCAAGCCAATCTTAATGTCAACATAACACAAAGGAGTTTTGTAAAAAGAAATACAGCTGCATTTTTGGAAGTTATTTACAGTAAATTGAATGATAACATGTTCCCATTGAAAGTTCCACCATCACTCATCAATCAATGCAAAACAGTTTTGGGTGAATTCCAGTGTGAAAATATCAATGTAACTTGGACCCTTGCTCAACATTCCAGAAGCTTTTGTTACTTGTGCTGGAAGGGTTTGTTTTAATTGAAACACAGTGCATATCCAGCCTTAAATCTACTGTACATGAAAAAAATCACATAATATTTTATTTACTTGGCAATGTTCAAAGTTCACACCCACTTTATGTTCAACGCCCAGAAGAACCAAACTTAGTTCTTCACGTCCAGCAGGATTGCAGCAGCTGTTCTGACCTGGAGAGGTTCATTGGAAAACAGCTCGTTAAAGAGCAATGCCAATTGGCTTCTCTTTCACGGAGGATACAATGGAGCTAGGAATCCCTATTGGGAATGCCCATCCACTCTCAAGTGGTTTAATTTGTCACTTGTGCACCGAAATATACGGTAAAATGTGTCGTTTGTGTTAGGATTATGCTGGGCAGCCGACAAGAGTCGCACGTTTGGCACCAACACAGCATGCTGACAACTCACTAACCCTAACTGTGCACCTTTGCACTGTGGTTGGAAACCGGAGCAACCGGAGGAAACCCATGCAGTCACAGGGAAAACGTACAGGCAGCAGTGGAAATTGAACCCCAATCTTACAGCCAGTGCTGTAATAGAGTTCCACAAACCACTGTGCTGCCCAAGCTGCCCCAGACTACCAAGATTACATTCTTATTCACAGCACTTTACCTAGATTGGAAAAGAAAGAGTGGAACCATCAGGAAACTGCTAAATGAGAAACGTGTTCTTGCACCACACCAAACTTGATCAGCAAAGCTTCCAAGCAA
Organism: Mobula hypostoma; assembly: GCF_963921235.1. Lineage (NCBI taxonomy): Eukaryota > Metazoa > Chordata > Chondrichthyes > Myliobatiformes > Myliobatidae > Mobula > Mobula hypostoma. The sequence continues at coordinate 163,436,548 of NC_086097.1, read as the reverse complement.
CACTCTAATATACTCTTACTACATTCAAGAGTATATTCCATCCCTTCTGCTGAGACGTTTGCCAGTCCTGTGTCAAATTAGGGAACAATCAAACATGCATTGATAAAAACACATGGGTGTCCTACATACATAATGGATCCCAATTAGCTCATAATATCAAGACTCCTGACTGAGTCTGACAGATGCTGGCAAAGTTATCGCAGTTAAACCTGCTGCAAAATGGGGCTAGCACAGTTTTATTCTCATTTTGACCAGCTTTCCTTTTCAATGACATTCAATATTCTTGAAGAATTGATACAAGGTGCTTAATTAATTGTTTCTTTTTATAAATTATAAAACTGTCAACCTACAGTACTCTTCTAAAAATAATTCTGTGAAACACAACTAAGAGAGTACCTTTTTATGTATTAATTGTCACATCCTGCTCTGGCAGCCAGCCTAGTGATGAAACAAACAAGTGTATTAAACTTTCATACATCAACTTCACAGATCAGGTGTTTCACTCAACTGTATCAAATCCATTACAGACAGAAAGAAAGGTACTCACAATCTATCTACAAGGAAGCAAGCAGTTACAAAAGACTTGTTATACTGATGAGTAATTAATAAGGAAGCTCTTCTATGAACCCTCACTAGACAATGGACCAAATGACACTCTTCTGTGCCATAATGTCCAAAAGGATTCCAAAGGTCATCAGTGTCAATAACCTCTTGTTGACTCTATTGGAATTGAATTCTAAAAATAATTTGATTTAATTAGTTTAATCGTGAGGTTACATTACAGGAAGAATGCTTGGGTGTCATTGAGCCAAGCACAGTGAAAAAAATCAAAAATGGAATTCATGATTAACCATGGGCATTTCAAAGTATGTTTCATTTAAAATCAGCTTCCTTGTATTGTGTGGACCACTAATATTTCCCACTATTACCCCATCATGTAATCAACACCCTGCATGTCCAAAACATACTCAGAGAAAGCGGAAGAATTTTTTTTCTCAATTCTGTGATCTCACACTTCTCAGCATAGGCACAAACTTAATCTGGAAACAGATTCAGAGGCGCTGCCTCAACCCTGTCATCACACCTCAATAATAAGTTCAAACAAGGAACATCAACTGGTTTTTTAGTATTCTCATTTATGCAGCATGTGGCTGTGGGTAGGGCCAGCAATTATTATTTATCCCTATTTGCCTTTGAGGAGGTGTTTGTGGGTCAGGTTCCAGAGCTGGTGCAATCCCTCTGGTGTCAACACCTCTACAGTGAAGCTAGCCAGCAATCCTCAGGATTTGGATCCAATGACAATGGACAAACAAAACCTTTCTAATTCAGGATGGCACCTGGCTTGGTGGAGAAACTGCAGGTGGTGGTATTGCCATGTACTGACTGATATTGTGCTTTGTGGTGGCAGAGAGCAGGCGCCATCAGAGATGTGTTCTCAGACCATGGGTGCTGCACTCCAGAGACAAGTCTGGCACTTTGGAGGCTTTTAAACGTGTGGCAAGAAGAGTTTAGGGCCAATACGTTCCTATTTAAGTCAAGGTCAAAGCTGGCAGGATTAGGAAACCCTGGATAATTGGGGATGTTGAGGGAGTACTCAGAAAAAGGGAGGAAGCAAGTGTCAGGATTAGGCATCTGGGATCAATTGAATCCCTTAAGGAAACAAGGGATGTTGGAGTACACAAGAAGGAAATTAGAAGGGCAAAAAAACAAGACATGAGATAGTCTTGACAGATAAGTTAAAGGAGAACTCTTATGTCAAGATAGTAAGAAGTCTCTTTAAGGACTAGTGAGGTTGCCTAAGCACAGACTCTTGGGAAATGGGAAATGTGATGATTCATAATGACATCCTTCACAGATCAGCAATCCTTCCACAACCATATGACAGGTTTCTTCTGATAAAGTGTAAAAGAGAGGCGAGAGTTGATATCAGACTGCTGGAAAACAGTGTTAGAGAGGTAGTAATGGGGGACAAAGAAATGGCCAATCAGCTGAATAAGCACTTTGCATCAGCCTTCACTGTGGAAGACACTGTCAGTATGATGGAAGTTCCAGGTGTCAGGAGTCCTGAAGTGTGTGAGTTCCCATTACCAGAGAGGTTGTTGGGCAACTGAAAGGGCTGAGGTAAATAAGCCATCGAGACCAGATGATGTACGCCCCAGGGTTCTGAAAGGGGTGGCTGAAGAGATTGTGGGGATATTAATAACGATCTTTCAAGAATCACTAGATTCTGGAATGGTTCTGGAAGACTAGAAAATTGCAATTTTCACTCCACTTTTCAAGGGAGAGAGGCAGAAGGAAGGAAATTATAGGACCGTGGTGGTTGGGAAGATTTTTGAGTGCATCATTAAGGATGTGGTTCTGGGGTACTCGGAGGCACATAATAAAATAGCCCGTAGTCAGCATGGTTTCCTCAAGAGAAAATCCAAAGACAGGTGGAGGGGTGAGTAGTTTTGACAAAGTAAAAAGGCGACAGAAGGACTGATAGATTAGGAGAATGGGCAAAGGAATGGCAGATAGAGTACAGTGTTGGGAAACGTATGGTCATGCACTATGGTAGAAGAAATGAAAGGGTTGACGATTTTCTAAATAGCGAGAAAATACAAAAATCTGAGGCGCAAAGGGATTTGGGAGACATTGTGCAGGATTCCCTAAAGGTTAATTTGCAGGTTGAGTCTGCTTTTCAGAAGGCAAGTGCAACATTATCATTCATTTCAAGAGGACTAGAATATAGAGCAAGTAGTAATGTTGAGACTTTGTAAAGCACTGGTGAGGCCTCACTTAGAGTATTGTGTGCAGTTTTGGGTCGTTATCTTAGAAAGATGTGCTGAAACTGGGGAGGGCTCAAAGGAGGTTCACAAAAATAATTTCAGGATTAAATAGCTTGTCATATGAAATACCTTTGATGGCTCTGGGCCTTTATTCACTGGTACTTAAAATGGTGGGGGTGGGGGAGGTGCGTGTGACCTAATTGAAATCTACCAAATGGTGAATGGGCTGGACAGAGTGGATGTGGAGAGGACTTTTCCTGTGGTGGGAGAGCCTAAGACCAGAGGACAGTGTCTCAGAATAGAGGAGTGTCCTTTTAGAACAGAAATGAGGAGGAATTACCTTAGCCAGAGAGTGGTGAATCGGTGTAACTTGTTGCCACAGGCTGCTGTGGAGGCCAGGTCTTTATGTATATTTAAGACAGAGTTTGATAGGTTCTTGATTGGTAAGGGCATGAAGAGACATGGGGGGGGGGGGGGGGAGAGGTAGGAGATCAGGACAGAGAAGAAAAAAATGGATCAGCCATGATGAAATGGTGGAGCAGACTCAATGGGTCAAATGGCCTAATTCTGCTCCTATATCTTATGGTCTTGTGGTCTGAGAGGGCTTGAGCTTCCTCTACATAAAAGGATGTCAATATGAAACTTCTATAATGTTCAAACCGACCGCAGAGTACATTTTTGCTTTGGCTGTGGTTTTTTTTTAAAATTACTGTGCAACAGAAAGGAAGCTTTAGCCGTGCATTTTACATAGATTTGCTTTTGCTGGGCACAAGATACATTCTCAGAAACACTTGGTGCCTCAGCTGTACCTTTGCTACAGCAGTGATTCTATACCAGGACCATGACTTCTATATATGCACTGCCTTGATCAGCATGGTGCTTCACAGGAATGTTAAAAAAATATCTGGCATTAATACGTGAGGAAATATCAAAAAGGAATTTAACTAGAACTCTAAAGGAAGAGAGAGGTATTGAAGGCAGACTGCATAAAGAGGAAATTCCTACCCTTAAGTCCTAAACAGCTGAAGGTATATCACATGGGGTTGAACAATTAAAATCGGGAATCTCCCAAGGGCCCAGTGTTAGAACAACAGAAAGGACTGAAAAAGGACAGAAAAATAAGAAGAGACAATGCCAAGGAGGCAAGCAAATTGTGAAAGGCCTCAGTTACTTTCCTGATCTTGTTTCCAGAGAGTGAGCTCACCTGACAGCAAACCCACCTCAGATAGGACCATAACCATGTTCTTAAGCAATTTATTTTTGTTTACTTGTAGTAAGGTGGTGGATCTTAGAAAAAAAACCTGCATGAAGAGTTGGAGAGGTTAGTTAAATGCAGTAATTTAAATTGAGGATGGATACATTTTGAAACCAATTTCCAGGAGCACTGGCATAGAATTGAGGTTTAAGCCCAGGACAGATCGACCATGATAATTTTGGGTAACGAAGCAGGTTCCAGGGGCAAGGTGGCCTACTCCTGCTCCAATTTTCTCAAGTTCCTGTTGAGGTCTTTATAACCAAAAGTGCAAAGCAAGCTATTTTAACCTATGTGTACAGCATTTTAAGGATTTAAAGTAGTTTGACCCTGTGCTGTATTAACTATATCAAAACTGCTACCTCAGAGATTATGACATTGGAGATGTACCTGAAGAGAATAAAAATCCCCTAGAATTGAATTGTATGTCTCTGCAATGGAACCAGCAGTAATAAATCCAATCTGACAGCTATTCAGAGACTGAAGCAATATTCAATCAAATGCTTTTAAAGTCAGTTCCATACATGTCAATCTTGGGTTCCCCAGAGATTTATTAGACATTTACCCTGAAACTTGTGATCACTCACCCCTGCAATTGAAAACATACAGAATTTACATAACAGAATGTGCCAGTTTTAAAACTAGCCACCAACTTTAAGCAGCCACTGACTTCTAATATGTGTATCAAGTTATGAACACATGTCCAGTTTTGAATGTGCACCAATTAGGGAGGGCACAACCTCTGTCCAGCCATTGAGAAGTTGACCACTGATCTAAAGAGCATAGAGTGGAAAACTTTGCATATCAAGATGCAGTGTTTAGATAAAGCAAGGCTTAAATCTAGCAGCCTGCAGATTGTTGGAGAGATAGAATTCTAAAGAAACAAACATAATATAAAAAAGTATAGCATATGAACAGGCAATTCAGCCAACAATTTCTGTGCCAACCATTGAATCTAATATAAACTAATCCATCTGCCTGTCTATGGTCTGCGGCCCTCTGTTCTCCACCTGTTCATGTGTCTATCGACGTGTCTCCTAAACATTATTATCCTATCTTCTACTATCTCTTTCCCTGGCAGCATTTTCCAGGCACAAACAGCTGACTGTTAAAAGCAAAACTTGCATCACACATTTACTTAAAATATTCTCATTTCACCTTACACCTATGCCCTCTAGTATTTGCATTTCCACTCCGGGAACAAGACTAATTATTTATCCTTTCTGTGCCTTTACTAACTGTCTATACTTCTATCAGGTGACACGTCGTTTGGGATTCAGCAGTTATAGAATTCTGTGAAAGTAGCAAATATTAATTCAAACCAGAACCAGTCTTCAATTCTTAATATAAATTGTAAGCAGTAATCAGCTTGAAGTTGAAAGGACAGTTTTGTAAACACCTCTCTCTACAAAACACAGTAGAGGCTGGCTGCTCAAGTGATAATGGTTTGCAAAGTGAAGTGGCATGAGATAATCGTATACAACAGCCAAAGGAAAGATGATGGGTTTATGTAATTGGCCTACCCCAGAACTAGCAACACCACGCTATTTTGCACCATTGTGACTAAGTCAAGGGAGCTTGCAGACCAGAATGATTTTGGCACCGGTCACAGGTGTATTTGTCTATCAATAGTTGGGATATTCGTGTATGCCCTCACAACCTAAACCTTGGTTTTTGTGTTTTCTGTTCTCAGAGGCTTTTAGACCATCTTTCTGCATTACCTTGTCCCAAGCAAAAGTTGTTAAACATTCAGGGATGTTTCCCACTGTGATTCAATGGAAATATCATTAAAACCCAAAGTATTGAGTAATATCATTGCATCTGTTGAAATTGTATTGATTCGCCTGCTGTTGTCTTGATTTTAAGAGTATAAAAATGTAATATACTTTGAACTGGGGAGACACTATACTGAGGGGATCTCCAGGAGAATGCCTACTCACTGTGATGAATAAAGACTTTTATATCACCGGGTTCTGTGTCTCTCCAGTGATCCAGTTCACAGTTACAACACCCCTCAGACTCAGACACTTCAGAGAGACCATTTTCAAGGTTGTCCAACCTCTCCTTACAGCTAACATACTCCAAAAACAGACAACACACTGGTGAACATTTTCTGTACCCTCGCCAAAGACCCCATATGCTTCCTACAGTGTTTCATCCAGATCTGCAAGCAATGCTCCAAATGTGGTCCAACTAAGGTTTTACACAATTGCAGGACAATTCCTAACTTTTATTCTCAATGTCCCTCCTTTATACCTCTCAGTATCCCAAGACAAATCCTGTCAGGTCCCCATCAGGTCCTGGGGTCTTATACATTGTAATGTTTCTCAAGATTCTCAACACCACTCCTTAATATCAACATGCCTAAGAATATCAACATACTCATCGTCATGAACTTCCTTCTAGATTAAGACTGATGCAAAGTTCCCATTAAGGACCTCACCCACTTCCTCTGGCTCCCTTTTACTTTCCTTCCTTTGTCCTTGAGTGGAGCCACCCTGCCCTAGATACCTCTTACTATAAATGTAAGATGCTTGAGGATTCTCTTTCACCTTACTTGTCAAGGACATTTCATGGCCCCTTTTAGGCACATTAATTTCCTTTTTTTAAAAAAAAAGTTCTTTCCTGCTTCTTTTCTGTCCTCAGTGTTTGAGTTCAGCTTTCTAAACACATGTAACTTTCATTTTTGACTAAACTTACAATATCTCAGGTCACCTAGGGTTACTGAACCTTGTCATCCCTGTCATTCATCCCCATGGGAACATGCTTAATCCTGAACTCAAATCAACTGGCCTTTAAAAGAATCCCACAGATCAGATGTGAATTTACCCTTAGACAGCCATACCCAATCTGCATACATTCTCCAGTTCCCGGCTAATACTGTCATAACCTTCCCCCAAGCAACAGTTTCTGATGAGGACCAGTCACTGTTCCTAAAATGTTTACCACTGAAACTTCAATCAACAGGCCCACCAGACTCATTCCCCAAAAGAAGGTCCAAGGCAGTGGGAACGTTGAGCTTTCTTTTAAATAAGCAAACAGTTAAAGAGCTTGCTTGCATTGATATATAGCTTTTTCACATCACAAGATCATTTAAACAAGAGTGTAATAAGTATGTTGGACAAGAATGCAACATTTTGTACAAATCTGTGTCCCACAAATTACAATGATGTAATTACACATTGTTTTTAAAATGGTATTGCTAAAATGAAAGGGAAACAGTTTATAATTGTGTCTCTAATACCTTGTCTGGATTCTCTTGAAGTATTACAATAGGACAGGACTATGATTATATCTCATCTTCTCAGTGCTGTACTTGAGTCTCATCGATCAGGTACCAGCCTTCAGATGACAGACAACCATACTACCACTACCACTAAGCCAGAGATGAGACACCTGTTAGTCTTGGTCTCAATATGTTGAGAATGCAAGGAGAGAACAACAAGAAAGCCTTATTTTCAGAAAATGGGGAACAGAAAAAGGAATTGGAGACACTAGAGACTGCAGATGCTGGAATCTGGGGCAACGATCTGCTGGAGGAATTAGTGAGTCAAGCAACGTCGGAGGCAGGGAAGAAATTGATGGCATTTTGGTTTGAAAACCCCCATCAGGTTCTGAAGTATGAACAGGAGACAAGAGACTGCAGATGCTGGGAATCTGGGGCAACACACAAAGGAGTTGAAGGCAATTCGTTATTTTCTCCTCCCACAGCCGCTGCTTGACCCAGAGTTCCTCCAACAGACTGCTCGTTGCAGAAGAAATTAAATCTGTGGAAGAGCAATGACTGCAAAAACTGTATCAATAAATCGGACATAAAAATGCATTTATATAGTGGGAAAGCAAGAAATCACAAATCCTGAAAATATGAAACAAAAAGAAAAAATGACAAACACTGTAGATCAGGCAGCAGTTGTAGAGAGAGGAACTGAGTATTTCAGAACTCATGAAAGGTCATTGACATTAAATGTCAATTTTGTTCTAAAGAACAGTCATTGACCTGAAAAATTAACTATTTTCTTCACAGATGCTGTCTGACTTGCTGAGATTTATATAATGCCCTTTTTTACATATTTGTCATACCACAAAGTACTTCATACCTGACAAATTATTTTTCAAATTTACTCAATACGGCAATAAAATATTGTTGAATTAACATTTTTAGTGACTTAATGGATGTTGAGCATCCATCAATAATTATTTAAATTATCATTCCTGATTAAAAATGCAACAATATTAATTTTAAGTACTGTGTTTATGTTAACAGGTTTCAAGGGATTATGTTTTATGAATAGTGATATTATCTTCCACTTATCTTCTGGTGCAGGGGTTCTACAGATGCATTCATTAGCTGAGGGTGCAAAATGTTCTCAGCTTCTGCACTTAATGCTGCAAAACCAGCCATGATGGTGAAGAAACAAAATTGAAACTAGGATAAGACCAAAAGACACAAGAGTAGAATTAAGCCATTCAGCCCATCGTCTACTCCAGCATTCTATCACAGCTGATCCTGGATCCCACTCAACCCTATACACCTGCCTTTTTGCCATACTCTTTGATGCCCTGACCAATCAGGAAACTATCTACTTCTGCCTTAAAAACATCCATGGATTTAACCTCCACCACAGTCCACATATTCACTACTCTCTTGCTAAAAACTACCTCCTTACCTCTGTTTTGAGTCTGTGCCCTCTAGTCCTGGACGCCCCCACCATAGGAAACATCCTCTCCACGGCCACCTTTTCTAGTCCTTCTAACATTCGGTAAGTTTGAATGAGATCCCACTCCCCCCCGCATTCTTATAAATTCCAGCGTGTACAGGCCCAAAGCTGCCAAACACTCCTCACATGTTAACCCCTTCATTCCCAGAATCATCCTCATGAACCTCCTCTGGATTTTCTCCAATGGCAACACACCCTTTCTGTGATTTGGGGCCCAAAACTGTTGAAAATATTCCAAGTGCAGCCTGACTAGTGCCTTATAAAGGCTTGGCATTGTCTCCTTGCTTTCATACTCTATTCCCCTTGAAATAAATGGCATTTTCCTTCTTTACCACAAACACAGCTTTTAAATTAACCTTCTGGGAGTCTTTCACAAGGACTCCCAAGTCCCTCTACACCTTGGATGTTTGAACCTTCTCCCATTTAGATAATAGTCTGCATCACTGTTCCTTTTACCAAAATGCATCATACATTTCCCAACACAGTACTCCATCTGCCACTTTTTTTTGCCCATTCTTCCAGTTTGTCCAAGTCCTGCTACAATTGCATTGCTTCCTCAGCACCACCTACCCCTCCACTTATCTTCCTATCATCTGCAAACTTTGCCACAAAGCCATCAATTCTATTATCCAAATCACTGACAAACAATGTGAAAAAGTAACGGTCCCAATATTAACCCCTGAGGAACACCACTAGTTACCAGCAGCCAACCATAAAAAGGCCCCTTTTATTCCCACTCGCTGCTTTCTGACTGTCTGCCAATCCGTTATCCATGCCAGGATCTTTCCTGTAATGCCATAGGATTTTATCTTGTTAAACAGCCTCATGTTTTTCATCTTATCGAACACCTTCTGAAGATCCAAGGAGATCCAAGTCCACCCTGCTTGTTACATCCCCGAAGAACTCTTAACAGATTTGTAAGGCAAGATTTCCCTTTAGAGAAACCAAGGTGACTTTGACTTGCTTTATCATTAGTCTCTAAGTAGCCCGAAACCTCCCTCAATAATAGACTCTAACACTTTCCCAACCACTGAGGCCTATCATTTCCTTTCTTTTGCCTTCCTCCCTTAAAGAGTGGAGTGACATTTGCAAACTTCCAATCCTCCGGGACCATACCAGAATCAAGTGATTCTTGAAAGGTCATGACCAATGCATCCATTATCTCTTCAGCAACCTCTCTCAGGATTCTGGGATATGGTCCATCTGGGCCAGGTGACTTATCCAATTTAAGACCTTTCAGTTTGCCTAGCACTTTTTCCTTTGTAATATTCTTGGTATTGGTTGTGCAAGTACATGCTTGGGCAAAGGAGCAACTACTATTTGAGAGGGAATGGCTGTGTACATAACAGAAGCTCTCATGACAGGATGCCTGTTATTATAAGACTTGCATTCCCTAGATCTTTAGATAAAGATAACTTAACAAGTTCCATCAGCACATAGAAGCTAAGTTGGTATGATGCAAAAGGAAGATGTAACTATGCAACAGACAATGGGCAGATATCTATAGGAGCTGGTAGCAGAGAAAACAGGATGTCAAGCTATTGTTACATATGTATAGTATGGCTGCTATGACAGCATATTGTTTGTACAGAAGTATGGAAAAGCGTTAGTTGCAGTTATAGATACTATTAATGTAAAACAAAAGTCCAGTATATTTTATAATGGAGGTTGTTAAGGAGAAAATAGCCCAAGAGACCTGCAAAGAGAAAAAACTAAGTAAGATTTAATATTTTAAAAGGGAATTTAAGGTTATGCAAGAGTGTCTAAAGAGGACACTTGGGGTAAAAACAAATAAAACTGTAGATGCTAGAATCTGAAAAAGAAAAAGAAAACACTGGAAGAGCCAAGCTAGTCAAACTCCTCTGTGGAAAGAGTCAATGCTTCGAGACAGCAACCCTTCCCCAGAACTAGGGGAGAGAATGGAGAGCACAGCAGAGCTGGTGGCAGGAGTGAAGTGAAAGACTCCCATTTGGAGATGGGTTAAGACAAATCAGATAACTCAGAGCACGAGTACTGACTATCAGCAAGACATTTTAAAGAAATATTAAAGAAACAGATTGAGAAAGGGACATAAGCAAGCCAATGCGAAACAATGAGAGAGCAGTTTGTTCAGGAGAGGAAACCTACATTGGTGGAATTGGAGAGCCATAATGTGAAAGGGCAAGTACTGCTGGAGAACATTGTGCATCTGGGCACAGCAGACGTGGTGCTAATGTATTTCGGTACAGAGAGTGAAATTTAGCAAAGATGAAAGACTGATTGGATGTTACTTAGTATTGGAAAAGATCTGGGTAATTACATTCAGCAAAACTTGAGCGTGTGAAGGATCAGCAGCCAGTTGGAACATTTAGTATGAGAATGTATTGGGCCAGCACAGGCAATGTTGCACAGATTGGAAAAAATGAGGTCTTGGTGATGAATAAATGCTTCTCCTTGACTCTCTGGCCAAATTCAGGAACTGGCTGGGTCTTGGATATTGTAGCAAAAAAAATCATTCAATTATTGCAATATAGAGATAATCTAATCTGATGTCTCAGTTGTGCTGAAGTATTTACAAAATAATCCCTTGCCCATCTTCCTTTCATCAGTTTGATTGATTTCTCAACCAAGCACTAAACACGGGCTGTGAGAATCCACAACTCTCAGTGGTGATGCAAAATGGAAAGATTCCAATTATGCATAAATTTCATTAAAGAACTACTACTGTGAAGAGCAATGACAGATGTCACAGGGATACCCACGGCTTCGGCATCTTTTCATTGTGTCCTTTTAGTTAAGTTGTGACGGTAAAAGTCTGCATGTTTGGTTGTTAGATTAATTCTCACTTTGCACAACAGCAAGGGAAGTGGATTATGCAACTATTTAATATTCTATGGAATGTTGATGAATCTCAAGGTAGTATATAGTCAGATACTTGTACTTCTAGAATTAATTTGAACTCTGATGGCACAATATAGTGGTGACATTTAAGTTCAACTCCTCATGCTACTACACCCCAAATCTCAGCTAAAATGTCATTGACTCTTTGTCACAAAACAGGAATATTGAGTGGCATGAGAATATGAAGACTAAAGAAGAAATAAAGGTTGACCAGCTTCTGTTTGTAACAAGTTTTAACTTCATATCATTTCTCCATTCAGCAGATGACTTACGTTTTCTGAAAACACTTGCATCTCCTTCTGACACACAGCAAGACCAACAACCCAACCTAGTTTGTCACACAATCCAATGTTCTGCCAACTTTACTACTGCATTTTAAATTTTTAAAAATTACAGTATGAAATCTAAGATATTGTATTCTTAATTTTTGGCTGTTGTCTATGAAGATTAGCACCAGGCTAAATCTTGTAATTTATTATTTAACTCTCCTTGTCTGATTAAAATACACTTGCTCCATGAGAAGTTATGCAGGCTTTCTCTTACTCTCAGTTTCAAACAGCATGAAGTCCAATTTGCTTTTCAACATATACAGCTGAAGACTAATCTTAAATATTCAGTTCACCTCCAGTCTTTGTTCTTTCACACTCTCAATTTGACAAGTGCTGAAAGAAGTTACTGACAACTGGTCAACATTGGCATGGGACCAACCCCTTTCAAGAAAGGAGGTCACACTCCAACTGTGAAGGGCATTGGATCCTGCCAACTAAGATCACATGCAGAGCATCCTCCCTCTGCTCTACTGACATTTCAGGCATTTTAAAATCATGGAGACCTTGTTAAGCAGCTTAGTGGCATAAGTAAAATCAGAAAAACACTGGTGATTCCGCACGGCGAAGGTGCAGTTTGGTGTAAATGCAAGGCAACCATTTGGGTTTAATCCCCAGCTCATGTTGAATTTGCGGATTTCAACGGCTGCATCATGACCTCTCCTCAGCCAAGGCCAGGAAACTCAGTCAGCAATCATGAATCAGTGACTCCTGCTAGACAATGAACTGTGTCCCTACTGTGGAGGGCAGCATCTGTCTGATGCTTGAGTCATCTTCCACCAAGTGCATCTTCCCATCTGTATTTCCTTAAGACATAGAGGCCAGTTAGCCCATCAGGTGTACGCTGGCTCACAGAGCAATTCCATTCTCACACGAATTTCCCAAGCAGCCCAGTCTCCTTATATTAACATTAATGCCTCCTACTTATCTACACACTTGGGACAACACACATTGGCAATTAACTTACTGTGGGAAGAAACCAGAGTGTTCAGAGGAAACCCACACAGTCACAGGCAGAACTGACAAACTCCACACTGACAGGTCCCAAAGTCCAGATTGAACCTGGGTCTCTAGAACTATGAAGCACAAATATTTTATTTATTTCTGCTCACTGTACCACTCCCTGCCCCAGCACCAGAACTGCCCCTACAGAGTCCTCAGTTGGGGTGGGGGGGGGGGGGGCGGTGGAATTGGCTGCTAAAACAATCTTTGGTTCTTTTTAACCTCTAGAAAGAATACTCCAAAGAAATATAATCATGAATAAAGAGCCAACGATCAATAGATGTTATTTAAAAATATGTTCATGCCTTTAAAATTGGTTATTAAATTATTACTCTTGCAAGAAATGATTGTGGATAAGTGTTCTGATGATTAAATTAGATAGATACAGTTTAATCACATCAGTAAATTTACTGGTGTTATTATTAGCAGTGGAACCTTCCACAATATGATATAACAATGATACATACGGCATTTTAATTGGGTTAATGACTGCATTAATAAACAGAAGAGTCAAACCACAGAAGTGTCCATCCATTTATGTTGATAGGGGCATTTTCTGGGTTATGGATTTGAAGTCAAGTATCTTAGTATGTATCAACAAAGGATCCAAGACAGCTGTGGCAGGGCTGGAATTCTTTCACTTCTTACATAGTGAAATCAAGCTAAGTGACAACAGGGCTTCACTTTCAGATGTGCTCAATGCCTTTTATGCTCGCTTTGACCATTAAAACATGAAGGAACCATTACAAAGTCCCACAGCCCCGATTTCAGTCTCTGGGGCTGACATGAGAGCATCCTTCAGGAGGGTGAAGCCACAGGAAGCATCCAGCCCAGATGGGGAGCCTGGCTGAGTACTAAAGACCTGTGCTGAGGTGTTCACTGAGATCTATAACCTCTAGTTGAAGCAGTCTGAGGAACCCACCTGCTTCAAGCAGTCTTCAATTATACTAGTGTCCAAGAAGCATGTGGTAACTTGCCTCAAAGGCTATCATCTAGTAGCACTTCCAATCCTCAGTGATTGGTTGGTGATGAAACCTATCAAGTCCTACTTGAGAAGCAACTGAGATCCATTCCAATTTGTCTACAGGCACAACAGGTCCACAGCAGATTCCATTTCACTGATACTTCACTCAACATTGGAAGTTCTGGACAGCAAAGATGCATTCTTTATTCACTGCAGCTTAACATTTAATACCATCATCTCCTCAAAACTAATCAATAAGCTTCAAGACCTTGGCCTCAATGCATCCTTGTGCAATTGGATCCTGGCTTTCCCCACTTGCAGACTCCAGTCAGTTCGGACTGGCAACATCTCTTCCATAATCTCCATCAGCACAAGTGCACCACTAAGCTGTGTGCTTACCCTCCTGGTCTACTCACTTTACACTTACGACTGTGTGGCTCAGCAGAGCTCAGAATCAAAAGTGGGGACAAATCAGCATATTGGAGGAAAACTAAAAATTTGGCTGAGTGGAGCCATAACAACAACTTCTTCCTCAATGTAAGCAAGATCAAGGAGTTGATTATTGGAGGTCCATGAGCCAGTCCTCATTAGTGGGTCAGAGGTGGAGAAGGTCAGTGTTATCATTTTAGTGGACCTGTCCTGGGCCCAGCACGCAAGTGCAATTTTGTAGAAAGCAGAGCAGCATCTCTACTTTCTCAGAAGTTTGCAAAGATTCAGCACAACATCTAAAATGCTGACTAATGTCTATAGATGGGTGGTGGAGAGCATATGGACTGGCAGCATCACAAACTGGTATGGAAACAGCAATGCCCTTGAGCAGAAAAATCCTACAAAGAGTACTGGATACAGCCCTATCCATCATGGTCAAAGCACTTCCCACTATTGATCACATCTATGGAAAGTTATTCAGGAAAAGAGTATCCATTGTCAGGGATCCCCAGCACATAAGCTATGGTCTCTTCTTGCTGCTTCATCAGAAAGGTACAGGACCCTCTATACCCACACCACCAAGTTCAGGAACAGATATCACCACCAAACCAGTGCCTTCAACCACAGGGGATCACCTCACTCACCCCATCATTGAACTGTTCCCACAACCTGTGGAATCACCTCTCATGTTCACTATATTAATTAGTTATTTCCACTGTTTTATGGTTTTGAAGTTACTGAGTATGCCCACAGGAAAATGAATCTAACAGTTGTATATGGTGACATATATGTACTTTGATGATAAATTTACTTTGAATTTTATTGATTTATTTTTCAAGCACCACTGACCATCCAATAACAAAGGTGCCCTTAAGATTTATAAACTCCAATCACTTGATCGGGATCATCTCACTAACTAGCGAAACACTGATTAGTCTGCCACTAAAACAATCTTTACCCGTAAAATACAGGGAATGTTGATTCTATAGACAGGACGATTGTTTCCATTTCAGAATTAGTCAGATTCTCTTTTTAGCTGCACAGGATGCCAGGAATATTACTGGGGATTTTGTGATCTCTTTCCACAAATTTGACCTTTTATAATTAGAATCTTGTTTTAAAGGAAGTAAATTAGATAAGCAAACAACAGGAATTCTGCAGATGCTGGAAATTCAAGCAACACACATCAAAGTTGCTGGTGAACGCAGCAGGCCAGGCAGCATCTCTAGGAAGAGGCGCAGTCGACGTTTCAAGCCGAGACCCTTCGTCAGGACTAACTGAAGGAAGAGTTAGTAAGAGATTTGAAAGTGAGAGGGGGAGATCCAAAATGATAGGAGAGGACAGGAGGGGGAGGGATGGAGCCAAGAGCTGGACAGGTGATTGGCAAAGGGGATATGACAGGATCATGGGACAGGAGGTCCGGGGAGAAAGATGGGGGGGGGGGTGGACCAGAGGATGGGTAAGGGGTATAGTCAGAGGGACAGAGGGAGAAAAAGGAGAGTGAGAGAAAGAATGTGTGTATAAAAATAATTAACAGATAGGGTACGAGGGGGAGGTGGGGCATCTCTCTCTCACTCTCCTTTTTCTCCCTCTGGCCCTCTGACTATACCCCTTGCCCATCCTCTGGTCCACCCCCCCCCATCTTTCTCCCCAGACCTCCTGACCCATGATCCTCTCATATCCCCTTTGCGAATCACCTGTCCAGCTCTTGGCTCCATCCCTCCCCCTCCTGTCCTCTCCTATCATTTTGGATCTCCCCCTCCCCCTCTCACTTTCAAATCTCTTACTAACTCTTCCTTCAGTTAGTCCTGACGAAGGGTCTCGGCTTGAAACGTCGACTGTACCTCTTCCTAGAGATGCTGCCTGGCCTGCTGCGTTCACCAGCAACTTTGATGTAAATTAGATAAGGCTGTTTTTTTTTAATCCATGAAATTTCTGTGACTCTTACGAATATGGAAACTGTAAGCCACTTATCCACACTGTAGCAAAAGCATTTGGATGTGCACAAATAGTGTTTTATGTTATCTTGTCAGTGATCAGGTCTTGATGAAAATTGATGACAGTACTTCAAACAGATCACTGGAACAGCATCAACCTATCACGAGTTTCAACTCGAAGCAATTTCTGGTTTGTTGAATGGCACTGGAGGATTAAGGGTTAATATACCACTTTTCAAACTCAATTGTGTTTATAGGAAACTCCTGAAGAATGAAGTTGTGCCCTTATCTTGCAATAAAGTCAGTAATTGGAAGCTAACCTCCTTTAATTCCTGTTCCACTTGACTTAACTGCCTGCTGGCTAGTATGAATTAATCATACAGGTGGAATGTGGTTTCCATGTGGTGTGTGAAGTTGATGCTTTTTATTAAACACTCATGCATAATGATGTGTGGTAATCTTTTTCAATGCCAGAATACAGAATGACATGACCTAGAAGACAATGTCTGTTCCCTCCTGACTGCCATTTAGTGCATCTCATTTAGTGTATGGACAGACAAAGAAAGTTAGGTCTGGATTCCTCCTTCCAGAAAGAACAGTTACCACAGCAAAGGAAAGGAAACTCTAAAAGATCTTTGATTGATTGCATCTGTTAAAGTACTTGTATTGCTCTGGAGATCTACTGCATTCACAGAGCCTTATTTCATTAATATTTTTGAATTTAAAATGGATGAACTAGTAATGCACAAATTGGAATTTTGAGTCAAACTGCATAGTCAGTGGCCTTTGCATTTCACTGACTGTTGGATTCTGTTATTTCTACTACTAATAAACTTCAAAAAAAGGTGCAAAAAGCAGAGAACCAGCTCTTGCCATCTTTTTTAAGTTCCAGGCCTCCCAGTTATGCCAAGCAGCAGTCATCAAGCTCACAGAAGCCCAGCGTGCGACAAAGTTAGAAAATTATTTTAATTACAGGACTAAAATATCCCAATGGCTTCCTGGCCAAATTACAGATGCTGTTGTGGTTCTGAACTTGACCAAGAGGGAAGTCCAGGCTCCAGCCCAAGCTCTGAGCTCAAATGAAATTGCCATTGGGGATACTGGTAAGGCAGCAGATAACAGATAAGAGCGTGGGAAAAGTTCTCTCTGGCTTCCAAACTGTGTTGCTGCTACTATGTTTTGGTGATTGTTTGTAGGTGTGTAATCATATAAATTAGGATTAGAAGTAGACCATTTGGTCCCAAAATCCAGCTCTATTGTTTAAAAAGATTGTACTGATTGAATTACAACTTCTGTAACTTTTAACCTTAACCTCTGAGTTTTTGATCAAGAACCTATATTTTACTGTCATTTGATGAAGAGAGTTCCAAAGGCTCAGGTGCCCCTGGGAAACAAATTTTGTCCTGTCCCTGTATAAATGATTGCTAATTATTTTTTTTTAAATACAAACCACTAGCTCTAGACTGCTATCTCCTCAACCTTTGTTCAATCCTATCAGGATCAAGGTACTTCTGTCTCTTCTAAACACAAGCAAATGCAAGTCTGACCTGGGCAACCTCTCTTCACAAGACAACTCACCAGGTGTTAGTCTTGTAAACCTTCCATGAGCAGCTTCCAATGCACTAACATTCTTCCTTAAATGGGGACAGCAAAACCGCTCAGCTACTCAACATGGTCTTGCTGGTACCCTGAAGAAATGAAGCATGATCTCCCTGCTGTTGTACTGAATTCCTCTTGTATTAAAAGCGTAAGACCAAAAGATACAGGAGCAGAATTAGGCCACTGAGCCCATTGAGTCTGTTCCACCATTTGATCATGGCTGATTTCCCTCTCAACCCCAATTTTCTGCCTTCTCCCCATAACCTTTTATGTCCTAAATAATCAAGAACCTTTTAACCTCTGCTTTAAATGCACCAGTGACCTGGCCTCCACAGCTGCCTACAGCAAAGAATTCCACATATTCACCACCCTCTGGCTGCACAAATTTGTCCATCTCTGTTCCAAATTGATTATTTTGAGGCTATGCCCTCTGATCCCTGACTCCCCCACCAAAGGAAACGTTCTCTTCACATTTACTCTATTTAGGCCTTGCCACATTCCGTAGGTTTCAATGAGAATCTCCTTCGAACCCGCTCAAATATCAGCATATCCTGTCTTAAATAAGTGACCCAAAACTGCTCACAATATCCAGGTCAGACCTCACCAGTACCTTATACAGGCTCAGCATTACATCTTTGCTTTTGTATTCTAGACCTCTTCATATGAATGCTAACATTACTTTTTGCCTTCTTCTCGAATGATTCACTCTACAAATTAACCTTTAGGGAACCATACTTGAGGACTCCCAAATCCCTTTGCACCTCAGATTTTTGAATTTAAAGGACAACTTTGTGTTGGTTTTCCTAATTATTGGCTGTACCTGCAAACTATACTTTTGTGAATTATTCAGACATATGGAGGCCCTTTATTTCAGAGTTCTGCAATCTATCATTAAAATAATATGCTTCTTTTAATTTTTTTTTCCTGCCAAAATAGGGAATTTCACATAATATACTCCATTTGCCAGATCTTTGCCCACTCCCTTAACTTATCCATTCCTCTTGTCGCTTAGATATGTCCTCTTCACCACTTACTTTCCCCACCTATCTTTGTGTTGTGTTTATCAAGCGTTTCACTTACAGTTCCAAGGGTGCCCTTTCCATTACTCTCAGGAAATGCTTTCTTTCCAGAGACACAAGTGACTACAGATATTGGGATCTGCAGCAACAAACCATCTACTGGAAGAACTCATTGGGTCAAATAGTATCTGTGGAGGGAAAGGAATTGTTAATGCTTCAGATCAAAATCCTAACTTCAGTCCTGATGCTCCGTGTTGGTGTTATGGGTGGAAACAATTTCTTCCCCCCACAGATACTGCTCAACCATGAGTTTGACCATTTGATTTCCTCCAGCCAATTGTTTGTCACTTTCTTTCAATCTGATGATGCTGTATATTAACTTCTCCCCTTGGTGAGTTACAATGTATAGCCCAGAGACCATAAGTCAAAGGAGCAGAATTAGGCAATTTGGCTCATCAGGTCTGCTGTGCATTTCAAGCGTTGCTGACTTAATTTTCCCTCTCAACTCCAATCTCCTGCTTTTTCTCCATAACATTTGACACCCTATTATTTAAGTACCTATCGAACTCTGCTTTAACCATATCCAATGACTTGGTGTTCACAGCCAAGTATAGCAAAGTTCCACATATTCACCCTCTGGCTAAAGAAACTCTTCCTCCTTTCTGTTCTGAAAGGAAGTAGTTCTATTTTGAGGCTGTGCCCTCTGGTCCTAGGCTCTCCCACTATTGGAAACATCCTCTGCACATCCCTTCTGTCTAAGCATTTCCATATTCAATGAGTTTCAATTAGATACCCTCTCACTCTTCGAAACTCCAGTGAGCACAGGCTCAAAGCCAAACACACATCATTCGTTAACCATTTCATTCCTGGATCATTTTTAAACCTCTTCTGAACACTCTCCAATGCTAGCACATCTTTTCTTAGCTATAGGTTACAAAAGTGCTGACAATATTCCGTGTGGTCTAACCAATGCCTTATAAAGCTTCAGCATTACATCCTTGCTTTTATGTTATAGTCCTCTCAAAATGAATGCTAACATTGCATTTACCTTCCTTACAGACTCAGTCTGCAACTTTACCTGTTGGGAATCATGTATTAGAATTCCCAAATCCCTTTTCAACATCCAAAATCTGAATTCTATCCCCATTTATAAAATAGTCTACACTTCATTCCTTCTACCAAAGTGGATGACCTTACACTTCCTGCCACTATATTCCATCAACCATGTCTTTGCCCATTCTAATCTGTCCAAGTCCTGCACACTCCCTGCTTCCTCAGCACTATCTACTGCTCCACCCATCTTAGTATCATCTGCAAACATGGTCACAAAGCCATCAATTCCATCAGCCAGTTCATTAACATATAGTGTGAAAGGATGCAATGCAATTACCAGAACACCACTGGCTACCGCCAGCCAACCAGATAATGCCCCTTTTATTGCCACTCTGCAAATCTTCTTAGTATCCTTCCTGTAATATCATGAGCTCTTCACCCTGCCTTGTGTAGCTGGATCCTGGACTTACTGTCAGATCGCCAGCAGGTGGCAAGAGTGGGCTCTGTCACCTCTTCCCCTCAACACAGATGCCCCTCAGGGCTGTGTCCCAAGCCCCGTCCTTTACTCTCTGTATACCAGTGACTGTGTCACCATCCACAGCTCCAATCTGCTAATTAAATTTGCTGACGACACTACACTGATTGGCCTAATCTCAAATAATATGAGGCAGCCTACAGAGTGGTGTCAAGAAAACTTCTTCCTCAATGTTGCAAAAACAAAGGAGCTGGTTGGGAACTACAAGAGGAATGCAGGCAGGCTAACCGCGACTGACAGCAATGGATCTGGGGTTGAGTGGGTGAACAGCAATCACCAAGGATTTCCCGTGATCCGTCCATACCGGCTGTGTGGTGAAAACGGCACAACAGCACCTCTTTCACCTCAGACGGTTTAAGAAGTTTGGTATACAATTGTATTTCTATATTCTGCCCTGTTGTACATACCATTATAAATTACTATAAATTGCACACTTAGAGATGTAACGTAAAGATTTTACTTCTCATGTATATGAAAGATGTAAGTAATAAAGTAAATTCAATTCAATTCTTACCTTGTTCATTAGAGGGGGGGCAAAAGAAATAATACTCAATGTGCTCCAGTGACTCACTTCCCCTGTATTCATGCAATAAGTATCTGTTATCTGATTGCCAAATCAACGTTTTGTAATGTCACCCATTTCCAATATTAGTATTTACCAAGTACATTTTAACTGAACAAACTAGTGAAATATATTACAATGATTGATATTTTGTAACACCAAACTATAAAACTAATCAAAAGATTGGTTAAACATGTATGCTTTGTCATATGACATGGTGACATATTGACACACATGACATGGTAGTGTGATGACATATGCCATTCCCATACTTTTACATACAACCCATAATGAATTATGTAAATAAGGAATCTTTAATCAAATATATCTACAATAATACTCTTATTGAAATATTAAATACACAACAGTGCTCTCTGCTTAGCAATAAACTCCAACTTAATATAGAATGCACCTCAACTATATACACAGTATACTACATAAGACAACTACAATATAGACATATGCATTATAGTAAATTTTAGATTGTCCCATTCAGATCTAAAGATTTAATCGCTGTGAAGGATTTCTTACCCTTGTGAGATAAAGCCTTTCCTGACAAGGGGAGTTTGTTCTACTTGGTAGGTGAGACTTGTGGCTGTGAAACCATCATGTATTCTGAGGCCTCCTCCGTGGTGGTGATTATAGGAGTTGACTGGGGCTGCAAGTGGTGGTTCTGACAGCTCTGGATGCCATTCTCTAGACTTGCTGGCAGACTGAACCATCCATGGTAAGCTGCTCGATCTGATCTATCCCAGGCCACCAGACAAAGCTTTGAGCCAATGCTTTCACTGTGACCATGCCTAGATGACAGCTACACAGCTCCAACATGTTAGCTCCCAGCTTGAATGTTACAACAACTCAGTCCCAAAGTAACACAAACCCATTCAAGGGCAAGTTCATCCCGGCACTGGTAAAAATGGGGGAACTGGAGTTTCCACTACAAAATCCAGACAGTGTAGGATCCATTCTGGTTTCACTTTGGATCATCTCTGCCATAACAGGGAGGCCCTCTAGTTTCATTAGGGAGAATACGTTAGAGGAGTGTCCTCTTTTGGAAACGTTTCAGTTATTTAATTTTCCAAGGGTAAATGGGACATTCATCAGTATTCCCATGATTAGTCATCCTCTTGAATTCCGTCTTGTAATTGTGTCCTCCAAGAAGCAGAGCTCATCTCTCATTTGTGCCTCTGCTCTTAGTGAAACACCCTTCTGTGGATTGAAAATGGGCACTAGTGGTTGATATTCAGTAATGAGAGTGAACTTTCTCCCATACAAGTAATGATTGAGATGTTTTACATGCAAACCAGACTCAATGCTTCTCTGTCAATCTGTGTGTAATTTTTCTCTGCAGTGGTAAAGGAATGTTATGCAAAGGCATTGACTTCCATCACTCAGAACATGTGACATGACTGCACCTATACCGTAAGGTGAGGCTTTACAGACAAGCATCACCATATGATGTGGATCATAATGTATCTGTACAGTGTCTGACATCACCATTTCCTTTAACCTTTTTGAAGGCCACCTCACACTGCTTTGTCCATTGCCATTTCTTCCCGGTCTATAGGAATGAGTTCAAGGGGTGGGGCACAGTAGCCACGTTTGCCAGCAACCTCCTACAGTAAATGACAAATCCTAAAATGGTCCAAAACTGTGATGTCTTTTGGTTTTGGGGCATTCACTACTGCTTGAAATTTTCTCAGCACACTTGTGTAAATCTTGTGCATCAAGGGAGTGACACAGTAAATGATGCTTCGATTAAAGAATTCACAATTGTAGCATCATGCTCTGAGCCCATAGTCTTCTAACTTTAAAAAAAACACTATCTTGAGATTTTGGAGAAGTTCCTTGTCATTCTTAACAGTAACAATGAGGTCATCCAGGTAACAGTACTGAACAGCCTTGTAGCACCTGGTCCATAGCTTCCTGCCAAGGTGCACATGCAGGTGCTACTCCAAAAATCAGCCTATCAAAGCAATAAAGCCCTTTGTCAGTGTTTTTCCCATCTCCATCTAGATAGACCTCAGCTCAGTCCACTTTACTGCAGTTTTTCTCCAAAATGGTTTGGAAAGTTATCTTCTATCCTGAGCAGAGGGTATTGATCGACTTTCAGTACTGGGTTGATGGTGACCTTAAATTCACCACAGGATCTGAGGGACCCATTCTTCTTGGCTATTAGCACCACTTGCATGGATCATGAGCTCAGCCTTGGACAGAATTCCTTTAGCCTCCATGTCATCTAGCTCACTGACTATTACAGAATGTACAAGGAACTGGTCAGGCCTTGTAAACCTTCAGTTGGCATTTTTATTTAACACTATTTTACCCTGGTATGTTTGAGTTTTCCAATGCCATCCTTGAACAGTGCTGTGGCATTATCCAGTACTTAATTCGCTTTAAGTTTTCTCTGTTGCAGGGGATGTGGCATGCAAGTTTTGGATTGGTCTCCAATTAAGTTATGAATGGCTGTGATAACTACATCCCCATAATGCTTGCCCTCATACAAGCCCAATGTGGCTTGCTGGCTGTTGTATTATACTATTATACTCTTACACTATTACAAATGTCATTCCCACAGGAGTTACCTTTTCTCCAGTACAAGTTCCTAGTTGAATATCTGCATGCTTCAGTTTAGTATCTTTGAAATGTCATTCAAACTCATTTTGTGGAATGATTGAAACAGCTGAGCCAGTGTCCAATTCCAGGTTAATTAATTTGCTGTTCACTTCTGGTGTAAGCCTTATTGCTTGGCTCCTGCCATTGATCTCGGCGGCTCCAACACCTCAGGACATATTCAAAACCCGGATTCCAGCAACAACCATGGACACCTTCACAGCGATTGCGCAACCACCAACTGCGACTCCAGCCTTGAACTCCAGGCTGGGTCTTTATGTGCTGCTGTTGTGACTCCCGTCTCCCCTTCCCCCACCACCACTCCGCAGCCCCGTCTTCCTCAGATCCCACCGTCAACTCCTGGGCCCTCAGAGGCTCCATCTTCCTCTCACCCCAACCCTCCCCTCTCCACTGACACCCCCAGCCTCCCCCCTCCCCCCTCTGATCCCAGCTCTCAAGATTCCAGCCTTGAACTCCAGGCCGGGTCTTTATGTGCTGCTGTTGTGACTCCCGTCTCCCCTTCCCCCACCAATACTCTGCAATCCCGTCTCCCTCAGATCCCACCGTCAGCTCCTGGGCCCTCAGAGGCTCCATCTTCCTCTCACCCCAACCCTCCCCTCTCCATTGACACACCCAGCCTCCCCCCTCCCCCCTCTGATCCCAGCTCTCATCCGTGCCGGGTCTTTACCATCCCCTCCGACCTTCAACTGTCGGAGGCAGAACGCTCTGTTCTCAGTAAGGGCCTCACCTTTGTCCCCCTTCAACCACACCTCAGTGAGTTCCGTGTTCGCCATGATGCGGAACTTTTCTTCCGCTGTCTCCGTCTCCGAGCCTACTTCTTCGGCAAGGACTCTTCCACCCCCACCGATGACCCCTTCTCCCGTCTTCAACCCTCCTCTTCTTCATGGACACCCCGCTCTGGTCTTCTGCCTGCTCTGGATCTCTTTATTGCCAACTGCCGACGGGACATCAACCGTCTCGACTTCACCGCACCTTGTCCCCATTCCAACCTCACTCCTTCGGAACGCTCTGCTCTCCACTCCCTCCGCACTAATCCTAACCTTATTATTAAACCCGCTGATAAGGGGGGTGCTGTTGTAGCCTGGCGTACTGACCTCTACCTTGCTGAGGCACAGCGACAACTCGCGGATACCTCCTCTTATTTACCCCTCGATCGTGACCCCACTAAGGAGCACCAGGCCATTGTCTCCCACACTATCACCGAATTTATCCGTTCAGCGGATCTCCCATCCACTGCTACCAACCTTATAGTTCCCACACCCCGCACTTCCCGTTTCTACCTCCTACCCAAGATCCACAAACCTGCTTGTCCTGGCCGACCTATTGTCTCAGCTTGCTCCTGCCCCACCGAACTCGTTTCTGCATACCTCGACACTGTTTTATCACCCCTTGTTCAATCCCTTCCGACCTATGTTCGTGACACTTCTCACGCTCTTAAACTTTTCAATGATTTTAAGTTCCCTGGCCCCCACCGCTTTATTTTCACCATGGATGTCCAGTCCTTATATACTTCCATCCCCCATCAGGAAGGTCTCAAAGCTCTACGCTTCTTTTTGGATTCCAGACCTAATCAGTTCCCCTCTACCACCACTCTGCTCCGTCTAGCGGAATTAGTCCTTACTCTTAATAATTTCTCCTTTTGCTCCTCCCATTTCCTCCAAACTAAAGGTGTAGCTATGGGCACCCGTATGGGTCCTAGCTATGCCTGCCTTTTTGTTGGGTTTGTGGAACAATCTATGTTCCGTGCCTATTCTGGTATCTGTCCCCCACTTTTCCTTCACTACATCGACGACTGCATTGGCGCTGCTTCCTGCACGCATGCAGAACTCGTTGACTTTATTAACTTTGCCTCCAACTTTCACCCTGCCCTCAAGTTTACCTGGTCCATTTCCGACACCTCCCTCCCCTTTCTAGATCTTTCTGTCTCTGTCTCTGGAGACAGCTTATCCACTGATGTCTACTATAAGCCTACTGACTCTCACAGCTATCTGGACTATTCCTCTTCTCACCCTGTCTCTTGCAAAAACGCCATCCCCTTCTCGCAATTCCTCCGTCTCCGCCGCATCTGCTCTCAGGATGAGGCTTTTCATTCTAGGATGAGGGAGATGTCTTCCTTTTTTAAAGAAAGGGGCTTCCCTTCCTCCACTATCAACTCTGCTCTTAAACGCATCTCCCCCATTTCACGTACATCTGCTCTCACTCCATCCTCCCACCATCCCACTAGGAATAGGGTTCCCCTGGTCCTCACCTACCACCCCACCAGCCTCCGGGTCCAACATATTATTCTCCGTAACTTCCGCCACCTCCAACGGGATCCCACCACTAAGCACATCTTTCCCTCCCCCCCCCCTGCATTCCGCAGGGATCGCTCCCTACACAACTTCCTTGTCCATTCGTCCCCCCCATCCCTCCCCACTGATCTCCCTCCTGGCACTTATCCGTGTAAGCGGAACAAGTGCTACACATGCCCTTACACTTCCTCCCTTACCACCATTCAGGGCCCCAAACAGTCCTTCCAGGTGAGGCAACACTTCACCTGTGAGTCGACTGGGGTGATATACTGCGTCCGGTGCTCCCGATGTGGCCTTTTATATATTGGTGAGACCCGACGCAGACTGGGAGACCGCTTTGCTGAACATCTACGCTCTGTCTGCCAGAGAAAGCAGGATCTCCCAATGGCCACACATTTTAATTCCACATCCCATTCCCATTCTGACATGTCTATCCACGGCCTCCTCTACTGTAAAGATGAAGCCACACTCAGGTTGGAGGAACAACACCTTATATTCCGTCTGGGTAGCCTCCAACCTGATGGCATGAACATTGACTTCTCTAACTTCCGCTAAGGCCCCACCTCCCCCTCGTACCCCATCTGTTACTCATTTTTATGCACACATTCTTTCTCTCACTCTCCTTTTTCTCCCTCTGTCCCTCTGAATATACCTCTTGCCCATCCTCTGGGTCACCCCCCCCCTTGTCTTTCTTCCCAGACCTCCTGTCCCATGATCCTCTCGTATCCCCTTGCCTATCACCTGTCCAGCTCTCGGCTCTATCCCTCCCCCTCCTGTCTTCTCCTATCATTTTGCATCTCCCCCTCCAGCTTTCAAATCCCTTACTCACTCTTCCTTCAGTTAGTCCTGACGAAGGGTCTCGGCCTGAAACGTCGACTGCGCCTCTTCCTATAGATGCTGCTTGGCCTGCTGCGTTCACCAGCAACTTTGATGTATGTTGCTTGAATTTCCAGCATCTGCAGAATTCCTGTTGTTTGCTTGTCTATTGTTAGTTTCACATTGTAAATTTCAAGGCTACCCAGTCCTGTATCACTTAGCATCAGATTTTTCATCAGCAGCATGCAGATTAGTGGTCCTTTTGAAACTGTAAATTGACTTTAATTTTTCTCTTCCCTGTGCAGACCATTTATTTTTGTCTACCTGACATGCTCTTTGTATGTGTCCTACTTTATTGCATTTTCTGTAAGCTTTGTGGATAAATCTGCATTGGTCTGGTGTATGTGAGCCCCTGCCACAACAGTAACACAATTTGTTCTGTTTAGAACTTGGAATTTTATTCAAGCTCACTTTCATTCCTGACTGCAACTCAATTGTGTCTCTGTATGCCATTTCCATTGATACAGGTGTTTCAATTGCTCTTTTAAATGTTGTACTTCAGTTAGGAGCCATTTTTGAATGTTTTCTTGTAAGATTCCACTAACTAAACAATCTCTCAGTGTGTCATTAAGCCCACTGAACTGACCATGCTCTTCAATTCAACCATGTGCACCAAGGTAGACTCACCTTTTGATTCTGCTTATGAAGCCCAAAGCATTCTACAATCAATGGTTTCAGTTCTAAATGTTCTGGCACTACTTTCATGATATCAGCAAAATACATTATGGCTGGATTAGTTGCAGAAGTCAAACTTCCAAGCAAACTGTACATCTTTCCATCTAACATACTCAGCAACACTGGCACTCACTTTGCTTTGGCCATTTAATTTGCTTTAAAATACCACTCAGTTCACTCAGTAAACAAATACAGTCATCACTTGTGCAATCGAATGCATCTATCTTTCCGATGCAGCTAGTCGTTTCTGCTTTTTTAAACTCTATGTTATTATCTCTTGGTATTCACCACTTATGAACCAGTGAATGTCAACCATTTTCTGCTTTTTTTTTTCCAACTCGACAATGTCTGTCCCTTCCCAAAGTAGTACAGTTGCACTTTTTTTTTGCATGACTGTTTCTATTGTCTGTGCATCAACAGACAGTTAGCCATCTCAGGTTCATCTAAACCTTCCTTGTCACCACTATTATGGTTTGTAACTCCAAAACATAAAACCAATCTTAAGAAAAACACAGGGAGACTGGGAGAATGTATACGCTTCATTTCATTTCTTTAGTGAGGTGCCCACATGTGACGTGGTGGGGTAATGACGTATGCCATTCATGTACTTACGCATATAACCCATAATAAATTAAATGAACAAAGAATAATGCTTAATCAAACAATATATCTACAATATTAATCAAATATTATGGAAATATTTAATTCACTTCAGTGACTGAAACTAAATTTGGTTAGTTGGGCAGTATGCAGGCCAAGGTGTGAGCACCACAGCTCTGAGCCAACACTCATGACCAACATCAAGGGAAAATACAGACGTGTCCTTGCATCATGTCACTTCTAGATGAACCTGATCAATGTCAATGCTAACAAACTGAAATGAACTGCCATGAGAAAATGTTAACAGTGCTGGTAATCTAAAACAAAAGCAGAAAATGTTAGACACACAAGGCAGGTCAGTCATGGATGAAAAACAGGTTGTGGCTTAACTGGGACCCTTCATCTGGGCTGCAGCAACAAAGCATCCATCTGAAAGTTTACAACATAAACACTGATATTTTTTCTTTCAGATGCTCACTGTACTGCAGTGAAACTCCCCTGTTGTATAGATCCGGTTTTGTTGATTGGAAACCTGCAAGCAAGCATTGGCATTATTTATTTAAGCAAATTCACCTTTGAAATGTCTAATAATGTGGAGATCAAATACAACATCCTTATTACTCTTCAGAAAAAAAATGAAGTTCCCTGATGCACTCTAAATATCCCAATGTTTGTCATTTCAACGACTTGTGCAATAATGAGATAATAACAATGTTCCACAAATAAAGTGTGTTGTCATTTCTCATCAGACAGTAGGATCCATGTGGAATGGACTGAGACAGTGAAGGCCAGGGCACAAAAAACAAATGAAAATGTCAGCAGTTTGAGGAAACTGTTAAATGGCAGAGAGTGCCTAGTTGGCGTGTTTGCTTACCCATGTGCTCTCTGTCTCTCTAAATCTGTCACTTTAAAGGACAAGGAACCTCAGGAGAAAGCTCTGCCCTAAGTCAGCACTAAGCGGCACGCCATCATGTCTCAACCTGCCTCGGGCAAATGCACGCCTGTCAGTCTGTTGCCTTCTCTGCAATCTGCCCTCTGTCATGGGAAAGCATGACCAGAGCTACAAGATATAACTAGTCTTAAATATGCCAAGCAAGACAGTTAGCAAATGTTAATATCCAAAAATAAGGTCCTTTCATTCAGCTGTAAGCTGTACACCCCAAATTGTTCTACATCAGTACTTCTCTATCTAGATAATCATGGCTTCACAAGGTGATCACATATACGAACAAAGCTATTTTCCATGCTTTTCTGTTTTTTTTTAAACTCAGCCTGTGAAACAGCAGATCTCCTGTTTATTAGTATTTATCCTATTCAATATGTTTAAGACTTTTTATATTTTCTTCAATAATCTTCCTCTGGTGATTTAAAACTATTATTTTCCTTTAGGAGAACCATCCAACTGACACATTTTTCTACTTTCCACGTGCAGAACTTCACTCAGGACCAATGGGGATCCATGCTTGCTGATACAGGGTTGGTTTGGAGCTGGAACTTCCACGATTGGCTTGATTTATCTATTCACCACACAAACTTGATGAGTCATCTGAGCAACAGTGCCATAACAGATGGAATTCCTCAGTGTTCCTTGGGCATTAGATTCATCATATTGCATGGTGATATAACACAAAAATCTGCCTCATTGTTCAAAGGTCCAGAAAATGTGGGTCATGATACAAGGTTCCCACATCGGACTAATCCAGAGATTTCAGAGCACTTTTCATGAGAACAATAGTAAGGCTAGAAAAACATACAAAAAGCTGCAGAACTCAGCAGGTCAGGCAGCTTCTTTAGAGGGAAATGGACAGTTGATGTTTCTGGTCCAGAAGAACAGTCTTGACCTAAAATGTGACTATTTCCCTTCCTCAATGCTGCATAACCCACCAAGTTCCTACAGTTTTTTGTATGTTGCCCCAGATTCCATATTCTGTAGTTTCTTGCATCTCCAAAGGGCTAAGATAGTTAAATTATGAGACTATACTGAAGAGATTAACCTTGTATTCTCTCAAGAATAAAGAGTATGCAGAAGACAGATAGAGACTTCCTAATTCACTCGGATGTAGCATTTTATTCATATCACAAATACTATATAATTCAAATGAAATAGAATGCGGATTCTGGTTAATTATTCTATCGGTTAATTGGGGCAGGTGCTTATTTGGGACAACTCTTAAAGAACAAACATTATCAAGAAAATAACTGGGATTCCCTTCATTTATTTAGGACAGTGCGCACTTAACTGGCACAGGAGACTGCTGCAAAACAGTTCAACTCCAATTCAAGAAGCAGTGATTTTTGATCATTTTGTTATTTAGTTTGACTTTTAAAAAATTTCGAACCCTTGCCAAGATGCCACAAAGGCAAGGAAAGCATTCCACTATCTGCACGAGGTGTGTGCACTGATTTTGGTCATTTACAGACAGTCAAAAGAACACGACAGTGTACACTGAATGAATTCCTCTCGTTAAAATTCCACATTACTGTTAGAAGCTTATTTCCTGATTATTTAATTCCATTTTATTTTATTACTGGAATTCCTGCTTAAATTTCAGCTTATTTTACTTTCCTTGAATTTAAATACAGCATTTGCAGTGATGGGATTCAAATGCTCACCTCTGAATCAATGGCCTAAGACCCTGGACAGTGTTCAACCACAGTGTTACTGGATCCACAACCTAGCAAAGAACCCTAGAGGTGTCAGAACTGTAACATCTGAACTGGGGTGCTCAGGGAGTGGTATCAGGAATCATACAACAAAGAGCAAAACTTCCCCTCAGACTGTAAACTGGGAATAATGGCTTAATAATAGGTATACAGTAGTTCTGTTTGTTATACTATGGGACTAAGTTGGTCCTGATAGGGTTAAGAACTCAAGAGGATTATTACAGTTGCAAAACAAACTGAAAATACTGGAAACATTCAGCAGGGCAGACATCAACTGTGGGAAGAGAAGAGTTAATATTTTAGTTTCTTTCACATAGATATTGCCTGACCCTCCAGGTACTTCCAGCATTGAGTTTTTAGTATTGGAATTGGCTTATTATCGTCACAGGTACTGCGATACTGTGAAAAACCTGCTGTTCAAATCATCACAATGCATCAAGATCAAACCAGGGAAACAATAACAATGCAAAATAAAGTGTAACAGTTAAAAAGTGCAGTGCAGATGACCAATAAGGTGCAAGATCATAACGAGATAGATCGTGAAGTCAAAAGTTTATGTTATGGTGCTAGGAAACCATTTAATAGTCTTATAACAGCAGAGGAGGAGTGATTTTCAGTAACTTCATGTTTATTTTTAGATAATAGGTTGGCGGGATCCTGGTCACTTGTTCACATATTTGTGCAGTCTGGTGAGAACCTGATAGAGCTGAGCTGTTGTCAGTCAAAGAATTTTTTTGAAATTGTGAACTATGAGCATCGACATGACTTCAGGAACAAGCAGATTAATCCCAGTTCCAGAGTTCCTCTTGTTTTCACTAATTATCTTTGCATTCCAAGTTGAAAGATCTTCAAGATTTTGAAAGGGTCTATTCTGCTACCCATCTGGAATAATCCAGCTGCTATTCTGTGAGGACTCCAAACCTAGAGTTAGGGGTGGCTGGGGTGAGAAGTGAGGATGGGGCTTACAGTAAATCTTTGAGGTATCTGTTTCAAAAATCCACTGTAAGAAAGAGATTATAAAACTACAATGTACATAATGCAAAACAGAACTTAGGGATAAGTGGGCCACACTGAAGACAACCCTGTTTGATTAAATTGCTAAGGATGTGACAAATTTTATTTTGAAAACTTGTCATTAGTTAACCAAGAGTCCTCCTGCATTGACTAATAATTTAAAAAATTCTTTTGGATAACAACTACTGAAATTGACGATCGAGAATACCAATTAAAAGGAGATCAAAAGTATGGAGAAATGACCTTCAAACAATAATAGATGTCATTGACAATGTCCTCAAACTATGTTTTGCGGCAGTTTAAAATGCTGGTAAAATTCTACGATATCTATCAGGAGCAATAAAACATGTGCCCACTGGGATGATACCAGAATACCACAGTTCACTGGGCACATTACACTTGGAGAGCTGCTAACGCTCCGCATACAAAATAGATGTGCAATTAGCATGGGGTGAGAGAAGGACAACAAAGTAGTTGACTTACTGTGGTGCCTGGCTTCACTGAATTGTACTACACAGAAATGGATCATTTTGGCCCACCTTGTCCATGCCAGTTATGATGCATATCTACACATGGCATTTTACTGCATTAGACCCATATCCCTTGATGCCTATCCAATCTAAGCATTTCTCCAAATACCATTTAACCATTGTAATTGGATTGGCCTCCGCTGCCCCCTATGGCAACTTACTCCAGATATTCACTACCCCAGCATGAAAATCTTACTCCTCAGATCTCCTTTAAATTCTCTCCTCTCACCTTAAACCTGTGCCCTTTCATCCTCCACTCACTTCACCAAGAAAAAATATTCCGATTTATCCAACTATACACTTCAATTTTTTAAAAAAACCCTTTTAGATCATTCCCCAGCTTCTATTTTCCAGTGAGAATGATCCCAGACTATCCAATCACTCTTCATAACTGGACCCTTCAATACAGTCGAAGTCCTGGTGAATCACTTCTTCACTCACTCTATTGTTACCACATCCTTCTTGTAGTGTGATCACCAAAACTGTACATATACTCCAAATACATTCTAACCAATGCTTTATATCACTGCAACTGTTTCTGTTTGGCTGTCATGCTCAGCAAACTAACAGGGCTGTTTCTTCCAATATCTCCTCAAAGATAACTATGGAGGCTTCTGTAAGTAAAGGAATATTGACTGTGGAACACAGAAGAGTACAGCCCTGCAAACAGTAATTCAGCCCATGGAGTGTCAAACTAATTAAGCTAATAATGCCTAATTAAACTAATCAACCTCAGTTTGCACCTGGTCCACATCTCCCCATTCTCTATCTCCTGTGCCTATCTGAAAGATTAGCTTTATTTGTAACATGTACTTCGAAACATACAGTGAAACACATCATTTTGCATCAGATCAAATCTGCAAGGATTGTGCTGGGCAGGTTGCAGCTGTCACCATGCTTCGAGCACCAACAACTCACTAACCCTGACCATCCGATTTTGGAATGTGGAAGAAAACTGAAGCACCCGTAAATGTGGTCACAGGCAAAATGAACAAGCTCTTTACAGACAGTAGTGGGAATTGAACCCCGATTGAGCAAACCACCACACTACTACATCAACACACATCAAAGTTGCTGGTGAACGCAGCAGGCCAGACAGCATCTCTAGGAAGAGGTACAGTTGACGTTTCGGGCCGAGACCCAAAACGTCAACTGTACCTCTTCCTAGAGATGCTGCCTGGCCTGCTGCGTTCACCAGCAACTTTGATGTGTGTTGCTTGAATTTCCAGCATCTGCAGATTTCCTCGTGTTTGCATTTTTAAATACACTACCACATCAATGAGCTTCTTACCCTCTACTCTATTGTACGTGCCTCCACCATCACCACCTCATTTTTGAAATCAGAATCAGGTTTATTGTCACTGACACATGTCGAGAATTTTTTTGTTTTACAGCAACAGTATAGTGTAGTATAGTACAACAAAGCAGTCATGGGCATGCATCCTTTGTGCTTCTATCAATATGTTGGGCCCAGGATAGCTCTTCAGATTCAATGGCACACAGGAACTTGAATTTGCTCTCCTTTACCCACTGCTGATCCTTCGATGAGGACTGTGTGTGTTCCCTCGACTTCCCCCTTCCTAAAGTTCATAATCAATTCTTTGGTCTCACAGACATCGAGTGCAATGTTGTTGCTACAACACCACTCAACCAGCCAATCGATCTCACTCCTGTACGGCTCCACATCACCATCAGAGATTCTGCCGACAACATTGTGGCATCGGCAAATTTTTGGTTGGTGTTTGAGCTGTGCCTAGCCACACAGTCATGGATGTGGAGACAGTAGAGCAGCAGGCTAAGTATGCATCTTTGAGGTGCACCTGTGCTGTATGCCAGCAAGGAAGGGATGTTATTTCTGATACACACTGACTGATCTCCTGATGAGGAAGTCAAGGATCCAATTGCAGAGAGAAGGACAAAGGCTCAGGTTTTGAAGCTTATTGATTAGGACTGAGGGTATGATGGTATTGAACAGTAAGGTGTAATCAATAAACAGTAGCCTGAACTAGGTATTACTATTATCTAGATGATCCCAGGCTAAGTGGAGAGGCATCTGTTGTAGACCTACTGTGGCTGTAAGGCAGATTGCAGTGGGTCCAGGACCTTGCTGAGGCAGGAGTTAATTCTAGCCATGATCAAACTCTCAAAACACTTCACAGTTGACGTGAGCACTATTGGGCAATATTTGCTGAGGCAGCTTATCCTGCTCTTCTTGGAAACTGATGCCTTTTGAAGCAGGTGAGAACCTCTACCTGCAGAAGTGAGAGATTGAAGATGGCCTCGAACGCTCCCATCAGCTGTTTTGCAGAGGCTTTCAGTGCCCTACAAGATACACCAGTGGGGCCTAATGCCTTGTGAGGATTCATCCTCCTGAAAGATATCAACCTCTGCGACAGATACCACAGGGTTGCCAGATGCTGCAGGGATTCACACGGTTATAGCTTGCCATAGATTGTACATGGACTTATTGTAGAGTCTGGATCACCAATACTGAACGCCAAAGATTTAGTCCTCTGCAGACTCAGGGTTCATGGCTTCTGGTTTGGGTATATCTGGTATGTTCTCACAGGCACACTCTTATCCAGACAGGTCTTGATGAAGTCAGTGACAACTATGGCATACTTATTCAGATCCAAAGCTAAATCTAGAATGTGGTTCCGTTTACTAAGTTGAAGTAGTCCTGCAAGCACTGCTCTGCATCCCTTGACCATTCATCACCACTGATGGTGCGGTCCTCTGTCTCTGCAAATATGATGGGAGTAGAAGTACAGTCTGTGGGAGCACATTCCAGGTACACACCACTCTGTCTAAAAATGTTGTCCTGCACATCTCCTTTGACCTTGCCCCCTCTCACCTTCAATGCATGCTCTCTTGTATTAGACTTTTCAGCCCTGGTAGTAATATACTGACTGTCTATGTCTCTTGTAATCCTATAAACCTGTCAGATTTCCCATTAGTCCACCATCCAGAGAAAATAACCCTGGTTTGAGATTGCATCCTGACGAACCTCCACCGAGGTAGCACCCTGACAAAGTTGCTGGTGAACGCAGCAGGCCAGGCAGCATCTCTAGGAAGAGGTACAGTCGACGTTTCAGGCCGAGACCCTTCGTCAGGACTGACGAAAGGTCTCGGCTTGAAACGTCGACTGTACCTCTTCCTAGAGATGCTGCCTGGCCTGCGGCGTTCACCAGCAACTTTGATGTGTGTTGCTTGAATTTCCAGCATCTGCAGAATTCCTGTTGTTTGCGTTCTCTCCAAAACCTCTACTTCATTCCTATAACAGGGAAATCATTCCAGATGTGGCCGAAATAAGTTTTATAACACTGCAATGTTACTTCCTCTCTCTTGAGCTCAGTGCCAACAACTTCTACACCACCCTATCGATTTGTGCATCCACTTTCAGACAGCAATGAACGTGGACTCCAGGATCCCTGGATATATCAATGCTATAGCCAATTTTGTGACCCAGGGTGCGTCAGTGACTGAAAACATGAGCGCCTTAAGTGGCAACTCCTCCTTTGATTACCAATACTACAGATGTATCAATGACAGGAAGATTTTTAAAAAAGCCCATACAAGCCAGTAAAGGGAAAACCTTGCTGATGGATTAGAAACATTGTTTGGATGAGGTAAATACCAATACAACACAAAAATAGTATAGATGCTGCAAACTTGAAATATACAAGAAAATTCTTGAAATACTCAGCAGGTCAGACAGGAAGGAGAAGTAAGTTGTAAAGTTCACATAAAGTCCTCAAAGGATATAGATGTGTCAAGTTAGGGTCCAAATAATTAGCAAATAAATTATACTATAAAAACTGAGATTATTCTCAGAGAGAGAAGAGGAGATATTTCAGATCCTAATGAAGGGTCACTGACATTAACTCACCTTCTCCTAACCTGCTGTGTTCACTTAAAGTGAATTCAGAGCAGTGCTTTGAAAGACTGGAGGGAATGTTTATAAAGGAATCTTGCACAGATGAAATAACCCAGGGTCCTTTGTCAAAGGATATAACATTAGGAAAAGGAAAAAGCACTATTCAACCTCAGATTTGAATTGATTCACCGGAAGGCCATAGGTAACCAGTACACTCTCCACGTCCATTTCTTTCTTGATATTGAAGAGGAAAATCGGGCTTTGTTTGCGTGATATGCAAGCTTGTGTATTTTGAAGAAATCTGTTCATTTCTGGTTAACACAATTTAAGAATAATATAAATATCCTAAAAAGGTTTACCAGAACAGATCCAAGAATCTATCAGAAGTGCATGCGGCTGGGCGATCTGGAAGACCGTGTAAGGAATCTGGAGCAGCAGCTGGATGACCTTCGACTCATAAGGGAGAATGACGCAGTCATAGATGAGAGCTACAGGGAGGTAGTCACACCTTGGCTGTCGGAAGCAGGTCATTGGGTGACAGTCAGAGGGGGGAAAGTGAAGGGGAGTAGACAGGTAGTGCAGAGCACCCCTGTAGCCATTCCCCGAATAATAAGTTTACCATCCTGGATACTGTTGGCAGGGATGACCAGCCAGGTGTGAGCCACGGTGGCAGGGCCTCCGGCACTAAGTCTGACCCTGTGGTGCAGAAGGGTGGGACGGAGAAGAGGAGAGCTGTCGTCATTGGAAACTCTATAGTCAGGGGATCAGACAGGAGATTTTGTGGACGTGACAAGGACACCCACATGGTTTGTTGCCTCCCGGGTGCCAGGGTCCAGGATGTCTCTGACTGGGTGCACGACATCCTGGTACGAGGGGGAAAGCAACCAGAAGTCGTGATAAATGTTGGCACCAACGACACAGGCAGGAAGAGGGATGAGGTCCTGAAGTGAGAGTTTCGGGAACTAGGCAGAAGGCTGAAGAACAGGACCTCAAGGATGGCATTCTCAGGATTGCTGCCAGTACTACGTGCCAGTGATGGTAAGAATTGGAAGAGATGGCAGTTGAATGCGTGGCTGTGGAGTTGGTGCAGGGAGCAGGGTTTTAGATTTTTAGATCATTGGGATCTCTTCTGGGGAAGGTGGGACCTGTACAGATTGCATGGGTTGTACCTGAACTCGAGGGGGAGCAATATCCTCGCAAGTAGGTTTGCGAGCATGGTTTGGGAGGGTTTAAACTAATTTGCAAGAGGGATGGGACCTGGAGCAATAGAGCAGTGAAAGAAGTGCATGGAGTAAAGCCAGATCTAACATATAGAGAGGCTTTGAGGAAAGAGAAGCAGAATAAAGTGTGTAAAGATAGTAAGGTAGAAGGGTTAAAGTGTGTGTATTTCAATGCAAGAAGCATCAGGAACAAAGGTGATGAACTGAGAGCTTGGATACATACATGGAATTATGATGTAGCGGCCATTACAGAGACTTGGCTGGCACCAGGGCAGGAATGGATTCTCAATATTCCTAGACTTCAGTGCTTTAAAAGGGATAGAGAAGGGGGGAAAATGGGAGGAGGGGTGGCATTCCTGGTCAGGGATACTATTACAGCTACAGAAAGAGTGGGTAATGTAGCAGGATCCTCTTGAGTCAGTATGGGTGGAAGTCAGGAACAGGAAGGGAGCAGTTACTCTATTGGGGGTATTCTATAGGCCCCTTGGTAGCAGCAGAGATACAGAGGAGCAGATTGGGAGGCAGATTTTGGGAAGGTGCAAAAATAAAAGGGTTGTTATCATGGGTGACTTTAACTTCCCGAATATTGATTGACACCTGATTAGTTCCAAGGGTTTGGACGGGGCAGAGTTTGT
Source organism: Mobula hypostoma (assembly GCF_963921235.1). Classification (NCBI taxonomy): domain Eukaryota; kingdom Metazoa; phylum Chordata; class Chondrichthyes; order Myliobatiformes; family Myliobatidae; genus Mobula; species Mobula hypostoma. The sequence continues at coordinate 163,398,488 of NC_086097.1, read as the reverse complement.
TAAGTGTGTCCAGGACAGATTCCTGTCACAGTATGTTGACAGGCCGACGAGGGGGAAATGCCATATTAGATCTAGTATTACGTAACAAACCGGGTCAGGTCACAGATCTCTCAGTGGGTGAGCATCTGGGGGACAGTGACCACCACTCCCTGGCCTTTAGCATTATCATGGAAAAGGATAGAATCAGAGAGGACAGGAACATTTTTAATTGGGGAAGGGCAAATTATGAGGCTATAAGGCTAGAACTTGCGGGTGTGAATTGGGATGATGTTTTTGCAGGGAAATATACTATGGACATGTGGTCGATGTTTAGGGATCTCTTGCAGGACGTTAGGGATAAATTTGTCCTGGTGAGCAAGATAAAGAATGGTAGGGTGAAGGAACCATGGGTGACAAGTGAGGTGGAAAATCTAGTCAGGTGGAAGATGGCAGCATACATGAGGTTTAGGAAGCAAGGATCAGATGGGTCTAATGAGGAATACAGGGAAGCAAGAGTGGAGCTTAAGAAGAAGGCATGAGAAGGCCTTGGCGAGTAGGGTAAAGGAAAACCCCAAGGTATTCTTCAATTATGTGAAGAACAAAAGGATGACAGGAGTGAAGGTAGGACCGATTAGAGATAAAGGTGGGAAGATGTGCCTGGAGGCTGTGGAAGTGAGCGAGGTCCTCAATGAATACTTCTCCTCGGTATTCACCAATGAGAGGGAACTTGATGGTGAGGACAATATGAGTGAGGTTGATGTTCTGGAGCATGTTGATATTAAGTAAGAGGAGGTGTTGGAGTTATTAAAATACATTAGCACGGATAAGTCCCCGGGGCCTGACGGAATATACCCCAGGCTGCTCCACGAGGCGAGGGAAGAGATTGCTGAGCCTATGGCTAGGATCTTTATGTCCTTGTTGTCTATGGGAATGGTACCGGAGGATTGGAGGGAGGCAAATGCTGTGTCCTTGTTCAAAAAAGGTAGTAGGGATAGTCCGGGTAATTATAGACCAGTGAGCCTTACGTCTGGGAAAGCTGTTGGAAAAGATTCATAGAGATAGGATCTATGAGCATTTAGAGAATCATGGTCTGATCAGGGACAGTCAGCATGGCTTTGTTAAGGGCAGATCATGTCTAACAAGCCTGATAGAGTTCTTTGAGGAGGTGACCAGGCATATAGATGAGGGTAGTGCAGTGGATGTGATCTATATGGATCTTAGTAAGGCATTTGACAAGGTTCCACACGGTAGGCTTATTCAGAAAGTCAGAAGGCATGGGATCCAGGGAAGTTTGGCCAGGTGGATTCAGAATTGGCTTGTCTGCAGAAGGCAGAGGGTCGTGGTGGAGGGAGTACATTCAGATTGGAGGATTGTGACTAGTGGTGTCCCACAAGGATCCGTTCTGGGACCTCTACTTTTTGTGATTTTTATTAACGACCTGGATGTGGGGGTAGAAGGGTAGGTTGTTAAGTTTGCAGATGCCACAAAGGTTGGTGGTGTTGTAGATAGTGTAGAGGATTGTCGAAGATTGCAGAGAGACATTGATAGGATGCAGAAGTGGGCTGAGAAGTGGCAGAAGGAGTTCACCCGGAGAAGTGAGTTAGTACACTTTGGAAGGACAAACTCCAAGGCAGAGTACAAAGTAAACAGCAGGATACTTGCTAGTGTGGAAGAGCAGAGGGATCTGGGGGTACATGTCCACGGATCCCTGAAAGTTGCCTCACAGGTAAATAGGATAGTTAAGAAAGCTTATGGGGTGTTAGCTTTCATAAGACGAGGGATAGAGTTTAAGAGTCGCGAGGTAATGATGCAGCTCTATAAAACTCTGGTTAGGCCACACTTGGAGTATTGTGTCCAGTTCTGGTCGCCTCACTATAGGAAGGATGTGGAAGCATTGGAAAGGGTACAGAGGAGATTTACCAGGATGCTGCCTGGTTTAGAGAGTATGCATTATGATCAGAGATAAGGGAGCTAGGGCTTTACTCTTTGGAGAGAAGGAGGATGAGAGGAGACATGACAAGATAATAAGAGGAATAGGTCAAGTGGATAGCCAGCGCCTCTTCCCCAGGACACCACTGCTCAATACAAGAGGACATGGCTTTAAGGTAAGGGGTGGGAAGTTCAAGGGGGATATTAGAGGAAGGTTTTTTTTTTACTCAGAGAGGGTTGCTGTGTGGAATGCACTGCCTGAGTCAGTGGTGGAGGCAGATACACTAGTGAAGTTTAAGAGACTACTAGACAGGTGTATGGAGGAATTTAAGGTGGGGGGGTTATCTAGGAGGCAGGGTTTGAGGGTCAGCACAATATTGTGGGCCGAAGGGCCTGTACTTTGCTGTACTGTTCTATGTTCTATATAAAGGATTTCAGCTTCAAGGTTAGGCAGGAAAATTAACAATGCTCTTCTTAGAGCAAAGGGGAGTTAAGAAGAGCACTGGTTTAGTCAGTTACATAAAGAAAGGAGGTCCCATTAGGTCATTGGTCAAGAACCAAGACTCTTTGATGATAAATCAAGCCCTTTAGTCACAGATCCTGACCTACTAAACTCTCCTAGCCCTTAACAGCGATTGCCAGTCACACAACCAGTAACCAATACCCTAAAAAACTTCTCCATCTTCAGTAATCATCTTCTCCTCACAACCATAGATGTCAGTTCCTCATGGCCTCCCAGACCCAGACTGAACAGACCTGAAATACTTCATGTATTCTGTAAAGAATATGAAGAAATGGTCTTTCCTTAGAGACACAAGAGACTGTTGGTGCTGAAGTCTCAAACAATGGAATTGTCAAAGCCCTGCATCAGGACTTCTCAAGAATTTTCATGCAGGATTTTGACCCAAAGTGTCAACAAATTCCTCTCCCCCTGCTGATGCTGTTCAACCCACTGAGCTTCTCCAGCACATTGTTGGATACTTGACCTTTCCTTGTGTACAGCTGATTCAGTAGCACTAATTTCATGGGCCTCAGGCATGAGTGACATTTGAAGTAGAATTGGCAATATGTCATTGGCACACATCATGGCCAAATGACACCATATCAGTAGCAAAGAAATTCTAAGCACACACATCAAAAATATTTATCTGTGGCAAGAAAACTCCTTGCCAAGTTCTTTTTTGCAGAAGGGCACTAGAACATTTTCAGTTGATAGGTGTCTTTCACAGCACTCTCCATTGTAGGGTTGTAAAAGTGTTTCCCACCCTCAAGACTGTTTGCTTGAATTCACAGGGAGGGCCTTGAAGACACATCTACCTGTGCAAAAATTTTCCCTAATGCTTTAAGTTCTGGGATGACCCAAGTTCCATAGATGTTGCTTCACCTTTCTGTGTTATTTTAATTCAGATTCCGGCTACAGCTTATGGGGCTGAAGATGGGTTGAGCTCTACATTTTGTCTTAAAGAGTCATATGGCAAAGAAACAGGCCCTTTGGCCCATCACATCCATACTGACCTTTTCCTACTCCAATCGAACTTATCTGGGTTAAGATCTTAATCTCCCAGGCCTTGTCTATTTCTCATTAATAGTTATTTTTAAATTAACACCATAATCAAAAATATTGGTCTCTGTAATGCACTCTGAACAAAAAATAAAAATTAAATATAGTTTTGCTCCCAGAGCATGTGACTCAAATAAAATATGGTTCACCAAGCATCCCTCACAAGTTAATGATATTTATATCTCTAGGGGCAATCAATGACCTTTCTGACCAATCTATACAATATAGTAAGTAACATAACAATTAAGCAAAAGGCCAAAGTCATGCAGTTTTCCTCCCTGGTTCAAAAAGGCCATGGTTGAATTTCCACAGTAACTCCACTATCCCTATAACTTTGAATCCTTGGTGCTGGAATGTCTTTCTCAGCTATCAAAATCAAAACTATGCAGCAGCTAGAAATGTAAAGTAAATGTAGAAATGCTGAAACCACTCAGAAGATCAGGCAGCATCTGTTCAAAGAGAAACAAGGTCAATGTTTCAGGTCTGGAACCCTTCACCAAAATTGGGGGGGTGGAGGGGGAGAATTAAGTTACATTTGAGTGGAATGGAAGGTGAAGCACGGAGATGTGCAGAACAAAGGGTATCTCTCCAATCGAGTTAATGGGGTTGGCTGTATAACAGGTTGCTACCAGTGAAGTTGTAGTACACAGCCAGACTATATAAATAGAATAAGAAAAACTGGGATCGATTGGATGGATGGATGGATGGATAGAAAGTTAACTATCTGGAGTATTGCTATAGTTCTGTTCACCCCTTTATAGGAAGGGTGTTGAGGCTTTGTAGAGGGTGCAGAAGACGTTTACTAGGATGCTGCCTGGATTAGAGGGTATGTGCTATAATAGGTTGGACAAACTTGAGTTGTTTTGTCTGGAAAAACAGAGGCTAAGTGGAGATCTGATAGAGGTTTATAAGATTACGAGAGGCAGAGATAAAGTAGGCAGACAGCATCTTTTTCCCAGGATTGAAACGGCTAATACCAGAGGGCATGCATTTAAGATAAGAGGGGGCAAGTTCAAAGACATGAGTAGCAAGTTCTTTTCATACAGAGTGTGGTGTGTGTCTGGGATGCACTGCCTAGGTTGGTGGTAGAGGTAGATACATTAGGGATTTTTAAGAGATGTTTAAATAGGCACATGAATGTGAGGGAAATAGAAGGATATGTTCATTGCTTAGGCAGAAGCAATTGGTTTAGTTGCCCATTTGATTACTAATTAACAAGGTTCAACTCAACACTGTGGGCCAAAGGACCTTTTCCTGTGCTATACTATCCTATGTTCTGCGTAAAATTAGAGAATTCAATATCTTAGGGAGAAAGATGAAACATACTCAGACATAAGCTGTGGCGCTGTTTCTCCAGCCTGCATTGATTTATGTTCTGTCAGCACACAAGGCCACAGACAGGAAACTGTTGGGGGGGGGAGATGACAGCCATCAGTATATTTCGGATCACTGCCTCAGATTGACTTCTGGTGCCCTGCATAGCCAAACCTGTGCCTGATTTCTCCAAATGAATTCCAACAGTCTGACCTTTACTCCTACTATAACACCTATAGTAACTGTTGTTCTGGAGCAAGAACCCCAACACTTCAATAAAATCTGAGTTGTTGTTGCTTTGTGCCTAGTTTTTAAACCAAAAATTATCTTCTTGAAAGACGTAAGTGAACAAAATACAATGATGGAGACCATCAACGTGACTAAATTTTTAACTCACTCTTTGGTAATGCCGCAGGTTGGTCAGAGGGGAGACAGCAGGACCACTGAAGGATATGCGTTGATTTAGCAATTTTCATATAGCAAGGATCAACGGCAAGAAAAAAAGCTACCTTTTCAATACTGTGAATTGAAGAGTTCACAGTGCCCAGGAAAATGGGGATCGTTACCCCTATTCATAAAATACTTCCATGAATTTCTTTACACCCTTAAAGTCATTGAGTCAAACAGCCCTTTGGCCCACCATGTTTGTGCTGACCATCAAGTACCTTTCTGAACCGAATGTACTTGTGGCTTAATGACTCAACCAAAGATGTGCAACAGTGTCGCAGCAACCTTAATACCACCTGGGATTGTAAACAAAAAAAATGAGCTTGAATACCCAAGTTTTTTGATTAAGAATAACATTTTGCATTTGGTTACTTTTAAATAAAGTCAAGAAATCTATTCCATATACTTTATATTAATAGATAAAGACAATTACATTCTGAGTTTATTGCATTAAGACACCAGCATCCTACTCTCTTCTCTCTTATGGTGACCAACAATCATTAGTTACTACAAGAACCCTGAAAGTTAAGACATATAGAAAGATGGGATTAAGGACTAGGAGTGACAATAGGATTTGGAATTATTCTGTAGTAATAATGCTTTTAAGAGCATTATCTCCAATATTTGTAACTGATCAGAAGAAACACAAGTCAAAAGAAATCTGAATTTGTCATGACTACAAGTTTTGTCCAACTACTGAACATGACAAGCTGTGACCAAAGCTTTTCACTGATTATAAAGTTCAAAGTAAATTTATTATGGAAGTATGTATACCATTCATGCAACCTTGAGATACAACTGCTTGCAGGCACCCACAAAGAAAAGCAATAGAATCCGCAAAAAAAACACCAAGGCTGACAAACAGCCAATGTGTGATAAAAGAACAAATTGTGCAAATAATCAAAAAGTAAACAAATAATACCTAAAACATGAACTGCAGAGCTTTTGCCACTGAACAAAGTGTTTCAAATCGTGCTGGAAATCAAAGACACTAAACAAAAATGCTAAGAGCTGTCAGTGGGTCTGAGAGATTTTGTAGAGAAAGTGGCAAGATTAACAATTCAGGTCTCATCATTCTTCATCAGTACCCAAGGAATGTTTCAAAGTGCAATTCTAGAAACAACCAATGGCTAATGTTATCCCACTTTTTAAGAAAGGAGGGAGGGAGAAAGCAGAGAACTATCGCCCTGTTACCCTAACATCAGTAGTGGGGAAGATGCTGGAGTCCCTTGTTAAAGATGAAATAGCGGCATATCTTGATAGCAGTGATAGGATTGGGCCGAGCCAGCATGGATTACCAAGGGCAAATCATGCTTGACTAATCTATTGGAGTTTTTCGAGGATGTAACCAGGAAGATAGATGTGGGAGATCCAGTGGATGTGGTGTACCTTGACTTTCAGAAGGCATTTGATAAGGTACCACATAGGAGATTGGTAGGTAAAATCAGAGCTCATGGCATTGGGAGGGGGAGGATATTGACATGGATAGAAAACTGGATGGCAGATAGAAAGCAAAGGGTAGCAGCGAATGGGTGTTTCTCGGAATGGCAGATGGTGACTAGTGGGGTGCCACAGGGCTCGGTATTGGGACCACAGCTATTTACGATTTACGTCAATGATTTAGAAGAAGGCATTGTGAATAACATCAGCAAGTTTGCTGATGATACTAAGCTGGGTGGCAGTGTGACATGTGATGAGGATGTTAGGAGAATTCAAGGTGACTTGGATAGGCTGGGTGAGTGGGCAGAAACTTGGCAGATGGCGTTTAATGTGAATAAGTGTGAGGTTATTCACTTTGGGAGCAAGAACAGGAAGGCAGATTATTATCTGAACGGTGTGGAGTTAGGTAAGGGAGAAATACAAAGAGATCTAGGAGTACTTGTTCATCAGTCTCTGAAGGTGAATGAGCAAGTGCAGCAGGCAGTGAAGAAGGCTAATGGAACATTGGCCTTTATTACAAAGTGAGTTGAGTACAAAAGCAAGGAAATCCTTTTGCATTTGTACAGGGCCCTGGTGAGACCACACCTGGAGTATCGTGTGCAGTTTTGGTCTCAAGGACATCCTGGCTGTGGAGGAGGTGCAGCGTAGGTTCACTAGGTTAATTCCTGGGATGTCCGGACTGTCTTACGCAGAGAGGTTAGAGAGACTGGGCTTGTACACGCTGGAATTAAGGAGATTGAGGGGGGGGATCTGATTGAGACATATAAGATTATTAAGGGATTGGACAAGATAGAGGCAGGAAATATGTTCCAGATGCTGGGAGAGTCCAGTACCAGCGGGCATGGTTTAAGAATAAGGGGTAGGTCATTTAGGACAGAGTTGAGGAGGAACTTCTTCTCCCAGAGAGTTGTGGAGGTGCGAAATGCGCTGCCTCAGAAGGCAGTGGAGGCCAATTCTCTGGATGCTTTCAAGGAGGAGCTAGATAGGTATCTTATGGATAGGGGAATCAAGGGTTATGGGGACAAGGCGGGAACCGGGTATTGATAGTAGATGATCATCCATGATCTCAGAATGGCGGTGCAGGCTCGAAGGGTTGAATGGTCTACTTCTGCACCTATTGTCAACCAAGTCACCAAGAGATCAGATTTATCTTGAGATTTCAAAGCAAAACAAACATTATGTTAATACAGTATCTCAGTAACAGGCCAACATCTAGCAAAATTAATTTTCCATATCTCATGCATTCATATGAAACAGAAGGCAGTTATTTGTTTGTGCTAATTCTCAGATCAATACCATCATTCCCATTCCCCTATATTTCCCTGTAATCTATCCTCTCTCACATGACCATGAATGAACAGGAAGTTTGAGTGGGTGCAGGTGTCATTCATTCTTAAGAGCACTCCTCCACTTCCGTGGATGGTTGCAAAGAAAAAGCATTTCAGGATGTATATTGTTTACATTTCTCTGACATTAAATGTACCTTTGAAACATGATTCACTATTTATGAAGATAGACTTGGCTACGTTAGGGTTTTCTTTGCATCAGAGGGTGGGTGGACTGGGGAGCCTGACCAAATTTTGGGAGGTGTAGGTAGGTCTCTATCTCCTCTAATCAGGCACTGGCTTGCCAAGTGAACATAGATCCATCATTCCTCCACAACGAAATCCCTAGCACATGGGCAAGCCCAGTCAATATTGGGAAAGTTAAAACCTTTCACTTTCATTGTCTTCTGCAATCTGACTGTATATCTGTTCTTCTGTTTCTTCCTAACTATTGGGGGCCTACAGTATAACCCCATTTATACCACCCTCTTCTTGTTGCCAAAGTCAGCCCATTGCAAATTCATCTCCAGGTTATCCCACCCAAGTACTGCTGTAATGCTCTCCCTGATTAGCAGCACAACAAACCTCTGCTTCTCAGCCGCTCTCTCATGCCCAACCCTAAAACCCTGAACATCGAGCTGCCAGTTTCCTCTTCCCTCAATGTCATTGCCATGATTGCTTCAATATCATAGTCCCATGTGCTGATCTACATTCTCAGCTCATCGTCCTTCCCTGTAAGGATCTTTGCACTGACATAAATAAGCCCACCAGCTTTGTCACACTTCCCTTCTTGTCTTGGTATACCCTTTGCACTGGATTTGCCTGTTCTATTCGCCATGTCTGAGTTAGCATCTTTACCTGCTGCATTGTCATTTTGTATCCCATCATATTCCCCTCCCACACCATTGCTTCACTAGTTTGAACCCTCTTAAGTAACACTAGCAAATCTCTTGTTCAAGGATATTGATCTCTCTCCATTTCAGCTGGAACCCACCATTCTTCTACAGCTCATTGCTGCCCCAGAAGAAATCCCAATGATCTAAAACTTAAAGCCCCCCCCCACACACACACACACCTTTGCCCTTTAGCCATGGATTTATCTGTTCTGTCTTCCTAGTTCTATACACCTGAGGTAGGTGGAGCAAACATGTTGATGGGCCTGAGGTTGCAAATGAGCCAGAATAAGCAAAGATTTCTTCCAAGAGATTTACATGAACTAGATACATTTTAAGGAAAATCCAAGGCTGCTGTGAATGTATGTGCTTTTGAAAATTTCCAGATTCATTTAATTACTTGAATTTAAATTCCCCCAACTACCACAAAAGCAATTTGAACCCATAACTTGATAAATGATCCTGAGCCAGTAACCTTGCTAATAATGGAATCTGCTGTGTTAAGGGGCAGCAATCACTCTCGCCTTCATGTGCATGTAAAAGGAAGAATCTATTAATGGAGGCATTGGGCTTGGTGGAGGCTAACTGCACCCTGAGTGGATCATTTGGTTCAAATGGTCTCTCTCCTACATTGTTAGGGACAAACTGCAGAGGCCTTAGACACTGCCAGCTACATACAAGTTCAGCAGTGGTGCCTAAGGATCAAAAGATAACCGAAGTTGCTTTTTTTTTTGCTTTAAAAGGGGAATGGAATAAATCAAGTAATTATAGAGCAGTCTATTTAATCATAGTAATGGGGAAAGTTCCAGAAACAATCAAGAACAGATTTAGCAATCACTCAACAAATGTGGATTAATTGGTGAAACGGATTGCTAAAAGCAAATCATGTCAAACTAAGTTGGAGTTTCTGGATGGAGTAACAGAGGCGGCTCAATGAGGGATGTGCAATGCAAATATATCCAAAAAGCCCTTGGTTAGATGCCACTGAACAGGCATATCATGAAGGCTCAAGGCCATGAAATAAAGTAACAGGAAACAGTATTCTTGTTTTTGTTTTAGTCTGAAGGGAGGTATACAGTAGAGTTTCCAGGGATCAGCTAAACCTCACCTTTTAAATACATGTAAATTGGACTCGGGCAATTTCTAAATACACTCACTGCATGGTCACATTATTGAGTACCTCCTGTACCTAATTAAGTGGCCTTCTGCTGCTGTAACCCATCCACTTCAAGGTTTGGCATGCTGTGCATTCAGATACTCCTCTGCACACCACTCTCAGTTATTTGAGTTAGTCACCTTCCTGTCATTTTGAACCAGTCTGGCCATTCTCCTCAGACCCCTCTGATCAACAAGGATATTTTACCCACAGAACTGCCGCTCACTGGATATTTATTGTACCATTCTTTGTAAACTCCAAGAGATTGTTGTGCATGAAAATCAGCAGTGAGATACTCAAACTACACAGTCTGGCACCAACAACCCAAGTGAATTTGACCATGAATGATTATGCTTCTTCCCTGTTATGAAGTTTAGTCTAAGTAACTAAATCTCTTGGCCATGACTGCATGCTTTTATGAGTGGGACGCTTCCACATGATTAGATATTTGTATTAAGGAGGTGTATGGCTGCACCTAAAACAGAATGGCCACTGAATACATGTTGTGACTGTGATCAAAGTCATTGAAGAAACAGTGAAATTGGTGATATAGTCTTTATTCATCACAACAACCTTCATTCTGAGAGACACTCTCAGTAGAGGCTCATAAATCCAAAGGTACATCACATTTTTCATACCCTCAGGACCAAGGTAACAGTAGGTGATTCAGTATTTACAATGACATTGTTTACTTCAATACCTTGGATTGACAAATGGTTCCTTTGATGTACATACTTATTTGATGTACTTATTTTTTGAAGCAGATTGTAATCGAAACAACACCTCTGAAAGATCAAATATCTTTTCTGGGAGAAACTGTAATTAACACAAATATTCTAAAAACTTCTGATGACAGAGACAGACAAAAGCCATAGTTGCCTGTAATCAAGCAGGTGTTTGGCTGATGCATTGGCAGATGTCTCAGTCACAATTTTGCAAGCTACATCTCTTACAGATAGTATTGCTTATTTGCAAAGGTGTACTTTTAACTCCAGTTTACCATTTCCATTGAGAACTGTACTGTTTCTTCTTTGAAGTAATATCTGCCATATTCACACAACTCCAGGCTCCCTAACATACGTAGCTGACGCCAAACTTGGAGGCATAGTGAACTGCGGATAGGCTTGAAATCTAAGGAACTATCCTTCACATGTTCTACCAATCTGTTGTCGATGTGGTGTACTAGGGCAAGGGCATAAACATGGTTGATGTCAAGGCTCAATAAACTGATTAGAAAGGCTATTCTCTGTTATGGAGTCAAACTGGGATACACTGGAGGTTATGGTAGAACAAAGGAGCCTACAGAAAATCCTTGCAATTCTGAACAATGTTTCTCACTCTCTGCATGCCACCTTGCCTTAACAGAGGAACACTTACTAATAGACCAAGACAACTGCACTGCTCCAATGAGCACTATGAGGTCATTTTTCCCCTCAGCCATCAGGCTCTATAATAAGTCACCCTATAGCTGGGGAAGTGATAACACCCCTTGTTACACTGAGGCTTTTTTAAAATTCTTTTTATTTCTCTTCTAATATTTGTTTCTGTGCACTTTTAATGCTACTGTGACACTAATTTCCTTTGGGATAAGTATCTATATATAAACAGGTTGATGGAATGGGAGACAAATGGTAGATAAAATTTATTGTTGAGAAATCTGTACATTTTAGTATAAGAATCAGAAACAGCAATATAAATCAGAGGAAGGAATTCTAAAAAGTGGTGCAAGTAAAGATCAGGTTGTATGTGTACTTGTTTATTAAAAGTAGAAGGGCATGTGGAGAAATGAGTTATCATTCAGGGATCCTAGAGCAAGGAGACTGGCAGAAGATCTGCAGGAAGCATGAAGGGTAGAGTCAGAGAATCAAGAGAAACTGTTTCCATTGGTAGAGGCAAGAGAAAAAAGGTAAATAGTGGTAAAATCTAACTTTAGAGGAAGAAGAGTCCATTGATGCAGTGAGTGATTCAGGTCTGAAATGCATTACTGGGAAAAGAGTTCAAGGTAGCTTCAACTGTGGTGTTCAGAAGTGAGCTGGTCGAGAATCAGGAAAGAACTAGGATTATGGGGCAGGGGCAAGGACAAGGGAGTGGGACTGGCCGGGTTGCTCATGTTGAGTTAATATAGCTGTATCAGGTTAAGTGGCCTCCTATGCCGGAATCATTGTGAATCACAAATGATCTAAAATGATTCATGGAGACAAAGACTGCAATTGCTGGGATCTGCAGCAACAAGCAAATTAGTGGAGGAACTCAGGTTAGTCAGGAAGCTTTTGCAGTGGGAAACAGACATTATTTTGGGTCAACCCCTGTTGGTCCACTTAATTTTTGTTTCCACCCTTTCCCATCCAAAAGCAGATGGGTTTTATGTGGTGTTGGTTTACAAGCATGGTTACAATCTCGCTTGTAATAGACCTTCCTTGAGCAGCCATTTTTCACCTGAAAGTTACAGAGTGAGTGGCAGCAAACAATAACATTAAATGTTTCAGAGTTAAGCCTAATCCTTCCCTCATTTCACATTTTAGCAATGGTAGGGCATAGGAACATTGTCCTATCATCTGATTCTCCCCTCTCCTAGCCAGGAGCATGAAATCACCTACTAATTGAATACAGACCAAGAACCAAAGTCAAAATTTTAAGACATTCATTCACATGGTAGAGCAGAGTTAGCCAATGAGATAATAACACAAGCTGAAACTCAAAGTGAAAGATTTATTTATTGAGATACCGCGTGGAATAGGCTCTTCAGTCTGTGTCATCCAGCAATCCCCTGATTTAATCCTACACTAATCATGGGATGGCTTAGAATGAGCAATTAACCTATCAACCAGTTGGACTTTGGACCATGGGAGTAAACCCACACAGACATGGGGAAAAAGGTATAAACTCCTTACAGGTGGCTGCAGGAATTGAACCTAGATCACTGGTACAGTAAAGTGTTGCACTAACCACTATGCTACCATGCCACCCCCACCCCAATTATGAAATCAGAATAATTATAGCACAGAAGAGAACCCTGTGTTCAAAACCACATAGGTTGCCTGTGTAACAGCCCAGCCAATCTGTCCTGTACTATCCCACAAGAAAGGTGTATTCTGCATCACCTTTAAAGGTAGGCTTCCAGAATCATAACCGTACCCTTGATTTCTCCACTGAAAATGCAGGAAGGTCCAGTAATCCAAGAATCCTTGAAGGCCTTGGCAAGGAAGAGTTAACACCAATTCCAATGTCCTGGGTTGACTTCCTAATTCATATCTGAGTCATGAATAATCTAGAAGACGACCACAGTACAGTGCACAGTAAATGTGTTTTCAGTCCACCACTTTGGGGTCATTGGCAAGACATCCCTCTCCTTTATTGGTTCCACACTTCTCTGTTGTGCTGGCTCCAGAAATACCTGAACTCCAAGTAGTACACAAGCTTTCTGGAAACCCACAATAACAATAATAAAATCTTATTACTGTTCCCAGTCATGGCAATGTTTTCCATAGCTCTGTGGGGATCTGTTAGGCATTACATTTTGCTCAGAGAGCTTGCCATTCTTGTGTACTGTAAAAAATGACAGGGGCAGGCTTTTCAGGAAGTGCCGCTACAGCTGGTGAAAATATAGGACTCGAGACACAAATAGAACAAAAAGTACATCATTTCTGGGCATTTAATAAAAGCAGCAAAAATAAAAGCCATTAAAGCTGTTGTTTCTGAAAATTGTCATCACCAAGGTTAAACTGGCTGATCTTCTACCCCAGTCTCACTTATCTACACCAACTCCATATCCCTTGATATCTTCAGTGCCTAAAAATCTGTCAGACTCTGGAATTCTTTCTCCCAAGTGCTGTGGATGCTCAGTCACTTGAGTACTTTCAAGACAAAGGCACACAAGGCTGGATAAAGATACATCTTCTCAGCCCTAACCTGAAGAGAACACTACTTATTCTGAGATTGAGAGTTCTGGTTCTAAGCACCCAACCAGAGAAGCATCAACTCTGGCTTCCCTGTGAGAATTTTATGTTTCGATGAGGTCACAACAAGTCTTCAGATGTCTTTTTTTGGCAAACTTCAAAAAAACTTATTTTGTTTGCTCATCTAAATGAAAACATGTATTCAATGGCTAAGGCACAAGCAGAGATTGCTGTAGTACCCCACTCACCAGCGTCTCCCACTCCAAAAAATGTCCCTTTAAGGTCAGAGTTGATCAACATAAAAACAGACCCTTTGGTCTATAGCATTAATGGCGACCATGTCTATCTATACTAGTTCTATATGCATGAATTAATTGCATATCCCTCTATGCCCTGTCCATTCAAGTACCTGTCCAGATGCCTCTTCAATGTTGCTGTAATGTTGTTCAATGTCTCCACACCTCATCTGGCAGATGATTTCTGAAATTATTTAATCTTACACTCCCTTTCATGGAAATAGAAACATAGAAAATCTACAGCACAATACAGGACCTTTGGCCCAGAAAGCTGTGCCGAACATGTCCTTCCTTTAGAAATTACCTGGGGTTACCCATGGCCCTCTATTTTTCTAAGCTCCATGTACCTATCCAGGAGTCTCTTAAAAGACCCTATCGTATCCACCTCCAACATCGTCGCTGGCAACACATTCCATACACTCACCACTCTCTTCGTAAAAAACTTAGCCCCGACATTTCCTCTGTACCTACTTCCAAGCACCTTAAAACTGTGCCCTCTCATTCTAGCCACTTTAACCATGGGAAAAGCCTCTGACTATCCACACAATCAATGTCTCTCATCGTCTTGTACAACTCTATCAGGTCACCTCTCATCCTCCGTCACTCCTAGGAGAAAAGGCTGAGTTCACTCAACCTATTCTCACAAGGCATGGCCCCCAATCCAGACAACATCCTTGTAAATCTCCTCTGCACCTTTTCTATAGTTTCCACATGCTTCCTGTAGTGAGGCGACCAGCACTGAGCACAGTACACCAAGTGGGGTCTGACCAGGGTCCTATATAGCTGCAACATTACCTCTTGGCTCCTAGACTCAATCCCACAACCTAATCACCAATATGGGCAAATAGATTACCCCCAATAAAACACTAATTTTTCACACAAACCTTTCATATGGGACTTTATCAGAACTGTTGAGCTTGATGCTCAACCCAGCACGGATGGAAAACATGCAATGAGCCAAATGGATTCAAACTGGGGTCCATTTGCCTCGAAGTCCAGGGCTGATGCTACTACACCACAGCCAGCTAATAGTAATCCATATTGAACTTGTAATCCTGTTAATATTTCCAAACGTTCTATCATCCATCTTTTATAATACTTACCATTTTTCCCAGTACCAATCCGTCTGTGATTTCCTGTTTTCTCCCTCCCTTCTTTATCAATTACAGTGGATTCTGGTTAATTGCAACACCAGTACATTTTGGCCCAATTAAGCTGCTACCCCAATTAGCTGAAGATTCTTGGAAATAGTTGGAGACAAAAAAAAACAAACTGAACAAATTAGGTGTTTAAATGAAATACAGAACAAATTAGAACACTACCAATACTGCTGCAGTACAAGACTGTATCAGTTCCTAATACTTACTGATGGAGGAATTCATCCACAATCTTTTGACTGAAAATGAACAGAATCAGCAGAGACATCTAGTGTAGATAATGGACTGCCTTCAGACAAAGCTGTTGATGACTGCGTCCTGCAAACATTTATTTTCATTGCAACATTCAAGATGTTTGTCGACACTTTCATATCCTTTGCAGTTCCTAACTTGAAGTAGTGAAATCAGTTCATTTTCAGTCCTGGCCATTTCTGGGATCTCCAAGACTGAATGCATGAAACTGCGGTGAGCAAAACAGTTCTGAATTGATTTACTACTTATTATCGTCAAATATCAGTGACAAAAATTGCTGCTTTTTGATCACAAACATACACAACTGACGTCACTTATAAATTGTTAGCTAGAAGCACAGAAAGCAAGAGTACATGACTGATGCTAATTGGAAATTGTTCAAAAAAAGTCTCCTGCCTCACTTAAGTGGCATAGTCCCAAATAAACAAAGGGAATTTTGGCTATTTTCTCTATTAGTTATTGTTCTTTAAGAGTTGAACCAAACAACTGGCTGCCCCAATTAACCAATGGCCCAATTAACCAAAATCCACTGTATTGGGGTTACATTTACTGCACTCAGACAAAGGTTTATTAACACTGACATGTGTCGTGAAATTTGTTCTATAATCTGATCTTCCATAATCCATTCTAGAAAACAAATAATATAGTCACTATTCCCACACTACCTCATTTAATACTTTGAGATGAGGAATAGAGCCCAAAGATTGATCGTTTTCAGTACCATTCATTTCTCCAGCACTATTCTCTGATAATCTAGCATGTTTTGGACTTTGGTAGTGCCAGAATAGCAGATTTTCTGGAATACTAGATGTTAATACCACCCCCAAAACAATCTGAATTCACAATTGTTAGATGTCATACTGTATTATAATAAATTCCCTATTAAATCTATTAAGTTTAGAGAGAACACTTGGTCCATTTAAAGCAAGGGCAGTAACCAGGGCTACGGTGTATTGAATGGGAACATGAGAATGTGGCTCAAATGTGCGGGAAATGGAGCTTAGTGAGTTGAAAGGGGTCAAAGCCAGTATTACAGATGAACTATTTGCCAAACCATTGGGGCTTCTAGATTTGCTTTGTGTCAATAACTGGAATTTTACTCTTGTGCTAGTTTTCTTTAGTTCCTCACCTTCAGAATCTTGTTCCCCAACAACTCTGGAATTTTACTGAAGACCTCCAGTGAAAATGAAGGTGTTTGACTATTCTGCTATTACCGTTTCCATAAGATCTAGGAGTAGATATAGACCATTTCATCACGGTCTCAACCCCATTTTCCTGTCTCTTCCCCATAACCATTAATCAAGAACCTATCAAACTCCACCTTAAACATACACAATGACCTGATGTGCACAGCCAGCTGTGGCAAACTCCAGATTCACCACACTCTAGCTAAAGAAATTTTTGCTCATCTGTTCTAATTTGACATCCCTCAATTCTGAGGCTGTGCCCTCCAAACTGACTCCCCCACTATAGGAAATACCCTCTCCAGATCTCTCAATATTTGATTGGTTTTAATGAGAGCACCCTCTCACTCTTCTGAACACCAACAAGCACAGGCCCAGAGTCAAGCTCTCCTCATACAGTGACACTTTCATTCCTGTGAACATCCTCTGGTCTCTCTCCAATGCCAGCCCATCCATTAAGATAGGGGCCCATAACTGCTCACAATACTTAATATGTTCTGACCAATGCCTTGCAAGGCCTCAGCATTCCGTCCTTTTGTTTTCTAGTACTTTTAAAATGAATGTTAACATTGCATTTTCCTTCCTCACCACTGATACAATCTGCATGATAAACCACAGAATCTTCCCAAGTCTGTCTGAAATTCAGATTTTTTTTTTAAACTTTCTCCCCATTTACAAAATAGTCCATACCTTTATTCCTTCTGCCAAAGTGCATGACTATGCACTTCCCTACATTATATTCTATCTGCCACTTCTTTGCAGATTATCGCAAGTCCTCCTGCAGATGCCCTGCTTCCCAAATGCTACGCGCCCTTCCACTCATCTTATTGTCCGCAAACCTGGCTGCAAACCCATTAATTCCTTCATCCACATCATTGACGTGCGTGGAAGGCAGCAGTCCCAACACCGACCCCTGCTGCACACCACTAGTCACTTGCAGCCAACCAGAAAAGATTCCCTTTATTCCCACACTTTGCCTCTTACCGTTCATCCAGTCTTCTATCCATTCTAGTATCTTTCCCATAACACCACAGGCTCTTATTCTGTTAAGCAGCCTCTTGTGTGGCACCATGTCAAAGGCCATCTGGATATCCAAATAAACATCTACCAATTCTCTTTTGTCTATTCTGTTCGTTAATTCCTCAGAATTCCAACAGATTTGTCAGGCATGATTTCCCCTTTAGAAAATCATTCCGATGTCAGCCTATTTTATCATGTGCTTCCAAGTACCCTAGAACCTCACCTATAACGATAGACTCCAACATCTGTCCAGCCACTGAAGTGAGGCCAACTGACCTAAAATTTCATTTCTTCTGCCTCATTCCCTTCTTAAAGAGTGGAGTGATATTGGCAGGTTTCCAGCCCTCAGGAGCCACTACAGTACCTAATGATTCTTGAAAGATCATTACTAATACCTCCACAATCTCTTCAGCTACCCCTTTCAAAACCCTGGATTGTAGTTCATCTGATCCAGGTGACTTATCTACAGCAACACACAAAGTGCTGGAGAAACTCAGGTCAGGCAGTATAGAGGGCACAGCTTAGGAGGACAATGGCACCCAACTGCAATTCCTTTGCTTGCGTCTTTGAAAACAGCTCTATTTCTATCTTTAACATTTCTTTCCTTTTTGGGTTATTTTGAAGACCCTGACCTGGAGTTACACTCTGACTTTGGTTCTTTGCTGAAATGGAACCCGCTCTTGGGGTCTCACGATTTGGCGCTTTTCGATAAGCCAAGGACGCAGTCTGGAAAACTAGCATGCCTTCAGGGTACCAGATTTTCATGGCTCTGGAGGCGGGCAGACTCTAGGTCAGTGCCAATGTCTGGTGCGTCATGAGAGATGGAAGATCGAAAGCAGCAAGCTGGCTGTGTGCCCAGAGACCCAAGATCTTTGGGCACAGAGCTCGGAAAAAGCGATGCAGCAGACTTATCACCATAAATCGGCGAGTCATTTTGTCACATCTCCCTTCACCGTCAAACAGGGACACCTCTTTTTCCATCATTGGGGAAACAGTCTATGGTATGTCAAATACTGGGTGAACGAGTAGTCGTTGGGGCACTGTCTTTATTGATGCTTTGCTGCATGCTTGAGTGCTCAATGGAGGGTGCAGATGCTTTATTGCTGGTGGGGGAAGGGGGTCATTGCTTTGCTACTGCCTATGTGAGACAGGGGGAGCTGGGGGGGCTTTGGGGTTCTAACATTTAACTGTCATACATTCTTTGGGGCACTTTTCATGGATGTTTGCAAAGGAAAAAACTCTTAGGATGTATATCATATACATTCCTCTGACATTAAATGTACCTATAGTATCTATGGAAAAGAATAAAATGTTGATGTTTCAGGCCAAGACCCTTCTTCAGGACTGAGAAGGGGAAAGATGCCAGAATAAAAAGGTGAGGGGAGGTGAAGGAGGCTCGCAGGAAGGCGATAGGTGAAACCAGGTGGGTGAGAATGGTCAAGGGCAGCTTCCCAAGCACCTTCTCATTAGTAATAGCAATACACTTACCTTTCGCATTTCTTGCATACTGCTAGTGTCTTCCACTGTGAAGACTGATGTAAAATACTGAACTCATCCACCATTTCTGTCCCGTTCCGACCTCTCCAGTATCATTTTTCAATGGCCAGTCTTTTACTCTTTATGTACCTTCAACTACTGCACAGAGTCCTGTCATCTTCAGAAGTTTTCAGATGAATCTGCCATATAGTTAGATGCATCAGCAAGGGAGATGAGGCTGAGTACAGGGCTATGGTAGGAAACTTAGTCACATGGTGTGAGCACAATTATCTGCAGCTTAATGTGAAAAAGGCTAAGGAGTTGGTGGTAGACCTGAGGAGAGCCAAGGTACCGGCGACCCCTGTTTCCATCCAGGGGGTCAGTGTGGACGTGGTGGAGGATTACAAATACCTGGGGATATGAAATGACAATAAGCTGGACTGGTCAAAGAACATTGAGGCTGTCTACAAGAAGGGTCAGAGCCATCTCTATTTTCTGAGGAGACTGAGGTCCTTTAACATCTGCCGGACAATGCTGAGGATGTTTTACGAGTCTGTGGTGGCCAGTGCTATCATGTTTGCTGTTGTGTGCTGGGGCAGCAGGCTGAGGGTAGCAGACACCAACAGAATCAACAAACTGATTCGTAAGGCCAGTGATGTTGTGGGGATGGAACTAGACTCTCTCACGGCGGTGTCTGAAAAGAGGATGTTGTCTAAGTTGCATGCCATCTTGGTCAATGTCTCCCATCCGCTACATATTGTACTGGGTGGGCACGGGAGTACATTCAGCCAGACTCATCCCACCGAGATGCAGCACAGAGCGTCATAGGAAGTCATTCCTGCCTGTGGCCATCAAACTTTACAACTCCTCCCTTGGAGGGTCAGACACCCTGAGCCAATAGGCTGGTCCTGGACTTATTTACTGGCATAATTTACATATTACTATTTAACTATTTATGGTTCAGTTACTAATTATTTATGGTGCAACTGTAACGAAAACCAATTTCCCCCAGGATCAGTAAAGTATGACTACTACTACTAAAATACTTAAACCTATTATTGACTAGTTTACATAGTACAGAAATCTACAACACATTACAGGCCTTTCCGCTCACAATTTTGTGCCAACCATGTAACCTACTCTAGAGACTGCCTACAATTTCCCTAGCCCATGTCCCTCTATTTTTCTAAGCTCCATGCAGTTATCCAAGAGGCTCTTAAAAGACCCTATTGTATCCGCTTCCACCGACGCCAGCAGTGCATTCCACGCACCCACCACTGTGTGAAAAACTTACCCCCAACATTCCCTCAGTACCCATTTCCAAGCACCTTAAAACTGTGCCGCCTCATGTTAGCCTTTCCAGCCTTGGGAAAAAGCCTCTGGCTATCCACACCATCTTCATCTTACCTTCTATTACCTTCATCTTTTTTTCCTCTGTATGGCTTTTTCCAAATTACCTTTATTGGTTTTGAAAAAGCTTCCTATTATCTAACTTCCTACTAATTTTTGCTACATTTCATGCCCCCTTTTGCTCTTATGCTGTCTTTGACTTGCGTTATCAAACACAGTTACCTCATCCTCCCTTTAGAGTGCTTCAGCTTTGGCTGCATTTTCATACACCTTCCAAATTTCCCCCAGGAGCACGAGCCAATGCTGTTCTGTCGTCATCCCTGCTAGTGCCTCTTCCAATCATCTTTAGCCAGCTCATCTCTCGTCTCTAATTCCCTTTACTCCACTGTAATACCGATACATCTGACTTTAACTTCTGCCTCAATTTAAACGGTAAATTCTATCCTATTGTGGTCACTGCCCCCACAAAGGTTCCTTTACCTTAACCTTCCTAATCAAATCTGGGTCATTACATAACACCCAATCCAGAAATGCCATTCCCTTTGTGGACTCAACCACAAGCTGCTCTATAAACCTACCTTGTAAGCATTGTACAAATTCCCTCTTGGGATCCAGCAGCCAGATTTTCCTGAACTACCCACGTATTGAAACCCCCTTGACTGTCACAACATTGCTATTTTTAACATGCCTTTTCTATCTCCCACTATAATTTGTGGCCCACATTTTACCAATAGAGCCACAACACCCCATCTGCCAATCTGCCTGTCCTTCCTATACAATGTATCCTTGGGTGTTAAGCTCCTAACTATGATCTTCTTTCAGTCATGACTCAAATGCCCACAGCATTTTACCTGCCATTCTCTAATTACTCTACAAGTTCATCTACCTTATTCCATATATTGTGTATTCACCTTCAGTCCTGTATTCATCACCCTTTTTGATTTTACCTGTTTCACTAACTCATCCCACTGACTGCAATTTTGCCCTACCAGCCTGTCTTTCCTCAAACTACACACTTCATCTATTAGTATTCCAACCTCCCCGTCCTCAGCCCTATCACTCCAGTTTCCATCCACCTGCTAAATTATTTGTGAATTTCCCCCATTTCTTACTACACTTGGCTTTGCGTTAAATAAGCATTTTAGGTTTTAAAATCTACTTTCCTATTTACTAAACTGTTATTTTCACTATCTTAAATTCTCCTCAGAAATTTAAAACTGTCCCAATCCTCAGGTTTGCTACTCTTATTCAACTTTTGAACAGTCACTTACACTGTTATAGTTTTATGCCAGAAATGAACTGTCAGATTTCCAGCATTAATTTCTTAAAAGTTACCATTGCTAGTAAATATGCCAGAGGACCTTTTAAACTCAATGTTGCAAACATAATCCCTTTTTAATTCAATTATTGGAATTTGAGCATTGGTGGCAAGAGCAGTCTTTATTGGTCTCATTGCTCTTGAAAAAGATAGTGGTAAACCACATTCTTGAACCACTGCCACTTTCTGGCAGAAATTGGTGGATATTGTAATTGTTTTTTTTAAATTTTGAGAATTGCTGTTAAGAGTATGCATGCTGCTTATCAATTCGCTTGGCATTCCACCACAGGTTTGGTTAAAATTTCACCTCCTCCACCCACCACCTCCAAACCCCATCAAGCCTTAGCTGCATGGTGGGAAAAGCCCAGTGAATTACAATAAGTCTGCCTTTGAAATACGCTGATGTTTTTGGCATTGTGACATTGTCTCTGGAAAATTATGGTAATTAATACACTCATGAAGCTATCAAGACTTTTGTTGTCTCAAGTGCCTCAGTAAAATGGACTGTATCAGTACAGTTAAAGACTGTTTAATGTGATCCATCACAATACACAAAACATGAGCAGTCAATTAAGTAGAAGATAAAGATTTTTTTTAAATAGAGACCCTGTCACAGGATAAAATTTTAAATGTACATGTCAATAAACTCACTTCATTCTCCCCAAAATTCCAGCCAATAAACATCATGCTGTGGGGCACAGCCCTCTATAATTTATATCAAACATAATAAATGCAATTCTTTTGCAAAACACCAATTCTTTTCTTTCCACCATGGGGGTGACTAAGTGCAGCCCCAGAGAGCTGTCAAGACAACCAGATGTTATCTGCCTGTGAAAGAAACATGATGGATATTACACACGGCAATGAAACTATCAGACCAGCCCTTTTGGAATGCCTCTCTGCTCTTGACACCCTTGTCAGTAATTAGCAGTAGCAGTTCATTTATCCATTCACTTCCTGATGTGGCACTTGCAACTGTATGCAGACAATACACAATTATGTTGTGAAATTTCTGGTTAAGTCCACCAGCCCATTAGTAGGAGTACTGTGAAAGACCACAGATGACAAAACTGTGCCGGCATTTTCACAGATAGTCAAACAATTCAAGGCAAATGCCATTACCCTTTTTAATGATTCTGCACAATACAAAGGTGGAACATGTCAATATTAATAGCAGCATGTAAAACTATTGCCTGCCTAGGCATAGATTTACAGTCACTTGTAGCTCCATTAAGCCTGCTAAAGTTGTTTTTACTAAACTCAAATGGACTTGCATTAGCAAAAGCAGAAATTATTTACAGATTCATAAAAGGTGGACATTATTTACTAGAACCATCAATTTATTCAGCCTAAGCTTGGGTCTAAGTGGAAATATTCCTCTTAAAAGACCATGTTTATCTTTTGGGTGTACATTTGGTTCACCACAAAAATATTTTAAAATATTTGCTACAGGATCAAGGGTCAGAGATAACTGTGACCATTTTGTTGTGCCTCATGAGATGTGTTGGCACTGAGAAGGTGATGACTTACACGAAAGTATATTGAGAAACAAGCAAGGCACAGGGGCACATAAAATAATGAGTACTTTTATTTAATGTGTAAGGCTCGACTCAGATAGCGACTCACCTTTGAGAGACGAAGTTCCACTCAAAAACTAAGCACACGGCTTAGACTGATATTTCAGTCCTGTGCATTCAGAAGTGTCATTTCAAGCCAAGCTTATTCCTACCCACTCAAATGAGCAGAAACAATAGCCTCAATAAACTGGTCAAGTGGTATCACAACAACAACCTTGGACTCAATGACAGTAAGACCAAGAAATTGATCGTGGACTTGTCACAACAACAACCTTGGACTCAATGACAGTAAGACCAAGAAATTGATTGTGGACTTCATGAAGGGAAGGTCAGGAAACCACACCAGTCCTCACTGAGGCGCCAGCGGTACAAACAGTAAGCAGCTTAAAAGTCCTGGGTGGCAACATCTCAGATGCCCATCACATTGCTGCAATCATGACAGAGGCACGCCAGTGGCTCTACTTTGTTAGAAGTTCAAGGAGATTTGGTATGTCAGCAAAAACTCTATAGCAAATTTCTAGAGATGCATGATGGAGAGCATTCTGACTGGTTGCATTACTGCCTTGTGTGGAGACTCCAATGCACAGATCACAGGAGTCCGCAGAGGGTTCTATACTCACCATCATGGGCACAACCATCCCCACCATAAATTACATCTTCAAGAATTGGTGTCTCAAGGTGGCAGCTCCCATTATTGAAGGCCTTCACCATCTGAGCTATCCCTCAAGACAGCTTCCTCCCCTGCCAGATTTCTGAATAGTCCACAAATCCATGAATATTACCTCATTATTCCTGTTTCATCTTTTTAATTGTAACTTAGTAATTTGTTATGTCTGCATTGTACTGCTGCCACAAATTCTAAAACTAATGTCAGTAACAATAACCTAGATTCTGATTCTTATTCTGAATATTTCAAAAGTAATCCAATAAAGTAAACTGTCAGCTCATCAGCCCCAAACTGAGAAAAGTGTCTTCAAATCCATCAAGCAGATTTGTCAATAATATACAACAGATGCTCTAGTTCAGTTCTGATATTCCATTCCAACCTTAGTGAAGTATGGACTACTCTTGCCTACAATTCAGCATTTGACTTAATACAATGTCAAGGAGCTCCAAGGTAAGATTGAAGTCAATGAAAATCTGGGAGAAGGTTCTTTCCTGGACAGACATCAGATCTGTCCCCAGCAGAGAAAGATGGCTTTGATTTTTAAAGCTCAATCATTCCAGCTATAGGTCACCACTGTAAGAGTTCTCCAGGGACTGTTCTACAATCATCTGCAACACACAAATCACTGACCTTCCTTCCACCATCAATAGTGGGGATATTTACTGATAATTACTTTAGGTGATAAATAATTTTAATTTTTTTAAAACAATTTCAATGATTTTTAAAACGTGTTTTATCTCCAGATATGATACAATCTATCCCCACATGTATCAAGGTAGAATGATATCCAGTATAGAGTTGATGCAACAAGTAACACTTCATTTCATACAAGATGACATTCAGAAATAGGCCAACAAATGGCAAGTTACATTTGCATCACAGAACTAAGCAAAGGGCAACTCCAACAGACAAGGTATTAACTAACTCTTGACATTCAATGGTACTACCATCGTGGGTTCCCCTTCATCAACACATCTGCGTGGAAGGGTTATCAATGGCCAGAAAGTGCAGCAGCCACAGGACAGGTCAGAATTAAGATCTGCACTGATGTGATTCTCTTTTGATTCCCCAAGGCACAAGTCAGAATTAGTTCATCTCCAGTATGGAAGCTGCAGCAAGCTAAGTGTTAAGGTAGTGTACTGACAGAGACGGTGCAGACATTGTAGTCACCTTAGCTGAACTTGGCTGCTAAGTTACAATTGAACAATGAGTGCCTAGCTCCTCTTTACACAGCTTTTTTGTTCAAATCAAGACAAGAATGCTAACAAAAACCTGATGGCATGCGTTATCTATTCTGCAGTTAATTCACTAAGTTTCAAATATTATTGGCATTAAAAGTGTATGTTCTATTGCTTTACACCTGAAGTGCATTATGATTGGTATTGATGCAAGCAATTGGATTCAGAAGTGCACAAAGTTTCTTTTGGATCAATATCCATATAAAAATTGACAAACGAACTGTAACTTCAGAGCAGTTTGGTGACAAGGGACTGAACTGTTCTCCTTGTGCATAAGTGTGGTTGATGAATGAGTGTGGGTTGTCATAGTCCAGTTATTCGACGATGACATCAGCAACAAGCTCGACAGCATCTAGAATAAAGCAGTTGGTCTGACTGGCATCCAATCCACCACCTTGTATACTTCCAGCAGTGTGTACTGTATAGAGTGCATTACTGTCACTCACCAAGCCTAATCCAACAGCATCTTTCTAACCCTCTGCACTATTCTGAATATACAGCTACTGGAATAGGGTCCATGCCATAGAAACCACTTTAATCGTTGCGATGCTCACCTTCATGTAACATTGAAGACTCGGCTCTTCACAACAGGCTCCCATTATATGTTGGCCTGATCAGTTCTCACCAGCTGTCAGTGCTTCATACCAAGATCACCACACATTTATACATTTCCCTCTTATTACCTTGGTGCTTGAGGTTATGTTTATATCAAAGATTAAGATCAAAGAACTGAAGAGAAAGTGTCTCTTTTCCCCACACTACTTTTTTTTATTTTACTCGTAAAAGTAGTCCATAACCAAGGGTACAGTATTATCAGAATTCCAAGCTTTAGTGCCTTGCTTCGAACAGTTCAGCACAGGAACAGTCCTTCAGTCCACAATGCTGTACCAGACTAATTAAGTTAATGATGTCTGATTAACCCATCTTCTGCCTGCATGTGACTCATTCATTTTCTGGATATACAAATCTCCACTACCACCCCTGACAGCACATTCCAGTCACCAATCTCTTAAAAAAATTTGTCCCGCTCAGCTCCTTTCTAAACTCCTCTCACCTTAAATGTATGTCCTCCAATATTTCACATTTTGACCTAATGATAAAGATAATGTTGTATATGCTATACTTCTCAATCTCTCCGAGCCAGGCATCATCCCCTTCCTCACCCTCTCCACATCCTTCCTGTAATGGGGTGACCAGAAATGAATGTAATACTCTGGATGTGACCTGAGCAATATGGAAGCTGACAGAGAGAAAATTATTGATCAATAAGTTTGTAACACTGGGGTGGGGAGTCAGAACTCACTTATGTAGCTCTATAATTCAACAGTCATTCAAGAGTAATTCCACGATCTTCAGCTCTGGAATACAAAGCAGTTCATAGGATTGGATGCAAGCCTTTCATTTAATAACCTTGATATGTAATTGAGGCTGGAGTTGTATCATTTCCAAATGACAAATCAATTTGCTCAGTACCATGATGAAATGAATCGAGCAACTTAAGTGGGAAACTTCATTGTCGGGGCATGTTTGATACTGGTGGCCATACTTGCCTCATAGTATCACTCATTAGCTTTGCAATCTGTGGAGTTTACAAGCTATTCCCCAAATGTATTAAGGTCCTAAGGTTCAACTGCTTGTTAACTGGATGCAAGATTCTCAGCAAAATATCAGAAGAAAATTCACACTGAGCGATAGCAGAAACCTGGAAGCTGATTAGTTACAGATTGTTGGGACTGGAGAGATCAAAGCAAGAGAAAGAAAAGCAATTTACCAAGGCAAAAGCAACTCATTGAAAATGTCATCAAATCAAAACTCCTCAGCAAAAGAAAGCACTCTCAAAGTATCTGGAGAGCCGAATCAATGAAGCCACACTCTTCTTTCACAACTCATCCCACAGAATAAAGTGGGGTTATCCGAGAGCAGTGTCCTTGTTAAACAGCTTTCAGGTTGATTTAAGTTGGCATGAGGGAGTGATAATCAGGTGCTATTTTGGGTTTCTGAGTATATACACTCAGTGGCTACTTTATTAAGTATATGAGTAAAACCCAATGCTACCTTCTGGTGCTGTAGCCCAGCCACTTCAAGGATTGAAATGTTGTGCATTCTACCCACCATGGTTGTAACACGTTGTTATTTGAGTTGCTGTCACCTTAAATCAATCTGGCTGTTCTCCTCTGATCTCTCTATTAACAAGGAATTTTCACCCACAGAGTTGTCACTCACTGGTTATTTTTGCACCATTATCTGTAAACCTTAGACAGTTGTGCTTGAAAATCCCGGGAGATCGGCAGCTTGAGATACTCCAACCACACCATCTGGCACCAACAATCATTCCACAGTCAAAGTCATTTAGATCACATTTCTTCCCCTTTCTGATGTTTAGTCTGAACAACTGAATCTCCTGACCATTTTGGCATGCTTTTATGCACGTTTAGATGTTTGTATTAACGAGGTGTACAGGTACACCTAAAAAGGTGACCAAGTATAGCTAATAGAAATTTTTATTTCAAAACAGGTGGAAAGATTTGATTAATCCTACCATGTGTCTTAATTTCAAAGTCTTTGTCCCTCACTTTTAATATGTGGTTTCTAGGATCAGTAAATTTATGAAGTCATTGAACTTATTCTTATCTAGACAGCTTAAGGTGACAGCTTAACTTTGAACAGTAGCTTTGATTTTCATTGATTAATGCCATGGTTACATGAATTACTAGATTCCAGTGAATAACAGCGAGCATTGAGTGGCAATAATCCAGAAAATTTGCCAATCTGACACCACCAATATTGAAGGTGCAAGATCAGAGTTTCGCTCTTTCAAATATTTGTCTGAGCAAGAGACTTCACTTGTAGCGAAATTTTTTCAACCCCAGAAAAGTTGTAGCAACCATTCTTGCTCTTCTCATCCTTCCAAGGTAACCAGAATTATTATTTTTTTATTTTTAAAAACACACTAGTTGGTTGCTGTCCAGGTGGTAATTTCTAATGGTTCAATATAGCCATTGTTTGTTTTCCATGTTTACTTATGATGCTAAGGATCCCATTTGCCTACTAACCCCTCTTTCAATAAGACTTGCCTCTTTAAAAGATGAAGACCCTTCAGAACAGTAGCATTTAGCTTACACTCTCTCTCCTTACGTATCACTTGGCTTTTCTGTTCATTTCATACACCATTTGTCCATCTATTATGTCCTCTTCCAGTTCAGTCTAATGCTCTACCATCCCTCCAGACACTGTCATTCACAAGCTTTCAGACATTATCTCATGCTTTCACATACAACTCAATGATATTTATCAAAGCAAATACAATTGTCCTGGCACTGAACCCCGAGAACCTTTATCATCCATCCTCCACAATTCATGGCTTTCTGCCCTTCAGTCTTGAAGATAGAACAGAACTCTATGGGCCTTTCAGCCACAATGTTGTGCCAGTCTTTTAACCTACCACACAAACGACACAACCCCTCCCTCCTACATAGCCCAGAACCCTCCATTTTACTTTCATCTTTTACGTATACTAGAATTTCTTAAGTGTCCCTGAAGTATCAGCCTCTACTACCACCTCCATCAGCAAACTCCAGTAACTTAACACTCTGTATTAAGGAAAACTTCTGACATCTCCCTTAAACTTCCCTCCACTCACCTCAAAAGGATGTTCTCTGCTATTAGCCATTGGTGCCCTGTCGATAGTGGGCAGCCAGCACCTTATCTCCACTTCTTACAATCTTTTACCTCCAAGTTTTCTCTCATTCTCCTTTGCTCCAAAGGAGGAAAGCCCTAGCTCATTCAAACTTTCTTACTGTCATACTACTTTGCTGCCACTTCTCCTTGAAAGTTATTTCCTCCCCCCACCCCCCCCCCAAGTAGTTTTCATGCAGGATATTGCCAAATATCTTCTAAAAATCGATTCTGACATCATCCACTTTCATCAACTTCTATTATCGCACCAAAAAAAACAATATGTTCAGACATGACTGGCCATTAACACAATGGTTCTCAGCTTTTTTCCTGCTTGTAGCCCACTTGTGACTTTCATTTGCCTTTGTAGCCCCACCCACTAGAGTTTTTTGTCAACAATACCAACCATTCTAATACACAGTCAACTTATGGCTTAACGGGTTATAGGTATTATATGTTGAATACGTCACATGTGTATATTAAAATGAACTGTTTCAAAGCTCTGAATAATACATATTATTGTAAGTAAATTTGCTTCCAACCAACAAAAAATAAAGCTCTTAATGTTGTTACTTTTGGTACTTAGTGAGATCCTTACAACTGATAGAAACTAGCAAATTTTTGAATATCTGGTTGCAACTTGGTTAAAGATAATCTCTTTTCACAATATCAAGACAATTACAAGTTTTTGATAGCAGGTGAAGAATTTGACTAAAATGAGATTCAATTATCAAGAGGTAGGAAAACCAATTAAAAACAGCTTTGCTTTCTCGCAGATCTGTGGAAACTCATTTTGATTGTCACTAGTTATCCAAGAATTTTGCTTGCTGCCTTTGAAATTTCATTGAGCTGTTCTATCAGTCTGCAGCTCAGCAAAACATTCTTGCAATGTGGTGTCAATATCACTCACATTCACCCCAAATGGATCCACCACCCAAGCTGGATATGCATCTCCAGATCAGTGTGCAGCGGGGTTGTTCTGCAGACTGCAACCACCATCATACAAACACAAGGAAATCTGCAGATGCTGGCATTTCAAGCAACACACATAAAAATTGCTGGTGAACGCAGCAGGCCAGAGCTAAACAGAAGTTAGAGAAGTCAATGTTCATGCCATCAGGTTGGAGGCTACCCAGACGGAATATAAGGCGTTGTTCTTCCAACCTGAGTGTGACTTCATCTTGACAGTAGAGGAGGCCATGGACAAACATATCAGAATGGGAATGGGACATGGAATTAAAATGTGTGGCCACTGGGAAATCCTGCTTTCTCTGGCAGACAGAGTGCAGGTGTTCAGCGAAACGGTCTCCCAGCCTGCGTCAGGTCTTGCCAATATATAGAAGTCCGCATCAGGAACAGTATATCACCCCAGCCAACTCACAGGTGAAGTGTCACCTCTCCTGGAAGACAGTACAAGTGCCACACATACCCTTACGCTTCCTCCCTCACCACCATTCAGGGCCCCAGACAATCCTTCCAGGTGAGGCGACACCTCACCTGTGAGTTGGCTGGGGTGATATACTGCGTCTGGTGGTCCCGATGCGGCCTTCTATAAATTGGCAAGACCTGACGCAGACTGGGAGACCGTTTCACTCAACACCTATGCTCTGTCCGCCAGAGAAAGCAGGATCTCCCAGTGGCCACACATTTTAATTCCACGTCCCATTCCCATCTGTCTATCCACGGCCTCCTCTACTGTAAAGATTAAGCCACACTCAGGTTGGAGAAACAACACCTTATATTCCGTCTGGGTAGCCTCCAACCTGATGGCATGAACATTGACTTCTCTAACTTCCGTTAATGCCCCACCTCCCCTTCGTACACCATCCGTTATTTATTTATTATTATTAATTTTTTTTCTCTTCCTCCTATTTCTCCCTCTGTCCCTCTCACTATACTCCTTGCCCATTCTCTGGGCTTCCCCCTCCCCCTTTCTTTCTCCCTTGGCCTCCCATCCCCTGATCCTCTCATATCCCTTTTGCCAATCAACTTTCCAGTTCTTAACTCCATCCCTCCCCCTCCTGTCTTCTATCATTTCAGATCTCCCCCTCCCCCTTTCAAATCTCTTCTAGCTCTTCTTTCAGATAGTCCTGACAAAGGGTCTCAGCCCAAAACATCAACTGTGCCTCTTCCTATAGATGCTGCCTAGCCTGCTGCATTCACCAGCAATAGTTATGTGTGTTACCCTCATACAAAGCTGTTTTGCTGCCTTGTTTTGCATCATCTAGCATATTTTTCCCATTCATTTCATTCAGGGTTTCAATCAAATTACATATTCATTTTTATTTATATATTTTACCTACACATATTTTAGTAATGCTTCTTTGAAACAGTAAACTTACCACAAATAGCCCATTCAGAATCTCTTGTGGCCCCCCCATTTCTTGTTTTCTTTACTTGAGGCCACTACAAATTCCTTCTGAGGCTCACATTGAGAACAATCACTTTAACAGATCAATACAAGTTTCTGTAAGCACTTGTTAATGTACATAAAACAGTGGAGGAATTATCTATTTCTTCTTTTTCAGTTTAACTGAAGAGCCTTGACCCAAAATATCAGCCACTTCTCCACAGATGCTGCCTGACCTGTTGAGTTCCTCCAGCATTTATTTTGCTGCTCCATATTCTGGAATCCCCACTCTACTATTAACCTAAACACCTAGTTACCACAACAGAGTAAAACTAACAGGCCTGCAGTTGCCTGGCACTTTCTTACCTCTTTGATGGCAACAACAAAATTATGCTTCCCATTTTTCAGTCTTGCACCACCTCCACTATCTGGGGAGCTCACGCTCATGGTAAATCCTTTTGTGATCTCCACCTGACTCTCCTCAGCAATCTTGGAATCATCCCATCCAGATCAGCCAATTTACTTAATTACCTTTAAGTGTGGCCATCTTTCTAACTCCACCTTATTATCAATTTGCACCTCTTTTATGAGTTCCATTACCCATGCCTCTATCAAGATACTGACAGGATTGATAGAACATTAACTATTTCAGCCCCATTTTCCACCTCCGTTCATAGAACTGGTCACTAATTGAATGCATTCCTCCTTTAACAACTGGTTAGTATTCACATCCAGATGCTTGCAGAAAACTTTTGAGCTCCTTTTTATGTTAACTGCAATGCTATTCTCATTTTTTTTTTGCCTGTCATTTTTTTTCCTTTTCACCTCTGCTGTCAGCTTCCTATATTCAGCCCAGATCTCACTTGAATTGTTCACCTGACATGCATCATACACTCATTTCTTTGTTTCATAATATTCTCCAGCTCTCCATGGCAAACTAATGTGACTAACCAGTTTGTGTGCATTGATGATGTAATTTTTTTTATTCTTCTTAATTATTTTCATGACATCATTGTTTCAACCTTTTCATTTCCATGGATACTGGTTGCTGTGATGCTGAAGTCAGCTGTGGGGCCATTACACTGAAGCCTTGTTCTATCGTCCCTGGATGTCCATACACACAATTCAAATATTGTTAAACATACAGAGGCAAGACTGACAGCTGGTATGCCTCCCTTACCCAGAGGTTTTGCCATCAATTATCACCATCATGGCACTGGATACTTGATGAAGTTGGAATTCTCCCTGATCTGTGCTTTTTAATTCAACAGAGCTATCTAGGGGAGAATGGTGTGTTAGGAAGTATTCTGCAGTTAAGTGAATATAGCAGATATTAATTCAAACAAGAGCAAGTCTTCATTTCTTAATATGGATTGTAAATTACAAGCAGTAAACTTAAGTTAAAAGTCCACACTCTAAGATATATGGTTTGCAAAATGGTGAACAGGAAATGTTTGTATATGCATGAGTGAAACAGTAAGTCAATGGGGTTGTATTACTTGGCCTGCATCAAACCAGGCAACATGGGCTAAGTTATTTGCACCACTGTGACTTGTTCAGACTGGCAAACCAGACTGCTGTTGTCACTTAGCATATCAAACATTGTCACAAGTATCATCAAACAATAGGTTTTGTGTTCTCAGAGACAACATTAATTCTGGCTGTCTGGCTGTCTGACTTGAGGAGCTTTGAGGCTACGTTTACACCACGCCGGATAATTTTGAAAACGAAGCTTTTTCTCTTCGTTTTGACCTTACGTCCACACTGAAACAGCGTTTTCATCTCCGGAAAATGGAGATTTTCGAAAACACCCTCCGGAGTGTGTAAATTTGAAAATGATTGTTTCGCGTTGTAGTGTGGACGGGGTAAACGGAGAGATTTAAAAACGTTGTCATGACAACACCACAACAACAATGCTTTTTCTGCTTCTGCTTGGGACTGCACAAGCACTGCCGGACGGCTGTTCTTGGTTCTTGGGTTCTTGGTTCTTGATCTTCCAAAATATTCTGCATGGAATTTAAACTGGAGGTGGTTTTCAAGCTGGTCCCCTCGGTTTCTCTGTTTGCATCCTCTGCTCTTCTGCCTGTACCCTCCGGTCTCCCAGTCTGCGGTGGTTGCACCCTCGATCTTCTGTACCCCGGGGTCTCCAAGCCAGCACTGTCGCTGATCGACCACCGCTGTTATAACGCACAGTTGGTGTGAACAGCGTGAGAGTTAAATTGTAAAGTGAGCTTTTTTGACTAGATCCCCTAAATTGATTTGATTGAATCTAACTTTAAAAATATTCATGTCAGAAATACTGCACAGGTCTGGCGGCAGTAGCTTCCACTCTCTTGGTTCTTGGTTCTTGATCCTCCAAAATATTCCGCATGGAATTTAAACTGGAGGTGGCGGAGGGTGGGCTTAAGAAGGAGATTTTTGAAGAAGAAAAGCTGTCTTAAATTTAATTGGGTTTGGTTGTGTGACTGTGTTAGGGTTAAGATTAATCCATGCTTTAATTGTGCGGGGGGAAAATGAATTGCTGTGCGCATCTGACTTGGTAGTTAGTATTTCAAATTGAGTTGAGTGCCCTCTTCTGCTCCTAATAGGTTTGGGTTTGATGTGGGATTGGTAGTCTATGTCGAGCTGACTATTTAACATTTTGTAATTGTTGACAATGTTGATCTTGGGTAGAGGACGGCTTCATGCGTGTGTTGTTTACTTTATTGTCTACATTAATGGCTTGTTTGGAATTAAACATCTCCACTGCTTTGCTGACTTTGTAGTCGTTTGTAGCTTGCAGAAACAGCTCGACTTCATTGTCTGTCTAAACGAAGAAGTCCGGTCTGCTTTCTCCAGCGGAGGTTTTCTTTGTATTCCTCAAAGACACTTTTGAAAACTTTCTTTCGCTGTTGTTGTAAGTACTCTAGTTTTTGACCAATGGAAATAACACAACGCCGCCGTGGAAATGTAAATATTATACCGTTTCCTCTTCGCTTGTTTTCTGTAGATGTGTCTGTGCATGCCCAGTAGGAGGAGATTCGCCCAAATATCTGTTTTAGTGTGGACAGAGATATTTTGAAAAACACCTAGTGTGGACGCCTGTCGTTTTTACTCGAAACCGGCATTTTCAAAATTATCCGGTCTAGTGTGGATGTAGCCTGAGTGTTTGAACATTCAGAGGTGTCTCCATTGTAGGATGCATGGTCACCCCAAAATATTGAAGTAAACTATGGTGGGTGATTGATAAGTTTGTGGCCTAAGGTAGGAGGAGTCAATTTTAGAAAACCTAGCACATTTATTTTTCCTACATTTACACACTTAGTCCAGCAATCGTAGAGCATACGGATCCCTTCTTTGTAGAAGTCAGTGTCTTGGACCTCTAGAACTGGTCCACAGCAGAGGTGATTGATAGGTTCATGGCGTAAGGTAAAAGGAGATGAGTTACAGTATTAACTTCAAACTTTCTGCATTTTCACTCAGAGTTGAACTGCACGTGCATGTAACAAGAGCTCTATAACTCATCTCCTTCTACCTTAGGCCACAAACTTATCAATCACCCCAGCTGTGGACCACCTGGAGGTCCAAGAAGCTCTCATTATATGCACGTGCAGCTCAGCTCTTTGAATGATAATGCAGAAAGTTTGAAGTTAATAACTCATCTCCTTCTACCCTAGGCCACGAACTTATCAATCACCCCTGCTGGGACCACTTCTACAAAGAAAGGATCCGTATGCTCCACGACCGCTGGAATAAGTGTGTACATGTAGGAGGGGACTATGTTAAAAAATAAATGTGCTAGGTTTTCTAAAATTGACTCCTTCTACCTGAGGCCACGAACTTATCAATTACCCCTCGTATATCATTATAGCTATTTATATTGTATTGAATCATCTGCTGTTATCTTTGATCTCAAGGGTATAAAAATGTGATGTGGTTTTGGGTTAGTGGGTCTTTACTGAGAGTGTCCCCAGAAAGATGCCTTCTTGTTGAAATGGAAAAAGACTTCTGCATCACCAGTTTCAGTGTCTCTCCAATGACTTCAATCAGTCACAACATGGAGTATATTTTATAAGTCCCCATAGAGATATATAAAATCACAAGGGCATACAAAGGGTGAATGCAGAGTCAAGGGAACAAAATTGAAGGGCATAAATTTGGGATGAGGGGAAAGATTTAAATGGAACCAAAAAGAGGCAACTTCTTCATGCAATGGGTGGTGTGTATATGAAACAAGCTTCCAGAAGAAGTGGTGAGTAGGATACAATGACATTTAAAAGATATTTGGACACATATACGGCTAAAAAAGGTTTAGAACAGGAGTTCCCATCCTGGTTAATGAAAGGGGTTCCCATCTTGGTTAATGAAAGGGGTCCATGGCATAAAAAACGTTGGGAGCCCCTTGTTTAGAAACCAAATGCGGTTAAAGGGGAGTTAG
The DNA here is from genome assembly GCF_963921235.1 of Mobula hypostoma. Taxonomy (NCBI): domain Eukaryota; kingdom Metazoa; phylum Chordata; class Chondrichthyes; order Myliobatiformes; family Myliobatidae; genus Mobula; species Mobula hypostoma. The sequence continues at coordinate 163,362,571 of NC_086097.1, read as the reverse complement.
GTGATATTTTGGTCAGCATGGATGAGTTGATGAAGGGCCTGTTTCTGTGCTGTATTACTCAATGATTTTATGATCTCATTCACACTTTCAAACCAAGATTTCAGTGTTGGTTGAGTGGAACCCTACCGATCATTGGTCAAAGGTCCGAAACTTAGTTCATTGAATCATCCCTGAGTTCCTTATGAAATTGAGTGGGGGCGCACAAGTCTCTGCACATGTTTAGTACTTACTCTGGAAAAGCTGCCCACTCATACAATTCATCAGATCCATTAACTTCAAATGGAAGGAAGGAATGCAGGCAGAATCACAAAGACAAGGTAATTTCCTTTTTGATTTGATTTGACTTAAACACATCAGATTAATATAGAAGGGTAATTTACTGACAGAAGTCTGATTTTCAGATTTTATGTCATATTATTGCCAATTATTCTCTGGTAGCTTAACATAAAAGCAGTCATATCAACATTAAAACTTAACAGGGCAATTCTAGTACATTTGGCTAAGACGTATCCATCAACTAACATCATGCATACAATGACCTAATTATATTTATCTCATGGTTGTTTGGAGACCCTAACAGGTAAATGTCTGAGAGGTATGATAAGGCATATTATAAGATCAAGTATTTCTTTCCTTCTGAAACATTTCTTCCTTTCTGTACGTACTTGTGCTAAAGTTATAGTACAAATACCTCCCAACTGTCTGATTTTCAATATATAAAGCAACAAAATGAATATTTGATGCAGTTCCACAAAGCTGGTAGAACATCTGTGGGGCTTTCAAAGTGACAGAAGGTGCATGAATATTGTGCACGGCTAAATTTGGAAGTGCTCAACAAAGAAGGATCACAGGTTGCTGGAGACATGGCCAGTACTCCTTGATTTGCTCCCAGTGAGCAGTATATCCATATGAACTTTGCACCAATGCAATGAGAGGTGGGGCCCAAATACTCACTCCAGAACAAAATGAGATTTGATATGACCTGTAAACAGTTCAACTGCCTGAAAAGTCAATAGTGTCCAAATAAAAAACATGACTAAGATTACTGAGTCTAATAGATTTATTTGTAAAAATGCACCCTGATCCATTTGGAATCCATACACCCAGAACATCTCCACTACGGATGAATCACTGGAACAGACGTCAGATGAGATACGGCCGGTATGTTTGGAACTGTACCACAATAAAAGAATTGACTCAATGAAGAAGAAAAGAATACATAAGCAGGAAGAATGAAAGTTAAGTCTAAGGGCTGATTCCTTAAGTAATGCCTCATCTGTTACTGTGTTTGTCCCATCCAATGCACACTTTTTTTTGTCTGAGTGACAAGACCAGGTTAAACTTCAACTTGTCTGAAGAAAACTATTAAGTAGATATTGAGAAGGGACAGCGAGCTAAGAGGGTTCTAAGCGAAGGGGAGAGTGAATCTGGTATTGGAATTGGTTTATTGTTTTCTCATGTTCTAAAGTACAGTGAAAAACCTCTTGATACTGTTCAGACAGATCGATTCATTATACAATGCATTGAGTTACTGCAAGGTAAAACAACAGAATGTATAATAAAGTGCAACAGCCACAGATAGAGTGCAGCACAGGTAGCCAGTAAGGTACAACATCATAACGATGTACATTGTGAGGCCAAGAGTAGATCTTATCATACTTGGGAACCACTCAATAGTAGGATAGAGGCTGTCCTTTATCTTGCTGGGACATGTCCTCCGGCTTTTGCTCCTTCTGCCTGGTGGGAGAAGGAGGAAGGGAGAATGTCTGGGGTTGGTAGTGTATTTGATTGTGCCAGCTGCTCCACTGAGTCCATAGAAGGGAGGCTGGTTTCCATGAAATGCTGAGCCATGTCCACAACTCTCTGCAGTTTCTTGCATTCACGGGCAAAGCAGTGGCCATAGCATGCCACATTGCTTCCAGATAGGATGCTTTCTGTGGTACATTGATAAGTATTGGTAAGTGCATAGTGTGAGGTACTTTGAAGGAGATCTACTGTACTGGGGTTTCTGGGGATGGGAGGGATAGCGGATGGCTAAGAGGGAAGTGTGAATAAAATCACACACAAAGACATCATCCACACTTTACTTGATGTTGAATACTAAAGAAGAATCAGATGGGTGCAGTTACTCACTAGATCAGTCAACATCAATATGGTAAAAATCACTCAGAAAAGTAAATGCAAGATACTTCATTGCACAGTATATTCCTTCATGCAATGTTATTACAAACTCTGTTACCATAAAAAGATTTTGTTCCAAGCACCTGTCTTTGGGAAGAGCTCATGAACTGAATCTCTGAAAGGAAAATTAATTTTAGTGGGTCTCCTCCTTCTCTTCATTGCTGCAAACAGTTCGTTTGGTTCTGCCAGATATTCAATTTTCTCAGCCAATGTTCCTACATATAATTTTTATTGCCATTTCCAGGCAGGTACTTTGTGGAAGCGAGGCAGAAGTTTATGTGTGTCAGGGGAAGAAGTTTTGTGTTCATAAAGCTTGCTTGGTCTGCTAGGATATTTTATTGTCCATAAAAGTATACTGAGGATGGTTAGAAATTTATATCACTTATCACAATATTTAATTGCTGCTACATTCGATGTTTAAAAAGTGCTACGTGGAGTCAAAGGGAAGCCGTGTTAGTATGGAGAGAGATTTGAAGAGACAAAATAGGTAATAAATGACAGCCAAACAACAAAATAAAACAGTGAAAGTGCAAGAGAAAGCATTAACATTTTTCATTTCCTCACAGATTCCAGCAAACAGCTGAGCTCCTCCAGCACCTTACATTTTTACTTCCAATCTTTGAACTATGCTATATTTTGTTTCTGTGGTGGTGGAACATATTTGTACAGAAGATGGTGAGTCTCTGGAAAATTATGAATAAAGCGATTGATTGCAGCTGGAAAGGTGCCAACTTGTAATATTGAAAGTAGGCTCGAGATATTCAACGTATAGAATGAATGGAAACATCCACAAACACATTAAATAGTGGGTTATTCAATACCTCTTGACTGCTCCACCAGTCAATAAGATCATATCTGATGTTCTACCTCAGAGGCATATTCCCTGCATGAACCCTACTTCCCTTCATTTGTATTAATATTTAAAATTCACTGATTGCTGTCTTGAATATTCCAAGCACTCAAGCCATCTCGCCTCTTCACTTTTGGTCCTGATGCAAGCTTTCAACCTGAAACATTGACAATTCCTTTCATCTCACAGATGCTGCTTGACTTGACCTGCTGAGTTCCTCCATCAGATTGTTTTTGTTCCAGATTCCAGCTTTCCAGCATCTTCAGTCTTTTGTATCTCCAGGGGAAACATCTATTGCTTTGTTAAGCCCCCAAAAGAGATTTGTATGTTTCAGTGAGATCATTATGAATTCAAGAGATTACACTGCAAATCCAGTCTGCTTAACCTCTCCTTGTGTACTCCTAGAATCAACCTGGTGAATCTTCACTGTACTCCTTCTATCACAGGGAAATGTTTCCCCAATTAAGCAAACCAGAGCCATACATAATGTTTCAGATGCAGTCTCAACAAGGATCTTTATAATTGGAGCTAGACATCTCAACTCCTGAAGTCAAATACCATTTTCCTTCTTACTAGCTTGTTGTAACTGTAATTTGCGGATGTAAATGGTAAGTTGAGTTCAACATTCTCATTTCAGTAAGAAAGACCAACACCCCATGCAGTTTTTTTCTTGAGGAGGCACAGGACACGGCCACATTCAGTTTCAGGCTTACTTCTCACATGTACATTGAAACATATAGTGAAATGCGTCATCTGTGTTAACAATCAAAACACTCAAGGATGTACTGGAACAGTTTGCAAGTGTAGCCACATATGCTGGCACTGACATAGCATGCCCACAAGGTTCAGCAGAACCATACAAGCAGCAACAACATCAACGACAACAAAACAACAACAGCAAATCCCACTCTACCAGCCACCCTGTCACTCACACACATGCATGGGCCTCCAACCACCATTCCCTGGTCTGAACTCACAGACATCAGGCCTCGGACCTCCAGACAAGCACAGCCTTCAAGCCTCCACACCCAACCTCGCCAACTTCGGTCTTCAACCTTCAGGCTTCTACCTCTGAACTTGTCAAGTGCTGGAATTTGACCATAAGTATTTCTCTCCAGATTTGGCCAACCACTGGGGTTACAAGCCCAGGGCTCACTAATCACAGGTTTGACTTTTGGGTCTCAATTTCCGGAATTGCACAGATTTCTGACCTCATTGACCGGGGGTTTCACCAGCCCTCATGACTCCCACCCATACCATTGAGTCCATCATGTTGTGTTCATTGTTGAAGTAACCTCTAACTCATGCAACAGCTATTTAGATGGTTGGTTGAAAGGGCTTGAGGCAGGAAGGCAATTTAACTAAAGATCACGACAGTGAAAAAAATAAACATCAACGTGCACTGTTTGGGTCCATATCCATAATTCCATTTCTATCTAATTATATGTATCTTTGGGACATTTTATTCAGAGTAGGGAATGGCTACTTTGAATGAAAGAAGGTAAATTTCATTTGCTCTAAAAAGTGATTTTAAGTGCTGATAAAACTTGAGTGAGCGTGCAGCTGTTTTACTGTGTACTGATTCAGTAATCACACAAATCCTACCCAACCTTTACAGTCAACACATGGACTTACCTTAAAACTAAACCAAACAATTTTTTGAAACTGCACAGCTCCTGAGGTCCTGTGGACACCAGAGACAAATTTATACCCATATTAACACTCCTTTGTCGGTCTGAAGGCCATTTTATCCTCATATGTGTATTTCCTCATTTTCATTAAACTGTATGTGATTTAATTTAACGATCCCACTCAATTAGAAGGTTGCATTCTGCCTGCTGTTTTCAATGATTGCCGTATGCTGCCAGCCTGATACCACTGATTACTGGGAGCACAAAGCAGCAGGGACCCAGTGGCTTTTGCTGTGTTAAGTAAAGGCAGCCAGCATGCTTTAAGAGAGAGGTGTATTTTGGCTGCACGTTGAGAAGTCGTTAACATTACAGAAAGCCTACTGCTTGATTTCAAGGAAAAACACCACAGTTCTGGTGGAAAAGTTTTCAGGGTAGTGACAACCTTTTTTCCACTGGATAGGTCTCAGTTGGCAACAAGAGCAAGGAGCAAGGATATAGGTAAATAGACCAAAAACAAACTTATTTTGGTTCCAATCCCTGGACTGATAGTCCATGATGTACTACACAAAAATGTTCAATGAAACAGAAACAGAAAATGTTGGAAATATGCATAAGGTCGTGCAGCATCTGTGATGAGAGGAAAGGTGATGTTTCAAATGAATGGCTTTTCATCAGAATTGGGAAAAGTTAGAAATGAATCAATCAGAGAAAACCCTTATTTCAATTCTAACTTTTCCCAATTTTGAGAATAAGCCATCAACCTAAACATTAATTCTGTTTCTCTTTCAAAAAAAATGACCTGGTGTGGATTTCCAGCATTTTGCTTTTTTACTTCAGACTGCCAGCATTTGCAGCATTTTCTCGAAAGAAATTTAATGACCTGACCGAAATTGTCACAGGGATGTACAAATCGTCAACTGGAATGAATGACTCCAGTAGACTCAACTCAACCCATCACGGAAGCCAGCCTCCCTTCCCTGGACATTGTCTACATTTTTCGCTGCCTCGCTGGTAAAGTAGCCAAAATAATCAAAGACCCCACCCACACCGAACATTCTCTGTCTTTCTTCCAGCAGAAGATACAAAAAACCTAAAAGCCCCAGGATCAAGGGCAACTTCTACCCAGCTGCGATAAGGCTACTGAATTTTCTCACTGCTGCCATCAGGTGCCTCAGGACACCCCCTCAACCATCAGGCCCTTGAGCAAATGAGAATAACTATACTCATTCTATTCATGGTGTTCCCACAACCAATGATCTCACTTTAAGGATTGTTTTTCTTGTTATTTCATACTGCCGTTACTCATTTATATTTCCATTTGCACAGTTTGTTATCCATTGATCCTGCTTAGAGTTAACGTTCTCTAGATTTGCTGAGTATGTCCACGGTAAAAAGAATCTCAGTGTTGTATGTGGTGACATGTATGTACTCTGAAAATAAACTTTACTTTGAACTTTAGATTTAGAGATACAGCATGGTAACAGGCCCTTCTGCCCCAATGAGCCCGTGCTGACCAATTAACCTATTAACCTGCACATCTTTGGAATGTACAGCACCTGGAGGCTCCCAAGTGACCATGGAGAGAACATACAGACAGTGACAGAAGTAAGTCCTGTTACATACTTCATGGATATCTTGTGATTGGCTTATGAGGATGATGTAATGGTCTTGCGGAGGTCACATGGTGTAATTTTCCTGCCGATGTGAGATCACGTGATGACCTGTTCTCACCAGGTATATAAGTGTAGTCCCCTGGTGATGCAGTTAGCTTTCAGTTAGATCGTCAGTCAGATATTCCGCTACACTGCTTATTAATCTCATGACGCAGTATAGTTTTAAAACGGAGTTTTACTTTCTATTGTAAGGTACAGAAATGTTGGGCCGGCAGTTTCACCAATAGCTGCCAGATTTATTGATGTACCTTTTCAGTAATATTGGAGAGTGAAGACGGGAACCTGAAGGAGTCGTTTGGCGATTTTGGTGAGGGTCAACCATTATTGAATTCATTCAAGTAAGAGTGACCTGGATGAGATAACCTCTGCTAAAAGCAGCAGAAAGTTTGTGCAGAATCTAGTCTATTCTACAGAGAAAAAGGTCAATGCCTTTAAACCATTTTATTTCTCTTGTCGTGAATCCTGTGGACAAGGCAGGTTCTGGCTGGGATTGACAGTAACGTCGTGTCTTCGAGGAAAGTCTCTCCTAATTGACTGTATAAATCTCTTGGACTTTCAAATTTACCATTCAAAGAACTGTGTTTGAATTTACCACTTTAAGACTGTTTTCGCATTTACTGCTTTAAAAACTAGTACTGAGTGGTGGTTTGTTAAATGGCCGCTGTTACGAGAATACACATAAAATTAAGATGTTTGCTGGCCTGGGCTAGCATCAGTGGCATCAGCAGTTGGTCTGCCACCTGCCCTCAGGGGAAGGAGAGATAAGGAACAATGGAGCAGCGTCTGGGGATGTGTAATGAGGGGATGTGGGAGGAAGAGCTGTCTGGAGCGGCTCCCCCCTTTGAACTGTTTGAAGTGATGGACAGGCGATACCCCAGCAGGGGGATAAAAAGGGACAGGTTCGCTAAGACACACACACGCCACCCGAGGTAACGAGACCCTGGAAGCGGTACGCTTCTCACGAGTGGGTGGAAAGGTACGATCAGCGGGAACCCGGTGTGTGTCCGCCCTTGCCTGGGTGCCGGGTTCACTGCAGAGGATCGACCGCATCTGGAGGAGGGGTCACAGTCGGTGACCTCAGGTGACATCACCAAGGACCCGCCCAAAAAGCTGTTTGTGAGCCATCTCGCTGGTCTGTGAGCCATCCTGCTGGTCTGTGAGTGAAGCCGTTCTGAATGATGAGTTGTTCCTATTCTATCTCTCTCTTCCCCCACATTGTCCACCGCCATGGCAACGATTACTGCGAACTGAACTACTAAACTGGACTGAACTTTGAGTCATTTTGAAATTGGTCATTTACCCCTAGACAACGATAGAGCTTGATTGATGCTGTTATCTTAATTCTGTGCACATGTGTGTTTATCATCACTGAACTGTTGCATTTATTATCCTTTCGATTACTGTGTTGCTTGTTTCTGTAATAAAGCTTTCTTAGTTCTAGTACTCCAGACTCCAACTGAGTGATCCATTTCTGCTGGTTTGGCAACCCAGTTACGGGGTACGTAACATAAGTGGGGTTCTCGTCCGCGATTTTGAACGCTAAATTTGGGACGGAGTAAATTGATTGGGTTAAAATTCCCGAAAGAAAGAAAAGACAAACAGCAGAAATGGAGGTTGAGGAATTTATAAAGGCGCCGACCTTGGAGGCATTAGAGGATGCCAGGAAATCGGAATTGATAGCTGTGGCAAAACGGGTGAATCTTGCTAAGGTGAAGTCGACAATGAGGAGAGAGGAGATACACAGAGCTATTGTAGAGCACTATGTATCTAAAGGTGTGTTTCCCCAAGGTGAGCTGGGGGAGGTGTCTATTGAAAAACCTGCTGGAGACGCGGTACAGGTACAGCTTGAAAAACTGAGACTCGAGCACGAGTTCCGGGTACGGCAGTTAGAAAGGCAGGAGAAAGAGAGAGAGTTAGAAAGGCAGGAGAAAGAGAGAGAGTTAGAAAGGCAGGAGAAAGAGAGAGAGTTAGAAAGGCAGGAGAAAGAGAGAGAGTTAGAAAGGCAGGAGAAAGAGAGAGAGTTAGAAAGGCGGGAGAGAGAGAAAGAGGTAGAAAGGCAAGAGAGAGAAAGACAGTTGGAGAGAGAAGAGAGAGAGAGGGACAGACAGTTGGAGAGAGAAGAGAGAGAGAGGGACAGACAGTTGGAGAGAGAGGAGAAACAGAGGGAAAGGGAATTTGAGCTGGAGAAGTTAAAGATAAGGGCCGAGCAGGGGCTCGTGCCGAACCAAGGTGGAGGGTTCCGGGCGACCCAGGAGGTTAGGCTGGTTCCCCCATTTGACGATACCGATGTGGATCGGTACTTTCTCCATTTCGAAAAAGTGGCCATAAGTCAGGAATGGCCGAGGGATAAGTGGGTTGTCTTACTTCAGAGTGTACTGAAAGGGAAGGCCCAACAAGCTTACTCCGCTTTATCCCCGGAAGATGCCCAGAAGTATGAGGTGGTGAAAGAGGCCATCCTCAGGATTTATGAGTTGGTCCCGGAGGCATACCGGCAGAGGTTCCGGAATGCGAGGAAGCGGTGGGACCGCACGTATTTGGAGTTTGCCCGTGAGATGCAAACATATTGTGAGCGTTGGTGCGCCTCGAAAGGGGTAGAGGGGGATTATGACAGACTGCTGCAGCTGATTCTGATTGAGCAGTTTAAAGGTTGTGTCCCTGAGGGTATGAGACCCTACCTCGATGAGAAAGAGGCAGCCACGTTAGCCGCAACTGCTAAGTTAGCGGATGAGTATGCGTTGACGCATAAAATGAAGTTTGCCCCGAGTAAAGGCTACCAGAAGGGTAGTCAGGACGGCGGGGAGAGTCCGCCGGAAAAGTCAGAAAGTAAGCCGGGGACTAGTGAAAAGGATAAGGTAGACCGGGAGCAGTCTGGTAGGAAGTCTCCTGGGGTTGTCTGTTATAATTGTGGGAAAGTCGGACACTTTGCGTCCAGGTGCTTTGCCCCAAGGAAGGAGACGGGGAAAGGAAAAGCGGAAATTTTGAATGGCTGTATTGAGCTGTTAAGCGAACCGCTAGGGAAGGACAGGTCTGAAAAAGTCCAGGAAGGGCGCGAGAGGTTTATCTCGGCCGGACTGGTGTCAGTGAAAAAGAGGTTAAAACCAGTTCCAGTGCGGATCTGGAGAGACACGGGAGCGTGTCAGTCACTAATACTGAAGAGTGTATTAGAGTTTAGCTCAGAGACCCAGACTGGGGAGGTAGAGGTCAAAGGTGTTGGGGAAGGGACAGAGTCAGTCCCTTTGCACCAGATACATTTACAGAGCAACCTGGTCTCTGGACTAGTCACGATCGGGGTGAGGTCCGAATTACCGATGAAAGACGTGGAAGTCTTGCTCGGTAATGACATCGCCGGAGGAATCGTGTTCCCAGTCGTGAGATTGACGGGTCAGCCTGCCAGCATGGAGGCCCCGCCCGCGATGGTGAATTTGGCTGAAACATTTCTGCCAACCTTGTATGAGACAGGGTGTAGTGAGATAAGAGGTAGTGAGGGAGCTGGGACGGACGTAGCAGTAGCCAGGAAAGAATTTGTGCAGACGCAGGAGCGAGACGAGGGGCTGATGGTTTTTGCCGAGACCGCTCTCTCTGACACAGCCTTGACAAGCTATTGTGCGGATGAGGAAGTGCTAAGGAAGAAAGGGAAATCAAGTACAGCATCCGCAGATGAGGAGTGGGGGGTGGTGCAAAAGAGTTATGGGGATGAGGTTTTTAACATGGCCCACGAGGTACCCCCCGGTGGACATTTTGCGGTGCTGGAGGAAACAGTTGGTGGAATCATGAAAGAGAGTTACCGGCTGCCCAGGGGGAAAAATGTTATTGATCATGACCGACGCGAACTGAGACGGTCACCGGCTTTTGATATGCTAACAAACCTAGTCGGTGTTAGCGTGGAAATCAATGAAGCTAGGGGCCCCTTGATAAGAGGAAAAAACCATTTTGAAAAGATTAGGATGGGATCGGTCAGATGGGAGAAGGCTATTGTTTTGGCCAGGTCTACTGATAAGGTCTCTCCCTTAATCCCCAAAGGAGTAATTAAACGACTCGCACCCATGTGTTTGATTGTCCCGAGGAAATGCAAAGAACTGGGACGTTGGGTTATGTCGGTTACAATAGGGCGGCCAAGTAAACAACACCCATATTTTTTGAGTAATTCAGTGACTAAAGGGCTGATGAACACAGAGGTGTGTATTGGCAATTTAACACGGCTGTCTGAAGCCAGCTTGATAGTGAACCTTGGAAAAAATGAATTCGGCCACGCGAATGTCACTTACCTGGGAATTGTGGTGACACAGGGGCAGCTGGCAGTGATGCAAGCTACAGTGCAGGCTATCGCTGACCTCCCAACCCCGACAGACAAGAGGGCCCTCAGAAGGCTTTTGGAGATGGTGGGGTACTGCAGGAAGTTTTGCAATAACTCTGCGGTCAATACCCGTCCCCCTCCTACTAAGCCCTTGCGAGGGAAAATTGAGTCGGAATGGGACGACCCTTGTTGTTGTGGTCCGGGACAAAACCAGATGAGAGGTTACATTGGTCGCAATTCATCAGTGTTTTTGGCCACTATGAAGTTTGCTGAGTTGGAGCCTGGTCTAAGGGATTATTAATAACACGTGTAAAAGGAACAGAAAATGTGATGACTGTCTGTCAAGGTATTGACAGCTTCAAATTCTCTGTATTAGCTAAATAACTGTTAAAGATGTATATTGTGTATGTATCAGATAATGTAGTCATGTTTGTAATTTTTACCTCCCGGTAAAAATCCTTAAAGGGGGGAAGTGTTACGAGAATACACATAAAATTAAGATGTTTGCTGGCCTGGGCTAGCATCAGTGGCATCAGCAGTTGGTCTGCCACCTGCCCTCAGGGGAAGGAGAGATAAGGAACAATGGAGCAGCGTCTGGGGATGTGTAATGAGGGGATGTGGGAGGAAGAGCTGTCTGGAGCGGCTCCCCCCTTTGAACTGTTTGAAGTGATGGACAGGCGATACCCCAGCAGGGGGATAAAAAGGGACAGGTTCGCTAAGACACACACACGCCACCCGAGGTAACGAGACCCTGGAAGCGGTACGCTTCTCACGAGTGGGTGGAAAGGTACGATCAGCGGGAACCCGGTGTGTGTCCGCCCTTGCCTGGGTGCCGGGTTCACTGCAGAGGATCGACCGCATCTGGAGGAGGGGTCACAGTCGGTGACCTCAGGTGACATCACCAAGGACCCACCCAAAAAGCTGTTTGTGAGCCATCTCGCTGGTCTGTGAGCCATCCTGCTGGTCTGTGAGTGAAGCCGTTCTGAATGATGAGTTGTTCCTATTCTATCTCTCTCTTCCCCCACATTGTCCACCGCCATGGCAACGATTACTGCGAACTGAACTACTAAACTGGACTGAACTTTGAGTCATTTTGAAATTGGTCATTTACCCCTAGACAACGATAGAGCTTGATTGATGCTGTTATCTTAATTCTGTGCACATGTGTGTTTATCATCACTGAACTGTTGCATTTATTATCCTTTCGATTACTGTGTTGCTTGTTTCTGTAATAAAACTTTCTTAGTTCTAGTACTCCAGACTCCAACTGAGTGATCCATTTCTGCTGGTTTGGCAACCCAGTTACGGGGTACGTAACACCGCATAGCAGTTTACTTCCGGTTAAGATTTTTGTTTTTTTTTATTATTGAGCAGAGTTTAATAAATGTTCGTTTGTTTATAAAACCTGGCTCAATTCTATATTCATTGTTGCCGGTCACATGACAGTCCAGGTTCCTGGCAGGTGTTCTTGTTTCCTCCCACAGTCCAAAAACATATCGGTTAGTAGCTGAATTGGTTCCTGTAAGTTGTCCTGTGATTAGACGAAGGTTAATCGGTGGGTTGTGGGCGGCACTGCTCGATGGGCTGGAAGGGCCTGTATCTCTAAATAAATAAGTGTTACACTACTGGGTTGCCCACTAGCTTTTTCTTGTGCAACCTCAATAGACCGTTGTAATGAAGTGCTCTGCATGGATGCCATACAAAACAAGTTTTTCACTGTACTTTGGTATGTGTGACAATAATAAATTCCAGTTCCAATTCTATTGCCAATGGCACCACAAGCCTCTTCAAATGTTCAATTCACTGGACTCTGCAACAACTTCCACATACACTCAGTACACCTGCTCATTAATGCAAAGATCTAATCAGCCAATCACCTGGCAGCAACTCATTGCATAAAAGCATGTAGACGTGATCATGAGATTCAGGTGTTATTCAGACCAAACATCAGAATAGGGAAGAAATGTGATCTAAGTGACTTTGACCTTAGAATGATCGTTGGTACCAGGTGGTGTGGTTTGAATATCTCGGAAACTGCTATCTCCTGGGAATTTTCACATACAATAGTCTCTAGAGTTTACAGAGAATGGCGCAAAAATCAAAAACTTCCAGTGAAAGCACCTAGTTAATGAGAGGGGTCAGAGGAGAATGGCCAAATTGGTTCAAGATGACAGGAAGGTGATAGTAACTCGAGTAACCACGCATTGTAACATTGGTGTGCAGAAGAACATCTCAGAATGCAAAACACGTCAAACCTTTAAGTGGATGGACTACAGCAGCAGAAGACCATGAACATACACTCAGTGGCCGCTCTATTATGTACACATATACAACTGGAAACATACACAAAATGCTGGAGAAGCTCAGCAGGTCAGGCAGCATCGATGGCGAGGAATAAAGAGCTGACGTATCATGCCAAGATCCTTCATCAGGATTGGAAAGAAAATAGGAAGAAGTCAGAATAAGAAGGTGGGGAAGGGGTAGGAGTACAAGCCAGAAGGTGATAGGTGAAACCAGGTGAGGAGGAAAGTAGGTGGCTGGAGAAGATGTATGAAGTGAGAAGCTGGCCATGGTGGAAAAAACAGAGAGCTGAAGAAGGAGGAATCTGATAGGAGAGGAGAGTAGACCATGGCAGAAAGGGAAGGGGAGGGGCACCAGAGGTAGGTGATAGGCAGATGAGAAGAAGAGAAGAAGCAGAAGGGGAGCACAATTATCTCAACTCAACAGAGATTCAGCTTTTCCAGTCTGTGTTATTCACTTCTTGATAAATGTGGAGTAAATCCACTCGGGTAGAGACCGGAGACACAAGAGACTGCAGAGGGTGGAATCCAGAATCCAGAACAACCGTCTACTGCAGGATGAGCAGCATCTGTGGGGGGGAGGAATTGTCAACACTACCAGTCAAAACCCTGCATCAGCACTGAGAGTGGAGAGGCATGACATCCAGTATAAAGAAGGGAAGGGGAGGCAGGAGACCAAGGTGATTGAGGAAGGATAGAAGGTGACAGGAGGTGGTGCCAGGAAGGGGGGAGGGCAGAGGTGGCATCAGGGCATGGTGGCAAGTGAATGATAAACGGAGGCAGAAAAGGAGAGAGGAAGAAGGAAAGAAAACAGCTGGAGCAAGGAGGGTGGGGGAGGAATGTGAAGATTTGAGACAGCAGCTGGAAGAAGATAATCTGTAACCCAAAGGGTTGCCAGATCTGGAATCTGATAAGGAGATGAGAATAGGAAGAGAGCAGAGGTGAATGGCAGCTGGAACCAGAAGCAGACGTGATTGATGTCCACTCCTTATATTTTTGCTAATCTTGCTTTCTAAACAGAACATTTTGTAAGATGAAACCATTGTAAGTAAACTTCCAACTAACAGTTTGCTTAACTCTGGTCATAAATAGAAGTCAGACTTCAGTTCTTGAAATGTAAATGGCAAGCATTAATCAGCCTGAGGTCAAAACAAGTATTGTTTAAAGGCCAGCTTTGCAAAGAAGCTCTGTATTTTGAAGATGAGACACACTGTCTGTAAAGAAGAGTTGCTGCACCTGCTTTATTATCGCTCAAGAGTAGAGTATAAGACAATGTATGGATTCAAACGTGAATGAATTGTGTTTTAAACTTTGTTAGCTGGAATTATCTTCTCCTTGGTAGGGAGAGGGGACCCACTACTCAAATAGTAGGTATTGGCAGCTAAACTCGCAGGAGAGAATAAACAGGGAAGAAAACTAGTTTTTGAAGATTGGGTAGTTACAGTATAATCTCCCTTTAATAAGAATATTCATGGCAATTTATATCCAATAGGACTTAAAGCCTATGAGTTCAGAACTTCATGGTCAGCAAATGCAATACATCACACAGACTGGTGGGTGGAGGGAGGGGGCTATGGCTGAACTGTGTATACAGTGTGTGGATAGAGAGAGAGACTGCGTTTTCTGTAATGAGAATATCAGGAAGATGTCAAGACTAATGGTGTATTTGGTCCATCTGGCTGAATTCAGTTAAAATATCTCAGCCTCCACCTGAGGACTCACATGCAAGACTCCCCCATTAGTGAGGTTAGAGATGTTCTGAGAACAGCCAGTGAGCTGTTCCAAGCTCTCACTTCTGGTGAGCTAATTAATTGTCCAACACCATTCACAACTAGAACTTGCATCTGTACAATAGTTCTGATATTGTTCCTGTAACGTGCAATAGCTATGTAATAGTTTTACTAGGCTATGATCCCATTCTCAGGTGGCAACACACAAAATGTTGGAGGAATTCAGCAGATTAGGCAGCATCTGTACAGGGAAGTATTCCAGGCTGAGACCCTTCATCTGGACTAACCGATAGAGGGAGTGTAGTCAGTATAAAAATATAGAGGGAGGAGATGTTGAAAGAGCCGGCAGGTGACAGGTGGATCCAGGTGAGGTGAGGGTGTGATGGGCAGAGTGGGGAGGGGAGAGTGGGAAAGGGCATCAGAAGCTAGGACAGGTAGAAGTGACAAAGGGCTGAAGATGATGGAGTCTAATATGAGATAAGGGTGCAAGATGGAACAAAGGGAGGGAAGTGGGAGGGGAGAGACAGTACCCAGGAAGGAGACATAGTTGTAAAACCGATTCTGGGTGAGTACCAATAGTTGGAGAGCAGCAGGGATCACAGAGGGGAAGCAGTGGGAAAGTGTCTTACAGAGTTCCCGAAGAGAGGAAGTAAAATTCTTCTAATTCTTCAACTACATGCTTATCCAGACTCACTGCTACAGCCATCTGACATCTTTGTTACCTGATGCTGTTCCCAGCATGCCTTTCTGTACAGTGGATGTTTGTGGTAAAGAAGGGGATTGACAGGCTCTGGCAGTATTGATTGGGGTGGGGGGAGGGGATTGACAGGCTCTGGCAGCATTGATTGGGGTGGGGGAAGGGGATTGACAGGCTCTGGCAGTATTGATTGGGGTGGGGGAAGGGGATTGACAGGCTCTGGCAGTATTGATTGGGGTGGGGGGAGGGGATTGACAGGCTCTGGCAGCATTGATTGGGGTGGGGGAAGGGGATTGACAGGCTCTGGCAGTATTGATTGAGGTGGGGGAAGGGGATTGACAGGATCTGGCAGTATTGATTGGGGTGGGGGAAGGGGATTGACAGGCTCTGGCAATATTGATTGGGGTGGGGGAAGGGGATTGACAGGCTCTGGCAGTATTGATTGGGGTGGGGGAAGGGGATTGACAGGCTCTGGCAGTATTGATTGGGGTGGGGGAAGGGGATTGACAGGCTCTGGCAATATTGATTGGGGTGGGGGAAGGGGATTGACAGGCTCTGGCAGTATTGATTGGGGTGGGGGAAGGGGATTGACAGGCTCTGGCAGTATTGATTGGGGTGGGGGAAGGGGATTGACAGGCTCTGGCAGCATGATTGGGGTGGGGGGAGGGGATTGACAGGCTCTGGCAGCATTGATTGGGGTGGGGGGAGGTGATTGACAGGCTCTGGCAGCATTGATTGGGGTGGGGGAAGGGGATTGACAGGCTCTGGCAGTATTGATTGGGGTGGGGGAAGGGGATTGACAGGCTCTGGCAGCATGATTGGGGTGGGGGAAGGGGATTGACAGGCTCTGGCAGCATGATTGGAGTGGGGTGGTGCACATTCATCTGCTGCTGATGGGCTTTGCAAGGTGAACTGGCCTGCGCGCAACTTTGCCATGTCTGAGTTTGTTGGCCAGGTCAATGGCCAGTGGTCTGTCTGTTTTCATTCTTACCGTTATCTGCAATGACACAGCAGAGTTGCCTGCTAGTAACCTCAAAGGGATGTTGAATCAGCTCAAAATGTGTCTGGGATCACACGTGAACCATACTGTACAAGGATGACAGATTTCCTTCCCTGAAGAACATTAGTTAACTAGGTGGGTATCATTACTAAGGTCTAATTGTTGTTTCCTTCAAATTATTAACAAGATTTAAATTCTACAGCTAGCTTGGTGAGATCTGAACTCAGGTCTCCAGACCGTTAGTCCAAGCCTCTGAATTAATTGTCCAAAAAAATTAACCACTGTAGCTAAAATGTGGAATCCTTCTTGACAGTGGAGAAAGAAAAATGACAGTGAAAATGAAGAGATGCCATCATTTAATTATACACCTGAAATCTGTGGTGATGTGGTCAACACAGAATTAGTTCAATTTAGAGAGGCTTCAATTTTACTTTATACAGAGCAGATCTTTCTTGTTAATAAACAAGTTCAGACTGTGTTCTGGCTTTTCACACACATTGATGGCTACAATCTCAATCAGTCCACTGACTGATCCCTCTCACATGATGAAGGCAAGGTTAGGGAAGAGAATACACACAAAGTGGTGGAGAAACTCAGCACGTCAGGCAGCATCTATGGAAATAAATAAATAGTGGACATTTTAGGCCAAAACCCATCATCAGGAATTGTGTTGGGCCAAAACATCAACTGCTTATTCTTTTCAATTGATGCTGCCTGACCTGCTGAATTCCTCCATCACTGGATCCATTGTTATGGATTTCTCGTGTGTAAGGTTAGAGAAGAGATCTACAAGAACCAATTCAGGCTACGTCCACACTACGCCAGATAATTTTGAAAACAAAGCTTTTTCTCTTCGTTTTGACCCTCTGTCCACACTAAAGCAGCGTTTTCATCCCCCGAAAACGGAGATTTTCAGAAATGGTCTCCAGAGTGAATAAATCTGAAAACGCCTAATATCCGTTGTAGTGTGTACAGGGTAAATGGAGAGATTTAAAAATGCTGTCATGACAACACCACAACAACGATGCTTTTTCTGCTTCTGCTTGGTACAGCGCAAGCACTGCCGTACGGCTGTTATAACACACAGTCGGTGTGAACGGCGTGAGAGTTAAATTGTAAAGTGAGCTTTTTTGACTATTTAAAAATGCTGTCATGACGTGCCGGAACAGATGGCCACAGCGCGGCATTTCGTTGTTTTCTTGTACGCAACCCCCACATAACCTAACAATTTCAGAACAGACGGCAACAAGACTGAAGCCAGTAGAGTTAGAAATGTATACACCAAATACTTTGACCCATAGCTTACTGAATAAATAAGTATACTCACTTTGCCCTGCTTCCTGTCCTTTCTTGTATGAAGGTGGTTTACCTATTTATGCAAGTGCTTCTCTGACAATAGATGTGTAACAGCCTAATGTAACATTGTATGGAAATACAAGATAACACTGATGCAGACATGTTTTATACATTTAACAAGGTGCTTTATTGATGCAACAGAGTTAGTCAGTTTTTCAATGTTGGTCGTCAGCCGGGTCATACTGTCCGTGAACTCCCTGTCAGTTGCCTCCATACGCTCCAGTATTTGTCTTTTTTTAGTTTTAAGTCCTCCTGCGCAAGAGCCAAGAGCAATTCCTTTACAGTTTTTCTACTCCATAACTGGACAAATGCGCACTAAGTATACCGTTTCCTCTTCGCTTGTTTTCTGTGTGTCCTGCGCATGCCCAGTAGAGGAGATTCCCCCAAATATCCATCGAATGTGGACAGAGATATTTTGAAAAACGCTTAGTGTGGACACCTGTTGTTTTTACTCAAAACCGGCGTTTTCGAAATTATCCGGCGTAGTGTGGATGTAGCCTCAGTGGGAAGGGCAACAAGGGAGGGGTTCAGTATTCAGACCCTCAGCATATACATTAGTATAGCCAAGACAGTATCTGGAAAATGTAATAGGAGTTAGTGGAAGGATATGTCAGATGTGGAGATTTTCAGCTGAAAAGGGATTTGGTCCCAGCCATAAACTATTAATCAATTAACACATTATGGCATTGAAGTGTGGTTGCTGAGTAAAAAGGGATTATCCCAACCCTTGCCCACCATCTCAATAAGCACATTAAGGTCATAATCAGTTGTTCTTACACTGTACATACACAATGTGCATAGAATTAACGCACTCCTCCAGATACAAATTTAAACCAGCCCAGTAAGCACACAGGAAAGATGGGGGCGGGGCCAGGTTAGCAAAAAAAATCAAATGTTGAAGGTAACATATTAATATGATCAGAATCAGTATCCAGTAAATTTATCACCTTTCTTTGCATGTCGCCATAACTCTCATGTAAAAGAAATTGTTATGATTTTAGTGTAATCCCTGGAGGATATGGTTCTATGTATACCGTGATCTCTCCCCCCACCCCTACCCCCGACCAAAGGCCAAATTTTATTATTTATTCCTCTGTGGACTACACTGTCAGATACTTGTCACATCCTTACAGCTCTGAATTATTTATCTCCCAGTTTTTATGCATGTCCCTCAGCAGCGATGTAGGCTGGAAGGATTTAGCTGTTTGATGTTTTATCTCCTCAAGTGACTTAAGACGGTACAAATCAACCAATAGTTTAACAGAACTGCCCCAGTTCTATTAGCCGCAAAGACCTGCCCATTCAAACAGCTAAATAATCCTCTAAGAGCCTAGAGATAAATTCAGGCATGAAAGCAACTGTTAGGAACTTGACAACATCCAAACTGTTCCCATTTAATCCACCTCCCAAGGTGGAGAATAATTATAAGTAAACATATGCCTTCATTATTTGCTTTGGTGATCTCTAATACCCAATCTTGTACACACACAAAAAATTATAGCCAAGGATTAAATGCAATCGCTGATGGATTTTATACATCTTTGAAATAGAAAGATGTATTTGCTGTGGAGATTGCTATATATATTGCCTTTCAGTTCAGTTTCCTCACAAACACCATTCTCCCCAAATGAATTTTTTGTAACATAAACATTGCATTTAATCATTTAGATGAGAAAACACCCTCCTAAGCTTTGAAAGACTCTGGAGATTTTCCTAATATATTAGAGTTTGAATGCACTAAATAGAAATACCTAGCAGTGTAAGAGCTGCATGCATTATTGTGTTAAATAGAATTGAAAACCAGTTCACCAAAACATGGTGAGGGAGATTTACTGCAAGCATTGTTCCCTCTAATTTGTAATGTCCAGTGTGCACAAAAATCTTGTGCTGTGCAATTTTTTGTCAGTGACAACAACATGTACACACTGAATAATTTCTTCAACAAAACAGTATAAATAAGCCAGTTCTAAAATCAGCAGACAAATCATTGCAAACTCCACATTGTCAACCCCATCCAGATCAGAAAATGGAAAAGGAAATGTGAGTATGTATGATTGTGAAATGTACTTAACATGCCAATGTGGTAGAGAGTGGCAACCTTTCGTGCGCAGTTTAAATTCCTTTGTGCGCTAGTAGCAAAATATGTGTGCGTGCACACATACGCACACCTTAGAGGGAACATTGACTACAAGCTATAATATCCAATGTCAAATCATCATATAAAGCTACAATACCCTTTTATCTATGTATCAACTTTATGTTAATTTTCTAATTAATTAGCGAACTAAAATGACGTTATTGGTGAAGAGTTGAGATCACTAGTCAGTTCAATAGAACAAGAAAATGGGCTAATTCTAATTCGTGTCAATATTGTGATATTGCATCAGTTGGATTTTTACATTTCATTCATTTTCATTGTAAGAGATGTTATATTGGTTGTTTTACCCCATGGTTCATTTAAGAATCCTCTTA
Source organism: Mobula hypostoma (assembly GCF_963921235.1). Taxonomy (NCBI): domain Eukaryota; kingdom Metazoa; phylum Chordata; class Chondrichthyes; order Myliobatiformes; family Myliobatidae; genus Mobula; species Mobula hypostoma. The sequence continues at coordinate 163,342,387 of NC_086097.1, read as the reverse complement.
ATGTGCTTTGGTTATAAAGGAAAAAAAGTTTCATTTAAGCTGCTGGTTCAAAATACCATTACAAAGGTATCATTTTTGAATTTAAAATACACAGACTTCGAAATATCACCTACAACTTCACTTGTAGCTCCTAAGATAAACACCAGGCCATAAGAATGCAAAGAACTAAATATGAGTAAATCTTCATATCTGTGTCATTATTCAAAAAGAGCATGTTGATAGGATGGTCCATGCCCTCACATCCCAGGGTCGCTTGTTGTAGCTGCCTGGGGAATAGATACCAGAGGCAATGTAGCACAGCCCCACTTATCGGTGCTGCTCTCCAGTGTTCGCTCGCTGCGGCTGCACTACACATGATGATTGCTACAGTCTTGTTCTTACTGACAACATCCCATGCACCATCTGTCTACAGCACATGACACTCAGGGACTTGGGCTATATTTCCTTTGTGTTTGTGTGACCTCATGTTTACTGCCACTGTAATTATATGTGCTATATGTTCCTTGTGGTGTGTATGACTGTTGGTTCTGTGTTTTGCACCTTAGTGCCAGATAAACACTGTTTTGGTTGGCTGTATTCATGGGTATTCATGTATGGTTGAATGACAATTAAAATTGAACTTTTACCTTAGCACCATGTTCTTGGAATAGCTCCCTTGATTCCACTAATACCTAAAATTTGACCTAGTTCTATCCTGAATATGACCAAGCTTGGGCAGTAAATTCCAAAGATTCACTAAATTCTAGGTGAAGAAATGTCATCTCTTTTTTGTCCAGTCATCCCTCATTCTATTCGTCCAACCAGGAGAAACATTTTCCCTGCATCTATCTTGTCATAAGCCAGTAAGATTTTTTTCCCGTTGCAATAAAATCACTTTTTACTAGGGTCCTGAGACTCTAGACTGAGAACAGATACCTTGTCAAATTTCAATACAGCATGCTATTATTTTTTTTATTTATAGCCAGTCAGCTTGTGGTGATCCTTTTCCAGCTCTTGTGTTAGCATCTCAACTTTTCATGTTTCAGCAGTAATTCTCTTTCCAGCACATCATTATGCTTTACAAATGCTTGAACCATGGTGCACAGTGCATGGGCTACTTCAGACTTCTTAATCTGTCACAAAGTTCCTCAAAGGGGTTCTATGAAGTTTAGTACATCAGAAAATTGTTCCCATGCTACTTAGCTGTTACTTCCTTGCAAACTTAAATTCTGTTTCAATTATTTATCCCATTCCTTTATTTTATCCCCTCTTTTTTAAGGTATAATTTTTCTTCACCTGTCTTCACTAGTGTCCATTCTCAACCTTGTTGTTGTAAACCAAACCAAACTTTGTCTAATTCAGGTATGACCTGGGGATGAACTTCTGCTCTTACAATTTCATCATTGCAAAGATCACCATAACATCATGCTTACTCAGCCCATTACTTTAAAACTTCCTTTTGGGGCCTTGTGACTCCCTCTTCAATTAATTTGAAGGTCTCCTGCTAGTTACTATCTTTCTCCCAATTTAAACAAAGTTCATTCAATATCCAGCTACCAGGACCCTAAATATCACCAATCCCATTCCATCACCTTTCCGTAAGACCATAAGACCATAAGACAAAGGAGAAGTCAGCCATTCGGCCCATCGAGTCTGCTCTGCCATTTCATCATGAGCTGATTCATTCTCCCACTTAGTCCCACTCCCCCGCCTTCTCACCATAACCTTTGATGCCCTGGCTACTCAGATACCTATCAATCTCTGCCTTAAATACACCCAATGACTTGGTCTCCACTGCCGCCCGTGGCAACAAATTCCATAGATTCACCACCCTCTGGCTAAAAAAATTTCTTTGCATCTCTGTTCTGAATGGGCGCCCTTCAATCCTTAAGTCATGCCCTCTCGTACTAGACTCCCCCATCATGGGAAACAACTTTGCCACATCCACTCTATCCATACCTTTCAACATTCGAAATGTTTCTATGAGGTCCCCCCTCATTCTTCTGAACTCCAAGGAATACAGTCCAAGAGCGGACAAATGTTCCTCATATGTTAACCCTCTCATTCCTGGAATCATTCTAGTGAATCTTCTCTGTACCTTCTCCAACGTCAGCACATCCTTTCTTAAATAAGGAGACCAAAACTGCCCACAGTATCCCAAGTGAGGTCTCACCAGTGCCTTATAGAGCCTCAACATCACATCCCTGCTCCTATACTCTATTCCTCTAGAAATGAATGCCAACATTGCATTCGCCTTCTTCACCACCAACTCAACCTGGAGGTTAACCTTAAGGGTATCCTGCACGAGGACTCCCAAGTCCCGTTGCATCTCAGAACTTTGAATTCTCTCCCCATTTAAATAGTAGTCTGCCTGTTTATTTCTTCTGCCAAAGTGCATAACCATACACTTTCCAATATTATATTTCATTTGCCACTTCTTTGCCCATTCTTCCAATCTATCCAAGTCTCTCTGCAGACTCTGTTTCCTCAGCACTACTGGCCCCTCCACCTATCTTTGTATCATCAGCAAACTTAGCCACAAAGCTATCTATTCCATAATCCAAATCGTTGACGTACAATGTAAAAAGAAGCGGCCCCAACACGGACCCTTGTGGAACACCACTGGTAACCGACAGCCAACCAGAATAGGATCCCTTTATTCCCACTCTGTTTCCTGCCAATCAGCCAACACCCTATCCATGTATGTAACTTTCCCGTAATTCCATGGGCTCTTATCTTGTTAAGTAGCCTCATGTGTGGCACCTTGTCAAAGGCCTTCTGAAAATCCAAATATACAACATCCACTGCATCTCCCTTGTCTAGCCTACTTGTAATTTCCTCAAAAGATTGTAATAGGTTTGTCAGGCAGGATTTTCCTTTAAGGAATCCATGCTGAGTTCTGCCTATCTTGTCATATGCCTCCAGGTACACAGTAACCTCATCCTTGACAATCAACTCAACAACTTCCCAACCACCGATGTCAAGCCAACAGGTCTATAATTTCCTTTTTGCTTCCTTGCCCCCTTCTTAAATAGCGGAGTGACATTTGCAATCTTCCAGTCCTCCGAAACCATGCCAGAATCTATTGACTTTTGAAAGATCATCGCTAATGCCTCCGCAAACTCTATAGCTACTTCCTTCAGAACACGAGGGTGCATTCCATCTGGTCCGGGAGATTTATCTACCTTTAGACTATTCAGCTTCCTGAGTACTTTCTCTGTCATAATTGTGACTGCGCACACTTCTCTTCCCTGCCACCCTTGAGTGTCCGGTATACTGCTGATGTCTTCCTCAGTGAAGACTGATGCAAAATACTCGTTCAGTTCCTCCGCCATCTCCTTATCTCCCATTACAATTTCTCCAGCATCATTTTCTATCGGTCCTATATCTACTCTCACCTGTCTTTTACTCTTTATATACTTGAAAAGGCTTTTAGTATCCTCTTTGATATTATTTGTTAGCTTCCTTTCATAGTTCATTTTTTCCCTCTTAATGACCTTCTTAGTTTCCTTGAGTAAGCTTTTAAAAACTTCCCAATCCTCTGACTTCCCACTAATTTTTGCTTCCTTGTATGCCCTCTCCTTTGCTTTAACTTTGGCTTTGACTTCTCTTCTCAGCCACGGTTACATCCTTTTTCCATTCGAAAATATCTTCTTATTTGGAATATACCTGTCCTGCACCTTCCTCACTTCTCGTATAAACTCCAGCCACTGCTGCTCTGTTGTCCTTCCCGCCAGTGTCCCTTTCCAGTCGACTTTGGCCAGTTCCTCTCTCATGCCACTGTAATTTCCTTTACTCCACTGAAATCCGCCACATTGGATTTCGGCTTTTCTTTTTCAAATTTCACAGTGAACTCAAGCATGTTATGATCACTGTCTCCTAAGGGTTCCTTCACCTCAATCTCTCTAATCACCTCTGGTTCATTACACAATACCCAATCCAGTACAGCTGATTCCCTAGTGGGCTTAACAACAAGCTGTTCTAAAAAGCCTTCTCACAGACATTCTACAAATTCTCTCTGTTGAGATCCAGTGCTGACCTGATTTTCACAATCCACTCTCATGTTAAAATACCCCACAATTATCATAATACTGCCCTTCTGACAAGCCTTTTCTATTTCCTGTTGTAATTTGTAGTCCACATCACTGCAGCTGTTTGGAGGCCTGTGTATAACTGCCATCATGGTCCTTTTACCCCTGCGGTTTCTTAGCTCAACCCATAAAGATTCTGCACTTCCCGATCCTATGTCACCTCTTTCTAATGATTTGATATCATTTCTTACCAATAAAGCCACGCCTCCCCCTCTGCCTACCTTCCTATCCTTCTCATACACCGTGTATCCTTGGACGTTCATCTCCCAGAGACATGCATCCTTTAGCCACGTCTCAGTGATGGCCACAATATCATACCTGCCAATCTGTAGCTGTACGACAAGATCATCCACCTTATTCCATATGCTGCGTGCATTTAAGTATAACACCTTAAGGCCAGTATTTGGTACTTTTCGCTTTGATTGCACTGCAACTTTATTGCACCGCAACTCATCCCAATGGCTACAAGTTTGCCCCATCACCTGCCTGCCTTTCCTGACATCTTTACTGCTCACTATCTTAGATTTATTTCTGTTTTCCCCTCCCTCCCCTCTATCATTCCAGTTCCCATCCCCCTGCCAAATTAGTTTAAACCCTCCCTAACAGCTCTATTAAACCTTCCTGCCAGGATACTGGTCCCCTTCTGGTTCAGGTGTAACCTGTCCATTTTGAAAAGGTCATACTTCCCCCAGAAGAGATCCCAATGTTCCAAGAATCTGAAGGCCTGCCCCCTGCACTTTGAACTCATTGACTGACAGTCCAAAAATTCCTTAAATTCAGATTCTTCCCTTCGCACTTAAGCCATTGCAGATTTCATCCCCCTCTATTCCTACTGAATCCACCTGGAGTCCTTACACTGAGCTGCCTGTTATCACAGATGTCACAGTCCATACCAAAAGCTTGTGGTGGCAACCTACAAGCAGCAATGGAGATGTGACCTGTTCCTTGCAAAATGCACCCTATCATTTTTAGAAAAATATTAGCCTGCTGTTAATGACAAATTTCATATTCCTAATATCCTGAATATCAAATGCCATTTGCACAAGAAATTCCATTTTTCTATATACTTCCATCTGTAGAAATGATTCCAAACTTTTTTTTGCTATTGCCGATCAAAACTTCCCTATACTTTGGAACTGTTGGAATACTGGAACTGAATAAAACCCCTTGCTTCTTTCAAGTTGGGTGGTATTCAGAAAAAAAGCTGCTACAACAGATGTAAGGCAGAGAAATATATGAAAAGAATTTCCGAAAAGAGACTTTAAAAACCTTACTGATAAACATCTTAGTAATCTAGCTGAGCTGCTATTGTGCGTCAGTTTGTTTGTAGCGTGACATCATTCTCTGCCACAATACAACCATGCTGAGGCATTGAAGGCAGAGGATGTACTGATTGTAAGTTGTGGGCCACACACTAAGGATGGCTTTCAGTGGCATTGGGGCATTCACGTTTGACAGAGCAGACAATGACATTAGAGCAATTGGAGTGCTGTCAGAAAATGTTAAAAGATTCATTATCATCCTTCTGATGCCACTCAGAATTCACAAGATAACTATCCCTTTTATAGAGACAAGTGCAGGGTGGTAACAGAATGGGCAAAGGCAGTGTTTAATGGGCTTTGTGAAAAACAGGTAGAATTACAGGTTGCAATCCCCAAACAATGGTAAAAACTCCTGGAAAAATCCAAAAATATAAATCAGACTAGATTTATTCAATCATGGAACGCAGAAGTATGAATAAGCAAGAATTAAGGAATACAAGAGGGAAGAAAAAAATCAAAGAACTGCAAATGCAAATCTAAAACAAAAAGAACCGACTTTGATGGACACACTCGACAGGCCAGGCAGCATCTATAGAAAGAGAAAAGGCGATGTTTTAGGTCAATGGCACAGCATCAGAACTGGTGAAGGGTCATTGACTAGATTAACACTGTTTCCCTTTCTATGGATGCTGGCTGGCTTGCTGTGAATTTCCAGCTATTTCCACTTCCATAAGACATAGGAGAAGAAATAGTCCAAAACAGCTCAAATATGTGCTGCTGCTCAATGAAATCATGGCTGATCTGATTGTGCCCTCAGGTCCACTTTCTAGCTCAGTTCTTAAGATCTTGATTTCTCTGAAAATTTCAATTCAGTTTCAGTCTGATGGATGAAAGAGTTTTAGTTCTGTCCATGTAGTTCAATGATCCCAAGGTGTTGATGGCGAAGATGGAGGGAATAGCTTATAGAAAATTTAGATCATAATAGAAAACAAAATAGGAACACCAGAATGTCCTAAGAATAAACAAGTAGGAATTATTTGTATCCAGTATCCATCAACATGGAGGAGTCAACTTGAAGGGTTTCCAATACTAAAGTGTAGCTAATAGCCAAAAAAAAATCAATGCAAAGGCATTGAATGGACCAAATACTAATGCATTAATGACTGGCAACTGGCTGTGACACCAAGGCAGGCAGATGCAGTTTGACATTAATGGAGAGATTTGCCTGTGGTCATGCACCAAAGAAAAAAATTAGAGCCACCTGCCTCTTGCCTTCAACTCAGTACTCAGATGTCAGACAAGATTAATTAGCAGCCGGCAGTTTTTCTGTTTTCCATTGATAGGTAAGATGCATCTCCATAATGCAAGGAAACATTAATGCTGTTTGCAAATCAGATCGACATTGAGAGACGCATTTTTATATTGCTGGTGCTAGCTGGGCTCTGCCTGCCTGTGCAATTTATTTCAACTCAGATGCTTTACATTTTGAATACTCTGAAAGGGAACAACTGAAATCACTTAATTGGTCATTGTGCTAACCTTTGGCTTTATCTCATAACAGGACGAAACACACTAGGATTTTCAGAGTATCCCTCCAGGCTGCTGATGGCCTGATCAACAAATGCACACTATTCCTGTCTGAGGATTAACCCTCATTCACCCAGGATCACTTTAGTGTTATTCTCCTGAGTCACAGCCTGGGGGTTACAGTGGACATGTTTCTCCTGGAACAAGATATCTTCCAAAGCACACCACAAATTACATTTATGACCTTACTTATCTGATCATTTTATTCTCATATTGCAAATTGCTGTAAGTGCAAAACAGACACAGAATGACAGGGGATATCTAGGATTTCACAAAAGCATTGTCCACTAGTTCATTTTCTTAGCTGAGGGAATCTGAAAATGCAAAATGAAAAGAGCGAATGCTGAAGAAGGAAATAGGGTGTATCATCATCAAATGAAATCAGAACGTGAAGGACAGAGAGGGAGAGGAACAGTATATTTAGAAAAGAAGAGGATAAGAGCTACAGATTGGGAAAGTGCGAACAAAATATAAATTTAGAAACCTTGAGGGAATAATTACTCCTCACCATTACACTCTGTTTCATTGTTCTCTTCAGTTTCCATAGCTGAGTGGCATATTGAGACCATAAATCATCGTATTAACAACATCCTGATGGTGTGACTTACCAGCACTAAATGGCTGTGGTGGGATCAATTGTACTGTATAAATCTGGCAATTTCAAAAGACATGAGGAAGTTCAAAATAAAGTCCTTCTATTAATTTGGTGAAAGCAAACATAGCAATAACCCAACAGATCTCTTCCTCACCACACACTGCTGTTGGAGGTTGGGGGAAGCAGTGTCATAATAAAAAGCACAGACGCTTCACCATTAGTTCTCCAGCAGTTTCTGGAGATCAGAATTCTCCATTCTTGAGTGCTCCTTTGCTCTGGAATGATCAACTACAAGCAAGAATTTAATAGTAGTGGTAAAGAAAGATTGCATAAAGGTTCTGGAAGGTTATAGAAAACAAATGTTTCTTAGTTTTATAAAGGAATATACCCAGAAAAATAAAACATACATTGTACTTCCAATTCCATTCAGGTCAGGTTCTCTTTTCAAATGTGATCTTGATCTTTGGACCAAGTGCTGGTACATGGGATCAGAAGGATTGGGGGTCAGTCTGGACATGGGGGCTAATGGGCCTGTTAGGTTTCTGCGTGGCTCTGTGACTCCATGGTCATTCCTTCTATCACACAACATTCTGCGTTGCTTCTCCTACATATAAACTGTCGCCCAAAACCTTCAAGTTTAAACTTTTCATCACATTAGTCTAACATTTTATCTACAAATACTGGAAAATAATGGAAATTCTTGGCATGGCAATATTCAGGATGAAAACAATGAGCAGAGAACAGGCAAGATGCACGTTCCTAAGTTTGAACTGATTGGCATTTCTCATGTTTCGTTATTTCAAAGAAGAATGCCATTCAGCCTATCAAGTAAATGCTAGCTTTCCCATGTCCCATTCCCTTACACCTTGCAGCCTGTTCTCTCTCAGATACTCATCAGCTCCCCTCCTACACCTACCTTCAAAAGCAATAATCTACAGGAGCCAATTAAACTACCAGCAACTCTTTGGGACATGGGAAGAAATCAAAGCACCCAAAGGGACAATAACAGGAAGCACATTCAAATTCCACACAAACAACGTGAGATCAAGCTTGGAATAGAGTCACTGAAGTTGTGTGGCAGCAGCATTATTTACTGTGCTACCTTTAAAAAGTCAATGGTTGAGGATTCTCAAAATAGAGTGTACAGGTTTAAGGTGAGAGGGGTAAGATTTAAAAGGGATCATAAGGGAAATTTTTTCACACAGAGGATGATGGATTTATGGCATGAACTACCAGAGGAAGTTGTTCAAGTGGGTACAATTATAAGGTTTAAAGATGTCTATAGAGGTATATGGATAGGAAAGGTTCAGAGGAATATGGGACAAATGCAGGGAAATGAGAAGAGCTCAAGCAGTCTCATGAGACTACTCACGTCGTTGTCCAGGAAGGGACCAATGATGTGGGTAGGAAGAGTGAGGAGGTCCTGAAAGGTGAGTTTAGGGAGTTAGGCGCCAAGTTAAACAACAGGACCTCCAGGATAGCAATCTCAGGATTGTACCAGTGCCACGTGCAGGCAGGTTTAGAAATAGTAAGATAGCGCAGATCAACATGTGGCTGAAGACATGGTGCAGGAGGGAGGGTTTCAGATTTATAGATAATTGGGCAGTTTTCCAGGGAAGGTGGGACCTGTTCTGGCCAGACGGTCTACATCTGAACTGGAGGGGGACAAATATTCTTGCAGGTAGGTTTGCTAGAGAGGCTCCAGTGGATTTAAACTAGATACGAGGGGGGAGGGGAACCAGAGTGTAGGAACAGATGTAGGGAAGAAGGAAGAAAAAGAAAACAGTAAAATTGTTTGCACCGTTAGTGATAAGCAGAGAGTAAGAGGTGGAAAATTTCTTAAATGCATTTATTTTAATGCTAGGAGCATTATAAGAAAGGTAGATGAGCTTAAAGCATGGATTGATACCTGGAAGTATGATGTGGTAGCTATTAGTGAAACATGGTTACAGGAGGGTGTGATTGGATCTAAATATTCCTGGATTTAATTGTTTCAGGTGTGATAGAATCGGAGGGACAAGAGGGGGAGGTGTTGCATTGCTTGTCAGAGAAAATATTACAGCGGTTCTCTGACAGGATAGATTAGAGGGCTCACCTAGGGAGGCTATTTGGGTGGAATTGAGGAATGGGAAAGGTGTAGTAACTCTTATGGGGGTGTATTATAGACCACCAAATGGGGAGCGAGAATTGGAGGAGCAAATTTGTAAGGAGATAACAGATATTTGTAGTAAGCACAAGGTTTTGATTGTGGGAGATTTTAATTTTCCACACATAGACTAGGAAGCCCATACTATAAAAGGGCTGGATGGTTTGGAGTTTGTAAAATGTGTGCAGGATAGTTTTTTGCAGCAATACATGGAGGTACCAACGAGAGAAGGGGCAGTGTTGGATCTCCTGTTAGGGAATGAAACAGGTCAGGTGACGGAGGTTTGTGTTGGGGAGCACTTCGGGTCCAGTGATCACAATGCTATTAGTATCAATATAATTATGGAGAATGATAGGTCCGGACCCAGGGTGGAGATTTTTGATTGGAGAAAGGCTAACGTTGAGGAGATGCGAAAGGATTTAGAAGGAGTGGATTGGGACAATTTGTTTCATGGGAAGAATGTAACAGAGAAATGGAGGTCATTTAAAGGTGAAATTTTGAGAGTACAGAGTCTTTATGTACCTGTTAGGTTGAAAGGAAAGGTTAAAAGTTTGAGAGAGCCATGGTTTGATAGAGGTATTTAAAATTATGAGGGGTATAGATAGAGTTGACGTGGATAGGCTTTTTCCGTTGAGAGTGGGGGAGATTCAAAAAAAAGGACATGAGTTGAGAGTTAAAGGACAAAAGTTTAGGGGTAACATGAGGGGGAACTTCTTTACTCAGAGAGTGGTAGCTGTGTGGAACGAGCTTCCAGCAGAAGTGGTTGAGGCAGGTTTGATGTTGTCATTTAAAGTTAAATTGGACAGCTATATGGACAGGAAAGGAATGGAGGGTTATGGGCTAAGTGCAGGTCAGTGGAACAAGGTGAGATAAGAGTTCAGCATGGACTAGAAGGGCCAAGATGGCCTGTTCCCGTGCTGTAATTGTGATATGATATGATATGGTGATAAGCAGTCAACCTGATCAACAAAGTCATGTTATGCCAAAGGGTGCGTTATGTAACTTTATCACTCTATAAATAGGAGCTCTGAACCTGGGGCCCACATATGGAAGAGGTCATTTAATGGTAGGGGTCCATGAAATAAAAAAGGTTAGGAACACCTGCTCTATAACAATTTGGTTACAGGGGCAGTGGTTTTAAATATTGCTATTCAACTATAGGGACTGAGAAGTACAATGAAACAGTAGTGTAGTTACATAGTCATTGCATAGTTTCTAACATTTATGCTTTCTAGTTTCCACATTAGGAAGAAGTATTGAATTAGGTTGGAATGTGATAGCATTTGTTGTTGAAGCCTAGGCACTACTCCATGTCTTGATTCACAAGTACAAGATGGCCGTTGGCAGTGGAGGTCATAAAACTGTGCCCGAGCAGAATAGGTAACAGTCAGAGGCAGGCAGAGAATTGGATGAACTACAATCATTCTGAACCAATTGTGATGTGGAGACATGGCTTTTTATGGTTGCCTCTTCTAATAAATTGTTAATAGTGACCAAGAAGGCTATTTTTTTCGACAGAGGTCACTAAGACGCTGATAATGATTTTCCATGAAATGGACACTCAATCCCAATCACTGGGTTGCATGCAATAACTTATTTATAAAGAAGATAAATATAGAATAATATACAGCTGGTGAGGAGAGGGCAGTTACTTGACTGTAACACTATCTCATGAAGACATAAACTGCTAAAGCAATGTTCAAGCAATTAACAGTGTCATTAGGTCACTCCTTGATTATGTTATGGCTCTGTCCCTGCCAGATGTTTCATTTATAAACCGTTCACTCCATCTGTAAAGGTTTAAGAATCATGCTGGTGAAGGAGACAATAGCCTTTCATCTCGGGAACTCCGGAATGCATTCAGCCCAGCTGCTGAGATGTCTGATTCTTGCATCTGCTACGGTAAGAATCCCACTAAAATTAGTCTTGTCATTCTTAATCCAGCGACTACTAGACAGCTTTACAGCACAAATTCTTCCACCAATAAAGCACTAATTTACACTGATTTGCTCAGGAAGGCTACTGATGCTTGTGTAGGAAACGAAATAATATTAGGCTGGTACAGCGTACTGTGCCTCAAGCAAGAATAGACCAAGATTTATTTTGTTTTGCCAACAATAGGAACTTTACTTTGCATTTACCTTGACTTAGAACTTCTTAATGTGGCAATGCATGGCATGTTCTGTTAAGATTCTGAGTACAAAGTTCACACAGAGAAAAATGCATATAAAAAATCTTTATACATTTGAATTGATGTACATGTCAACAGAATCTCTGCTGGCTGGATGTAGCACAGCAGGAATCTCTTCATCAAGTTCCTGCTTGCTAGCTGAATATATCTTATTTCCTTTCCCCTATTAAGTATAAATCAGGGGCTTGTGGTATATTTCATTAGCCATTCTAGCCTCTTTATCTAAATACAGACTCCTCAACTCTGAACATCAGGAAGAAATTGTAAAGCCACTTATACTTATAGAAGGAATCTTCACCAGAGCGAGAAGCTTTCTTATCATGCAACTTAAAAGCATGGTATGCATACTATTCTATGTGTTAGGAATACATTGGTGAGTCAAATCCAAAGTCAGGTGTGCAAGAATATTACACTATGATTGTTAGTAATTATGCAATTATATTATGCATTTAAATTACCAACAGACAATCTTCACAAATTTCCAAATGATTTCACAAAATAATAATGTTACATTTTAAGCCACAAAAATTATTTCTCTAAAATATAAGCATTGTAATTAATGAATTAAGACACCTCTATTATACTAGTAATCAGGAAGTGCATGTCTCTAGATGCTCATCAATGCAAGGGTTGCAAATCGCCAAATACACGCTGAAGTGATCGTACTATCATTGGTAAAGCAAAGAGATGTACATTCTTGATCACTATCCACCGAGCCCCTGCTGATAAAACAGACAAAATCAACAACTGTGATGTCTTCCACAGTCAAAGCCATGTTAAGGAATTAGGCAATCCTATACCACAGACAGAGGCTATGTCAGCTCTTTAAGAAGTACTATTCCAGACCCTCTCCCCACTCTTCCCCTGTGGCCTTGGAAGTATATCCATTCCAAGTGTATGACCACAGAGAAATATAAAAAGAAACTTTTGATATGTTGTTCCCAGAATACAAGGCTTATGTCAGTTCAGAATACTTTCCTTTTTAAAGTACAAATTGGTAAAAGCCCAAAATGTTTAACATAGCTTCTCATACTTTTGAGCACACGTGGCTTTATCAGCAAGACTTGGTGAGCTCAGCTGCAAACTCCTTCTCAAAAATGTATACTGCATTACTAAACTAACTTTAGGCCAGAGTTTGCACAGTGCAGTATTGATATATAGCCTCAACGTGTTACTGTGCTTCCACATTTTTCCAGCTTTTTATAGATCCTCTGTGTATTGGGTATGTCTGGTTATTTAATTTGCCTCCTGTTTAACACACATAGCATTAGGCAACTAGTAATACAGGTTGTTTACTTCCCACAACAAAACTCAGCTCTATCATGAACACTGGCCTCCCAACCATCGAAAAGGCAGTGCCACAAGAAGGTGGAATTCATCACGTAGGACCTCCGAGCAGCCTGAAGGCACACACTCAATGACTTAGCACAGCTTCTTCCCCTCTGCCATCAGATTCCTGAACAGACCATAAACCCATGAATATTACCTCACCTTTTTATTCTCCTTGTGCAATACTTACTTACTTACAAAACTTACTCACAAACCTGCAACGACAACGGGCACCCACATCTACGACCATCCTCCCCGACCATTCCTCCAGCCCTGCAGCAATGGGAAAGGGGCAAAAACAGCAGGTGGAAGATGACACTGGAAGCCGCAGTACCGATCCTGCATGCAGGCGGTTCAGGTGTATGGGTTGTCTGATGTTGACCCTGGAGACGGCGATACCATTCGGCAGCACCCTGAACGACCAAGCAGCCTTCTCTAGGGACAACACCGCTTGCTCCACACGGAGAGGGGCCTAGAAAAGGTGGCCTAACCAAAGCCCGTTTCCATTTCCCGCAGTTGGGTAGCCGCGGTCAATGGGCATCCTCAAATGCGTCAAACAACAACAAAAATGAAAAGGAGTACACCTGCCTCACAAGGAGTGCAATGAATAAAGCTCGCATACTGGAACATCAGAACCATGCTCGATACAGCAGAGAGTGGTCGCCCGGAACTCGGTGCACTCTAGTTGCGTATCAACTTTCAAGACTGAATGTCGACATCACTGCTCTCACTGAAGTCCGCTTCCCAGAGGAAGGCAACCTTCAAGAACATGGCGCCGGCTACACCCTCTACTGGTCAGGAAAGCCAGAGACTGACAGACGTCTTTCTGGCGTTAGCTTTATGGTCAGGAACTCCATTGTCTCCAAACTTGAAAAATTGCCAATGGATCACTCTGACCACATCATCTCCATGCTCCTCCCACTTCAAACCAAGCAGCATGCCACACTCTTCAGCATGTACACCCCCATTCTTCAGGCGGATCCTGCAGAAAAGGACAAGTTTTACACAACCTCGTACGGAATGCCCCTGCGGACAACAAGGTCTTCATTCTTGGCGACTTCAATGCCAGAGTAGGCCAAGGCTCAGAAGCCTGGAAAGGAGTACTTGGCAAACATGGTGTTGGAAACTGCAACGACAACAGGTGCCCTCTGTTAAGAGTTTTGCACGGAGCAGCAACTCACCATCACTAACACCATTTTCCAGCAGAAAGACAGTCTGAAGACAACCTGGATGCATTCTTGGTCCAAGCATTGGCACCTCATAGACTACAGCTTGGTGTGCCAGAGAGACCTTCGAGACGTCTTACTGACCATCATCTTGTCCACTGCAAACAGTCTCCATTTCAAACCCAAGCCAAAGAGAGGTGGCGCTCCAAGGAAGAAGTTTCAGGTTGGCAACCTCCAGTCAGCTGAAGTGAAAGCTGACTTTCAGATGAATCTTTAGTCGAGGCTTCAGGATCCCAGTTTCCTTACAGACTCCTCTCTAGAAGTGTTTTGGGAACACCAAAAAACCACCATCCTGCAAACCTCTGAAGAAGTCCTAGGGTTTTCCACAAAGAAGAACAAGGACTGGTTCGATGAAAACAACCAGAAGATCCAAGAATTGCTGGCGAAAAAGAGATCCGCCCTCCAAGCGCACCTTGCTCGGCCGTCTTGTCCTGATAAGAAAGCAGCCTTTCGCCTTGTATGCAGCAACCTCCAGTGCAAGTTTCGAGAGATTCAGAATGTGTGGTGGACCAACTTCGCAAAGAGAACTCAGCTTTGCGCAGACACCAGTAACTATAGAGGGTTTTATGAAGCCCTGAGAGCGGTGTACGGCCCTTTGCACCAGGTCCAGAGTCCCTTGCACAGTGCAGACGGTCAGGCATGCTTCACACACAAGGCATCCATCCTGAACCGGTGGTCGGAACATTTCCAGACCCTCTTCAGCGCCAACCACATGGTCCAAGACTCAGCAATTCATTGCCTCCCCCAACAGTCAGAGAAAACAGAACTGGACAAGATTCCAACCCAAGAAGAGACAGTCAAGGCCATAGAGCAGCTGAAAAGTGGCAAGGCAGCAGGAGTTGATGGAATCCCACCTGAGATTTGGAAGCATGAGGGCTCAGCGTTACACAAATTCCAGGAGTTCTTTGTCTGCTGCTGGGAACAAGCTAAACTACCACAGGACCTCCGTGACACAGTCATCATTGCCCGGTATAAGAACAAGCGGGAAAAGTCCGACTGCTCCAACAACTGGAAGATAACTCTTCTCTCTATCGCAGGAAAAATCCTTGTAAGAGTACTCCTGAACAGATTGGTGCCCTTCATTGCAGAAGAACTCCTCCCAGAGAGCCAGTGTGGCTTCAGAGCCAACAGGAGCACCACCGACATGGCATTTGTTCTCAGGCAGCTCCAAGAGAAATGTAGGGAACAGGACAAGAGAGTGTACATAACATTTGTCGACCTTACCAAAGCGTTCAACACCATGAGCAGGGAAGGTCTGTGGCAAATCATGGAACGACTGGGATGCCCCCCAGAATTCCTCAACATGGTCTTCCAGCTACAGGAAAATCAGAGTGGCCAAGTCAGACACAACAATGACCTCTCAGAACCCTTCCCAATAGGCAACGGAGTAAAGCAAGGCTGCGTCCTCGCACCAACTCTCTTCACCATCTTCTTCAGCATGATGCTCGAAAGGGCCACAGAAGACCTTGATGACGAGGACGGTGTTTACATCCGATACCGCACTGAAGGCAGCCTGTTCAGCCTGAGGCGACTACAGTCCCATACCAAGACATTGGAGCATACTCTTCGCCGATGATGCTGCCCTTGTTGTCCACACACAGACAGCCCTGCAGTGTATAACATCCTGCTTCGCAGAGGCTGCCAAGCTCTTTGGACTGGAAGTCAGCTTGAAGAAGACAGAAGTTCTCCATCAGCCCGCACCTCAGGAAGATTACCACCCTCCCTGCATCACCATCGGTGAGGTAGAGCTGAAGGCAGTCCACCAGTTCAGCTACCTGGGGTGCACCATTTCGTCAGATGCCAAGATTGACAAAGAGATTGACAACAGACTGGCAAAGGCAAACAGTGCATTCGGCAGGCTGTACAAAAGAGTCTGGAACATCAAGCATTTGAAAAAAGGCACAAAGATCAACATGCACAGAGCCATTGTACTGACTACCCTCCTGTACGGCTCCGAGTCGTGGGTCACCTACCGTCACCACCTACGACTCCTTAAGCGTTTCCACCAGCGCTGCCTCCGCACCATCCTCAACATCCACTGGAGTGACTTCGTCACCAACATCGAAGTTCTCGAACAGGCAGAGGTCACCAGCATCAAGGCCATGCTGTTGAAGATGCAGCTGCGCTGGGCAGGGCACGTCTCCAGGATGGAGGCTCATTGCTGCCCAAGATTGTGCTGTATGGTGAACTCTCCACTGGCCTCCATGACAGAGGGGCACCGAAGAAGAGGTACAAGGACTCTGAAGAAATCCCTTGGTGCCTGTCACATTGACCATTGCCAGTGGTCTAATCTAGCCTCCGATCGCGAGGCCTGGAGACACACCATTCACCAGTCTGTCTCCTCCTTCAAGAACGCACGCGGGGCTGGCATTGAGGATAAAAGGAAAAGGAGGAAGAACCGTGACACAGAAGCACCAAACCCAGAAGAGAATTTCCCATGCAGCCGCCGTGGATGAACCTACCTGTCCCGTATTGGCCTCGTCAGCCACCAGTGAACCTGCAGAAGACGTGGGCAGCCCCTTCCTACTGTGTACATACATCTATTGATGCTTCTGGACACATCTTCAGTGATGTTCCTGGAATCATCGGGTGTTTCGGGTCTTTCAACATCATACAACCTCCTCCAGGTGACCCAGCCGGAGCTGATCAGACCCCAGCTTGTGTCCAGATGGCTAGCTACTTATGACTCCATGGCTCCCCTCTTTTGAGCCACAGCCATCTTGAGGCCCTCTCTGCCGCATCGGTGGTACTGCGGATGGCTCTCCTCTTCCTCTCTCCCTTGATGCCCAAAATGCTGAAAGCTCTAACTAAAGAACGGTCTATGAATCCCCTACAACCAACCTCCACTGGGAGACACCTCGCTCTCCATCCAGCCTGCTGACAGTTGCTGAATCTTCATTCACAAAGCCAAGCCATGATGATGATGATGACTACCTCATCTTTTTATTCTCTTTGTGCACTACTTATTTATTCAATTATTTTTCTTATATTTCTTATTGTAACCTCTGGTGATTTTTATGGTATTGCACTGTACTGCTGCCACAAAACAGCAAATTCCACAGGATAATGGAAGCAGCAGTCCACAACCAAGTTCAGAACTACCTACTCTGTAACAACTTAACTTCAAGTAGGCAGTATGGATTTAGACCTGATCACAGTACAGCCGATCTCCTCACCACCTTACCTCAAATGTGGAACACCTTCTTAGACAAAGGTGGAGAAGTGTGTGTCATAGCCCTGGATACCAAAGGAGCATTTGACAAGGTCTGGCATAATGGACTCTGTGTTAAGCTGAGATCCAAAGGAATATCTGGAAAGCTGCTCAGATGGCTGCAGAGCGACAGACCATCAAAGTTGTTATCTCTGGTCAGGCTTCTGATTCGTTAACCATCAATGCATCTGTACCACAGGGTTCAATACTTGGGCCACTTCTGTTTTCCATCTTTATTGATGACTTGGTTGATGCATGCAGTAACGAGCTATACCTGTGCGCTGACGACTCCACACTGTTTGCACCAATTAGAGCAGGAGAGAGTAATACAGTGGCAGCAGGCCTGTATGGGGATCTTGACAGGATGAAAGCCTGGGCAGACGACTGCAATGTCTCCTTTGAGCCTACTCAGTGCAAGGCAATGGTGATGTCTAGGAAGAGGAATCCATCTAACCCTGAACTGTATTTTGGGAACTGCAAGCTGGATTTAAAGAGGAAGCTAGTAATCCTTGGTGTTAATATTGACAGCAAGTTGGTGTGGGATAAACACTTTTCCACTATTTCAAACAAGGCTGGACAAAGGCTTGGAGCTCTATGGAAAGCAGCATCCAAACTAGACAAAGACGGCAGAGCCATGGTTTACAAAGCCCAGGTACGAAGTATCATGGAGTATGCCTGCTTATCATGGATGAATGCCTCACAGAGTGTCCTCAACCAGCTTGATTCCATTCAAAGAAAGGCTCTCAGGATTATGGGTGTAGATGAAGCCACAGCTCGTGAGAAACTAGCCATCAGTAGTTTACACCGCAGATGACTGGTTGCTGCAGCTACTGTGCATATAAAATGCACACCAGCCACAGCCCTGCAGACCTTCGCGCCGTGCTACCTTCACCTTATGAGAAATGGCGCACCATACGATCAAGTTTATCCATGCCTGCTCATGCCTGATGTGAGGATCTACACACTGGATAGAAGCTTCATTCACTGTGCTATCAGAATTTGGAACAGCCTTCCAGATGCTGTGGTTGGAAACATCTGCGACGATGGGGTCCAAGCCTTCAAGAGTTGAGTGCACTAACACCTATCATCTCTGGGAGGGAAGTCACATGCTTTGTCATAAGCTATCATGAAGGGGACCAGGATGGCAATGCTTGGTTGTTGGTAGGTAGGGTTAATACCTGACTTTCAAGAGCACTTGTGAGTTATTTTCTGGCTGGACTTAGTCCTTAAACTGCTGGAGAACAGTGCAGAGAGAACAGGTGCTGTTTTCTCCCGGTGGGGATTAGTTTTTAGTTCCAAGTGCTCCTGCCACATTTTGTCAACCTGCAACCTTATCCTTCACTCTCTTTGAATTATGGAGGACAGCATGTGTATAAATGTCTCTCTCCAGCAGAATTCATCATGATCATCATGTCTCCAGTATTTCTACTATTTTTTAATGTTTTTTAATTGTACATATGATTTTTTTGTGTTCTATCACTGAGCAGCAGTGAACCATCTGATTGGCCTATCAGAGTTCTCTTTGGGAACTAGTTGACTTGATCAGCATTTCTGATCTGGCTATTGTTCACGATTGTACTTAATAGAAAAAAATAGGCCAGTGATAATAAAGTTGATTCTGATTTTGATTCAGTTTGGTTGAATGAAGAATCATTGGAAAAAGATGGCAGGGTGTCCTGTTCTTGTACACAGGGGAACCTGCTTATGTTGTACGTCTTCCCAAATGCTACATCCCTTGATCAGAACCTTCATACTGGTCCATCTAAGTTGCACCTCTATTAGCTGCCTATTTTTACAACACAGCACATCTTCATGATGTGGTAGGAAGATTCTTCACTGTCCATCAAACCATCTTTATTACTATTTATGATGTGAATGAAATGTGATAAATATAAGGTTTTAAACAAAGTGCAATAAAGGTCACATTTTCTATTTAAGTTCACCTCCTCCATTGAAGTTCCTCATTGGTTCATCCCAAAACTGTCTCAGGAGCTAATCTTTAATTCTGGGAAGCACGAATAACCCTCCTGCATAGACAACACATGTAGATTTCTCAAGGATTACCAGATTGATAGCACTGACATTCAAGTTCAAGTTTAATTGTCATTCAACAATACACATGAACGCAGCCAAATGAAACAGCGCTCACCCAGGGCCAAGGTGCGAAACACATTACCAACAATCACCAACAGCAGAAGGCACATTTCGCACATATAATACCAATTGCAGCAAAACATACAGACAGACAAAGAACAAAAACTATTGCCCAAGTTCCAGAGTGTCACATCCTGTAGGTTCACGGTGCATGGAACACTCCGGAAGAACAAGAATGCAGCAGTCCTCAACGCGCTAGTGCAGCTGCAGACAAACACATTCCAGCTTGTCTTCCGCCGAGTAAACATCGAGGCCATGCCGTCGGTCTTGCCACTGAACCAGTGGACCGGACCTGCAGTATTCTACATTACCAATGTCCAACAGGGTCTTGTGACCACAAGAAAAATGTCCAAGACAATCATTTGCACTACTTGTTGGACCCCGCACCACCTCTGATGCTTTCCAACAAGTCCAGCTCCACCATTATCAAGAAACTTGCTGACAGGGTAGACCTGCAGTACTTGACATTCTTAATATGCATCAGTGTCTTGTGATCATAAAAAAGGTGGAAAGGTGAAGACAGGCCCCTGCAACCCAGCTCGCCACCAACTTACTGGGGTGTTCACACCCCTGATGTAAAACACACTGATGTCTTTGATTAACCCCTTCCCTCTCCGATCCCGCTGACTGGACCAGGCTCAAGATCAGCACACTGGATGCACAGTAAGTTACAAATCTCCGTGCTAGACCAACCAATGCATTTGTAAATGGAGTCATTGGGGGGAAAAAAACTCTTTTAGAATCAGCATCAGATTCTTTATCAAAAAAGTAACAATGTCAATTACATCACTACACACCTCCCTGAAAATGGCTCATGAGGCACTTTACCTGGCTTCCTCGTCCCGCTACCTACAAAGGTGCATCTATTCCCAATATTACTTGGGTTTGAAAACATCCTGTTTTCACTCAGGTGGTTATGAATACTGCCTGTGATCTCTTTTCTTTCCATTTCCAGCTTTAGTGGGAAATGCAAACATTTCTTGCTTTTGCAGGTTAAATGTTTAAATATTGACTAAAAGTGATTGTTTACCAGTGTGGAAGAGGATGTGGAAGAATAACACCTGTCCTGACAATAACATTGGTATGAGTCACATCGAATCCTTGTGTCACTATTAAACAGTGCTCCTGAGCATGCATTGCAAATGTACAATTTCACACCCTCCTTTATATTAATTACTAATGTTGCAGTTCTCCTACAGTCTGATATAATACTATGTTGATTTTGTGCAAGTGCTGATAGGTTACTGCAATGTAGCTGTGGACTCTCATTATCTTGTAGCAAATGTAAAGTTGCACCAAAAGATAACGTCAAAATCTGAATTTACGTATGGTTACATCCTTGCTTTCTTATTCTCATTCTCCTCTGCCACTGATACATTTTCACATCCATAATCTCATCATCCTACCTCCAGTAAAGATGTTACCTTCTGCACCCATCTTATATTTTTCCAACTAAAGAAAAGCAATCATTACAGAAAGTTCTTCAAACAAAATGCAACAGAAATGTGCATTTGATGAGTGTGCTAACTGATTAATAAATGAACAAATACTCATTGTGTTTCTCTTCCAGTGTTTGGTTCCCTTAACTTCAATAGAACCAAATTTTGAAAGTGGAGTAAAAGACACAATCATTGGTGGATCATACACCTTGCAAATGGAATTGAGGGTGATTTTTATCTCTGCATTCTGTTGGACCTTTTCTCACTGATTAACATCAGAAAGAGTCCAGGAAATTACATGTTTCATTTCTAGAGAATACAGGGTCATCATGTTAGGCTGATAACCCTCCAAGGCCTCCTTTCTAACCTATCTTAGCAAAAAAAAAATTCAGCAATACAAATCACACTCAACTCTTGAAAAAGGGTCATTGATGAAAAGAATTTGGGTTTCATTATAATGCATTAGAATGCTGAGGGAGTTACTGTTGTTGAGAGATAATTACTTCCTCTAGGCAGGAGCCAGGAAAAGGAAAATGAATGATATTGTTGGGGCTAGAGTTCATGTTAAGCTTAGGGAAGGGTCATGACACAACATTTTAATGATGCGTATAAACATAGGCACTGAAATAATTTTCAATGTAGAATTCTAAATTTATTTTAGAGCGTATACTTTCTTTGTTGCAGAAACAGTACATCACTTGTACATCCAATATGCTTCCCTTTTATGACATTTTCTTACACCAATAATGTCATAGTTACTAAGGCCTTCATAGTTTCATGGTGAAGGGGAAATCTCTGAATGCAAGCATGTGCCACTGCCCCAGTGAAGTTTGTCCTTGAGGAAGAAAACAACAGGAATAATCGGTGGAAGCAACAAATGGCAGGTTCCTGCAAATGACCAACGGAAGAAAGGAATTGACTTCTTAAAGACAGAACCAAGTAGGCAGTATGATGCACAGATAAAGTCTTTCAGCTCCCAGTTACATTCCAAGAGTTAAACATTCTCTTTTGACATATATGGGACTTTGCAGACTTGCCAATAATCTATTCTAATCAAAGGGAAAATATCCTAGATAACAAATAATAGAAAAAATGACTTACAAATGTCAGTTAACAGGAAATCAATCATAATAGAACGACAACACACAGCTTGTTTAATTTTATTTATGGTGTCTTCCACTAGGTTGTACTGGAGGTTTGAAATGAAACAAAACACTGGATCAACTGCAAAAATTCCCAAAGATTGCCTTTTCAAGTACTTGCTCATTACAAACATGCTTAAGTTCCCACTGAAGTCAATGGGATAGAGAATAATAATCTGTGGCAAATGGACTGGCCATCCCATTCTCTCCTGATGTGATCAGTTAAAATTGGACACAACTTTGTGATTGAACTACAAATGGAGTTGGCAGAGAAACTCAGGTCAAAGGCCATCAAGGGTCAGCACTATGACCTTTGGAACAAAAACGTAATGGAGCCTCTGAATGTACAGAAAAAGAATTTTATAGGCATTATGTCAAATGTGCACATAACTGGCTGGCTAGTCCTCACTGATCTACAATGGCTCCCATTAAAATAACTTAAGATTTTACAGATCCCACTTTTTTTTTCAAATTTCTCAATAACTGCATTGCTGTCTGCTTAGAAGATCTGCTCCAGATTTTTAATTCTTATAGGTGCTTTCCCTGTCTCTTAATCATCTCCAAATGTAATCGGTTCAGTGTTGGTTACCTTAACTTCACAGCTATCAAGTCTCTGACATAGAGTCTGCCTCTGTAGCTCAGAAGGGAAGGGGGGAGAAGAGGCGAGCTGTAGTAATAGGGGATTCTTCGGTTAAGGGAACAGAAAGGAGGTTCTGTGGACAAAAACAAGATTCCTGGATGATTTGTTGCCTTCCGGGTGCCATGGCAGGGACACCTCAGAGTTCACAGCAATACTAAATGGGAAGGTGAGAAGCCATTGGTTCCACTGACATGGGTAGGATGGGTGTCCAGATCCTGCAAAGTGAGCTCAGGGAGTTAGGTGCTAAGTTAAAAGACTTAGCAGGGTTCTGATCTCAAGATTACTACCCGTGCCACATGCTTGTGAGGCCAGAAATAAGAAGATCATACAGTTAACACATGGCTAAGGAGTTGGTGAAGAGAGGGGTTCAGATTTTTGAATCATTGGACTCTCCTCCAGTGAAGGTGGGACCTGTACAGAAGGGACAGTTTGCACCTGAAATAGAGTGGGGGCTAATACCCTAGTGGAAAGGTTTGCTAGTGCTGCAAGGGGGTGTGGTTTTAAAGTAGAGTTGCAGGGGATGGGAACCAGAACACCAGAACAGATAGTAGAGTGGTTGTGCAGAAAGCTGTTGCTAAGCCTACACACAAATCAGGAATGAAATAGTTGAGCGTGGTGGGACTAATGTTCTGAGCTACGTATATTTCAATGCAACGAGTATTGTAGGAAAGGCAGATGAGCTTACAGCATGGATCAGCACACAGAATTATTGTAGCCATTAGGGACATCTGGTTGCAGGAGAGAAGGACTGACAGCTCAATGTTCTGGGGTTCCACTGTTTTAGACACAATAGAGTGGGATTAAAGTGGGAGGGGGGGCATTAGTGGTCAGGGAAAATGTCACTGCAGAGCTGTCAGGGTGGCATCATCTAGTGAGGCTTTATGGGTAAAACTGAAGAATGAGAAAGATATGACCACATTAAGAGGATTATATTACAGACCACTCAACAGTCTGTGGTATTGAAAGGAGCAAATTTGTAGAGAGATTACAGACTGTTGCAAGAAACATAAGGTTGTTATAGTAGGTGATCTTAACTTCTTATATATTGACTGGGACTCCCATGCTGTAAAAGGGCTAGATGGGAAAGACTTTGTCAAATATGTTCAGGAAACTTTCCTTAATCAGTACATAGAAGACTCTACTAGAGATAGTACGATACTAGTTCTCCTACTTGGGAATGAGACAAGACAAGTGACCGAAGTTTGAGTAGAGGAACACTTAGCACCACGTGATCATAATACCATGAGTTTCAAGATAATTATGGAAAAGGATAGGTTTGGTGCTCGTCTTGAGGTTCTACACTGGAGAAAGGCCAGTTTTGATAGCATCAGAAAGGATCTGGAAACTGTAGATTGAGACAGGTTGTTTTCTGGCAAAGGTGTACGTTTAAGTGGAAGGCCTTCAAAAGTGAAAATTTGAGAGTCCAGAGTTGTATGTTCCTGTAAGAATAAAAGGAAAGGTTAACAGGTCTATGGAACCTTGGTTTTTGAGAGATATTGAGGCCCTGGTTAAGAAAAAGAAAGAGGGACATAGCAGGTTTAGACAGACAGAAACAAATGAGGCACCTGAGGAATATAAGAAATGAAAGGGAACACTCGAGGAAATCGGAGGGGGGGGGCGACAAGAAGACAGCAGGTTGCTCTGGCAGATAAGGTGACGAAGCTTACAAAGATACATTAAGAGCAAAAAGATAGCAAGGGACAAAATTGGTCCTCTGGAAGATCAGAGTGATAATCTATGTGTGGGGCTATCTTAAATCAATTTTTTGCATCTTTATTTACTTGGGAGATGGATACGGAGTCTATTGACGTGAGCCAATGCAGCAGCGAGGTCATGGACCCTATACAGATTACAGAGGACGTATTGCTGCCTTGAGGCAGATTAGGGTGGATAAATCTCCAGGGCCTGACAAGGTGTTCCCTCAGACCCTGTGGGAAGCTAATGTAGAAATTGCAGGAGCCCTAGCAGAGATATTTAAAACATCCTTAACTATGGGTCAGGTGCCGGAGGACCGGAGGATAGCTAATGTTGTTCCATTGTTTAAGAAGGGCTCTAAGCATAAGCCAGGAAATTATAGGCCAGTGAGCATGACATCAGTAGTGGGCAAGTTATTGGAAGGAATTCTATATGAGTACTTGGATAGACAGGGGCTGATTAGGGATAATCAACTTGGCTTTGTGTATGGTAAGTCATGTCTAACCAATCTTAAGAGTTTCTCAAGAACATTACCATGAATGTCGATGAAGACAAGGCAGTAGATGTTGTCTACATGGAATTCAGCAAGGTCTTTGACAAGGTCCTGCATGAGAGATTAGTCAAGAAGTTTCAGCCACGTGACACTCAAAATGAGGTAGTAAATTGGATTAAACATTGGCTTCACAGAAAAAGCCAAAGAGTGGTTGTAGATGATTGCCTCTCTGACTGGACCATTGCTGTTTGAATATATATATCAATGGTCTAAATGATAATGTGGTAAACTGAATCAGCAAATTTATGGATGACACCAAGATTTGGGGCACAGTGGATAGTGAGGAAAACTATCAGAACTTGCAGCGGGTTCTGGACCTGCTGGGAAAATGGGCTGAAAAATGGCAGATGGAATTTAATGCAGACCACTGCAAGGTGTTGCACTTTGGGAGGACCAAGCAGGGAAGGTCTTACCCAGTAAGCTATAGGAGTGCGGTAGAACAGAGGAATGTGGGAACACAGATACAGAGTTCTGTGAAAGTTTAGATAGGGTCTTAAAGAAAACATTTGGCACGTTGGCCTTCATAAATCGATGTACTGAGTACAGGAGATGGGATGTTATGTTGAAATTGTGTAAGATGTTGGTGAGGCCTAATTTGGAGTATTGTGTGCAGTTTTGGCCACGTACCTACAGGAAAGATATAAACAAGGTGAAAAGAGTCAGAGAAAATTTACAAGGATGTTGCACGGAATTGAGGACTTGAGTTATTGGGAAAGATTGAATATGCTATGACTTCATTCCCTTGAATATAAAAGACTGAGGGGAGATTTGACAGAGGTACAGAAAATGATGAGGGGTGCCGGTAAGGTAAATGCAAGCAGGCTTTTTCCACTGAGGTTGGGTGACACTACAACTCGAGGCCATGGGTTTAGGAGAATATGAAGGAGAATTTCTTCACTCAGAGCTTGGTGAGAGTGTGGAACAATCTGCCAATACAAGTGGCGGATGAGGGTCAATTTAAAATTTAAGAGGAAATTGGATAGGTACGTGGATGAGAGGGGTATGGAGGGCTATGATTCAGGTGCAAATTGATGGGACTAGGCAGATTAATGGTTTGGCACAGACTGGATGGGCCGAAGAGCCTGTTTCTGTGCTGCAGTGTTCCACGACTCTTCATTTCACACAACACCATGGTCAAGAATCCGCCTCTCTCCCTTACTCTCTCAATCTAAGACAATCCTTAATACCTACCTTTCTGAACAAATTTTTCATCAGATGTCTTCACCTACCACATGGCTCAGTGCAGGTTTTGTTCTGAAATCTCTCCTGAGGTAGATTGATTGCTTTTACTGAAAGACGCAATGTGGATAAAGTTCCTTTCGTAGTATTGTGTGAAGTTCTGGTCATCGTATTGCAGGAAGGATATGGAGGCTTTTTGAGAGGGTGCAGAACAAGTTCATCAAGACGTTACCTCGATTAGAGTATTAGCTGTTAGGAGGATTTGGACAGTCTTGGGTTGTTTTCTCTGGAGGGAAGGACACTATGGTTGACTGACGCACAGTATATAAAACTGCGAGAGACATGTAGATAGGGTAGATGGACAGAGTTCTTTTCCAAAGTGTGATGCTTATTTCATAATTTACTGGCATAATTTACATATTACTATTTAACTATTTATGGTTCTATTACTATTTATTATTTATGGTGCAACTATAACGAAAACCAATTTCCCCCGGGATCAATAAAGTATGACTATGACTATGACTATGACTATGACTATGAAATACTATCGGGCATTGGTGTAGGATGAGGGGGAAAGTCTAAACAATATTTATGAGGCAAGTGATTAACACAGTGGGTGCCTGGAATGCACTTCCAGGGAAATGATAGAAGCAGATACAATGGAAACATATCAGAAGCACTAACACAGACACATGAACGGGCAATAATAAGTAGATATGAAGCTTGGCAGGTAAATGGGATTAGTTGAATTGGAATTACAGTCTGCCCAAACCTCAAGGGCTGACGGGCCTGTTCCTGTGTTGTATGTTCTACTTGCTCCTGTTTAGATGAAGAATAAAATTATTGGCATAATTATGAATGGAACAATCAATGGCAGATTTGGTATCCATTGCAGACAAGTAATCAATTTGACCTAAGTCAGAATCAGAATCAGGTTTATTATCACCAGCATGTGACGTGAAATTTGTTAACTTAGCAGCAGCAGTTCAATTCAAACATAACCTAGCAGAGAAAAAAAATAATAAATAAAATTAAAAATAGCAATAATAATAAAATAAACAAGTAAATCAATTACGTAATTTTGAATAGATTTTTTAAAATGTGCAAAAACAGAAATACTATATATTAAAAGAAGTGAGGTAGTGTCCAAAGCTTCAATGTCCATTTAGGAATCGGATGGCAGAGGGGAAGAAGCTGTTCCTGAATCGCTGAGTGTGTGCCTTCAGGCTTCTGTAGCTCCCAGTTGATGGCAACAGTGAGTAATCAAATCTTATCTAATAAAAATACTGTAAAAATAAAAGGAGCTTTGATTTAATAACATGGAAGTAAAATTGAGATCCAGTAGGAGCACAAAATGGGTACAACATATCAACTGTGCTGAAAATTATTGAACCCAATGAAAAGGTAAGCGAGTGAGGAGTACTGTACATTGGGAAACAGATCTCCAGCCCCATGCTTGGTGCCCTGCCAAAATCACCAATCTCATTGAATGGGATGTTCAGTTTATGAGCTGAGCATTTACTGGCTTACAACACTTGCTAGCAAAGTCGCTTTTGCCTTTCTCCCTTATTAGTTCAGGGCACCTGCTACCTTAGTACCAAGCAATGTCCCAGGCTCGGTCAATCTCAAGTTAACAAATCTAAGCTGGAGTCATGGTTGGTTACTTTCCTTGTTGGTTAAGAAGGACAGTGTGAATGATGATGCTCCCATAGTTGAACAACCCACCAGTATTTATCATGCTGATTTACAAATTACCAATTTGGCCCAATGCCTTGTATAATCCATGCCTCTCACACATAATTTATAACAGAACCAAGGCATTGAGCCAGCAGTCTAAACAGGTGTTGGATTCCACAAACGCTTCCTCCTCTTCTACTAATTTTTTCTCTTCCTATCCATACTATTTTCCATTCCTTTCATCCTCATGTACTTATTCAGCTTCCCATTAAATGTATTTGTATCAGTGATTCCATGGATGGTGAGCCACATTCTAACCATTCTCTGGGAAAAGAAGTTCCTCGTGATTTCCTCTCCATTTTTATTATTGACCACATTGTATTAATTGACACTTACAGTCTCTCTATCCTCCGTCCCTACCTGTATATCACAAGGCAGCAGAGACCACAGAGGGCTTCACTTGCAGCTCTGGACAAACTACATGGCAACACATACACAACTGACTTCCCACTCTCATGTAAAAACTGTTCTATGTCTGTCATCTGACAGTGAGGCAATGTGAATCTATATTCTGGAACATAGCTCTCTGTCAAGTGCATTTTCAATGAGCAAACTAAGTACACTGACTGTTTAAAAAAAACACTCCAGGTCACAGCTGATCACATCACAGGTCTAGTCTACCAACCCAATTGGAATTACAAGGAATCTCATCCAGTCACCTCTGAATCTTCACTCCTCCAGAGAAGCAATTCCCAGTCTGATCAATATTTTCTTACTAGTTGGCATCTCTCAATTGTGTCATGACTGATCTATGGTAGATGTCAGTGCCTTGAAACAGGCAGAATCTGATAGCATGCAGAAGAAGATTATACGATTCCACGCCAGCTCCCAGAAGCAGCGACCACAGAAGTCCCACACACTATCTCCTTATTTCCCTGTACCTCTGCAACCGATTCTCTCTCACGCATAACCATCAACTCAGCTTCAAGTCTTTTTGCTAGTCACCCACAGTAAGATGTAACTGTAGCAGCACATCCTTTAGGATGTGGAAGGAAACCTGAGGATTCAGGGAAAATCCAAAGGGAAAAGTATAGCATCCAAACAAGGTCAGGATTGAACCCAGACTCCTGGAGCTGTGAGACAGCACCATGAACCACTGCGCCATTCTGCTACCCAAACTTCAAGGGATAGAAACTAAAGCACTGTAGAAAACAATATGCCGATCAGAAACTCTGTGTGGAAGCCAAGTCATAAAAACTTTGATAATTCCATATGAAATCACAATTTTTCAGAATCAGCCAACTGCACAGAAAACTTGGAGCAAATGACTTTGATGCGTGCCAGTGTCTTTACTTCACAACTCAGAATTAGAAAAAAAAGACAATGCTTCCAAGAAAAAAGTAGCCAATAATTCAGGCAATTGTAAAGGGCTGTGTTGGTGTATTAGTAGCTGTAAGAGGGAGCTCTCTGTTGCAGGATATACTGTTAGATAAAGAACTGGTCTCACAATGAAAGAGTAGAAGTCTGGTTTTCTCTTGGTGCAAACTGTAAGTATTATTTGTGATGGGTTGCTAATTGTACCAACTCTAAACTTTCTACACCAACTCGCAATAGCAAAAAAAGCTTCTTTATCAACAGTCTCCATACCGATAAGCTCTACTACTTGATAAGAACAGAACAGCAGTCATATGGGATTGTCACAGATTGCCCTGCAAACTGCACACTACCCTGCTTTATACATCATTCCACTATCTTGAACCTCGCTATCCAGCAACATCATGGAAGTGCTTTCACCTCAGGAACCAAGGTTATTCATGCCAACATCTATGTTCCCCCAATCGACCAGAAAATACTGATCAAAATCACATTGCAACTTACACCAATCCTCCTGATACTGGTCAGGAAACTTTGCCTAAGTACAGTATAAAAACAAAAATCCATGATTACAACACAGAAGCTTATAGCACGGGGGCCATTCAGCCTAATGAGCCTTTGTTTGCTCTTTGCAGAAGCCATAACTAAACAAGTGGACTCTCTGTAGTCTTGAATATTTACTTGTTTTTCTTTGTAATCTGCCTTTCCCTTAAAAGATCCAACATGCCTGCCTCAACTAGAACAAAGCACTCAAAGCTCCAACACAACTTTTAAAATGATAATCTTTCAAATTTCTTAAGCACACAAAATACCTTTCTCCAGTTAATCCTGTAAAAATTCTGCATAATTTTAAAAATCTTTATTAAATCTCTCCTTAATCTTCTTTGCTCCAGTGGAAACTACATCCGTATATCAGGTCTTTCCTTGTGACTGCAGTCTCTTAATCTCTCCTTTCGACCTGGTGATCTTAGCCAAGCATTTCCCATGGTATTAATACTTTCTCTAATGGGCCACCCAAGGCTGAACACTGTTCCTTTTACCATGGCTTTGCTTTACGTACAGTTGTTATTGCTCTGTTGCTTAATGTCCTGATATATAGGGTACAATATTTTACTGTGAAACATTTTATTTACTTTACTTGCACCTTCAGTCCTTAGCTCTCCCTGTTTTCTACTATTTTCCCTGTATGTCCACACTATTTAAACAGTAATGCAAATATTAGTAATAAAATCGCATATAATCCTTAAACCCACAGTTTTATTAAGGTCTGACTGAACACGTTGCTTATATGCTTTAAATACAGGAAGATCTGCTGCTTGTATTATTAGGCACACTTAGGCTATAAACGTACGCATTCTGGTCTACAAGCCATTGACCACACAGCTGCCAAACAGCTGTAGCCGAATACTCACATTCTACAATAACTGGCTTGTGGGATTTATCCCACAAGCCAAATGCCTCAGTAATGAATAAAACTCACAGTCCCGTACACCATTCTGTCAGAGTAAACCAACATTATTAGCCAAAGTCTATAAGATTATGAGAGGCATATATGGGACAGATAGTTAAAATATTTTCTCATGCTAGGGTTATCAAAAACAGGAGGACAGAGTTTGACGTGAAGGGTGGGAGATCCAAAGAGGATCTCATGGGTTAACTCTTTTTACATAGAGTGTGGTTGTTATCTGGAATGTGTTGTCAGAGGAGGTGGGATCACATACAATTCCTACATTTTAGCGGCATATAGACAAGTACTCATTTAGGCAAGGCCTAGAAGGATATAGACCCATCACAGGCAATTGGGATTAGTGTCAATGAGCAAAAAGGTCGGCAGGAGTGAGGAGGGCCAAAGGACATGCTTCTTTACCATACAACTCAATCACTCTAAAGGTGGTCAAAAGACAAATAAATGTTAAAATTTATACAGATTATATACAAGATTGAATTTCAGTTTTGATATTTAGATGATATTTGCAGATCACATGTGCTATGCCCTAGTTCACATTTAATCACATTGGCTGAAACAAATTAGATTATGCCCTTATATTCACTCCCTTGCCACCTATTTTTTATCATGAAATGTTTAAATATATCCTCTGGTGAGAGAAGAAATTAAACTCAAAGTTCAAAGGCTAGGGCTTCAAAAAGCTCGCTCACTCTAAATTCAGAGCCAGCATGGGACAAAGTACAGAAGCAGGTGGAGGGTCTGACATTGCCTTTGGAATGAGCCCTCATACTTGACCTAAAACACTGGCTGTAAGCAACAGGAATATCTGTGTTTAAGAAGATCAGTGGCGGTGCACTGACTGCTAGAGATAGACTGCACACTGAACATTGGATGCAGACTAATTAGCTACTTGTTACACAGCTTCAGACCAACAATCACACTTCTGAGCAGCTCAGTGGTATGTGATTTCAATTCATAGAAAGGGGAAGTAGCTGTGTGCATCTCCCCAGCTACTGGACATGTTCATCATCTTCTCATCTCTGTCTAATCAACTTGTAAGTTCATCAATTAAGTTAAGAGCGGGCAACAAACTGTAATGGTTCATTCTCCTTCCACACGTGCCCTTGGCAGCCTCAATCAGGTAAAAAAAATCTCAGAATCATTTGTACAGTCAAAAACAAAACAATTTCAAGGCTGGAAGACCAATACTGCCAACAGGTAAAAGAATACTTCCTTTTGTCATCAGTTCTATTGAAATCCCAAATATCTCCAAATGCAGGCATTGGTGATTTCACTAGAAATATAATGCCTGAGGAGCTCATCCTGCAATTATTCACAGCTCCCTGTAACATCACTTTCCAGGACAAAAGCAAGACTACAGCACAGCATTCAGGCAAGATATCTTCACATAGAATTGGTTATTTTCTCCCTCCCTTTCTCCCTTTGGATTTCAAACTCTGAACATTCATAGCAATTTGCTTTTTCCAAATGTCGTATTCAGTGGAGGAAGAATATAATCTAACTGACTTTTTTTATTCTTAACTTATTCATGGACTGCCAGTAAATTAGTATGTCTAAGATTAAGGTGATAGAGTTTGAGTGTCATAGAAGAGAGAACAGTACAGATAGGCAAATGGATGAGAGGGGTTTGGAGGGATATGGTCCAGGGTGCAGGTAAGTAAGAGTAGGCAGAAGATTCCTGCCTAGAGGATTCCAAAGAAACCTTTGGCCCAGTTCCTGTGCTGTAGTACTCTATGACTCTAAATTTTATGTTCTCACGAGATACATCAGGATAAATAACAGACGACTGAAAATAATCTGAGCAAAGCACTTCAGGATTGAACTAAGTATTCTGATCTATGCAGAAAAGGCTGTGAAGGTGGATGGAAGAGATTATTGCATGATATCTGGGGTCTTCTAGTTAATCATTGGTGAAAGAAGTTTAAGTTAGGAATTGCCAGACATGGTCTCCATTGAGAACTATGATTTTGAATATAGGAAAATTACAGCATAGGAAAAGATCCTTTGGCCACATTGTCTGTGCCGACTATAACGTCAATTTAAACTGCACATCTACCTACGCCTGGTCTATATCCCTTAGGTCCCTGCCTACCTATGTGTATAAATGCCTCTTCAGAACCTCTTAAGTTTAGCAGGGAGGAAAAGTTACAGGTTAGCACGTTAACTGGTCACTTGGGTGTAACTGGCTGGTGTGAAAGGCTGGAAGGGCCTGTCACTGTGCTACTGTACATCTCTAAAATATATTTAAAAAACACCTCTGACTTAATACACCCTAATGACTTGGCCTCCAAAGCCCTCTGTGGCAACAAATTTCACAGGGCTGAAAAAAACCCTCTTCATCTCAGCTTAAAGGTATGCCCATTTCTCCTACAATCCAAGGTATTCTTCACAGTGGAACTTTAAAGCACTCCTTTGACCTAGATCCTAACCTGAGTGCCAATAGTTGAGCATTTTCTGGCATTAATTACTGAATACCAATCAAAGAAAGACCTGTGGGTTTGCCATTTCCCTCTGTCATTACCCCAGAAACTTGGACTCTACTGTAGTACCCGACTTGGCTCAATACAAACCCAGCAACTCAGCCACGTATACTCATAGTTAACACTGTCTATGGTCCTCAATGGACAGTGTGCCTTCCAGTTGAGTCAGAGGAAACTATTTCCATTCTAATATCCAACCAAACTTGGTATGATCTATTTTAAAAGGAATAATTACTAGCAGTTCACAGACATAATTTCTGTGGCTACGTATTATCGCTTACAATACTGGCAAAAGAGCTTGTAGAGAGATTCTGGCAGATACCATGTTGCCTGTGAATCTAACAGCAGCAGTGTTACTTCCATCAACATTTCTGAAACAAATGAAGTAAAAACTTTCTTGTAGTGCAGCTGTTGCTGGAATTGTGTGTGGAGTACAGAAGAAGGGAGCAGATCAAGCTAAATAAATCTGGGATTGCTCTACAAAGAGCCAGCACAAATGTGAGGGGCCAGATGGCCTCTATAGTGCAATGAATCTATGATAAATTCATTTGAAAGTTTGTCAGATTGCAGGTGTTCTCAAAGACTGGAAGAGTTTTTTTTTGGTACTCAAAGGGTTTGAACTGTCAAGGGAATCGAAACACATAGTACTGTGCCAGAAAACAGGAAAGCACTAAGCGCTGACTCAAACATTGTGCCCTGTAAAACAATGTAAGGCCCTGACCAACACATATTGACATTGTACTGTGAAAGGAAGTCAAACTAGGGACATAATGAAAATACAAAGCAAGGAACAACAGTGATGTATTTTAAGTTACTATATCTGACAGGGTTTATTCAAGAGGAAGTGCAGGGTGGAGTGGCTGGGCCTACAGTCCTTGAACCAAAACAATAAACTGTTCTGCTGGTCCGTATGCTTCTTTGCAATAAGACCCTAGCTTTTAAATTACATCTGCCTGTCTCGTATGAGTGTCTGAAATAAAAACTGGCAATGCTGGAAATACTCAGCAAATCAGACACTGTCTGTCAAGTGGAAAGCAGACTAACTCTTTCAGGTCCATGCCTTTATATCAAAAGGTCATCAATCAGAAAAGTTTACTCTAGTCTATTGTTGCTATATATAAATAATTTGGATGAAAATGATTATGTAGATGAGTGGGTCAGTAAGTTTGCAGAACACACAAAGATTAGTGGAGTAGTAGAAAGGGTAGATGTTTGTTACAGGATAAAGCAGAATATCAATTAAATACAGATGTGCACAGCGAAATGGTAGATGGAATTTAATTCAGTCAACTGTGAGATGTTGTACTTGGGAAGTCATATGAGGAAAGTATACAGTTAATGGCAGGAACCTAAACAGTTTAACAACAGTACAGAGTGATCTTGGAGTCTGACTTCAGAGCTCCCTGAAAGAGGCCAGGCAAATAGATAGGGTGGCAAAGAAGGCAAATGGAAAGCCTGGCATCACTGGTTGGGGCATTGAGTACAAGAGTAAGGAAATCATATTGCAATGGTAAATAAAAAACTTGGTTAGATTGCACTTGGGAGTATTGTGTGCAATACTGGTCACCCCATGACAAAAAGAATATAGGGCTTTGGAAAGGGTTTACCAGGATGATCCCTGGATTAGAGGGTGTGACTATAATGAGAAGTATGGCAAACTTTCTCTGTAGCATGAGAGGATGAGGAGATACTTGATAAAGGTTTATAACATTAAGAGAGGCATAGATAAGGTAGATAGTCAGAATCTTTTTTTCCCAGGATCGAGAAATCAAATACGCAAAAGTCAGAGAGAAAAAGTTTAAAGATGATGTGTGGGACAAGTTTTTTTTAAAGTGTGGTAGGCAGTGCTCCTTTTATTTTTATAGAAGCAAGGACAAACCATTGCACTGAGCAGGAAATTTTTACAAAGACAAAATTGAGCAGCACTTTAATAAAACATTATATAAAAGAAAATTCCATCCGCACGGCAACAAAGGCTACGTGCACGTGAGCATTTCAGGTATTGCGTGGCCAAGCACCCAAGCAGCTTGAAGGGAACAGTGGTGTTAGGTGCCTGGGGCAGGCTGCCAGGGGTGGTGGTGGAAGCAGATACAATAGAGGTATTCAGTGGGCTTTTAGGTAAACACATGAATAGCAAGGAACGAAGAGATATGGATCATGTGCAGATAGAGAAAAAATGAGTTTGATATTTGGTATTGTGTTTTGCACAAACATCATGGGGTGCATGACCTGTTCCCATGCTGTACCTTTCAGAATCAGAATCAGAATCAGGTTTATTATCACCGGCTTGTGTTGTGAAATTTGTTAACTTAGCAGCAGCAGTTCAATGCAATATATAATATAAAAAAACAAAATGAAATAATAATAAATAAATTGCAGTATTCATATATTGAATAGATTGCAAACTGTGCAAAAAACAGAAATAATATATATTTAAAAAGTGTGGTAGTGTCCAAGGGTTCAATGTCCATTTAGGAATCGGATGGCAGAGGGGAAGAAGCTGTTCCTGAATCGCTGAGTGTGTGCCTACCTGATAGTAACAGTGCAAAAACGTTCTATTCCCTAGATGCTACCTGATGTTTATTCTCAGCATTGCCTGTTTTTTTTTATTTCAGGTACCTAGCATCAGCGGTATTTTACTCTTGCTTTCAAATAGACACTTGCTGTTTAGTCAGAATTAAATACATGGTCAAAGAGAACAAATGGTCATTGAAATCCAATCCTAGCCTGAAGGTCAAAGATACAAGACAGTATAAAATCCTTTCAGATCTAATGAGCAATTTTCCTTCAGTGAGCGTGAAACGGAAGATACAGGTGGATATTGAACATTCTGATAGCCATGCATGCTAGAGCACCAGCCATTACATCTGAAATGCTCTGTGATTGTCGAGCCACCCGCTGTGCTACATGTATCAATGCAACAATTCACTTCTGCTACATTTGGCAAAACCTTAATGCTAAAATGGATACACTAACAAAAAGTAACAGTACAGATACTTTGTAATATTATTATGCTCTCATTACTACACATTTATTTCTGTGGGTTGAAGGAAAATTGTCCAGAATAATACATTCTGAATAATATGGTACCATCACAAACTGCTTAAAAAAAAAGGCTCAAGGTGTCATATACAGCTCAGGGAACAAACTCACTCCTGTCATCTCAGCAACTGGGACACATCTGGGGGAAAATATTTATCTGATTCAAAATATTTATCCGATTAAAAATATTTATATATTTAGTAAATCATATATCATGATTAATACATGACATCCAGCAGTTAATTTGAGAATATATGTCATGAAAATGTGAGCACAATTCTATATTTCAGCAGGCTAGAATCAACCTATCAATTAGTTTTGTGCTGCTACTAGAACATCTAAAACATAAGTAACTGTACTTCTAAATTTGCCCCATGTGGAAACTTTGCTTTAGAGGTTAAAATATTTTAATCTCTGAGGATCTTCATTAGTTCTATCAGTTGAATAAAATTATGGCAATTTGGAAATACAGTAAATGTCAGTTGTGTCTCCTAGCTTTTTGTTTAGTTCCTTTCCTTCTCCATTAGGGATATGTGCACTCTATAACTGGGGCAAGTCAAACAGGATTGCAGGTTCCAATCAATTATAATTACAATTACCAATGCTCTCAGCACCACTCCCCCACCTCAACGCCAACCGCCTACAATGTCATCTAAACCATTCAGCTGCATGCTCATCTTACAGAATTTCTGTGAGTTGAAGGAAAATTGTCCAGAATAATATATTCTGAATAATACGGTACCATCACAAACTGCTAAAACAAAGGCTCAAGGTGTCATATACAGCTCAGGAAACAAGCTCACTCTTGTCATCTCAGCAACTGGGACACATCTGGGAGAAAGAACAAGTCATTGAGTGCTATTACAGGAAGGGTGGATAATAAGGAGTATTGTTCAGCCTGCAATGGCCAGCTCCCTCTTCTTCCTCAGGATGCCCCCACTTGAGGAGGACTTATTTCCACTCCAGTTCTGAAGAGGGAAAATGTCTTTGTGTGAATTCTATGAACATGGGGTTGCCGTAGAGCTCGACACAGAGGCGTCTTGGTCTAATGTCGAGGAGCGCATACACGCACACACACGAACAGATGGACAGACTGACACACACACACACAAATACTTGGTCTACTTCACTCCTTTTGCTTTTCTCTTTATCATTCCGACCCTCCCAGGAGCTCTGCCCTCCTCACCTCTCCTGTTACATCCCACTCCCTATTAACACGCTCCCTCTTCATTCAGCCTTTCATTTTAACTCCTTTCCCCTTTATTCACCACTAGCAGCTCACGCAGCCGCCCCCCCTCCGCCCAGTCAATCATCTCCCTCTAAAATCCTACCCCACTCACTGCCCCTTCATGCTCTCTCACTCTCGTCTTATCTGGTGCGGGGCTTCAGATCAGAACTAATTCCTAGCACTAAAACGTGGGTGGTAGTTCTCACTTCACACTCGGTGGATGCCAACAGAAGAAATGGTCAGAAGGGTGCACCGTATACATCGAAGCGGTTGATCATACGATGTGGTCCAGCGGCAGACACCGGACAAGCAAACTACATGAAGTTGTCTACATATTAATGGTTAACACACACTGAGACCGGCAGATCCGAGTCAAGTTAGAGAACATTTGACACACTTTCTCGGACTAGAATGGAATGAGGTAACCGTTTTCTCTTTTTGAAGCCATCTATATTTCTTGCGCCTCTGAGTTCTCCGTGTAACTAGTGTGATTAGATTTTTTTTCATACAACAATGACATCCCGTCTAACAGGGAGTTGAGGGCTCTTCTTCCTATTTCTATAAACAAACAACCCAGCACAATATTTGAAATCTACGTGTGTGCCAAATGTCTCTAGTTTGCTCCACAATGATAAGCTGCTGGACTTGACGCCGCCGCTTTACAAATTTATTATTCGGGGCTTGACAATAAAGCATCGTGCTTTTTTTTTTCTGTGTTTGGCACGGTCACCGGTTACACCTGTATTGCGCGGTGAAGGAAAACGGGAAGCAAGGAGAACATCCCATTGCTCCGCAGCCTTTTATGTGGTGCGTTAGGGACTCCCTGCGTACAGCAGCAGGATCGCGCCGATCCACTCTCTCAATGAGCAACAAACTCCCTCCACGTTTCTACATTTAAGGACTGCTTCGGTCCTCGCTCTAATCAAATGGGAGATGGTTTGGACCCTAGTAGCTTAGACGAACAAACCTCATTTTCCCCTCCACTCCATAGCAAGCGCTCGGGAAAGCTCCGGACCAGTCATACACACACACACACACACACACACACACACACATACACACACACACAGTATCATGCCAAGTTCTATTCTCCGTTTGCTGCACGCTGTTTTTATTCGTCACTTCTGCCTTGAAGTTTTAGCTTCGGATTAGGTTTTGACTGGAATCTCAAACGCCAAGTTTCAGATCTCAGTCTTTCACGCTCCCCGGAGAGGGTGTCATATTTGGGGGAATCCCCAATCCTAATTTTAGACGATAAAATGAGCCAAAGGGCTGGTCGGTGCGATCTTGTGGCCCAAATCCCGGAGCCTCTGCGAAATGATTCCACATACTGGGTCCTATGCCCCCTGTCCTGCCATTGTGGTTCATTCCTTCTGCTCTTTGCACCCCGGTCACGTCGACTGACATCCCCGAGAACCATATACTCCCGCTCAGGCCGTCAACATTCAATTCCAGTTGTCACGCCGGCTTCAGGAGCCGGGCACAGTTACATAGAACGGTATAATTTTCTTGTCGTTGTTAAGAGTGAGTGTGAGGGACACCACGCTTCAGTTATTTTGCGCCAGTAAGGTGCAGACAACCGACTCCATCAGCACACTCTACCCATACCCCTGGGTCACTCCGAATCCTAAATATCTTTATGTAAACACTTCTCCCCTCACGTCTCACGTTATCTCGGATTCTGAAAGCACTTCCGTTTACAGTTCCTTCCAGCGCTGTACTGAGTGTGGGATCGAGCTGTGAAAAAGTTCACTGTTAATTTCTGCAAAGCTCCAACCCTCGCGACGCCTCTGTGCGGATCCCACGGGGAGAGCTGTGATTAGCTGGCGAGACCTGATCCACGGACTCTCGGAAGCATCCAGTACCATAATTTAACAGCA
This sequence comes from Mobula hypostoma, assembly GCF_963921235.1. NCBI lineage: Eukaryota > Metazoa > Chordata > Chondrichthyes > Myliobatiformes > Myliobatidae > Mobula > Mobula hypostoma. Next base: position 163,302,816 of record NC_086097.1, on the reverse strand, counting down.
CGCGTAAACAACGCCACAGCGGACTGTAAATAACAACTTTTGCGGAGCAAAGCCGGCCAGGACGGAAACTTTGCCGCTGCTCAGAGCGCGAGGCGACAGCGAGTTGGTGAAAGCGGGGCTGCGCCTGAGCCGAGGGCAGCAGGAATACGTCTCCGAGTGTAAACAAGATCGACAGACACTCCCGCGCAAGCAAAGGGTTCAAATAAACTGTCTCAATACACAACTAGAAAAATTCTTTGCCGGCTAGAAACATAACTGACGTCTTGAAACACAAATCATAATAAGGTGGCAAGCCAGAGTTAGCAGTGTCACGACTCGGAGAACGATACAGGAGAATTTAGGGGCTTCGGTGGTCGGATTAAGTTTCCTTATGGGTAAGGAGGGGGTGTTTAGAGTTCAGAGAGTTGGGGTAGGTCGGACAATCCCGAGGCTTTAAGGTTATGGGACCCATGACGGTAGGAAGCAAGGGAGTGTCCAGAACTGAAGATGGCAAGTCCCAAGATAGGGAAAAAACGGGGTCCCAGCGATGGAAGAGGAAGTGCCCGGACAGGGTCCCGGAAATAGGGGGCTGGGGAAGTCCCTGAACGGAGTCCCAGATATGGGCAAGAAGGGCAGGTTTGGGGTACGAGCGCCTTCAGAACATGAGCAAGCCAGGCTGAGCCGCCAGATGAACTCACTGGGCACATTCTGGGTGCCCCGCTTACCTGCAATCGTCTGCCCTCCAACTCTTTGCAAAAGATTCAATCCAACCAGAAGGTAACTTAGAAACCGCTCCATCCTTCCCAGCGCAACTCCTCCAGAAAAAAGAGCGGAACCCGCAAAGTCGAGGGGTCCCAGACAACTCAGCAAGAGAGGCGGGGGTCCCAGAAACTGAACCGGGGTTCGCCGAAACCCTGCAGGGGTCTCAGATACAAAGCCGAGCTCCCAGATTTGGACCCGATGATTTCCTTCCCTTCGCCTTTCTTTTTCAAGTTAAATTCCTCTCGCGTTGAGCTTTTTTCCACTACTTCGGGTTACTTGGCTCGACAAGACTGGCCAGGAAAGCGCTGACGTCGGGGGGAGACGCGCGCGCCCGCTTCCCGTGGAGCGCGCGGGCTGCTCTGGGCTCCCGAGGCTGCGAGCGTGCACAGTCGTGGCTGACTGCGGGCGCGACTCTGTATGACAGGCGGCGCTCGTCCCCGCATCTCCCTCTTTCGCTCTCGCTCACTCATATACCTCCCCTAATAAACCAACCGGGACAAGTGGGATAAGAGAAAATGCACCGGGCTAGAAAGAGAGAGAGTGTGCAGCGGAAGAAGAAGGAGGGGTTGTGAGATGTGGAAGGAGAAGGAAGAGATGAGGGGGAAAAGGGGGTTTGATAGAGAAGTGAGGCAAAAGGGAGTGAGGAGGAAAAGAGACAGATAAGTGGACAGTAAAAAAGGACAGTACTAGTCTTAGCACGTGGAAAGGAGCAGGAACAGAACTTGCTGAAGCAGCCTGATTCAGCTTAGAGCAATCAGTATTTTCATCCCCAGGCAAGCTTGTTGAGTTGTACAGTTACATTCCAATTTATCTACCATGCTTGGTGTTTCTCTTTCTTTTAACAAAGTATGTTGAGTCCTCTGTAACAGGGGTCTTTAAATCTCCACTTGTGGTGATATTGGGACCACTCCAACAAAAGGCAGATTCAAATATGGGGAATCATTCTCTTATTCTCCTTTCAAGACAGCCGCTCCCCAGCCCAGCATCATCTCCACTGACTACTGGTGAGACTGAAGGCTTATCTGCCAACACTGGGCTACAGTAATGCGCTCACTCTCACAGCATAATACACTCTTTCAAGCAACAGATGTATGTTTGGTTAACTACACAGTTATTTGTGTGTCTTTGCTGATGATTAGTAATATTTTAATCCAAGCTTGGGAGGCAGATCTGACTCACTAAAAGCACTGAATCCTAGAGGCCACTTAATTATTTAAAAATACAGGTGATTTTCACTTTTTGTTTGACTTTAAATTTCATCACCACTGGCAACTATCAATCTTGTATCTAGCACAGATTGGCTGGGAGGTGAATAAACCTGCTTCAGTTAGACTCAGGCCAGGAGACGCATCAATCGCTGCCCACAGAGGAGAAGAAACGAGGACATGACTGTTCTGGCAGGTTTTCTGAGTAAATTCTGTTTTGAGAATATGTTTCTTCACCTCTTACTTGGCTCAGTGTTTGACTGGGAGTCTCAGCAACCATCAAGGGCTTTTTTATTTTCAAATTACCCTGATCAATGTTGGCTGCCAGCACCATATATAGAATTGCATCCAAAATTATCATTATTAAAAATAACAAATGGAGATATGCAGGGAGAGTATTTTTACAGAAAAAGAAGTGGTGGGTACCTGGAATATGCTGTCCGAGATGTTGACAGAAGTGCAGAAAGGGGTCGGAGTGGTGGTAGTACTGGACCATGTGCAGACAGAAAGGATTAATTTAATTAGTTATCAATACCTTAATTAGCCTGCCACAACATTGTGGGCTGAAGGTCCTTTTCCTGTGCATTACTGTTCTATGTTCTATCTATGTTTATGCACTTTACTTTGTTCATCTATGTATAGTTCATTTGTAGATTTAATTCTTACTTTCCTAGATTATTGTGTTTTGTGTACTACTGTGCTTTACACCCTGATCCGGAGAAACATTGTCTCGATTAGTGGTATACATGTATATAGTTAAATGACAATAAACTTGACTTAACTTAACTTGACTTGATAAGATGTAATCTGATCATTAGGATGGTTGCTTGATACAACACAGCATAGTTTTTTTAAATTAAGATTTGGGTCAATAGAAATTAGAATATTTTCCTTTTTGACTGAAAAAGGTACAGTCACTCCTCTGATTGGGAATGACAATCTTCCAGCCTTGAGTTGGAGACTCCAAGAATTAATCTAAATACTTTGTTCTTGGAGCAAAATATTTGGGTATTAATTATAAGAAAAACAGGAGATGATGGGAGGGAGGTTTCTTGATGGAAAGAAATCATCCAGCTTTGTAATGAAGAATCTGTGCACTTTCCAGTTGGTGTGGAAAGATAATGAGAATATGTGTGAGCAGGGTAACAAGTCATTGGAATATGGGGACAAGGTAGCTGAACATGTAGACTTATATCCAGCCATTGTTGGCAGTCCAACCATCCACTAAAAGGTAACACTGATTCTCGTCTTCTCACAAAAGTAAAAACAGGTATATGGGTAAAGTTTAGTTTCATTTAATTTACTTGGAATAACTTTGGGAAATATCAATCATAAACCATTTAATTGTGCCTTTATTCCTTTGAGTCCTTACAATACAACCACATTTATAGATCAAATTTTTAAAAAGCGAGGCATGCATTACAAATCTAGAGGAAAGACAAAGGATTAAAACACTGAAACCTTGTTTGAGAGGTAGCTTTTGAATTGTGTTTAAATATTGGGAAATAAAGTTGGATCAAATTTATGGATGAATTTAGAAACACAAGCACTGTAGTTTTCAAACCAACCTGAATAGTAAATGTCTCCCCGAAACAATCCTTAAAACATTGCCAACTACCACTGAGAATCAGAATCAGGTTTATTATCACCGGCATATGTCGTGAAATTTTGTTAACTTAGCAGCAGCAGTTCAATGCAGTACATAATATAGAAGAAGGGGGAAAATAAATAAATAAATAAATAAATTTACAGTATACATATATTGAATAGATTAAAAATTGTGCAAGAAAACAGAAATAATGTGTATTAAAAAAGTGAGGTAGTGTTCACGGGTTCAATGTCTGTTTAGGAATCAGATGGCAGAGGGGAAGAAGCTGTTCCTGAATCACTGAGTGTGTGCCTTCAAGCTTCTGTATCTCTTTCCTGATGGTAACAGTAAGAAAAGGGCATGCCCTGAGTGCAGGAGGTCGTTAATAATGGACACTGCCTTTCTGAGACACCACTCCTTGAAGATATCCTGGGTACTTTTTGGACTAGTACTCAAGATGGAGCCGACTAAATTTACAACCCTCTGCAGCTTCTTTCGGTTCTGTGCAGTAGCTGTCCCCCTCCCCCCATACCAGACAGTGATGCAGCCTGTCAGAATGCTCTCCACGGTACAAACTCCTAAAGAAGTATAGTTGCAGTCTTGCCTTCTTTATAACTGCATCGATATGTTGGGACCAGGTTCGGTTCTTAGAGATCTTGACACCCAGGAACTTGAAACTGCTCACTCTCTCCACTTCTGATCCCTCTATAAGGATTGGTGTGTGTTCCTTCATCTTACCCTTCCTGAAGTCCACAATTAGCTCTTTCATCTTACTGGCAAAGTTGAGTGCAAGGTTGTTGCTGCGGCACCACCGCACTAGTTGGCATATCTCACGCTTGTACGCCCTCTCGTCTCCATGTGAATCTCGTCTCCATCATCAGCAAATTTATAGATGGTATTTGAGCTATGCCTAGCCACACAGTCATGGGGAGAAAAGAGTAGAGCAGTGGGCTAAGCACACACCCCCACGGTACACTGAGGAGGAGATATTATCATCAATCCACATAGATTGTGGTCTTCTGGTTAGGAAGTTGAGGAGCTGTGTGAAAAGCCATTGAGATTGCATCTGCTGTTGACCTACTGTGGTGATAGGCAAATTGCAATGTGTCCAGGTCCTTGCTGAGGCAGGATTTCAGTCTAGTCATGACCAACCTCTCAAAGCGTTTCATCACTGTAGATGTAAGTGCTACTGGGATAAAAAAAAATAATTTAATCCCAGTAGCACAATGGTTCAGCTAGAAGAGCTCCAACCTCCCATCTCAGGTTTGTCATTTGACTGTGTGAGTTTCCTTCAGTTTCTATCAACATCGCAAAGTGTAGTTGATGGTTAGTTGGCCACGGTAAGTTGCCCCTAGTGTGTAGGTGAGTTATAGAATCTAGAGCCATTGGACAGGAATGTGGGGAGCATAAAATATGATTACACTAAATGAATGATTGATGGTTGACATAGACCAAAGGGCCTGTCTCCATACTACCCAAACCTCACAAAAAGTAATGTATAATTTGGTATTTATATTAGTTTTGGTATTAGTTTGTTATCATCACATGAACTGAAATACAGCAAAAAGCTTGTCTTGCATACTGTGTATAGAGGTAGAACTTAAAACGAGATTTGGTTTTTCTGTTAATTGTTGCTAAAGTTAATACATTGGTTTATACACAGGAAGCAGGAACATACATTCAAACTGCTCACTGATTCCACCTCACAAACCAAATCTGCTTCACCTAGGGAAGGGAAGATTCAAGGAAAATGTGCATTCAGATCAGGAGGAATTTGAATTAGCCACACCAATCTCCTGCATGTAGTTGTTAATGCTGTCATAAAAGCTTCATTCTAAATTGGTATTGTACTGTACATGGAATCCAAAAGGAAAACATTTGATCACCTGCCCAATTACAGCCCTTTAAAGGAATTATCCAATTGGTCCCCAGCTTGGGACCATTCACTATGAACCAGATTTCTTTCATTTACAAGTAAATATCTCCTTCTGTCCTATTGAGATTGTTTGTTACAGATGATGTGTTTCATGTTGTTATAACTTAAATCAAATTTTCCCATTTCTCCTTAGGTTCTTTGGCGGCCTCTTATTTCACAGGCTGACGGGCCCCTCTATTAAAATTAGCTTAAAATCCTACCACCAAGGGTAAAGAAGTGCATGTGTAGAGTTTCATTGTCAACTTGGACACGTGTAATTTTATGCCCTTTCAAGTTACAAGAAACATTATGAGAGAGGGGACTGTCAGAAGAGGCAACCCACCTAACCTGAGTGGAAGCACAGCTGGGATTCTACAATTGGGCTCAAAGTTTCAGAGTGCATTTATTATCAAAGAATGAATAAATAATACATCTTGAGATATGTTTGCTTAAGGACAATTGCAAATCAAGAATCCTGAAAGAACCCAATTAAAAAAATAAGACCAACCCTCCAATGCCCAACAAAAGCAAGCAACAGCATTCCAACCCAAAATTGGGTCCATAGATCCAAAACCCAGGAGCAGCCTGGGGTAGGCCCAAAGCCTTGGTGTTCAGCTCATCATATTAGTGGGGCAAATCGCTGCAAACAGCCTTAGTACCGTGGAGAGAGAAGCCCTCAGACTCTGTGGGCTGGCATTTAAATTGTCCGAACCTCACACTAGGACCCGGCCCCTCCACCGGGACATCGATCCAGCCCTAGATTTCGCTACCGAAGGAGCCGTTCTTGACCTCTCCAAAGCAGCTCGGCGCCCAGAACAACCCAACCTCGTCTGACCCGCCTTTCCAGTCTATATGGGCCAACATTTAGATTGTCCAAACAGAAAATTGTACCTCGCATTAGGACCTAGGCCTCACCATGGTCAGTCATTCTGGGCCAAGAACACACTGCCCAGCAATTCACTTTGGACCTGGAGTTCGCTGCCAAAGAAGCCGTTCTCAGCCTCTCCGATTTGGCTCAGCGTTTAGAGCAATCCAGCCTCATACCCAGATTAACTGAATGGGCAACTGAACTCCTTTGCCCTGTCTTCTCCCCTCTGAATCGATCAGTCCAACCAGGACAGCCCCAATTCCAAGTGTGTTGATTCTGCAGCGTGCCAGCAGGGAATGTCCCACAAATCAGCTTTGCCTTTGCTTCTTCTTCATTGTTTGTGGTGATAGTTTTCCACAATTTTCTTTCAAATAAGTCTTATTAGTAATGGTTTTAATTAAATTTCTTTGTTTTCGAACGACCAATAAGCTGTCGCACATTTTCACTAGCACCATCTTAAACTCAGCACTGAAGAAGCTACAACGGGGTTTGCATTCCTGATTACTCTGAACTGATCATAATTGAAAATGTGGATGACGGAGCAGTGCCACTCCAGAAGTATAATCATGTGTGCTAAAGCTCAGTGTAAAAACACCAATGAATTAATTCACTGCTACCACTACTGTCCCTCAAAAATCTTCAGGCAAACATCATCATTTTCTCGGAGAGAACTGACAAGAGATTCGTATTGAGATTGATGTTGTTTTACTAAACAAGAACCTTGGAACAGAATGAGTTTCACCTTACTTTGGAATATAGATCCTTCCTCATGCTGATTCTTTTCCAAGATGTTTTTCTTTCTAACTCTGGTAGAATCTCATCTCTTATCACAAGTTGAATTTGTTAAGTTTGCGAATGCATTTTTCTATTTTTGTGAGGCTTTCTCATATTGCCTTATAGGAGGGAGCTATTCAGCCCATTGAGTCGATGCCAGATCTCAGTGCAATCCCAACAGTTCCATTCCCCCACTTATTTATGTGAGATCTATTCACTCACATGCATTCCAAACTAACCGACTGATGCTCGCACTGGCTACCTGCACCGAGGTGAATTCATGGCACCCAATTAATCCACCAACCAGTATGTGCTTTGGATGTGTGAGGTAACTGGAGCAGTGGTGGGAAACCCCTGCAGTCAGTCACTCACGTGGAAGAAAGTGAAAACTCTTTGTAGACAATACTAGAAAATAGCTGCACTACCTGCTGTGGCACTGTTTCCTAAATAACCTATTAGAGTTTGCATCTATTAGGAAGAATTGTACTGGGCATGTGTTGCCATGTTTCTGGTACCAGCATACCATGCACTCGACTCACTAACTCTAGCCATACATCTTTGGAATGTGGGAGGAAACCAGAGCACCCAGAGAAAACCCTTACAGTCACGCGGAGAATGTACAAACTCCTGACAGGCAGCAGCAGGAACTAAGCTCTGATCAGTGACTACCGGTGCCACACGGTGATGCACTACTAATTCTGGTACTGTGCTGCCCTGCAATATAACAGCTCTGGTGGGACTGAAACCCACTAATTTTGATTTACATGCTCTCATATCAGTGGAAGTCCAGCAAGCTATCAGTTGCACTACGGATCGTACAGTGAAACCAATAGTTCTGCGAAGTGCCTCCTAAACTCTGTTCTAAAGACTGGATCTACATAGGATGCATCCTAGATTAATGAGGTACATACGACAGGAAATTGTAAAGACCCTGCCCTTATTTTCAAGTCATTGATAGATTTAGGCATCATCACCGTGGAGTGAAAAGCTGCAAAAGTTAAGTTCTCATTCGAAACTTGATGTGAAACACAGTAACTACAGACCATTCAGTTTCACCTCGGACAAGAAGCTTTTGGTTTCATAGTCTAGCTCCTTTTCTCTTTTCATCGATGCTGCCTGGCCTGCTGGGTGCTCCCAGCACTTACTGTTTTCAGTTCCAATTTCCTGCATATAGTTATTTTTATTTTCATTTTGAGTTTATCATCATGGTGGAGAAGGTTCCAGAAATAATAACCAGGGACAGAATTAGTAGAAAGCAGGAAAGGCAGGGGTGTGGGGGTGTGGCAGGTGAAAAGGGGGAAGGTTTCTGTGGGTGTAATTGATATAAAAATCAAGTCTTTGTGCTGAAGAGGAACCCAGATCCAAGCTACACTGAATTTCCTTTGGCCAACTTGAAAAGTGACATTTTATACTCCACAATGACTGGCTTCTTCATAGCAAATGATGTCTTGGTGCGAATGAAATCCAACTCAAGTCAAGCAGCACAGCCAGATGAATCACGATGAGTCAGTCACTGATGCCTCAGTGTTTCTGATGGTCTAGGTTCCTTACCATGGATGGCCATGACTTAGAACATTGGCTGGAAGCAAATAGGCTGCAAACTACATGCACGTTGATAAAAAAAAAAGTGAAAATCTGTACAAACATCACCCACTTGCTTTTCTGCAGAGGCTTGAGCAGAAAAATCCATGCCAAAACTTCAGTTTAAGGCTGACAGCACGCTGCATTATCGGACATGGTTTCTAACATATGATGCTCTAACCAAGACCCTCTCTGCTCCATTTATTACAAAGAAGAGCAGTGTAATTATCTCCAGTGAACTGACTCATTTTAACCCTTCAATCTGCTTTGTAGGGTGAAGGAGGAAACTACTCCTCCTTCCAGCTCTGAAAAAGGGTATCTGAAGTAAAAGGTTAACTGGTTTCTCTTCCCACAGATGCTGATGGGCTGGCTGGGTTCATTTAACATTTGCTTCCCTTAAGAACTGATTCATCTGGTCATCATCACATCGATATTTTTGAGAGCTCCCAAAGCACAATGAGGTCCCTATTGTTTCTTTTCTTCAATGAAACTTCAGCAGCAACAAGACTTCAGAAATACATTGATTGCTAGTAAGGAAATGTGAAAGGTGCTGGAAAGTGAGAGTGATTTTTGGGTTTAGGATGTGTACTTTTAGCAATTGGCTTTGGCTACCAGTCTTCACATCTGAAAATGTATTGTGCATTTAATTTGGAGTGCAACTCTGAACAATGGGTTCCTAAAGGCAGTGAATCGCAGTCCAGACAATGCTGATTAAAGTTCACTTGTATGTCTGTGGTGTGGATGTGAATCAGGAGGTGTGAAGGTTGAATGTATATTCAAAGGAAGTGTTGTCCGTACATTGTAAATATGGAGTTGTCCTTTCATACTTGGCACATAAAGTATCGAGCCCCATGTTGGACCAGCAGACCTTTCCACCAAAAGCATCTCCATATGATGCCTGCTGTACCTTGTTTTGTCAAATAAAGAAGCTACTTTGTATCTACCAGTAATTTTCACTAGTGACTTCGTTCACACAACAGCAGTTAATAATGGTGATGGGAAGTTAAGAGAAAACCAGAGAGACTGAGAGAGGTTGAGAGATGTCTGATGGCATTGATAGAATGGGTTTCAGAAATATTCTGTTGGTATGTGTACCGGGAAAGAATTGCAGATGGTAAGATTACACTGAATGATTGGTAAATCGGTTTATTATTGTCACATGTGGAAAGCTTTGCATACCATCCAGATCATTTCAATACAACAGACAATGAGGTAGTACAAAATAAAACAACAACAGAATTCAGAATCAAGTGTTATAATTAGAGAGAAGGTGTAGTGCAGGTAGTCAATAAGGTTCGAGGCCATGACAAGTAGTATTTGTGGTCAAGAGTTCATCTTATGGTACCAGGACCCATTCAAAAGTCTTATAATAGCAGGATAGAAGGTGTCCTTGAGCCTGATGGTACGTGATTTCCGTCTTCTGTATTTTCTGCCCAGCAGAAGGGAGGAGAGAGAGAATGTCTGGGTTGGGCAGAGTCATTGATTACATTGGCTGCTGTAGAGGACCAGTGAGAAGTGTAGGCAAAGTCCATGGAGGGGAGGCTGGTTTCCATGAACAACTCTGTCTTGGGCAGAGCAGTTTCCATACTAGCGCATGGTACATCCAGATAGGATGCTTTTTATGGTGCACGGCTAAAAGTTTGTGAGGGTCAAAGAGGCATGAAATTATCTTTATCCTCCCGAGGAAGTAGAGGCATTGGTGCACTTTCTTGGCGGCGTTATCTATGTGGTTCAATAAGGATAGGCTATCGGCGATATCTGTTCCTAGGAACCTGAAGCTTTTAATCCGCTCAACCTCAAAACCATTTACATAACCAGCAGCATGTGCATAGGGACTACTGTGGAAATCTGTTCATGGAAGTGAAGGGAGTGTCTGAAATATGAAATAGCTTTTTATTTGGTGTCTTACTTAAGGCTGTTAAAAGCTGGGGGTGATAGTAGGGATAAGATCCCACTACCTATTAAATGCTCCCAATGGCATCTGTCTCAAATAGTCTCTGACATCTAAGTCCAGCTCCTGGCCTTCATGTGTGGCTTAGCTACTAAACCTGGCAGAACCATTTTTACTGACAGGAGAAGAGGAAAAGGTAGTTTACTGTTGCCTTAAAACCAACCACTTCAGGCAGATGGGGCTCATCAGCCATGGTTGGCAGCTCATCTAGGAGAATGAAAACATTGATCTCAAACCTCCACTGTTTTGCAGCTATACTCACTCATGAGGAAGGCTTCACGAGTAAATCCTGAGGAAAAAATCTGGAGCTGGAGTCTCTACATTGAATTCATTGCTGACTGGCAACTCCTGTGATACTGCTGGTGCCAAACTGTAGAGGTCTCTGCCATTCTTTTGGATTCATCAGCTGCACGGAGAGGGAGAGCCTGCTACATGGCAACAGCTTGCTCTCTGTATCATACTGCCCTGGCTTGCATATCATGTAGACAGCTGGGATGCAATATCCATGGTCTCCGACCAATGGAGGACCTCAATTTTATTACACTCTTTGCCAAGGAAGAAAATTCTGCCAGGTTATTGGTGAGAAAGATATGGTTGATGATCAGAATGGATTAACTTTGATAAACCAGAAGTACTGTGCTTATAATGGACAAATGGTACTGAGGACCATAAAGGAGCAAATTACAAAGGCCCTTCTCATAATCTCCTAACATCTGCAGGTTCAGAAGTGATTCCTAAGGAACATAAAATTGTAAAATGTTACAGCAGCTATTCAAAACAAGAGGATATACCAGTGACTATAGATAAGTCAATTTAACCTTCATAAGGAATAACTTCCAGAAGGGATAAAATTAACAGTTGTTTGGACAAATGTGGACTTTTTAAACAAAAAAGCATTTGGACTTCGAAAAGATCATGTGTTTTTGAGTAACTTGGAGTTTTTTGATGAAGTGGCAGAGGTGGCCAATAAGGGAAACATAGTAAAGTAATATATATCGACATCTAAAAAGCCATTTAATAAGATCCTACATAACAAGCTTGTAATCAATGTTGAGGAACTTGGAAGAAAAGAAGTTGTAGTGGTGTGGTTAGAAAACTAGTTCATTAATAAGAAGCAGATCATAGCGATAGAATGTTTTTCAGGCTGAGAAAAAGTGTACAGTGGAGTTCCTCAGGAGCTTTGGACATGGATAGAAAGAACATAATTTCCAAAGGTACAGATGACAAAAACCTTGAAGGGGTAGTGAATTATGCCCAGGTGCTGGCTGTCCACTCTATCTATGCCTCTTATCATCTTACACACCTCTATCAAGTCACCTCTCATTCTCCTTTGCTCCGAAGGCAGACAGACTGATGGAATGAGCAGATAGATAACAGATGAAATATAATGCTGAGAAATATGATGTAGTTTGGTAAGAGAAAGAGGTATTATTAGATGGCATTATTATAAAAATGAGCAAGAGTTACTGTATATGTACATAGTCTAATTAAGTGGTACAGCTCAGCTCATTAATATGGACAAGATAGGCTTTATAAATAATGGCAAAAAGACATAGGAATGATGAAGATATGACATAATCAGCTACAAATGGAGTGCTGTGTCCAGGTGTGGACACTACACTACCCTTTAGCAAAGTGGTCAAAGATTTAGAGAAAGTGCAGATTTATTAGAATGATCACAGAGACTGGGACTTTGGTTAGGTGGATAGACTAAAGAAGCTGTTATCTCTGAAACAGAGCAGTGGAAGAAAGGATCTGACAGAGGTACTTATCAGTAGGAAGAGCATAATCAGAGCACATGGAGTGAAGCTGTTCCCACTGGTGCAGAGGTCAAGAACTATGGAAGCTGGAATTAAAATAATAAGAAAAAGGAGTCTCAAGGATAAACATTCTTTCACATCCAGCAGTGATGCTCTGGAAATGCACAGGCTGGTGTACATCGAACATAGAACAGTATAGCACGATACAAGCCCTTGAGTCCACGATGTTGTGTGACTTTTTAACCTATTCCAAGATCAATCTAAACCTTCACTCCCACATAACCCTCTATTTTTCATTCATTTATGTGCCTATCTAAAAGCCTCTTAATGCCCCTAATGTAACTGCCTCTACAAACACCCAGCAGTGCATCACATGTATTTACCTCTCTGTGTGTAAAAACAAACTTTCTCCCAAGCACCATAAAATTATGCCCAGCTGCTGGCTGTCCACTCTATCTATGCCTCTTATCATCTTATACACCTCTATCAAGTCACCTCTCATTCTCCTTTGCTCCAAAGTGAAACGCCCTAGCTCACTCAACCTTTCCTCATAAGACATGCTCTCCAATCCAGGCAGCATCCTGGTAAATCTTCTCTGCATCCTCTCTAAAGCTTCCACATCCTTCCTTTAATGAGGCAACCTTAACTGAAACACAATATTCCACATGTGATCTAATCAGAGTTTTATCAAGCTGCAACATTACCTCACAGCTCTTGAAATCAATTCTCTGATTAATGAACACCAATACACAATCTTAACAATGGAGGTGTAGTATTGGAGGAAGATTTAATTGTAGCATTCAAAGGAAACTGAATAAGTACTGAGAGAAAATAATCTGCAAGACTCTGGGGAGAGAGCAGGCAAAAGGGACCAGCTGGATTGTTCTTACATAGGGCTACTACAGAGTTAATGGACTGAAACATCTCCTTTTGTGCTGTATCTCTTGTTTTTCTTTTGGACGTTCATTGTTAGAGGGTGCCTACATAAAGCTTGTTAATAACAGGGCAACACAAATGTAACATTTCCATATCTCAGGAACTATCGCTTGGTGAAGGCAGACATTGATAAAGAAACTCACCATCACTGTCAAAGCACCTGCACAATTTTGAACCTCAGTGAGGAAATGATCGATACCATAGGCCTGGCATGACACTTGCAGTCTGCTGGCCAACAGTGATCACACCCCATCCTTTGGAAAGCTATGGTAAGCATGTCAAGGCAGTTGAAAGACACCATCAGCACTGTCTCTGCAAAACCCTCCAAATTCACTAAAAGGATACATGAACTGGCAATCAACATGGGAAGACATCTGGATTGGTAGATGGATAAGGACAATCTAAAGGGATATGGGCTGAATGCAGGCAAGTATGATGAGTTTGGAAGGGCATCTTGGTCAGGATGGACTAGTTGGGCTGAAGGGCCAGCTTCTATGCTGTATGACTCTATAACTCTGCCATTGTCCTCAGCATGGAGATCCTAATTACCCTCAGTCAGCTGCTTTGGGTAAGCCACATCAACCTCCTGAAACACACACTCTGTTCTGTGGGAAGCCTTGGGAAGTTTATCAAGTGGACAGGGGCAAGCTTGAAGAATGTACGCAAAACCTCCCTGAAAAAAAATGCAATATTCCAATTGACTTTCTGCTCTAAGACTATTTAAAGTGTGGAAGGAGCATTGAACTTCAGGGCCATGGATTAAGACCAAGTAGAAATGAGAAGACTTCATAAACCACCCTCACACCAACCCCATCAGACACCTCCTTCTCTATCTGTTGAAGGGTCTGTGGCTCCTACATTGCTCATATCAATGCCACCTTATAGCCCACTAAAACACTAAAACAGAGGGGAAGCAAATGATCCTTGTTCCAAGAGGCTTTCTAAGAAGAAGGATGTCCGTGTGTCAGAGACACAAGAGATTCTACAGATGCTGAAAATCTTGAGCAACATGCACAAAATGCTGGAAGAACTCAACAGATCAGACAGCATCTATTGAATTAAATGAACAGTCAACATTTCAGATCAAGATCTTTCATTTGACCTGCACACCACCTCCCTCTGGTCCCCCACCTTCTTCCCTTTCTTCCATGGCCCACTGTCCTCTCTTTCAGGTTCCTTGTTCACCACCCCTTTGCCTCTTTAATTTATTATCTCCCGGCTTCTCATATTAACACCCCCCACCCACCCCCACCTCCTCCTGTCATCAGGCCTCATCTATCACCACCTACTACACCCCCCACACCTTCTTCTTCTGGCTTCTGCTCCCTTCTTTTCCTGTCCAGTTGAAAGACTCGGCCCAAAATGTCGACTGCTTATTTCCTTCTATAGATGCTACCTGATCTGCTGAGTTCCTCAAATATTTCATGTGTATGCAGATGCTACTGCCTGTAAATGTGCCTATTACATGGGGGAGGGGGGAGAAACTGTGCACATCTATAACACAAGAGATCCTGCAGGTGCTGGAACTCCTAAGCAAAACACAAAATGGTGGAGGAACTCACCAGCATGTCTATGGAGGAGAATAAGCAGTCAACATTTCTGACCAAGGACCTTCTTCAGGACTGGAAAGGAAGGGACAGAAGCCAGAATAAAAAGGTGGGGAGTGGGGAAAGAATACAAGCTGTCAGGTGATAGGGGAGAGATGGATGGGTGGGGGAGAGGGGATGATGTAAGAAGCTATATAGGACCCTGGTCAGACCCCACCTGGAGTTCTGTGTTCAGTTCTGCTCACCTCACTACATGAGGTGGAATGTGGAAACTATAGAAAAAATGCAGAGGAGATTTACAAGGATGTTGCCTGGATTGGGGAGTACGTCTTATGAGAATAGGTTGAGTGAACTCGGCCTTTTCTCCTTGGACCAGCGGAGGATGAGAGGTGACCTGATAGAGGTGTATAAGATGATGATGAGAGGCATTGATCATGTGGATAGTCAGAGGCTTTTTCCTAGGCCTGAAATGACTAGCACAGGTGTTTGTAAGTACAGAGGAGATGTCAGGGTAAGTTTTTTACGCAGAGAGTGGTGAATGTGTGGAACAGGCTGCCAGCAACAGTGGTGGAGGCGGATACAATAGGGCTTTTTAAGCGACTCCTGGATAGGTGCATGGAGCTTAGAAAAATAGAGGGCTATGGGTAACCCTAGGTAATTTCTAAAGTAAGTATATGTTCAGCACAGCATTGTGGGCCGAAGGGCCTGTATTGCGCTGCAGGTTTTCTATGTTTCTATGGTCTATGTTTCTAAGCTGGGAGGGGATAGGCGAAGCGCAGAATCAGGTATCACTGTGATGATTGTATGCTCTAGTATCAATTGTTTGGTGACAATATAGTAAAGTAAGAGGCAATGGGATGAAGGAAAAGGAATCTAATGGGAGAAAACTGTAGACCATAAAAGAAAGGAAGAAAGAAAGCAAACAGGTGCAGGTAATGGGCTGCTGAGGAGAAGAGAAGCGGTTGGGAGGGTAACCAGAATGGGGAAATTAGAGAAATCGATGTTCTTGCCAACAGGTTAAAAGGCTACTCTGACAGAATATGAGATGTTACTCCTCCAATTAGAGTTTGGCCTCATGGTGGCAGTAGAGGAGGCAATGGAAAGACAGGTCAAAATGGAAATGGGAGGTCGGATAGAGAGGGGCGGCTATCGGGAGATCCTGCCTTTTGGAGGGGACTGAGTGAAGGTGCTTGACAACGTAGACCCCAATCTGTGTCTGATTTCACCAATGAAAAGGAGGCTGCGCTGATGACAATGACAGACTTGCAGGTGAAGTGTCGCCTCACCTGGATGGACTATTTGTGGCCCTGGATCGGAGTGCAGCCTCTACGTCCTGTCTCTGTGCCTTTGCCGATGGCAACAAGCAAATAATAATCAGGTTCATCATCATAGACATCATGAAATTCGTTTTGTTTTTCAGCAACAATACGGTGCAATACTTAATAAGAAATATATCAAAATAAATAGAGCAAAATAGTGAGGTCGAGTTGGATTCATTGACCATTCAGAAATCTGATGTCAGAGGGAAAGAAGCTGTTCCTAAAATATTGAGAATGTTCCTAAAATTTAATATTATGAAGCAAAAGATGATGGAAAAACTCCGCCATTGAAGCTTCCGTTAAAGGGAAACAAATTAACGGTTTCTCAAATTTGTTTGTGGGGGGTGGGTGGATTGGAAGAGATTGTTCCTATCATGGAAACACAAGAAGAGACTACAGATTCTTTCTCTCTCATTTAGTTTTGGTTTTGCCAGCAAGATACGAAGAAGGGATTGTTTTCCTGTACGGATATCCAAATTGATGGAAACGATAGTAACACCTCTGCCATGCAAAAGCTCTGGGTCCTCTAAATTAATTAGTCAATTAACCTCAGCATCATTCACACGGTGTGTATGGTGAAGCTGTCACCAAAAAAAAGGCAATTGTATATACACACACACGTAAGTGGGACCGGAGGCTGCCGTGAACTCTTGCTGGGGTTCGCTGCGCCGCTGTTGAAGGAATGCCGGCGGGCTGACAGCGCTCCCTACTGCTGAGATACAAAAAGGCAATGGGCCATTAACCAGCCAATATTGCTGCTTCCCGGCGTTTTACTCCCAGTTCAGGATAGCGCGGTATCAACATCACAAGGTTAAAAGGTAAGGTAGCATGGTATCAAAATTGCCGGACTGATTATCAATTAATATGTTTACATCTCTCCAGCACAACTGGAAAGTATAAATTAAATCAACTAAATAAAATTTGGAATTTGAAAACTGCATAACCCGAAAGCATGTTTTTTTTATATATATCTGATGCTCTCTGTCACACTGACAGATCCCAATTCCTTGGTCTTCCTTACCATGCACATGCTGTATAATCACGCTACACTTCCATCCCACATCAGAAGACAGCATCTATCATCAAGGACCCCCACTATCCGGATCATGCCTTCTTCTTGCTGTTGCCATCAGAAACCTGATTGAAAAGCTTGAGCATGTAGATATTGAGGAAGAGGATGTGCTGGAGCTTTTGGAAAGCATCAAGTTGAATAAGTCACTGGGACCGGATGGGATGTACCCCAGGCTAATGTGGGAGGTGAGGGAAGAGATTGCTGATCCTCTGGCAATGATCTTTGCATCATCAATGGGGACAGAAGAGGTTCTGGAGGATTGGAGGATTGGAGGGTTGCAGATGTTGTTCCCTTATTCAAGAAAAGGAGTAGAGATAGTCTAGGAAATTATAGGCCAGTGGTTGGTAAGTTGATGGAGAAGATTCTGAGAGGCAGGATTTATGAACAGTTGGAGAGGCATAATATGATTTGGAATAGTCAGCTTGGCTTTGTCAAAGGTAGGTCGTGCCTTATGAGCTTCTGATTGAATTTTTTGAGGATGTGATTAAATACATTGATGAAGGTAGAGCAGAAGATGTAGTGTATATGGATTTCAGCAAGGCATTTGATAAGATACCCCATGCAAGACTTATTGAGAAAGTAAGGAGGCATGGGATCCAAGTGGACCTCGCTTCGTAGATCCAGAATTAGCTTATCCACAGAAGGCAAAGTGTGGTTGTAGACAGGTCATATTCTGCATGGATCGGTGATGAGTGGCATGCCTCAGGGATCTGTTCTGGGACCCCTTCTCTTCATGATTTTTATAAATGACCTGGATGAGGAAGTGGAGGGATGGGTTAGTAAATCTGCTGATGACACAAAGGTTGGGGGTGTTGTGGATAGTGTGGAGGGCTGTCAGAAGTTAAAGCGGGACATCAATATGATGTAAAACTGGGCTGAGAAGTGGCAGATGGAGTTCAACCCAGATAAGTGTGAGGTGGTTCATTTTGGTAGGTCAAATATGATGGCAGAATATAGTATTAATGGCAAGACTCTTGGCAGTGTGGAGGATCAGACAGATCTTGGGGGTCCGAGTCCATAGGACACTCAAATCTGCTGCACAGATTGACTCTGGTCAAGGTTGATGGTGCATTGGCCTTCATCAACCATGGGATTGAGTTTAAGAGCTGAGAGGTAAGGTTACAGCTATATAGGACCCTGGTCAGACCTGAATTGGAGTACTATGCTCACTTCTGGTCACCTCACTACAGGAAGGATGTGGAAACTATAGAAAGGATGCAGAGGAGATTTACAAGGATGTTGCCTGGATTGGGGAGCATGCCTTACAAGAATAGGTTGAGTGAACTTGGCCTTTTCTCCTTGGAGCGACGGAGGATGAGGCCTGACCTGTTAGAGATGTATAAGGTGATGAGAGGCATCGATCGTGTGGATAGTCAGAGGCTTTTTCCCAGGGCTGAAATGGCTAACAAGAGAGGGAACAGTTTTAAGGTGCTTGGGAGTAGGTACAGAGTATATGTCAGGGGTTGTCAGTGCGTGGAATGGGCTGCTGGCGACAGTGGTGGAGGCAGATACGATAGGGTCTTTTAAGAGACTCCTGGATAGGTACATGGAGCTTAGAAAAGTAGAGGGCTATGGGTAGCCTTACATAATTTCTAAAGTAAGTACATGTTCGGCACAGCATTGTGGACTGAAGGGCCTGTATTGTTCTGTAGCTTTTCTATGTTTCTGCACTGAACCTGTATACGTGAAAATAAACCTAACTTGGATGGTATGAAGCCCCTCTGTTTCTTTCTGGAACAGAGGCACAATCTCACTCTTTCCCAGTTCTTCTGAAACATAGTTTTAACCAAAATAAACTTTATTCATAATTTTAAAATGTAATTACAAGAATAAACTGTGCAATGCCTTTTAATTCTTTATATTCATAGACAAGTTCTTCTAAAATATTAATTCTATATCTTTTTCCACCGATGCTACCCGACTCCAGCAGCCTCGAGAAAATCTGCAGATGCTGGAATTTCAAGCAACACACATAAAAGTTGCTGGTGAACGCAGCAGGCCAGGCAGCATCTCTAGGAAGAGGTACAGTCAATGTTTTGGGCCGAGACCCTTTGTCAGGACTAACTGAAAGAAGAGCTAGTAAGAGATTCGAAAGTGGGAGGGGGAGGGGAGGTCCAAAATGATAGGAGAAGACAGGAGGGGGAGGGATGGAGCCAAGAGCTGGACAGGTGATTGGCAAAGGGATATGAGAGGATCATGGGACAGGAGGCCCAGGGAGAAAGACGGGGGGGGGCGGGAACCCACAGGATGGGCAAGGGGTATAGTCAGAGGGACAGAGGGAGAAAAAGGAGAGAGAGCGAGAAAAAGAAAGTGTATATAAATAAATAAATAAATAAATAAATAAATAACGGATGGGGTACGAGGGGGAGGTGGGGCATTAGCGGAAGTTAGAGAAGTCAATGTTCATGCCATCAGGTTGGAGGCTACCCAGACAGAATATAAGGTGTTGTTCCTCCAACCTGAGTGTGGCTTCATCTTTACAGTAGAGGAGGCCGTGAATAGACATATCAGAATGGGAATGGAACGTGGAATTAAAATGTGTGGCCACTGGGAGATCCTGCTTTCTCTGGTGGACAGAGCATAGGTGTTCAGCGAAACGATCTCCCAGTCTGCGTCGGGTCTCGCCAATATATAGAAGGCCGCATCGGGAGCACCGGACTCCAGCACTTTCTGTTTTTGTTGTTAAAATCAGTGTCTGTGTCACAATGTGGACTGTGCCTCTGAGTCTGGGCACCCTCGCAGGCAGGCAGCTGAAAGGAGTAGGCAAGCACACCCGTGAAAATGCATATTCCAGGCAATTAGGGCTTCTTTGCTGTTGTATTTAACTCCCTTCCTTTCATTTCAGTCTTTTTCAAAGAACAGTGACAGCAATTCTCCCTGGTTACTACGGAGACTAAGGAGTCCACGTTCTGTGAAAGAAAATTACACAGAGACAGTGTTAGATTTTAGTTTGAAAGTTTTAGTTGGTGGTCCTGTTGGCCTAGCAATTATTATTTTCCATTTGTTCTGTACATTACTATTTAAACTCAGTGAATTATTCATTCTGCCTCTGTGTCTGTGTTTTCTGCAACAAAATGGACCCGGCAGAGATTTTGGCGCTGAATTTCGTTGGTCAGTTAGGAGAGAAGTTAAAGTCAGTGGAAGCTGGTTTGGCAGAAGTAGCTCGTGCAGTGCAGCAACTACTCTTAAGAGCGTCAAACCCAGCCCAAATCAAAGTTCGTTAGCCAGCTGGAGACACTGAAGTCAGTGGAGGCTAGGTTGGCAGAAATGGTTCACGCAATGCAACAATTTCTTTCAGAGCAGGAAGCCCAGTCCAAGCAGGGAAAACAGGTGTCAGCTCTCATTGCAAAAGTTCAGCAACTTATCACAGGCAGACTGAATCACATGGCATCCATTCCTGCTGCTCTTTAGCAGCAGAATCAGGTGCAGCCATGACTACTTCCACTACCACTATTCAGCAGCCTTCTGCCAGGACAGTTCCACTCCCAGAATCAGAACCTCCCACATCCTCCTCTGTAACAGTCTCATCAGCCTCAGCTACTAATGCCCTGGCAACACTCACTACACACTGGAGGAACTCAGCAGGTCGGGCAGCATCCGTGGAAATGATCAGTCGACGTTTCTGGCCGGAACCCTTCGTCAGGACAGTAGAGGGAAGGGGCAGAGGCCCTATAAAGAAGGTGGGGGGAGGGGAAGCAGGAAAGGTGAAGAAGGAATAGGGGAAAACACAATGGGTAGAAGAAGGGGCGGAACAATGAGGGAGGTAGTAGGCAGCTGGGGGAGGGGGCAGAGTGACATAGGGATAGGGGAAGGGAGGGGGAGTTGGAGAATTCCGTTCCGTCTGCCACAACAGACAGGATCTCCCGGTTGCCACCCATTTCAACTCTGCTTCACATTCCCATTCAAATATATCCATACATGGCCTCCTCTACTGCCATTATGAGGCTAAACTCAGGTTGGAGGAGCAACACCTCATATACTGTCTAGGTAGTCTCCAGCCCCTTGGTATAAACATTGAATTCTCCAACTTGCGGTAATTCCTTCCCTCTCCCTTCCCCTACCCCTTTTTCACTCTGCCCCCTCCCCTAGCTGCCTACTACCTCCCTCATGGTTCTGCCTCCTTCTACTACCCATTGTGCTTTCCCCTATTCCTTCTTCACCTTTCCTGTCTATCCCCTCTCTGCTTCCCCTCCCCCACTCCTTGATCTTTCCCCTTACTGGTTTTTCACCTGGAACCTACCAGCCTTCTCCTTCCCACCCTCCCCCCACCATCTTTATAGGGCCTCTGCCCCTCCCCTCTTCAGTCCTGACGAAGGGTTCCAGCCCGAAACGTTGACTGATAGTTTCCACGGATGCTGCCTGACCTGCTGAGTTCCTCCAGCGTGTTGTGAGTGTTGCTTTGACCCCAGCATCTGCAGAGTATTTTGTATTTACTAATGCCCCAATTCCTTTGCCAGCCTTCAGATCTGAACCAACTATTTCTCCACTAGAGCTGATACTCTAGTGACTCTGTATTCAAGTTTATTGTCAATGTAGGAACTTCAGTACCCAGCGTGAACTGATTTTCCAAGCCCAGCAAGTTCAGTTTGGTGATGACAAATGTAGAATGGATTACATGGTGAATCTCTGAGCTGGATCCCCACTCAGTCTTTTCAACACTCTTTGAGAACAAGCTTCTCCTGCAGTCAGTCTTTCCAGCAATTTGATCTTCAGTATGGGGTCAAGACGCTCCCACCGACTCCTGGACCTGCGCCAAGGGAAAAGAACTGTGAGGGACTACACTGTAAAATTCTGCACTCTTGCAGTTGAGACTGGGTGGAAAGAGGGATTACTCATTAACAAAACACATTGATGAAGGTAGAATAGTGGATGTAGTGTGTATGGATTTCAGTAAGGCATTTGAAAAGGCTCCCCATGCATCGCTTATTCAGAAAGTAAGGAGGTATGGGATCAAAGGAGACCTTGCTTTGTGGATCCAGAATTGGCTTGCCCACAGAAGGCAAAGGGTGTTTGTAGATGGTTCATATTCTGCATGGAGGCCGGAGACCAGTGGTGTTCTGCAGGGATCCGTTGTGGGACCCCTCCTCTTTGTGATTTTTATAAATGACCTGGATGAAGAAATAGAAGGGTGGGCTAGTAAGTTTGCTGATGACACAAAGGTTTGGGGGTGTTGGAGATAGTCTGGAGGGTTGTCAGAGGTTACAGTGGGACATCGGTAGGATGCAGAACTGGGCTGAGAAGTGGCAGACAGAGTTCAACCAGATAAACGTGAAGTGATTCATTTTGGAAGGTCAAATTTGAAGAAAGCTTATAGTATTAATGGTAATATTCTTGGCAGTGTGGAGGTTCAGAGAAATCTTCGGGTCCATGTCCATAGGACACTCAAGGCCACTGTGCGGGCTGACGGTGTTGTTGAGAAGGCATGTGGTGTGTTGGCATTCACCAAAGTGGGATTGAGTTCAACAGCCATGAGGTAATGTTACAAATATACAGGACCCTGGTCAGACCCCACTTGGAGTTCTGTGCTCAGTTCTGGTCACCTCACTACAGGAAGGATGTGGATACTATAGAAGGAATGCAGAGGAGATTTACAAGGATGTTGCCTGGATTGGAGAGTGTGCCTTATGAGAACAGGTTGAGTGAACTTGGCCTTTTCTCCTTGGAGCGACGGAGGATGAGAGGTGACCTGATAGAGGTGCATAAGATGATGAGAGGCATTGATCACGTGGATAGTCAGAAGCTTTTTCTCAGGACTGAAATGACTAACACGAGGGGGCATAGTTTTAAGGTGCCTAGAAGTAGGTTGTCAGGGTAAGTTTTTCACACAGAGAGTAGTGAGTGCGTGGAATGCACTGCCAGCGACAGTGGTGGAGGCACATACAATAGGGTCTTTTAAGAGATTCTTAAATAGGTACATGGAGCTTAGAAAAATAGAGGACTATGTGGTAGGGAAATTCTAGGCAGTTTCTGGATTAGGTTACATAGTTGGAAGAACATTGTGGGCTGAAGGGCCTGTAATGTACTGTAGATTTCTATGTTCTATGTTCATTACTGCTTTCTAGTGTGGGCTAAGTGCAGCGGTCTGGCGTGAGTTTGCAGTGTTTGATAAACCAGACAGCTTGGATGACCTGGCCTTTCAAATAGACAATGGGGCTACTGAGTGGTGCAGAGATAGAATGCCCTGAGCCCCCTACTCTCTCGGTCACCATCTGTCTTCAGCCTCTCCCTCATCACCCAGCACGCAGTCTACAGAGAAGCCTATGCAAGTGGGGGGCCTGCGCTATCTCAGGAGGAACGATATTGGTACAGGAGAACAGGTTGCTGCCTCTACTGTGGCCTCCAGGACATTTCCATGCATCACATCCAAAGTGTCCGGTAAAAGAGGATACCCATCAGCAAGAAAGGAAATCTTGATGGGTTGATTCCCTCTGCAAGCATCTTCCCTGAATCAAGTAATGCTCCCAGCTTCCCTGTCTTGGGGTTCCCAAACCCAGGAGCTTCAGGCACTTATTGTCCCTGGGGTAGCAGAGAACCTCATGGATATCGCTTTGGCTTAAAGATGGGGAAATCCCGCTCAACAATTGAAAGAGAATATTGATGTCAAGGCTCTGGATGGTCAGCCTCTGGGCACTGGCAAGATTCACCTTTCCACAGTATCCCTCCAATTTGTGCTAGAAGGCAACCATAGGGAACAGCTATCCGTCTATCTTGTTCATTCACCTGAACTGCTGCTAGTGTTGAGATAGCCATTTGTGGTTATCATGACACAACCTGCAGATTGATTGGTCTTAAAGGCACTCCAAGAGTGGGGACTGACATGCTCCAGCTTAAGTTCCTGTCAGCATATCCCAACCTGTGCCTATTGCTAGTGTAGATTTGTCTGGTGTTCCAGCTGAATATGCTGACCTTCTTGAGGTTTTCAGGAAGAAGGAGTCCACCCCCCTGCCTCCACACAACCATACATCTGCAATATTGACCATTCACTCAATACTAGTCCTCCCCAGTGCTGGCTCTTTTCCCTTCCTCACCCTGAAACGCTGGCCATGGAAGAATACATTCAGGAGACATTGGCCATAGGATTTACCTGTTTGTCAACCTCGCCAACAGGAGCGGGCAAGAAAGATGACTAGCTCCATGCCTGCATTGCAAGATGGCACCAGTGACCAACGCAACTAACAGCGATGTCCTGCAGACAATTCAAGAAATTACTTCTTCTTCTCCTTCTTTTAATTATACTTCTACCACTAATCTGTGTGTGATTGGAGCCTGTAATTTACATCTTGATGATGTGTTTTTGGGCTGACTGAGCAACCTGGCGCTTTTGGTGTTTCCGAGGGAAATCAGCGTAGTTGAGAGCAAGATTGGGGACGGAGTGTGTGGCCTAATGGCAGAGCACAAACCTATGATTGGCTCCAATTCTCGACCAACTCATGAATTAAAGTGTCGAGCAGGATTGAAATCAGTGAGGATGAGAGTGGAAGGCGGGCGGGTGTTCAGCGCAGTCTGTCTGCGTTTGACTATTCTCCCTCTCCCTCTGGCTCGCTGCTGCTGGAGAAAGGTGCAGGAGTTTTGGGTCTTTGGCAAGGTTTGAATGGCGCGGTTTGTGGATTGGACTTGTTTTGAGAGAACTGTACAGTTCTTATTATATGCGTTCTGGTTTCTGGTTACTCCTTTTTAATTGGTATTTTGCGTGAGTTTGATTAGAGTAGACTGGTACTGTGGCCAGTAGCCAATGAACATCACAGTGTTAAATTGAATTGAACTGGACTGAACTAAACTCTCCTAGACTGTTTCAAGGACTCTGCAGTTCGATGTTTAATATTCTGTGTGTTATACACTTGTTTTTTTTTGCCGTTTGTATGATTTGTCCTTTTCTTTTACACATTAAGTTTTTGATGTTTTTCCTTGAACAGGTTTTGTGGTGTTCCTTTGTTTCTTGGCTGTCTGGGGGAAGATGAATCTCAGGATGTACACTGTATACTAAACAGACTCTGATAATAATTGGTCTTTGAATCTTTGAATTATCAGCCTCTCAACAGTATCACCATGAAGAACCATTACCCTCTTCCCTACTTGCCTCTGCATTTGAAGATCTCCAGGGAGCAATCATATTCTCCAAGATAGGTCTGTGCAATGCTTACAGCCTGGTTTGCATCTAAGAAGGGGATGAGCGAACGGCAGCATTAAACACCGCTGCTGGCCTCTGTGAGTACCTTTTGATGTCATTCGGTTTGGCCAATGCCCCAGCTGCTTCTCAGACCTTTGTCAATTATTTGCCCTAGGATATGTTGAATCAGTTTTTTTGTGTGACGTTCTTATCTATTCCTACTCTCCTCAGGAACATGGCCAGCATGTCCAGAGGGTTCTCAGATGGCTCCTCGAGAACAAACTTTATGCCAATCCAGAGAAATATAAGTTTCACAAAGAGCAAATGTTGTTCTTGGGCTTTATCTTCACCACTTCCAGTGTTCTAGTGGAACAATGTAAAGTTCAGGCAGTCACAGAGTAGCCCAAACAATCTACGGTCGAAAAGGTGAGATTCTTCGTTGTCTTTGCAAACTTCATTGCTGCTTCATCAGAAACTTCAGTTCCATTGCAGCCCCATAAATGCACTCACCAAGAAGAGATCTGCAGGATTCCTGTGGACAACTGAAGCACACCAAGCATTCTCAGAGCTAACGTGGCACTTCACCATTGCCCCAGTGCTGCAACATCCACATCTGCTCCGTCCATTCGTCATCGAGGCTGATGCATCAAATGTCAGCACTGGAGCTGCATCTCCCAGTGATCTTTTGTAGATAGTCAGTTGCACCCCTGTGCTTTTCTTTCCAGTTGTTTGAATCCTGCAGAGTTTAACTAGGATGTCAGGAACTGAGAACTTTTGGTTGACAAAGAGGTCCTGGAGGCATGGCAACATTAGCTAGAGAGGGCTGAGCACTCTTTTCTGGTATGGTCAGATCACAAGAGTTTCTCCTACATTTGTGATGCCACAAGACGCAACTCTTCTCAAGCCTGTTTAAGCTCTCTTCTTCACCCAGTTTAATTTCACCCTCATCTACCATTCTGGCAGCAAGAACACCAAGACCAATGTGCTCTCCCACCAGCTTGACATCCCTGAGGACAACGCCAATCCAGAGACCGTCATCTGGTGATCTGCGAAATAAAAAGAAAAGTGAGGGCTGCCCAATAGTCAGATCCAGGGCCCCCCCCCGCCCCCAACCAGCTGTTTGTCCTTGCCACTGTATGCCCCAGAGTGTTGGAGTGGGGTCACCCTTCCTGTCTGAATGGCCACCTGCAGATTTAACAGACCCTGAAATTTATAAAGAGACAATTTTGGTGGCCGTCTATGTCCCAAAATGTCCACGACTTTGTCTCTGTCTGTTCTACTTGTGTCCAAAACTAGATGACACATTAAGTTTCAAAGATGCAAAATACCTTTATTTATGATCAAAGAATGTATAAATTATACATCTTAAGATTTGTCTGCTTTACAGTCAGCCACAAAGCAAGAAACCTGAAGAATCCAATTAAAAAAAAGAAAGACCATAACCACTGCGCAAACGGGGGAAAAAACACACATCATGCAAACAAATAATAATTAATTAATAGATAAGCAATAAATATTGAGATGAAGAGACTTTGAAAGTGAGCCCATAGGTTGTGGGAACAGTTCACTGATGGGGTGAGTCAAGTTAAGTGAAGTTATCCCCTCTGGTTCAGGAGCCTGATGGTTGAGGGATAATAACTTTTCCTGAACTTTGTGGTGTGGAGTCCTGAGGCACCTGTACCTTCTTCCTGATGGCAGCAGCGAGAAGAAAGCATGACTTGGGTGATGGGGTCCCTGATGATGGATGCTCCTTTCTTGCAACAACGCTCTGTTTTTGTCCTACAAAATCAGTCAGTGTCTTCCCGAACCAGAAGAACTGGATGAGCCATGAGACTCTCAATCTGCTGAGGGCCAGATCAAAGGCATTCAAGTCTGGTGACTAAGAAAGTTACAAGAGGTCTGGGTACAATCTTTGGAAAGCCATGTCACAGGCAAAGTGGCAATTCCGAACTAAACTTGAATCACTGAAGGATGCTCGGCAGCTTTGGCAGGGCTTGAATGACTTCACTTCAAGCAATGTAAGTGACGAAAGGGCTTTGCTTCCAGATGAGCTCATTTCTTTCAATGCTCGTTTTGACCGTCAAATCATGGAGGAACCATCACAAACACCCACACCCCCGATTATCCTGTGATTTGAGTCTCTGAGGCTGACACGCAAGCATCCTTCGGGAGGGTGAATCCATTGTAATCACCTGGCCCAGATGGGATACCTGGTTAAGTACTAAAGACCTGTGCTAATCAACAGGCTGGAGTGTTCACTGATATCTGTAACTTCTCACTTTGACAGTCTGAGGTACCCACCTGCTTCAAGCAGGCTTCAATTACACCAGTGCCTCAGTAGAATGTGATAGCCTACCTCAGTGACTATCATCCAGCTGCACATCCACAGTGATGAAGTGTTTTCAGAAGTTCGTGATGAAACTTATCAACACCCACCTGAGAAGCGACTCGGATCTACTCCAATTTGCCTACCAGCACAACAGGTCCATACTAAATGCCATTTCATTGACTCTTCACTCAACCCTGGAACATATGGACAGCAAAGATGCATATATCAGGATGCTCTTAATCGACTACGGCTTGGCATTCAATACTATAATCACCTCAAAGCTAATCTATAAGCTTCAAAACCTTGGCCTCAATACTTCAATGAGCAACTGGATCCTCGATTTCCTCACTTGCAGACCCCAGACAGTTCAAATTGGCAACTGCATCTCCTCCATAATCTCCATTAGCAATACTGTGTGCTTAGCCCCCTGCTCTACTCACTTTATACTTTTGACTGTGTAGCTAAGCATGGCTCCAATGTCATATTTAAGTTTGCTAATGACAACACTATCATAGGTCAAATCAAAGGTGGGGGTGGATCAGTTTATAGTTTTGCCAATGATGTCAGTAGGGACTGCCACAAGAAGACAAATTGCTGAAAGCACTCAACAGGTCAGACTCAGCCAGCATGTGTGGAAAGAGAAATAAGTCAGTGTTTTGGGTCTACAATTCTGTTTCAGAAGTATCTTATCACTTAACATTAAATATTTTTGTTTATATAAAAACAAATATCTTAATATTGTATTAAATATCTTAGTACATTGTGTTTTATAGGATTAGTTTTATATTTATGTTTATAAAAGTATATTTTTAAGCCTGTTCTGTTTTTTATGCTGCATTGGATGCTGAGTAAAAATCATTTTGTTCTCCTTTACTCTCGAGTACTGAAGAATGGCAATAAACATTCTTCAATCTTGAAATAAGCCACATGTTTCCTGACTTTTCATAGCTAAAGGAAGACACTCTTACAGATTTGAATGTGTGTACACTTCAATAGGCATACAGTACTGTCCACTGATGAATCCACGTGAGATCCCTGATGGTGAGTGCTGATGGACATCACTGCCAAGTGTTCTGGAGTTATGTCAATACAGCAGATATTGATTCAAGCACATCCAATCTTCAGTTTTTATTGTAAATTGCAAGCAGCAAATTGAAGTTTAAAGCACAGGCTGGCCCACAAACCAAATACTTCATATGCACCAGCCAAACTTAAAAACAATGGGGTTGTGTAAATTGCCCTCCATCAACTGAGGGTTGAAGGAATTTGCATATTGTAACTTTGTTTAAGTTCAGGGAAGTTTGCAGTTAGTTTGTCTCAACAAAGGTATTTGAACTTTCAGAGGTGTCGCCCACAGAGGATATGAAATCTCTTATTAGTCTGTGGGCCAGCACGTGCTTTTAACTTCAAGTTACTGCTTGCAATTTACAATAAAAACTAAAGCCTACTTCTTGCTTGAATTAATATCTGCTCTATTCATGGTAGTCCAGGATACTCTTCAACATGCCCTTCTCTTGGGCCCCACCAGAAATGTGCCCACAAAGGGCAAACTTCAAGGAGGATGCAATTAAGTAGGGGCAGCAAAATTGACTGTCACTCTGAGCCCTTCCCCAACTAATAACCTACCATGTTTCTATGGGAACCTACATCAACATTATCATCCCTAGCTGGCTATTTACAAGACTAAGCAGAGATGGAAAAAGTGTTCCAGAAATTTGATCTCAATGTCAACCAGTCTTTAAAATGCTGCTTACTCATTCATGCGCTTGTTGCCTCCTTCCTTTCTGGCTCACTGTGGTTTACACATCCTTATCTTCGCCACTTCAATACCTGATAGCCAAAACTCAGCAGTGGCCATCGGTATTTACTCTGTGCGCAGGGCCACGGCAAGTAATTGTTTCAGCCTCACAGACAACAATTCACACAGCTCACATTCCATGCCATGACAGTAGATTGTCAGAATACTCTGACAAGTCTCTTGGTCCCTTTAATCAATCTACAGGATGGTTTGGGGTGCTCTCTATTAGATTGGCTGCTAGGCCCTCACTCCAGTGGCACCACCTCCCGGACTGTCCCTTTGATCACTGACCCAACCACTGAAAAAGCCCAGCTCATTTGTGTCCATTCCGATTTAGGCAAAGATCGCTCTCTTCAGATGCTGTGTGCAATTTCTTCTCTTTCTCTGTCTGCCTTGCCATCAAGGTGGAACTTGATGTCTCTGCTGTAAATTGCTTTCCTTCCCAGTTACTTTCCCAATAACTTTTATCTGATCTATACAAGTAAACATCTACCTCCCTGAACCAAACTTCAAATTTCAAAGTAAATTTATTATCAAAGTACATATATGTAGCTTTATTACAAAATACTGTTACGACTTAACACTTTTCATGGTTTGCTGAAATGCTCTCTCAGTGTCTTCTAAATTTGTTTTCCTGTTCTCTTTTCATCCGCAAGTCTGCTCCCATCAGAAGTGGTCAGATGTGAAGTGTCAGGTTAGAAACATAGAAACATAGAAAACCTACAGCACAATACAGGCCCTTCGGCCCACAAAGTTGTGCCGAACATGTCCTTACCTTAGAAATTAC
The DNA here is from genome assembly GCF_963921235.1 of Mobula hypostoma. NCBI lineage: Eukaryota > Metazoa > Chordata > Chondrichthyes > Myliobatiformes > Myliobatidae > Mobula > Mobula hypostoma. The sequence continues at coordinate 163,272,538 of NC_086097.1, read as the reverse complement.
CTAAGGTTACCCATAGCCCTCTATTTTTCTAAACTCCATGTACCTATCCAGGAGTCTCTTAAACCACCCTGTCGTATCCGCCTCCACCACTGTCACCAGCAGCCCATTCCACGCACTCAGCACTCTCTGCGTAAAAAACTTACCTCTCCTCTGCATCTAATTCCAAGCACCTGAAAACTAAGCCCTCTCATGCCAGCCATTTCAGCCCTGGGAAAAAGCCTCTGTCCATCCACACGATCAACGCCCCCCATCATCTTATACACCTCTAATAGGTCAGGCCTCATCCTCCGTCGCTCCAAGGAGAAAAGGCCAAGTTCACTCAACCTGTTCTCATAAGGCACACTCTCCAATCCAGGCAACATCCTTGTAAATCTCCTCTGCATTCCTTCTATAGTTTCCACATCCTTCCTGTAGTGAGGTGACCAGAAATGAACACAGTACTCCAAGCGGGGTCTGACCAAGGTCCAACACAGCTGTAACATTACCTCTTGGCTCTTGAACTCAGTCCCACGGTTGATGAAGGCTAATGCACCACATAGCTTCTTAACCGCAGAGTCAACCTGCACAGCAGCTTTGAGTGTCCTTATGACTCAGATCCCAACGTCCCTCTGATCCTCCACACTGCCAAGAGTCTTACCATTAGTACTATATTCTGCCATCATATTTGACCTACCAAAATGAACCACCTCCCACTTAACGGGGTTGAACTCCATCTGCCACTTCTCAGCCTAGTTTTGCATCCTATCAATGTCCTGCTGGAACCTCTGACAGCCCTCCACACTATCCACAACACCCCCAACCTTTGTGTCATCAGCAAAGTTACTAACCCATCCCTCCACTTCCACATCCAGATCACTTATAAAAATCACGAAGAGTAGGGGTCCCAGAACAGATCCCTGAAGCACATCACTGGTCACCGACCTCCATGCAGAATATGACCTGTCTACAACCACTCTTTGCCTTCTGTGGGCAAACCATCTGGATCCAAAAAGCAATGTCCCCTTGAATCCCATGCTTCCTTACTTTCTCAATGAGCCTTGCATGGGGTACCTTGTCAAATGCCTTGCTGAAATCCATAAACACTACATCTACTACTCCACCTTCATCAATGTGTTTAGTCACATCCTTAAAAAATTCAATCAGGCTCATAAGGCACAACCTGCCTTTGACAAAGCCATGCTGACTATTCCTAATCATATTATGCCTCTCCAAATGTTCATAAGTCCTGCCTCTCAGGATCTTCTCCATCAACTTACCAACCACTGAAGTAAGACTTACTGGTCTATAATTTCCTGGGCTATCTCTACTCCCTTTCTTGAATAAGGGAACAACATCCGCAACCCTCCAATCTTCTGGAACCTCTCCCGTCCCCATTGATGATGCAAAGATCATCACCAGAGTCTCAGCAATCTCCTCCCTCACCTCCCACAGTAGTCTGGGGTACATCTCGTCTGGTCCCGGTGACTTATCCAACTTGATGCTTTCCAATAGCTCCAGCACATCCTCTTCCTTAATATCTACATGCTCTAGCTTTTCAGTCCACTGTAAGTCATCCCTATAATAGCCAAGATCCTCTTCCGTAGTGAATACTGAAGCAGAGTGTTCATTAAGTACCTCTGCCATCTCCTCCAGTTCCATACACACTCTTCCACTGTCACACTTCATTGGTCCTATTCCCTCACGTCTTATCCTCTTGCTCTTCACATACTTATAGAATGCCTTGGGGTTTTCCTGAATCCTGTCCACCAAAGCCTTCTCATGGCCCCTTCTGGCTCTCCTAATTTCATTCTTAAGCTTCTTCCTGCTAGCCTTATAATCTTCTAGATCTCTATCATTATCTAGTTTTTTGAACCTTTCGTAAGTTCTTCTTTTCTTCTTGATTAGATTTACAACAGCCTTTGTACACCACGGTTCCTGTACCCTACCATCCTTTCCCTGTCTCATTGGAACGTACCTGTGCAGAACCCCACGCAAATATCCCCTGAACATTTGCCACATTTCTTCCGTACATTTCCCTGAGTACATCTGTTCCCAATTTTTGCTTCCAAGTTCCTGCCTGATAGCCTCATATTTCCCCTTACTCCAATTAAACACTTTCCTAACTTGTCTGTTTCTATCCCTCTACAAAGCTATGGTAAATGAGTGGAGCTAGTAGTTGAATGTTGTGCTATATACCGCTAATAAAATTTGGTTCCTGTGAATTGAATGTGCGGCTAATGCAAGCAACCAAAAATAAGTTTCCACCGTAGCCTATTTTTTTTTTCAGGTGTAACCTGTTTACAAAAAAATACTGCACATCCACAGAAACCACAACCATAACAAAATCAAGTTAAATATTGAGTAGCAAAAGGGAGAAAAATATAAAGGCAAAAGTAAACATACACAGCAAAGGTGCACTGCACCAAAAAACCTCAGTCCTCACCCCGTGAGAAAGTCCAATACAGGACCCCATATCCTTTCAAAGATGTCCCCTCTGTCCTCATTATATAGTCTCAGTCTCCCCAAATATAAAGTATTTGCCAGTTCTCTTAGCCACAGATCGTACGTAGGCACAGAGTCCATTTTCCACATTTGCAGGATTAACTTCTTAGCAATCACCATTCCAAATAATAGCCATTTTTTCATACTTGCTCCAAGGATGGCTATGAGTGGGTCTGGTTCCCACCGCTTCCCAAAAGCCTCAGAGAAACAGTGAAAAATACTTTTCCAGTATGCATAAAGCTTATAATATGACCAGAATGAATGTGACAAGTTACTGTTCACAGATTTACATCTATTACAAACTGGTGAAATATCAGGATAGACAACGTGCAACTTTTCTTTGGAATAATGGAGTCTATGTACTGTTTTAAACTGTAGAAGTCCTACCCTAGCCTATTTTAAGAGAGATTTTAAACAAAGGCCTGAGTGAACTTGAAATGTCATATGGAATACTACCAAAGGACATTGGACTTCTCCGGGTGATTGGATGATGACAAACAGCGTAACTAAAAACCTATCAGGTCATCATTTCATTGCTGCCTATAGGAGCTTGGCTGAGTGTAAAGTGACTGCTGTGCTTCCCACAATACAAGAATGACTATTGAACAATTAGACAGGTAAATAAAAAGATTAGAAGGTTATTGGCCAAGCACTGGCAAATGAGACTAGCTTGGATGGTGCATCTTGGTCAGCAGAGGCCAGGTGGGCCGGAGGGCCTGTTTCCATGCTTTCTGACTCCATGACGATTCACCGACTGTATGTAATGGGCTAGTACTTTGGAGAATTCTAAGTTTGTGAAAGATGCCAAAACAATTCAGCCTAGCAAATCTCACTCACAACACGCTGGAGGAACTCAGCAGGTCGGGCAGCATCAGTGGAAAAGATCGGTTGACGTTTCAGGCTGGAACCCTTCGAAGACGAAGGGTTCTGGCCCGAAACATCGACCGATCTTTTCCACTGATGCTGCCCGACCCACTGAGTTCCTCCAGCGTGTTGTGAGTGTTGCTTTGACCCCAGCATTTGCAGATTATTTTGTGTTTACAGCCTAGCAAATGCTTTGTACAGAGGCAACAGCGAATTGTACTCCGAAGTTCAGTTCCACAGGATGTTAGAAGTAGTGAATGAGGAAAAAAAGAGTACAACCTACTGCAATTAACTGTGTGCCTCTGATTAGGAATGAATCTGGAGGCAATTTTTTTTTGCATACATACTTATAGCAGTTCAGTGATAAACATGTTCAGTTAATGGAGAGATGTGAGGAGAGCTTTTTTTAAAAAAGATACCAATGAACATATTGTCTGAAGAAAAGTAATTAGTCAAATTGCAGATATTCTAGCTCACAGGTCATGGCCAGTCATCAAAAATCCATTAATCCAATTTGCTTCATTGCAGGGCAGCATGCATGATACAGTAATTAATGATGCAAGCACAGAATAACACGACTGCAGTGGCTGCAAGCTTAATGTGCAGGCCTAATGTGTGGCTTTCAGTTTAGTGATGATGCGTTCAGTTTTCATTTTGAAATTAGACCTTTTTAATCACCAAAGAGTGGCCCTCAACTCTTCACAACTAACAAATTATTTTGAATTGTTGCTGAAAACGATACAGGCAATTTGCATGCAGCAACAACCCACAAACAGCAGATACACTGTGGAGTCAAGTGCTCAATTTAACACCTCCAATGAAGAGCATCATCTCAAGTGCAACTTTGCACCAAAGGCTAAGGTTACATGTGTAATTCGTTGGAGTGTTACTTGAACCCAAATCCTTCTCACTCAAGGTTGAGAATACAATTGCTGAACCAAGGTTGATTAAGACCAGAGAGCATGTGTTGGAATTTTTTTCTAACTGTGAACAGTGGAAATCTGAGATAAAGCAGAAAATGTTGCAGGTCACGCTTGCTTCAAAAAGGCAACAATTATACCAGTGCCTGAGAAGAATAATGTGAGCTGCCTTAATGACTATCGCCCAGTAGCACTCATATCTACAGTGATGAAATGCTTTGAGAGGTTGGTCATGACTAGACTGAACTCCTGCCTCAGCAAGGACCTGGACCCATTGCAATTTGCCTATTGCCACAATAGGTCAATGGCAGATGCAATCTCAATGGCTCTTCACACGGCTTTAGACCACCTAGACAATACAAACACCTTTGTCAGGAACGCAAACACAAGCAAGTCTGCAGATGCTGGAATTTCAAGCAACATGCCCAAAATGTCGACTGTACCTCTTCCTATAGATGCTGCCTGGCCTGCTGCGTTCACCAGTACTTTTTGTGTGTGTTACCTATGTCAGGATGCTGTTCTTCGTCTATAGCTCACCTTTTAACACCATCATTCCCACATTCCTGATTGAGAAATTACAGAACCTTGACCTCTGTACCTCACTCTGCAATTGGATCCTCAACTTCCTAACTGCAAGATCACAATCTGTGCAGATTGGTGATAATATCTTCTCTTCGGCTGATGATCAACACTGGTGCACCTCCGGTGTGTGCTTAGCGCACTGCTCTACTCTCTCTATACCCATGACTGTGTGGCTAGGCATAGCTTAAATACCATCTATAAATTTGCTGATGATTCAACCATTGTTGGTAGAATCTCAGATGGTGACGAGAGGGTGTACAGGAATGAGATATGTCAATTAGTGGAGTGCTGTCACAGCAACAACCTTGCACTCAACGTCAGTAAGATGAAAGAGCTGATTGTGGACTTCAGGAAGGGTAAGATGAAGGAACACATACCAATCCTCATAGAGGGATTAAAAATGGAGAGAGTGAGCAGTTTCAAGTTCCTGGGTGTCAAGATCTCTGAGGACCTAACCTGGTCCCAACATATTGATGCAGTTATAAAGAAGGCAAGACAGTGACTATACTTCATTAGGAGTTTGAAGAGATTTGGTATGTCAACAAGTGCACTCAAAAACTTCTATAGATGTATCATGGAATGCATTCTGACAGGCTGCATCACTGTCTGGTATGGGGTGGGGGTGGGGGCTACCGCACAGGACCGAAAGTAGCTGCAGAGGGTTGTAAATCTAGTCAGCTCCATCTTGGGTATGAGCCTACAAAGTACCCGGGACATCTTTAGGGAGTGGTGTCTCAGAAAGGCAGCATCCATTATTAAGGACCCCCAGCACCCAGGGCATGCACTTTTCTCACTGTTACCATCAGGTAGGAGGTACAGAAGCCTGAAGGCACACACTCAGTGATTCAGGAACAGCTTCTTCTCCTCTGCCATCTGATTCCTGAATGGACATTGAACCCGTGAATGCTACCTCACTTTAATATTTATTATTTCTGTTTTTGCACAATTTTCAATCTATTCAATATATGTATACTGTATTTGATTTACTTATTTATTTTTATTATTTTTTCTCTTTCTTTCTTCTTCTATATTATGTATTGCTTTGAAATGCTGCTGCTAAGTTAACAAATTTCACAACATATTCCGGTGATAATAAACCTGATTCTGATTCTGATCTGTGGAAAGAGAAGCAAAAAAAAATGGTCCTCAGGTTGAGACCCTTAATCCAAGATGAGAATTTAAGTTCCAAATCGAGGTGGGTGAGTGAATGGAAGGGGCAGACATGCCGATAACAAGGTTACAGAGGTGATCCTACTGTTTGATAACAGGCTGATAGATCAATGACAACATTTAAACAAAAAGACATGATAAATCTCTGAAATGCAAATCAGGGCTGTTTTTGAGACGTGAAATCAAAAGCAAAATGTTGGGTCTGCCTACAGAACAGTCAGTGCTCATGGAGAGAGAAAGACAGAGTTAATTTTGTAGATAGATAGCCAAACAGCAGAACCAACCATTTCTGACTAGCATTGCACAGATTTAAAGTGTCTTCTTCCTTGTTTTGCTCTCTTTTTTTTCCTGTATCTCAATCACTCAGTAATTTATCAACCAGACATCTTCTGAACAGTGGCATCACCTGAGCAGAGATTGCTTCACCCTGGCCAGAGATTGATTCATTTGGTCTGATCCATCCTTCCCCATCCACTCCTGCTTCAAATTATCCACTATTGTCCCTGTACCAAAAAAGACCAAGGTAACATGCTGAACGACAGGCATCCTGTTGCACTCACCTCAATATTAAGCTTTGAGAGGCTGGTCAAGGATTACATCTGCAGTTTGCTACCACCCAAACTGGACCCCCTACAATTCGCTTACCGACACAACCGAATGACAGACGACACAATTGCCACTGCTGTATATACCGTCCTTACACATCTGGAAAAGAAGGATGCTTATGTGAGAATGCTGCTCTTGGACTACAGTTCAGCATTCAACACCATAATTCCATCCAGGCTCAAGAGGAAGCTCAGTCACCTCGGCCTTGACCCTTCTTTGTGTAGCTGTATCCTGGGCTTCCTGTCAGATCGTCAGCAGGTGGTAAGAGTGGGCTCCCTCACCTCTGCCCCACTGACTCTCAACACAGGAGCCCCTCAGGGCTGTGTACTAAGTCCCCTCCTTTACTCCCTGTATATCCATGACTGTGTTGCCACCCACAGCACTAATCTGCTAATTAAATTTGCCGATGACACTACATTGATCGGCTTAATCTCAAACAATAACAAGGTGGCCTACAGGGAAGAAGTCATCTCTCTGACACAGTGGTGTCAAGAAAACAACCTCTCCCTCAATGTTGCATAAACAAAGGAGCCAGTTGTGGATTACTGGAGGAATGGAGACGGGCTAACCCCTTTTGACATCAATGGATCTGGGGTTGAGAACGTAAACAGCTTTAAATTCCTTGGCATCCACATCACCAAGGACCTTACCTGGTCTGTACAAACCAGCTATGTGGTGAAAAAGCACAACAGCGCTTCTTTCACCTCAGGCTGTTGAGGAAGTTTGGTATAGGCCCCCAAATCCTAAGAACTTTCTACAGGGGCACACTTGAGAGCATCCTGACTGGCTGCATCACTGCCTGGTATGGGAACTGTACCTCCCTTAATCACAGGACTCCACAGAGAGTGGTGCGGACGGCTCAGCACATCTGTAGCTGTGAATCTCCCATGATTCAGGACATTTACAAGGACAGGTGTGTAAAAAGGGCCCATAGGATCATTGGGGACCCGAGAAACCCCAGTCACAATCTAGTCCAGCTGCTACCATCCAGGAAATGGTACCACAGCATAAAAGCCAGGACCAACTTCTTCCACCAGGCCATCAGACTGATGAACTCACGCTGATTTGAGTGTATTTCTATGTCACATTGACTGTTCTATTTATTATAAATTATTATCTATATAATAATAAAATTCTCATGCTCTGTTTGTCTGTTTGTGACCTCCAATTAGCTCAAACGGTGCATTACAGCGGCACTTTTTTTTGACTAAATCGACTTAAAATGTGCTAACTTACAGAATGCATGCAAAGTTCAGGGTTATATATACGTACAAAATTGCTCACTTGTCAATCAACAGGCCCCACTTTCCACAACCCGAGCCGATTCCAGCTTTAATGGAAACCGCGACACAACACCATGGCGCATGCGCACGGCCAGCCTCAGCAGCGCCTCACGATGCTCACAGCAGCGACACCAACCGCAGCAAAAAGGGCAGGGCTATCACATCCATTTAGGACAGCGCCAACCACATCATCAACAAAAATCAGCATCCTGGAGGCTTTGTTGTTACCGCTTCATATCTTCTATCAAGCATTAGGGTAAAAAAAAATGGACAGCTTAATTATGCCGCGTGGAAAGAGAAGGGGGACATTATGGTCAAGAGATGACGCCAAACGTTGTTGGGAAACGACAAGGAGAGGGAGGGAACAAAAATCGATGAGGCCAGGGCCGCACGACTCCAGGATCAGAGAGAAAGAACAAATGGTAGAAGAGATGAAGAGACGAAGGATGAAAGGGCTGCGCATCTCCAGAATGACAAAAACAGGCAGAGAAGGAGGAGGGAGGAAGAGACAGAGGAGAAAAGGAAAGATCAACTCGAGAATATGCGGCAAAGAGTACCCTATTGAATAATGAGCAAAGAAAAGTATATGAATATGTGTGCGACTGCTTGAAGGGTGGCAGATCAACCAGAAATGTTGTCATCAAGTGTTTTTTGTTAAACGAGGAGGAGCTATATATGCTACATGTCTTTCTTCTTTAATAAACTGAGTTTTTCTTCTTTAATTTCCAAAGCACATCACATCAGACTGCACTACCTTTCTCTCAAAGGGTGTCCCACTGGGTCACCGGGTTGTCCCGTAAACTACAATGATTGCACATTTAGACAGAGACATAACATAAAGATTTTCACTCCTCATCAATGTGAAAGATGTAAGAAGTAGTCAATTCAATTCAATTCCAATTCAATTCAATTCATATAATGTAATTAATTAAGTTTCTCTGTTTTCTGTTCCTGATAAAGGGATTCAGATGACACAAAGTTTGGCGATGCCATAGATAGTATAGAAGGTTGCCAAAGAATACAGTGGGATGTAAATCAGCTGTAGATTTGGGCAGAGGGGTGGCAGACAGGGACAAGGTGTTTCACTTTGGGAGATCAAAAGTAAATAGAAAGTAGACAGCTATTGGCAGTGTCCTTGTATTGTTATCACACTGGTATCTACCTACAATGTCAAAAATTGCCCAGATATGTTCCATTCACAAACTGCAGGAGAAATTCAATCAAATTGCAACCTAATAGGTCTCCTCCCGATCATCTGCAAAATGGTTGAGGGTGACATTAGCAGTAATACCAAGTGGCATTTGCTCATCAATGGTCCGCTCATTGATAAACAGTTCAGGTTTCCCCAGGACCATGCTACAGATCTCATTAATCCAAAAATGGACCAAGGAAGTCCATTCAGAGGTGAGCTAACTATGATTTTCTTTGGCATCAAGGCAGCACTTGGCCAAGTCCAACTCCGTGGTACTTGGTAAAACTAAGGCCAATGACCATGTGGGGCAAAACATTCCTAATGGTCGGTGTCATACCTTGAGCAATGAAAGATGGTGATACTGTTGGAGGTCAATCTTCCCATCCTCAGAACATCACTGTAGTAATATGTTTTAGGCCCAATATCTTCATCTGTTTCATTTCATCTTTCCTTCCATCATAAACTCAGAAGTTCACTAATGATTGCAAAACATTAATTTTCATTCTTATTCAGGAACTGAAGCTGCCGGGATCTAGATTTAGACAACAGTCACATTTGAAAAATGTCCAATATAGACCAACTACAAATAGCTTTCCTTGATCATCAATGGCTTTACTATTGCCAAGTCCTCCATTATCAACATTGACCAGATCCTTAAGTGAAGCACTCATATAAACACCATGTCAACAAAAGTAGGTTAAGGGCCAGTTATCCTGCATTATGTAACTTAAACTCACCTCCTGACACTCTGAAGTCTTTCCAGTATTTACAAGGCGCAAGTCAAAAGTATGCTGAAATACTCTTCCCTTATGTGGAAGAGCCCAGCAATGCTCAAATTTGACACCAAGCAGAACACAGCAGCTTGATTAGTGCCTTACAAACAACTTGAATTATTTATTTACTCTACTTCTGACACCCAGTGGCAAGAGGATATACCACTTTCAAAGTACACTTCTGTTTCTTGCCCAGTCTATCTGACACCACCTCATAACCTCATGAACTGCACCCAAGAACACCATCACCTCCTCCAAGTCACAGAGATTTTGACAGGGAAATATATCGCAATTTGTTCCTTGACTTTCACTTTAATTCCTTGAATTCCCTACCAAATGGCATTGTTTGAGTACCTTCAACAGAATGATTACAGTCGTTCAAGAAGGCAGTTTATTATCTTTTAAGGGTAATTAAAGTGAGCAAGAAATACTAGTCTTAATATATTTCTTGTAATTTCTATGCAAACATAAACACATCATCTTGAAATACTACTGTTACTGTTGATGTCCAGAAGAGATCATCATTATGTGCTGTATGGTATGATATGGGCAATCATGGTCTTTATGACCATGATTGTTCTTGACAAATTTTTCTATGGTTTGCATTGCCTTCTTCTGGGCAGTGTCTTACAAGACAGGTGACACCAACCATTGCAATCAATGCTCTTCAGAGATTTTCTGCTTGGTGTCCGTGGTCACTTGTGATATGCAACAGCTACTCATACGGCCATCCACCACCTGCTCCCATGGTTTCACATGACCCTGATCGGGGGACTAAGCAGATGCAACACCTTGCCCAAGGGTGACCTGCAGGGTAATGGAGGGAAGGAGTGTCTTACACCTCCTTTGGTAGCGACATATCTCCACCCCACCATCCAGCATGAATATATAAGTTAAATAAAAAAGATGATATCAGCTAAGTCATCTAGACATATTATCTTCTGGTCTTCATGTGTCAGATTTGTACACTATTTACCAAATGAACAATCAAGCGCTTTAAAGGTTACTACATATATTCTTGTCTTTTCTATGCAAAAAAAAAAGCACCCATAAAATGCTGTAACAAAATGCAAACTCTGTTATAAACACGAGAGATTCTGAAAATGCTGGAAATCTTGAGCAGCACACACAAAGTACTGGAGGAACTTGGCAAATCTGGCAGCATGTATGGAGGGAAACAAACAGTCAACATTTCAGGCCAAGATCCATCATCAGGACTGGAAAGGAACAGGGAAGAAGCCAAAATAAGTAGGTGGAGGGAAGGAGTACAAGCACTGTTGTTCACAAGTGAAATAAGTAGATTGGATCGAAATTCAGTCCAAAAATATGTTTTTAATTTCTTCCTAAGCTTTGCCATTCCATAAGATTGGAATTAATTGTTATCAATTGTCTACAATTACCTATTTGATATGCAGAGAGCTTTGAAAATATAGATGCAAAATTTACCAGCAATTTGAACTGTGTTTTAAACCATAGTTCCTACAGTAAGCATCATTTTGGAAACTGCCAATTTTATTCCATATTAAGGATGCTGGATAACAATATACATTTTTTGAGCTTACTTTTCTCCTGTTCCTTCCCAAAGGTATAATTTCAAACTTGAATGTTTATCCCAGAGATCCTAAAGTAATTAGAACATGTTGAGGAGTGAATGTGGAGAATGTGTGTTATGCCTTAGGAATGACCAGCTCTAGTTCTTCTCTCAGCTGCTATACATGGGGTCATTGGATTGTGGTCAAAGGACATTAAATGCACTTGTATGAGACAGTGCTGTCTAGTTTCAACTGTTCAACTATAAAAAGGTAATTATTTTTTGTTAATAATCAGTGGAAATTTCCTAGAATTATGATAGCTATCGTGGATATGATAACCTGGAGAATGATTTTAAAACCCAACTTGGAAAGTGCAAAATGAGTTAAATAAATCTGGCAATTTATGGATGGCTTCTGGAAATTGGAAAAATTGATTAAATGTTGTTTGAGGTTTTTTCACCCAGAAGGGCCTATTCTGTGCTGTATCTCAATAAATAAATCTAATAAATTCCAGCACACAGTAAAAACTCACCAAAAAATTTCCTGGTTTTCTCAATGGCTTGTGGTCATCAGGTCAACAACCCCAATTATGAAAATCCAAGATTTGATTCCTGATCGCTCAACTTCTCCCTTTTCCGTTATTCCCACTGGTATAGTTCCAACCATACACAATTGAAATAAATCCAGTCTTGTTGTTAGACTGTCAACTCTTATTAGATGCTATCAAACACTGTAACAATTCCCTAATTTATATTGTTATGTACCCCTAGGGGTCATATTTTTTTGTGGACTATACCTTGAAAAGGACAGAGAGAGTTGTTCAACACAGACTCCTTGTTAAAAAGAGAGAGAAAGAAAGAGAGAGAGAGGCAAAGACTGCTCACAGTTTGTTTATACTTTCTACAAGGACACTGGCAGCTTCCAAGTTCTTACAGAGAGAGAAGGGAGGAGCTGCTTGATGGACAGCTGGTATTCAGCACGGTGAGATAAATAGAAGGTCAGCTGTTAGAGCTACAGACACATGGTTTGGACACTGAATGAGCTTTGTTGTGCCCACAGAAAAGGTGGGTTTTTGAAGGATCAATCAGGTGGATCGATCAGCGGCTCTTGCAGTGTGAAAAGGGTGTGACCGGTGGGAAGTTATTTGTGTGTCCAACCCTCACCTGGGTTAATAATTCCACCACAGAAGAACTGTCCCCTTTGTTGTGGTCACAGTCGATGACTTCTAAAGGATTTCAGAGGACAACGGGAAGATCGACGAGATCAGCTCACCTGAAGACTCAAACCTCTCCCTCTCTCTCTCTCCATCACTACTCAATTCAATACCACGAACTGAACTGAAACTTACTCATCATCGTAAGACTATCGATTTACCCCTAGACTTGAAGAAGCTTGGTTTTCATATATTTCCACACTTACTTATATATAATCATTGCTAACCTGTTTGATATATCTGCATTTATATTACTGTATTGCATAGTTACTAATGAATACCATTAGTTAATAGCAATACTGGACTTCAAAGTGTTTTCCATTTCTGCTGGATCTTTAACCCGTCACGGGGTACATGACATATGGTACCTGAAAAGCATCTACTTCACATTAACCAATATGGAAAACGTCACATTCTTTGCAACTCTATCTAAGGGAAATTTATGAACTCTGATATATCTGACTGTACCTAGGTTTTGTTAGAGCTATATACGGATGGAACATTCATTCTAGCATCAAATATTTCACATCTTGCATTGTTATTTCTGATACTGCTTTCTCTTACTTTGCACATTTCCCTGTGGTTAGGCTGGAACAGCACCAGATTCCCAGTGTCTCTGCAATACTGCCTTCCAGAATTTCTCTGTGATACTCCCACAGTTGTAACAGTTTCACATATTTGCAATATTGTGTATTGAACTGATTTTGAAAATGTTTGTGTCAACTATCTATGCTTTGACATTTCAGTAATGTCTTGCAAGGAAATCAACTGTTGGAGATACCAGCTGGGAAATACAGAAAGATAAAATCTTTGAAGTTGGGATTGGAATAATCATAATCAAGTTTAAAATGAGAATAGATAATAAAAATCTATTTAAAATATGTTAAAATGTATTGAAAGAAAAATGTGATTATTGCAGAACTATCACCATAAGAAGTAGTTTCTCAACACTTGCACTTTAATGTGCTGTTTATTTCTTGTGTTATTTTTAATCTATCTGAGTGGTATCATGCTGTGATGGTACTGCCTTCACATTATATTAATTCATTTTACTTTCCTTTCTATATTTTATTCTTTCTTTCTGTAGAAGATGTCTACAGGCACTTGAAGACAAATTTTCCAATCTCATCATTATTAATCTGGTTCCTAACATTTGTAACTCTAACGCTCCTTGCAATGGAAACAGGACAAATGCACAAGGCAGCAACTTAAGAAGATAGGGGAAAAATAGCAATTGGTCGTTCGGAAAGTCTGTTCTGTCATTCAGCTAGTTTGTGCCCAGTGCTGCAGACTGCATTATTTTTTGGTACATAGCCCCCAATTCCTGTTACATTTTCTGTAATGATCTTACTGATATAATCTGATGAAGGGAACTCTCAAGGCAGTGGCGTATAGCTGCAGTCCAGCTACCTCATCACTTCTTTGATTGCTGCTTGCTCTGCTTATGGCTCCAGTCACTTTACCAGTGCCCTCACGCCACCCTCGAACCCAATAGGCAACTTGTCAGCAGGTACAAATTGCCTCTCAAACTACCATAAAGAGCTGTGGCTTCTGTCTGTCATCTGGGCCACCAGATGTCAATCAGTAAGATCCAGGTTGATCTTTTACTTCAGTACCACTTTGCAGAGTATCCCTTGACTCCTGCAATATCTGCTAATCTATTCATTTCTTCGCTATTAATCCACGGATCTACTGATGGTTGAGGGTTTCAGCAACACGTGTGCTGAGCTGAGGGAATGTCAGTCATTGCTGTAGGTAGGTAGAGGTTACTGTCTTAAAGATGGAGTGTTTAGGTACGATAGCAGAATAAAATTATCTCAGTGTATTTATTTTTATTAATAAACTAAATAATAATTTAGAAACATAGCACGGTAAACAGGCTCTTCCGGACTAAAGAGCCCATACCACCTAATTACACCCATGTGACCAATTAACCCATAAGTCATTGGAATGTGGGAGGAAACTGGAGCACCCGGAGGAAACCCACATGGTCATGGGGAGAAGGTATAAATTCCTGAGAGACAGCAGTGGGATTGAACCCAGATAGCTGGTGCTCCAATAAGGTTATGGTAACTGCTACACTATTGTGCATGCCGTGTTCAAAGTTGAGGGCCACTTTGGATGGTTTCATGACTTTATGATACCCTAAAGTAGTGGTCACCAACCTTTTTAATCCCAAGATCACCTACCTCGACCTTAGTGAAAGGCAAGATCTACCTACTAAATCATTTAGAGAAAACACAGCTCAGATTGTACTTCCAATTTGAGGCCTTTTATTTGGGCGAATTGTATTTGAATTACACAAAATACTTTTGTCAAACTTTCAAATTAATTCAAACAAGAAAACACTGTAACTAGTATATCAAACAGGCAATAGCTGTCTTTCTTTAAGAATATTACAATACTTCACACCTTTAATTCTAAGTTTCATTATTTAATTTTATTTCAACACGAAAAATAAATGAATAAAAATTCATCACTCTGTGTGATGACTGGGGCTGAATACTTTCTGTTAGTTCCCTGAAATTTGGCTCATAACTACAGACAGCTAGTCTGAGACAGTCTGTAAGGTGTCGGGTTGCCAACTGTCCCGTATTTCCCCCGCTAAGGTAGCATGTTCCGATGAAACCTTTCGTGCCGAAATGCTTTACGCCGAAGAAGCAATTACCATTAATTTATATGGAAAAAAAATTGAGCGTTCCCAGACCCAAAAAAACCTACCAAATTATACCAAATAACACATAAAACCTAAAGTAACAGTAACATATAGTAAAAGCAGGAATGATATGATAAATACACAGCCTATATATAGTAGAAATAATGAAGATTAAGCCAAAACCGATTCGTGGGGTTGGGTGTGGGGGGGGGAAATTGGCACATCACGCATGCGCACACAGCTGCCCGCGCAAGGCTTCATGGTCACTGTAGTCTTTCTCGGGATAAACGCAAATGTCCCGGGATTTGACTGCTACTCACATCAAAGTTGCTGGTGAACGCAGCAGGCCAGGCAGCATCTCTAGGAAGAGGTACAGTCGACGTTTCAGGCCGAGACCCTTCGTCAAGACTAACTGAAGGAAGAGCTAGTAAGAGATTTGAAAGTGAGGGGGAGGGGGAGATCTGGAATGATAGGGGAAGACAGGAGGGGGAGGGATGGAGCCAAGAGCTGGACAGGTGATTGGCAAAAGGGATATGAAAGGATCATGGGACAGGAGGTCCGTGGATCTCCCCCACCCACTTTCAAATTTCTTACTCACTCTTCCTTCAGTTAGTCCTGACGAAGGGTCTCGGCCTGAAACGTCGACTGCACCTCTTCCTGCAGATGCTGCTTGGCCTGCTGCGTTCACCAGCAACTTTTGATGTGTGTTGCTTGAATTTCCAGCATCTGCAGATTTCCTGTTGTTTTGACTGCTACTTTCGTCCGTTATTTGGGAGGGAGAAAGTTGGCAACCCTAGAGAGGTGTCTGTCAGTAAGTCAGCTCCTGTACTTAGATTTAATAATTTTCATCTGTGAAAATGCAATTTCACATAGTAGTGACCCGAAGTAGGCACTGACTTTCAGTGCTATAAAACTAACGCACAGACCGCGCATTGCTCGGCCCCATTAGTAGTAATTGACACCAGTTTATGAATGGGGATGTCATTTTCACAGACATTTTTTAAATTCATTGTAAATATCCTCACCTCTCGTTCTTTCCTTTAATTGCAAAGGAGTGAGGAAGTCCTCCTTTGTTGTGAAATCCTGGAAAACCATTCTGACAAATACAACAAGCTGAGCTGTTTGCATTACATCCAGGGATTCATCGAACTGTAGCTGTGTACACACATCTATTGATGCTTCTGGACACATCTTCAGTGATGTTCCTGGAATCATCGGGTGTTTTGGGTCTTTCAACATCATACAACCTCCTCCACGTGACCCAGCCAGGGCTGATCAGACCCCAGCTTGTGTCCAGATGGCTAGCTACTTATGACTCCATGGCTCCCCTCTTTTGAGCCACAGCCCTCTTGAGGCCCTCTCTGCCGCATCGGTAGTACTGCAGATGGCTCTCCTCTTCCTCTCTCCCTCGATGCCCAAAATGCTGAAGGCTCTAACTAAAGAATGGGCTACGAATCCCCTACAACAAACCTCCACTGGCAGCTTCCTATCAACTCCTCCCTTTGCCGTTGCCTCCAGAATTTGGTTAACATCTTCATCAAACTGCTTCCACAGTGAAGTCATGTTAGCTGCAGGCCATTTGATCCGCCTCCTGTTAGACTTCATGTTGGAGGGATTAGTTTGCAATACTTGGAGGTTCTGGGCACTATGAGGTGACTCCGGGCCTGGCCCCTCCTTCGTCTCACCAGGTTGGATACCTGCGCGTTGTGCTGCTCCTGCTCCCGCCAAACACTTCATCCTCGCTTGGTGGATCTTCAAGCCGCGATCGTTCTTGCAGGTTTTGCCACATGCACACTGCTTCCTCATCGTCATTTGTTCATCGCCTGGGTCTGACGTCGTTGTGTCCATCCGACTGGGGTGCTCATCCTCCCCACCTCTCGGGCACCCCGGGGGTATCTTTTCCTTAGATTCTTTGTAGCTTTTGTGGGGGTCCTCCTCTCAGAGGACACAGATTGGGTTGCCAGCCTGTTCTGCCCTGGTTGCCGTCTCTACGGGCTGTCACTGACTCTCCAGTAGTGAAAAATATTCACAGAGTGACAAGTCCATCCATGAACTCTACAGTGACCCTGCCCTCCTTGTCACTGTTGCAGGGCCAAGCGGTATATTATGTATTGCGGTTGTGATGCCGTTTTTGTTTTTAAAGTCATTAAAGAGTCTTTGGTAATGACCATTGCTTCCTTGAATAAATCACCATCTGTAAAAGGCTTCTTGTGTTTAGCCAAAAGGTGACTTACACGAAATCATGCTTCAATAGCAGCCTTATTTTGAGCAGCATGTTTTGTGGAAAACGATTGCTGGGCCTTCAACCCCCATTTCATTTCCTCAACATTCCAGGCACAAATTGCGCTCTTTGGGAGGTAGGTGTCTTTAAATTCCTGGCCCAGAGATTGGGGACACTGCCATATATTGATGTTTGCGACAGTCTGTACTGTTACCTAATCTGATTGGTCACTATGCAGCACAGGCTACGCTGAAAACGCGGTGCATGGCGGGGGAACTACACCCATGCGCACTGGGCAGAAAGAACGGAACTAAACCCCCACAACCCGGAAACAATCTCTCTTTACAAACAGCTTTTTAGCGAAAATATTGCTATATTACCATTATCCTAATTAGTATTACTTACTTTTATAATGCTCACATTACAACAGTATTTGTGTATTTATTTTTGATTTTTCTTCGGGATCGACTGGGAAAGTCTCAAAGATTGACGGGTTGGCGACCCCTACCCTAAAGGATGATGTGTGAAAGATGGATGTCCTCAATTGACAATTGACATTTCCGAGCTTAGACACACTGAGCTATTTGAGCACAGGCACAAAATGAACTTCAATATCCACTCCAGTTGTGGTTGGAAACCTCAGCAAGCAAGCAGAATCCTGACGCTTTTTCCTATTTATAGTTGCATCAGATGACGGAGCAAGGTGAAAAGTATTTCAGATTGATCTCATCCTCATTAAATTTATCTCTTGCAATCATTGCAAACTCAATGATAAACCACATTAAGTAGTAGAAACCAACAGATGTCAAAGTTGGACATAGCTTGACTCTGAAGTATGAATAGTAGTAGAGCTGTAAGTCACTGATGCTCTAGTGCTGTGGTTCAGTACAGCTTCATAGCTATCAAGCTCTGATATCAATTGTAATTTAATATGGAATCTCGGGAACAATATTTGACATATCAGAGACAGCAACGTAGTGAGCTACAATAGCAACCTACTGAA
The DNA here is from genome assembly GCF_963921235.1 of Mobula hypostoma. Classification (NCBI taxonomy): domain Eukaryota; kingdom Metazoa; phylum Chordata; class Chondrichthyes; order Myliobatiformes; family Myliobatidae; genus Mobula; species Mobula hypostoma. The sequence goes on along the minus strand of NC_086097.1, from coordinate 163,254,042 downwards.
CCTGTATCCAGACACATAGCTCATTCAGCCATGATTTATTTCAATCTCAGAACTTGGAAATCAACGTTTAGTAAGCCCAAAATAAAAAACTCCATATCAATAGTGTCTGTGAAACAATCATTTTCATGAAACAAACAAAAAAAAAGGAGTCAAAAGTAAAACTTTCTGGATTGCTCTATAAAAACAGGAATAAGTAACTAGGACTACAGAAAAGGCTGAATAATTGGAAATTAAGATAAGTCCTGAGGAGCAGATATTTACCAAGTTAAATGAAAAGGACAAAGTTGTCAGAATGCAGAGTAGCCAACTGATAACCAGAGTCTGTTAGAAAGGGGAAAAAAACATTAAAATACATGGATATACACCCAATTATAGTCAAAGCAGGAAAAAAACAGAAAAGGGCAAAATTGAAAGTTCTTTATCTTACTGCATTGGGCATTGATAACAAGACAGATTAATTAATGACATAAACAAATATAAAACATGATCTAAGAACAGAAAAGTGGTTGCAAAGTGATCAAGGCTGGGAATTAAATATTCCAAAATACTTAAAGATAATGAAAAAATGAAAACAAAATGGAATAGTCATATTAAATAATTGGATAAAGATAGCAGAGAGTAGTTCAGAAAATCATCAAGTTAAATTAATTTGGTCGGAGCTAAGAAACAGCAGAACATTGGTGGGAGTTGATTATAGGCCCCTAGACAGTAGTGAGTATGCAGGCTTGGTATAATTCAAGAGACACATTTAGCAAGGGTAATGCAATAATCTACAGATAGGCAGGGAAAATTAAATTGACAAGAATACGGGAAAGGTACCGTCGTGCATTTAATATTTCAGTAATATTGTAAATGTATTGTTTGATTAAGCATTCTTTTTTGTTTAAATAATTCAATACAGGTTATATGTAAATGTACGTGAATGGCATACGTCATTACATCACTATGTCATATCTGCGCACTCCACTAAAAGTCAAAATGAACAGTACACATTTATCCTGGTCTCCCGTTTTTTTTTTCAGTTCGTTTATGAAGTTACAAGTTGCAGATATATTTATTGTCTAGTGGGATAGTTTTCTGCTTCAGCGTGCTGAGGAGCCAATGAAGGAACAGGCTATTTTAGATCCAATAATATAACAATTAATTAATGAGCTCATGGCTAAGGTACCATTAGAGGATTGTTATTGTAATATGACAGAATTTTACATAAAAATTAAAATTGATTTATTTGAAATTGAAACCAAAGACTTAAATCTGACCTTGAAGCAGACTATGAAAGCATGAGGTGTAAATTAGCTATGGTAGAATGGGTATAACAGCAAAACTATAATGGCTAGTATATAAAGAATGAATACATAACTTTCAAAGAAATAAAAAACTGAACCAGTGAAATTTTGAGCAATGCACACAATGCTGGAGGATTTAAAAATGCAAACACAAGGAAATCTGCAGATGCTGGAAATTCAAGCAACACACACAAAAAATACTGAACACAGCAGGCCAGTCAGCATCTGTAGGAAGAGGTACAGTCGATACTTCGGGCCGAGACCCGAATGCTGGAGGAACTCAGCATGTCAGGCAGCATCTATGGAGGAAAATAAACATTTGAGATTCTGGGCTGAGACCCTTCATCAGGACTGAAAAGGGTGCAGAAACTAATAAGAAGGTGGGGGCGAGGAGGACAGGTGATACATGTGGCTGTGGTAGTGAGTCTGGGTGAGCACATGGTCAAAGAGTATTAGAGCAGTAGAGATCACAGATGGGGAGCACTGAGGGAGTCTCACTGAACTCCAATCACGGAAAGGATCTAAATTTCTTCAGGGTAGGTACCCCGCAAAGGGACTTTTTCAGTAAAGAGGCAAATGATAAACAAGAAATTAATGGGAAATGATAATAGTGAGCAGATACCCTGTTTATCATCTTTCAGAATTTCTGGAACAGTTCCCGCAGATTGAAAGGCAAAAAATGTAACCCCATTATTTAAGGAAGAGGCAGAGACGTAAAAGAACCATTGACTAGTCAGCTTGACATTGGTAGTTTCTAAGTGCAAGTGGTGACAATGCACTTAGAAAATAATGATAGGCTTGGGCAGAGTCTTCATGGATTTACAAAAGGGAGGTCATGTTTGACAAGATGTTTGTAGTTGTAACCACAAAATAATAGATGAGTATTAGCCATTTTCTGTGGTGCATTTGGACTTTCAGAAGACCTTTGATGTGGTGCTGCCTAAGATATTGATGAAAATTAAAGGGCACAGTTTGGGGGTAGTATGTTGACTTAAAGCTGAAATCAAAAGGTAGGAAAAAATGGGTCACTTTCAATTGGGTGTGTGCGCCATAGAGATTGATGCTTTGGCCCCAGATATTCATATCCTGTATTAATGATTTGGATGAGAGTATGAGGTATTTGCTGATGAGTTGTGGGCAGGATATCAAGAGGTTACAGGGGTTGGGGATGAATTAAAAGATTAGCCATGGCACATAACTTGGTAAAATGTGAGGTCATCCATTACTGATTACTGATAAAGATGCTGAAGATTAAATGGGAGAAGTAGTAGAGGAATGCATCTGTGCCTATATGCAATTGTGTGGAAGCTTACTTCACAGTTTGGGATGCTTTTGATGAATTGGGGAGGGCAAGTCTTCGGACATCAGATGTTATTTTCAGGTCCATGTCACAACACAACTTTTTGGGGATCCAATAATAAATGCAACATTCAATCCAATTATCCTACTTTATTTATCAAAATCATCATGAATTTAGTTCCTTCAGAAAACAGCCTTGGAATGGACCCTTTAGTTGATGAAGACCCTTAAAGACTATATCAATGTGGTGATCCTTGAATAAGGTAATTAAAATTAAGTTGTTATTTATCACATTGACCTACATAAGAAACTATGTAAAGCTGTTATTCAAGTAACAATTTTAAGGAACTTTATCAGCAGACTTACATTGAACAGGGAAAATTCCTATTGACAATTGTGGTGCATAATAAAATATCTGGAGAACAATAATATAGAAGTTTGGAATTTTGATGACACTTAATGTTTAGTCATAGGGTCTTAGAGCTATAGAGCATGGAATGGCCTTTTGGTCCAGCTCATCTCTGCAAATCGTGTTACCTACCTGAGTAACATAGAAACATGAAACATAGAAAAACTACAGAAAAATGCTGTGCCAAACATGTACTTAAGAAATTACCTAGGGTTACCCACAGCCCCCTGTTTTCCTAAGCTCCATGTACCTATCCAGGAGTCTCTTAAAACACCCTGTTGTATCTGCCTCCAACACTATCTGTCACAATGGGTTGCTGGGAACGGACCCAAATGCGAGACAGAGACACTGAAGTACAAGGAACGGGACTTGACTAGAGTGGGGACATGACAGGATTCAGGTAAGGAGCAGAGACAAGAATGCAGACAAGAACGCAGTCTTGGGCTAGGAAAAGTGGGACCAGAACTAAGAGTCATGGACTAGGAGACAAGGCTTGGACTCCGAGCCTGAGACTGGACAAGGACCCAAAACCTGGGTCTTGCCTCAGGCTCGGACCCCGGAACCAGACAAGGACATGACATGGCTTCAGGACAGGACGTGTCTGGGGTCTAGAGGCCTGAGCTTGGGATCCTCGAGGCTGGGGGCCTTCGAGCGCGGCTGCGGGATCCTTGAGGCTGGGGGCCTTCGAGTGCGGCTGCGGGATCCTCGTCTTGAAATGCAGAGGCTGATAACTCAGAGGTTGGAGCAGAGAGACTGACTGGGAACTGAACATTAACACAGAGCCAGGACTTATCCTTCTAAAAGCCAGGACTCATCGTTAACACAACACCAACATGAGACAGGACAGTACACAGACAGAGCCAGGACTTATACTTAGACAAGTCAGGACTCAACCTCTCCATACCAAGGTGGGACAGGTCCACCTGTTGGGTAACAGCAGAACAGCCAGACTTACCCAACAGAGGCAAAGACAAGACAAGACATGTCCCCCTGCAGGGCAACAGCAGAACAGCCTGACTTACCCCACAGAGGCGAGGACAAAAAGAGACAAACACAAAAGAACAACAGACAGTTCCATCCCTGCTCCAGGGAAGCTCCGAGTCTCAGTTCAGCCAGCAACCTCAGCTGGCTACAGAAACAGCCAGTTTCCTACCTAGCTCAGAGTGGCTAGCAGCCACTCAGCTGGCCCAGGAAACAGCTGTATCCATACCACAAAGACTACTCCAACAAGTGGCAACAAGGCTCCATGAAGCAGTAGTCCTCCAACCAGGCCTAAAGATCTCAAATAGTTTCACTAGCCTTCCAACAGCAGGTAGCCCCAAGGAGGACTGACAAGACAAACCAGCAGCCCACACTGTCTGTCTGTATCTTGTTTTACGGCGGTTGGCATCCAGCTTAATGGTACATTACCGCCACCCTCTGCTCCAGAATGTGCACTAGACATACATTCTAAATCCCTTCACCCAATCACACACACACACACATATATATATATACAAACCTACACTTCACCCTCCCATCTTTGACCATCCTAGTATCCTATTCCTGTTTATTCGTCATATTCTATAAAAAACCCCTGTACCCCTTAAAAACGCTAAAAATACCCGGACTTGTGCTCTCTCACCCATGCCCAACAACCCTTTTAATGTGAATTCCTGCATCCCCAACTCCCTTAATTTATTTCTCATCATCTCTCTCTGTATCCCATACTTCCTGCAACTCAGAACTACATGTTCTACTGACTCCTCTTCCTGACATTCCTCACACAATCCTGTCTGGTGTTTCCCTATCATTTTCAATGTTTTGTTTAATGCACAATGCCTCAGCAGCCCACACTTAATCCCAAGGCTACTTATGTTCAAAGCTGCAAGATGGGAATCAGGTGCCTATACTTAACTCAATCAAACGAGGGACAGCTGGAAGACCCGGAGTCTTGAGTCCACTGACCGAACCGTGAACCAGAATGCAGACTTCACGGACCGGACCATGACACCATCGCAGGCAGCCCGTTCCACCCACTCACCACTCTCTGCATAAAAAACTTACCCCTGACATCTCTTCTGTACTTTCTTCCAAGCACCTTAAAACAGCTCTCTCGTGTCAGCCACTTCAGCCCTAGGAAAAAAGCTTCTGACTATCCACACGATCAGTGCCTCTTATCATCTTATACAGCTCTATACACCTCTCATTCTCCATCACTCCAAAGAGAAAAGGCCAAGTTCACTCAACCTATTCTCAAAAGGCATGCTCCCCAACCCAGACAACACCCTTGTAAATCTCCTCTGCACCCTTTCTATAGTTTCCACATCCTTCCTATAGTGAGGTGACCAGAACTGAGCACAGTACTCCAAGTGGGGTCTGACCAAGGTCCTGTATAGTTGTAACATTACCTCTTGGCTCTTGAAAATCCCACAGTTGATGAAGGCCAATGCACCATATGCTTTCTTAACCACAGAGTCAACCTGCACAGAAACTTTGAGTGTTCTATGGATCCAGATTCCAAGATCTCTCTGATCCTCCACACTGCCAAGAGACTTGCCATTCATACTATATTCTGCCATCATATTTGACCTACCAAAATGAACCACCTCACACTTATGTAGGTTGAACTCCATCCGCAACTTCTCAAATCAGTTTTGCATCTAATCAATGTTCCGCTGTAACCTCTGACAGCCCTCCACACTATCCACAATGCCCCCAACCTTGGTGTCATCAGCAAATTTACTAACCCATCCTTCCAATTCCTCATCCACTTCCTCTTGCAGGCTTATCTACATACTGTGTCAGAAAACCTTCCTGAACACACCTAATAAAGTCCACCCCATCTAAACCCCTTGCTCTGGGGAGATAGCAATCAATATTGGGGAAATTAAAATCTCCCATCACAACAACCCTGTTATTATTGCACCATTCCAGAATCTGTCTCCCTGTCTCCTCCTCGGTGTCCCTGTTACTATCGGGTGGTCTATAAAAAACACCCAGTAGAGTTATTGACCCCTTCCTGTTCCTAACTTCCACCCACAGAGACTCAGTAGACAATCTCTCCATGACTTCCTCCTTTTCTGCAGCCGTGATACTATCTCTGATCAACAGTGCCCCGGTCCTACCTCTTTTGTCTCCTTCCCTGTCTTTTCTGAAACATGTAAAGCCTGACGCTCTAAGTAGCCATTCCTTCCCCTGAGCCATTCAAGACTCTGTAATGGCCACAACATCATAGCTCCAAGTACTGATCCATGCTCTAAGCTCATCCACTTTGTTCAAGATGCTTCTTGCATTAAAGTACACATCTCAAACCACCAGTCCGAATGCACCCCTTCTCTATCACCTGTCTATCATCCCTCTCACACAGTCTACAAGATTTCTCGATTTATGAGCCAACCGCCCCTTCCTCCATCTCTTCAGTTCGGTTCCCACTCCCCAGCAATTCTAATTTAAACTCTCTCTAATAGCAAACCTCCCTGCCAGGATATTGGTCCCCCTCAGATTCAAGTGCAACCCGTCCTTTTTGTACAGGTCACACCTGCCCCAAAAGAGATCCCAATAATCCAGAAATCTGAATCCCTGCCCCTGCTCCAGTCCCTCAGCCATGCATTTATCCTCCACCTCACTCTATTCCTATACTCACTGTCATGTGGCACAGGCAGTAATCCCGAGATTATCACCTTTGAGGTCCTGCTTCTCAACTTCCTTCCTAACTCCCTACAGTCTGTTTTCAGGACCTCCTCCGTTTTCCTACCTATGTTGTTGGTACCAATATGTACCACGACCTCTGACTGTTCTCCTTCCCACTTCAGGATATCATGGATGCAATCAGAAACATCCCGGACTCTGGCACCTGGGAGGCAAACTACCATCGGTGTTTCTTTCCTGCATCCACAGAATCTCCTGTCTGACCCCCTAACTATAGAGTCCCCTATCACTGCTGCCATCCTCTTCCTTTCCCTACCCTTCTGAGCCACAGGGCCAGACCCTGTGCAAGAGGCGTGGCCACTGTTGCTTCCCCCAGGCAGGTCGTCATCCCCAACAGTACTCAAACAGGAGTACTTGTTGTAAAGGGGGGCAGCTACTGGGGTACTCTCTAGTATCTGACTCTTGCCCTTCCCTCTCCTGACATGTTACTCACTTATCTGTCTCCCAAGGCTCTGGTTTGACCACCTGCCTATAGCTCCTCTCTATCACCTCCTCACTTTCCCTGACCAGATGAAGGTCATCAAGCTGCATCTCCAGTTCCCTAACTCGGTCCCTAAGGAGCTGAAGCTCAACGCCCCTGGTGGAGATGTGGCCATCCGGGAGGCTGGGAGTCTCCCAGACATCCCACGTCTGACACGCAGTACAAAGCACCAGCCTCGTGGATGTACTTCCTATTCCTCTTCAAGTAACTTACCTCGCCTTGACCTGTTATCGCTGAGGCCCCGTGGAGCCAAAGCCCTCCCACTACTCCTGTGCCCACTCTATAAAGCTGTCTTCTTTTTAAATTCTTCCCGCTGGTCTAACTCACTGACATCCACACGCCTGCGCAGTCGTCCCTCGATCAAACCGCTGAAGAAAAACATGCACTCCTTTCAAATTCTTCCCACCAGTCTGACTCGTTGACGTCCACGCGCCTGCGCAGCCATGCCTCGAGTAAGTCCCATCTGCCCGTGTGTGGCCCATACCCCTCTAAAGCTTTCTCTCTCTGTGCATTTGTCCAAATGTCTTTTAAACATTGTAATATACCTGCTTCCTCTACAACTCCTCTAGTGACTCGTTCCATATATAAATTCACCCCCTGTGTGGAAAGCATTGCCTTTAAGATCCCTGTAGTTTTATACTCCTCTACCAGGAGAAAAAGACTGACCATTCACCTTAACTTTGCCCCACGTGATTTTATATTCCAATATACAGATCCAATAAAGCAAAGCAATATATAGTAAATGGGAGGATATTGCATGGCATGGAGAGTGTATGTCTACAGGTCATTAAAGGCAGCAGAACAGATTATGAAGGTGACAGAAGTGTGCATGAAATTATTTTCTCTGCTCACCATGAAAATAAGAGCAGGGAGATTGTGTGAGACCTGTAAATTCAAAGAATGTACCTGTGTGAAGTGGTACAAGGGGTGATTGAAGTTAATAACTCATCTCCTTCTACCTTCGGCCATGAACCTATCAATCACCCCTGATGAGTTATTAACTTCAAACTTTCTGCATAATCACTCAAAGTGTTGAACTGCATGTGCATGTAACAAGAGCCGTATAACACATCTCCTTCTATCTTAGGCCACGAACATTTCAATCACCCCTCCTGTGGACACTTTCTGGAGGTCCAAGATCCGTATGCTCCACGACCGCTGGACTAAGTGTGTAAATGTAGGAGGGGACTATGTTGAAAAATAAATGTGTTAGGTTTTCTAAAATTGACTCCTACCTTGGGCCACGAACTTATCATTCACCCCTCGTAGATGAATAGAGCATTGCTCATCTACAGTCATGTAGAAGCTTAATTCACAGTTGGGGATGGTATTGTTAAGGGGCAGAATGCAAATGAATTCACGATTGCAAATTCATGTTATTTTCAGGTCACTGTCACATCTCAGTAACAGCATGATACCTCATCATTTTTTGGGATCCAAAGGAAGGAATGTTATATTTTTATAATAAATGCAACATTCAACCGAGTGGGATTGCTCTTTTGTTTACTAAAATCATCCGGTTAGATCTTCTGAACCTCAACATTTTTCTCATCATTCTTTAATACACAAAAAAACAAGTACTTTTTCTTCATATTAAATATTTCAGTTAACTATAACCTTCCAGAGATTCACTGGATCAGTATTTTGTTGAAGAAAATATAATTGTAACTTTATCCAGTAAGCTGACAATGTTGGTAGGAGGAACAGGATATAAAATGCAACTTTCTGATTGATGATGAGCTACAGTATAGTGGATTAAAATAGTCATGACTCATTAGTTGCAAAAATTAGCTAGTTAGGCACAACAATTATACAAGGAAAAAATATTGCAATTAATCATGAAGCACCCGCTATATTAAAAGCTGTTTTCATTCGATTTGAGAATAGTGGATTTCTGACAGTTGTCATGTGATTCATTCAAGCGAGTCTTTTGACATGACTTATGTGATTTCATGGGGATGTTGGAGACGAGACAAAATACTTCATCAATTTTTATGAAACTATTCCCTAACAATTATTTCCATGGAGATTTTCATAAATTGTTATTTATATGGAAAAAAAATCACCAGATTGCAACTATCATGAATTTGACCTCTTTTGAAACCAGTATTGGAATGCAGCCCTTTGCTGACGAAACTCCTTAGAGGACACATCTCTATGACAATCCTTAATCAAGACAATTGAAACAAAGTTCACAACAAGGTCCTAGAAAATTTGGACTACTTTCCATATCTCCAGAGCCATCTCTTGGCAAAACCAGACATTGATGAAATTTGCCATTACTTTCAAGGTGCCATCACAACCTTTGGTGAATTGAGGAAAAAGGATGTTTGAAGATCAAGAACATAAGACCATAAAACATAGGAGAGGAATTAGAACTTGTGACCTGTTGAGTCTGCTCTGCCATTGATAGTGGCTGATTTATTGTCCCTTTCAGCCTCATTCTCTCCAATAACCTTTGATATCCTTATTAATCAAGGTCCTATCAACCTCTGCTTTGAATATATCCAATGACTTGGCCTCCATAGCTGTTTGTGGCATTAAATTCCTCAGATTCATGACTCTCTGGTAAAGAAAGTCCTCCTCATCTCTGTTCTAAAGTTTGTGCCCTTCAGTCCTAGACTCTTCCACTATTGGAAAATCCTCTCCACATCCATTCTAAACTTTTCAAACTTTGGCTGGTTTCAATGAGATATCCCTCCTCCCCCACCCACCATTCATGTAAACTCCAGCAGGTATAGGCTCAGAAACATCAAACCTTGGATCTTCTATGGAACTCATGCTCTGCCTGTCAGTAATAATCCCTGCCTTCTTCTGTGCTTCTGTGGGCATGGATGACCTAAAATCATGTAAAATCATGGCAAAGCGCTGGAAAAGTACTACCAAAGCTGTCTCTGCAAAATCTTATGTACTGTATTCACTGTTGTGATGGATATTCACATCCTGGCCAGCAGCCATCTTTCTCCTTCTTGGTTGTTTGCTGATCTTGTTTTCTAAACAAGTATTGTCTAAAGACCAGCTTGGCAAACAAGCTTTCTGGATAGTAGACATTCTGTATGGGAGAAGTAACATTTAGCTCACTACAACTGCTTTATTACTGCTCAAGGCGCCATATAAGACAAGGGGTTGTTTAATTAGGGTTGTTGCAAACAGACAAGCTGACTCTTAAGTTGCCTGGTTCATGGAAGCTTGTAGAACAGATAGATAACATTATTTAACATATCAATAACTATGATGTGTTTTACAGTTGGAAGGTTTTATGTGCTCAAGGAAGTTGCTTCACAGCTTTACAGCATTAATGGTAGGTAGCTGAAGAACTACATCTCCAAAATGCTTTGAAACTATTTGTGTTGAAAGGACACCTGAGGAAATAACATATAAATGTGAAGTCACCCAAGTCGTAGAAAAAGGGTAAAAATGGAGAAAGCACTTCAGGCTTATCAGGAGTGGTTGAAGAACATAAAGAAGAGTAATAGAAAGATGGGGAGAATAGAATCCTTTGCTCTAGTTTCAGTTTCTGTGACCAATGTCTTGCTTGTTTGCAGTATAGTATGTCATTTTAGTTTATAGGAATTGTACCTGTGTTTTGAAAATCCTTTGAGTTTAAGAAATGCTTTGTGCATTAAAAATGGTTTATAATTGTGAAATAAACTTAAGATAGAAATCCTCTGGAGGTTTAAATGTGTTTTAAGAATGTGTGGATTCAAACATGTATCACTGTAAATAAATTAAATGTGTTTTAAACTATGTTGTTAGTTGGAAATATCTTCTCCATAGAAGGGAGAGGGGACCCACCACTCATATGGTGGGTATTGGTGGCTAAGACCCACAGTGAAGAAGTAACAGGGAAGTAAACTAGTCTTTGAAGATTGGGTAGTTACAGTATTCATAGCTATTTATATTCAATAGGGCTTAAGATCTTTGTTTGAGTTTAGAATCTGTGCAGTACTATCTCACTGTAAGGATAAGAAAAGCAGCAATAACAGGCTCTGTCTGGCCAACATCCCCAGCATTAAGGTCCTAGTTAATCATAGTCTGCCCTGTTAAGCAGCCCATCATGCTCATACCTGACACTAGACTCTTAAGTAAGACATTCCATTTCTACGTCTGTCATGGAAGATTATCAGAAGGACAGAGGAAAACATTCAAGGGTTCAATGCTACATTGGAGAGAGCACAACATCTCCACTGACTACTGGGAAACTCTAGCTGTGACTTCCCAAAGGGCAGGAGGAGCAGTCAGGATACTTTTGAGGCCACACACCAGAATCTTGCAAAATCCCTGCATAAGTGGAGAGGGAATGAAGCACCTCACAAATTAGTCGTCATCAGCCATTCCCTGCTCCATCTGTGGAAAGATGTTCCCAGCTCAGCCTCAGCATCAACCTTTGTACACACAGAGGAATGAAAACAAATCATCCTCAATCTTCATCACTATCGATCATTTGAGATCTTACATGCGTTCCTTTCCATCAATATAACTCTAATGAAATTGGTTAACTCCACAATTTTCTTCTCTCTCTTTTTACTTTGTAACCCTAGATCTAGGAATTATATGTGTCCTTTTTTGACCTTTTCTTATGCATTAAAATTCTACAAAAAGACAAGCAGAGACTATGGAGGTCATTTTGTGCCTATAACCTGTTTTTCCATTGACAGCTTTGCTCCTCTATTCAGGATTAAAGATAATGATTGGTCAGCATTGTCTTCTTCTAAAACATTTGCTATTATGTGCTGATGATTTTCAGACAAAAACTTCGTCACGTTGTTACAAATGAATTTATATTTATTCTTATTTAATAGTACAGACATAAGTTGTTACTAAGGTCAAGCAATGTATTGTGGGATTGGAGTTAATTAGGAACCAGGACAACATCATCCCATAAAGGATAACAATGAATCTACGGTGTTCTTTTAGAGTTACAGAGTATTGCAACCAAAAACAGGCCCTTCGGCCCATCTAGTCTGTGCTGATCTATTAATCTGCCTAGTCCCATCAACCTGAAGATGGACTATAGCCCTCCATATGCCTCCCATCCATGTACTTATCCAAATTTCTCTTAAATGTTAAAATCAGAATCAGAATCAGATTTAATATCACTGGTATATGTCGTGAAATTTGTTAACTTTACAGCAGCAGTACAGCAAATATGTGATAAATAAATATAGAGAAAAGGCTGAATTACAGTAAATATATATTTCTATTAAATAAAGTTAAAATAAGTCATGCAAAAAAAAACAGAAATAAAGAAGTAGTGAGGTAGTGTTCATGGGTTCAATGTCCATTTAGGAATTGGATGGCAGAGGGGAAGAAGCTGTTCCTGAATCACTGATAGCGTGCCTTCAGGCTTCTGTAGTCCTTCCTGATGGAACAATGAGATGTGGGTATGTCTTGGGTGGTGGTGGTGGTCCTTAATAATGGATGCCACCTTCCTCAGGTGGCCTTGCTGGTGTTTTGGATACTACAGAGACTAGTAACCATGATGGAGCTAACTAATTTTACAAGTTTCTCTAACTTAATTCAATCTTGTGCAGTAGCCCCATCCCCATACCAGACAGTGGTGCAGCCATTCAGAATACCACCGCCCCCCCCCCCACCATGGTCCATTTGTAGAAGTTTGAGTGTTTTAGTTGAGAAACCAAATCTCCGCAGACTCTGAATGAAAGATAGCCGCCGTCTTGCCTCTTTATAGCTGCGTTAATATTCTGCGTCCAGGTTGGGTCCTCAGAGATCTTGACACTCAGGAACTTAAGATTTCTCACTCCCTCCACTTCTGATCCCTCTATGAGGATTGCTTTGTGTTCCCTCATCTTACGCTTTCTGAAGGCCACAATCAGCTCTTTGACATTCACCACTAATGCTGGCACCTCATTCCACACACTCACCACTCTCTGAATGATGAAGTTTCTCCTCATGTTACCCTTAAATATTTCACCTTTAAACAAAGATCAAAAACCCTTCAGGCACATTCTCTCTTTTCAACTAATGAATAACGAACACTTTTTAAATTAGTTTTAAAATTCACCAGGTCAGTATTCACAAACACTTACTTGGGTATTTCCGTGAGCACTAAGGCACCACAGCATTTTTGTTTAATAGTCATGTAAAGGTGATGGCTTTTCCAATACCTGACTTGGCTTGGAAGGTTAGTGTCCCAAATAACAGTCAGTATCACAATGTTGCCTCACTTGTGGTCTGTAAAACCCCCAGGAGCTCACATGGTGTATACTTACTCTGTGCTAAATTGGGGAATCTCATTTGGGGTTTGAATGGAAATACTGTTATTAGTGCCATAATTTCAATGGCCCCTACAGTAGATGGAAACAACTCAACTGGAACTCTCATCTTGGATTTTTATCCACTGATCTATCCTGGAGGATAGATTTTTGTGGTTAGGTATGATATTCCAAAAGGTCAAAAGGATTGGAAGCAATCAAAGGCTTTATATGAAGAATACAGTTTTCACTAAGGAAGCAGACGGCTGCTAATTTCCAGCTATTTTTAAACAAGTCAGCGAGTTAGAGGTCAACAAAAGGTTGGTTTATAAGCAAGCATGGCTGCTGTTGCAAAACCCTTTAACATCTGGGTCCCTGATAGCCAAATTGAAAAGTAATTTTCAATAAAGTCATTTGACGAGATCACAAATGATAAGGGTGAGGCTTGCATGTGTTGGAAAAGGCACCAGTGCTTTACAGCATGATCAACATGTTGACAGAGAAGAGACACAAAAAGCTGCAAATTATTTTGAATTGACTCACTTAATAGTACAGATGAGCCAACTGTCCATTTCCCTCCATTAATGCTACCTGAGCCATTGAGTTCCTCCAGAAATAACTGTTGTATACTTAACAATTCTATAATATTTGAGTAAGATTGTAAATATATATTTGATTAAGCATTTTTGTTGTTTAAATAATTCATTACGTTTATATGTACAAAGTTTGTGAATGGCATACATTATCACACCAATGCGTCTTGCACTCAAGTCTCGCATCTGCAGCATGCTACCACCCACACTGGACCCCCTACAATCTGTCTACTGACAGAACTGGTCCACTGATGACACCATTGCCACGGCACTACACACCATCCTCACTCACGTGGAGAAGAGAGATGCATACAGTAGAATGCTGTTCCTGGACTACAGTTCAGCATTCAACACCATAATTCCCTCCAGACTTGACAGGAAACTTTGGCCTGCACCCCACTTCATGTAGCTGGATCCTAGACTTCCTACCAGATCATCGACAGGTGGTAATGATGGGTTTCCTCATCTCTGCCCCTCTGACAGGTACGCCCCCAGGGTTGTGTCCTGAGTCCCCTCCTCTATTCCCTTTACACCCACGTCCATGCTGCCACACACAGCTCCAATCTGCTGATTAAATTTGCAGATGACAGGAGGAATGGAGACAGGCTCACCCCGATCAACACCAATGGTCTGCAGTTGAGAGGGTGAGTAGTTTCAAGCTCCTTGGTATACAGATCACCGAAGATCTCACCTGGACTGTACACACCAACTGTGTGGCAAAAAAAGAGCACAAGACCATCTCTTCCACCTCAGGCAACTAAAGATGTTTGACATGAGCCCCCAAATCCTCAAGACCCTCTACAAGGGCACCATTGTTAGTATCCTGACTGACTGTATCACCACCTGCTACGGGAACTGCACCAATCTTGACCGCTGGGCACTGCAGAGAGTGGTACAGACAACCCAGTGCATCTGTGGATATGAACTTCCCTCCATTGAGGGCATTTTCAGCAGCAGGTGCATAAAGAAGGGCTGGAAGTTCATCAGGGACACCAGTCACCCCAACCATAAACTGTTTCAGCTGCTTCCCTCTGGCAAACAGTACTGCAGCATTAAAGCCAGGACCAACAGCTTCTTCCTACAAGGCATTAGACCTATAAATTCACATGTCTGTACACTGCAACTGAGTCAGAATGCGAAGATTTTTACTCCCTTGTGTTATGTGTTTAAATAAATAAAAAGTAAAAATGAAGCTAGAATACACATGTTATTCCTGGCTCTGTGTTTTCTTTGAAATAGTTTTATGTTTTGGAGTCACAAGACATAACAGTGCCGACAAGGAAGTGTTGGAAGAACCTGAGGCGACTACCTACCTGTTGAACCACAGTGAAATATTCGAGTTTAAAAAAAGTGCAGCAAGAAATAGTCAAGTAAAAAAAAAACAGCACAGCATGTGTTCTTCAGAAATGACAAACATGGTCAAGTTTTAAAAAAGACAGAAAACAGACAAATTTATGGGTTTATAAACAGTGAATAACGGGTGATAATAATCATAAAAAAGAGCAGAAATGGCTTACACAACAGATAACCAGATATTGTACACTGAGCGGATCAAGGAGTATTTTAAAGAAAATTAAATAACCAATGAAGAGCATGTGCCAATTTTGCAGAATGTATTGGGATGAAAGGCATACAGTTTGCTTAGAAGTTTGGCTGCTGCAACCGAACCAGCCATAATGCACTTTGCTGATTTCATGAAAGTAATGCAGGAACATTTAGAACTGAAGCCATTGTTGATTGGAAAATGCTTTTGGTTTCATAAGTGGAATCAAAAGGAAATGAAGTCCATTTCAGCGTACGTGGCTGAATTGAGGAAGTTGCCTGAGGATTGTTATTTCAGTAGTGAGCTCAGTAACACACTGAGAAATTGTTTAGTTTGTGGAATCGTACAAGAAAAATTCAAAAATGACTCCTAAATAAAGCACAAGTTATATTTTAAAAAGCAATTGAATAGCTGTATCAATGGAAACAGCTGACAGAGACACAATTAAGTTAAAGTCAGTGAGAATGAAAAGATTTGCAATGTCTGAACAGAAAGCAGTCCAGCCAAACAAAATGTGCTACCGTTGTGGCAGGGGCTCACATATACCACAACAATGCAGGTTTAAAGGAGAAACTTGCAGAAAATACATCAAAGTAGGACACATGCAAAGAGTATGTCAGACAGACAAAAATAAATGGACTGCACAGGGGAGAGAAAAAGACAAAAAGTCAAACTGCATTTTCAAAGAGAGCACTAAATTGCACACTGTTGATGAAAAATCAGATAATGAAAGTGACACAGAACTGGGTAGAGTTAAGGTTTACAATGTGGCAACTAACAAGAGACAAGAAATATGGCTTGCACCAGAAGTGAACATCAAATTAATTAAAATGGAATTGGACACTGGCTCGGCCATTTTAGTCATTCTACAAAATGAGTATGAACAGCATTTCAAAGGTGGTAAACTGAAGCCTGCAGATATCCAAATAAGAACTTATACCGGAGAAAAGATTTCTCCGGTGGGAATGACATTCATAACAATGAAATACAACAACCAACAAGCATTGTGGGATCATGACTGGCCGAGACAACTACAACCTGATTGGCGATCCATCCACCATTTGCATGCCACATTTCCTGTGATAGTCAACTAAAAACAAATTGAGAAAGACATTAAATATTTCCAAGACTGTCTCCATGCTATACACCATGAACTGTTCCCCAATAGAGGGGAAACAGGTGTTATTGTCAACCTCTGTCTCTCTGCTTGGAAAGCATATTGGACCATGCTGCTCAGAGGAATCAGGAAAGTAACAAAAGCAGTGGTCCAACTATAACAGCTTCTATAGGTGGCATATTAGAGAAACCTTCTGATGTGGAAACGTAGCTTGATTTTAAGCTACAAGAGAGTTCAGGGAGCTTCAGGAAAGCAGCAAGCATTTGGCTTTTGTGAGAATAGAGATGCCGAATCTAATCTGTATGCATTAAGGTTATTGCATGGACTTCAAGTGGTAGACAAAAAGTGGCTACATAAAAGTAGATGCAAAAACCAAATCTCAGCTGGATAAATAGAAGTCCAAAAAAAAGGAGTCAATGGAGTTAAGAAAACAGAGGATTCATCCGATGACGTTGTGGATGAGGAAACCAAGAGGAGTGATCAGATCATAAAGGGACCCAGAGAAGGATTAATAAGAGTTTAAAGTTCAAAGTAAAGTTATTATCAAGTACAAACGTTACCATATACAGGTGTCCCCCGCTTTTCGAACGTTCACTTTACGAAACCTCACTGTTACGAAAGACCTACATTAGAACCCCGTTTTTGCTTTCAGAAGGTGTTTTCACTGTTACGAAGAAAGGCAGCGCGCGATAAAAAATCAGCACGCGAAAAAATCAGCGCATGATAAAAGGCAGCGCGCGCCCTGAGCAGCCGCTCTGTCCCGGATTCGGAACGGCATTGCTTAAACACGTTGCGTTGAGCAGCCATTAGCAAGATGAGTTCTAAGGTGTCAGAAAAGCCTGAAAGAGTAAGGGTGTTACACTTAGCGTAAAACTAGACATAATTAAGCGTTTCGATCGTGGTGAACGAAGCAAGGACAAAGTGAGTTTGGCTTGTGGAAGTTGACAAAGATGATGTTGAAGAGGTTTTGGCATCCCATGACCAAGAACTGATAGATGAAGAGCTGATGCAATTGGAAGAGGAAAGGATAACAATCGAAACCGAGTGCAGAAAGTGAAGCAACTGCATGAGATTTTCGCTGCAGCGATAAAGTACGACTTTAATTTTGAAAGGGTACGTAGGTTTAGGGGATATTTGCAGGATGGTTTGAGTGCTTACAAACAACTGCATGATAGAAAAATGCGGGAGGCTCAGCAGTTAAGCAAACCTTCCACATCAGCCACAGCAGACAACGAACCTCGACCTTCAACATCGAGGCGGGCAGTCATAGGAGAAGATGAGCTGCCTGCCCTGATCGACGATGAGATGACACCCCCGTGTCCCACCACCCCAACACCTGGGCCCCGGACAGACACTGTACCGATTCGCGAAGAACGCAACGGTAGCCAGGAAGCACACAGCACATCTTTAAGAAAAAAGCCGAAATAAACATGCTAATTAATTAGGTGCCGCCTAGCACATAATTGTTGGCCCAGATCAGAGGCGATGCAATGGGCAATTGCCTCTGATCTGCACCAACATTTACGTGCCGTGCAGCTCCTAATTAATTAGCATGTTTATTTCGGCATTTTTCTTAACGATGTGCTGTGTGCCTCCCGGCTACTGATGCATTTTTCGCAGCAATGTATCGGGTCGGCGGCCACTGCACCACCCAGCCTGCGATGACTCACTCTAACACACCATCATCAGTGTGCTCAGCACTGTTTTCCCAATTCCGGTCAGTGATACTACACTGTACGTACATTATTTCTACTTTATATAGGCTGTGTATTTTTACGTGTTATTTGGTAGGTTTGGCAGCTTCGTAGTTTAAAGGTTACTGGAGAGCGCATTTACGCCAACAGCGCTTGCGTTGGATTTTCTGCCGAGAGTGCTTGCGTGAGATTTTTGCTACAGAGATCTGTGCAGGCAATCATTGCAGAGAAGTATTTCTACTTTATATAGACTGTATTTATCATATCATTCCTGTTTTTACTATACGTTACTGTTATTTTAGGTTTTATGTGTTATTCGGCATGATTTGGTAGGTTATTTTTGGGTCTGCAAACACTTGCAAAATTGTCCCATATAAATAAATGGTAATTGCCTCTTCGCTTTACCACGTTTTGGCTTACGAATCGTTTCATAGGAACGCTCTACCTTCGGATGGCGGGGGAAACCTGTACAACACTGAGATTCATTTTCTTGCAGGTATACTCAATAAATCCATAATAGAATCAATGAAAGACAGTACCAACTTGGGCATCCGATGAATATGCAAAAGACAATAAACTATGCAAATAGAAAAATAAAACAATATTAATAATAAATAAGTAAGCAATAAATTTGTGAGAACAGGAGATGAAGAGCCCTTGAAAGTGAGTCCATAGCTTATGGGAACATTTCAGTGACTGGGCAAGTGAAGCTGAATGAAGTTATCCCATTTGGTTCAAGGGCCTAATGGTTGAGGGATAAAAACTGTTCCTGAACCTAGTGGTGTGAGTCCTGAGGCTCCTGTACCTTCTTCCTTATGGCAGCAGTGAGAAGAGAGCGTAACCTGGGTGACGGTGGTCCCTGAAGATGGATGCTGCTTTCCCAAGATAACACTCTGTAGATATGGTCAATGAACAAATCAGTCTGGACCCTCCTCATTGCTGTTTCTTCACCACCTTTGATTTGGCCTACAACAGTGGTGTCGTCAGCAAACTTGAATCTATGTTATTGGAGCAGTGCTTAGCCACACAGTCATAAGAATAATGCAAGCAGAGCAGAGATAAGCACATAGCCTTGTGGTACACTGTGCTGAGAGAAATTGTGGAGGAGACGTTGTTGCCATTCCGAACAGACTGAGGTCTGCATGTGAGGAAATAAAGGATTCAATTGTACGAGGTATTCAAGATCTGGAAGCCTATTGAATAGTTCTGACAGCATGATAGCATTGAATGTTGAGCTGTAGTCAATAAAGGGAAACCTCCTGATGAATTCATCTTTGCTGAACAGATGTTCCATGGCTGATTGAAGATCCAGTGAGATGGCATCTGTTGTGGACATGTTGCACCAGTAGGCAAATTGGAGCAGGTCCAATCGCTCAGACCATAAGACCATAAGAAATAGGAGCAGAATTGGGCCATTCAACCCATTGACTCTGGTCTGCTATTCCATAATGGCTGATCCTAGATCCCACTCAACCCCATACACTGACTTCTTGCCATAACCTTTGATGTCCTGACCAATCAGGAAACTATCAATGGTCACTTTAAATATACCCACAGTCTTGACCTCCACAGTTGTCTGTGGCAGAGCATTTCACAGATTCACCAATCTCTGGCTAAAAAAGAAATCCTCCTTACCTCTGTTCTAAATGGTCACCCCTCAATTTTGAGGCTGTGTCCTCTAGAACTGGACACCCCCAACATAGGAAACATCTCTTCACATCCACCTTTTCTAGTCCTTCCAACATTCGGTAAGTTTCAATGAGATCTCCATGCATTCTTTTAAATTCCAGTGAGTACAGGCCCAAGGCTGCCAAACACTCCTCATATGTTAACCTTTTCATTCCTGGAATCATTTTCATGAACCTCCTCTGGACTCTCAACAATGACAACACATACTTTCTGAGATATGGAGCCCAGAACTGTTGACAATACTCCAAGCATGACCTGACTAGAGTCTTATAAAGCCTTGGAATTATCTCCTTGTTTTTACATTCTATTCCCCTTGAAGTTATTGCCAACATTGCACTTGCCGTTTTTACCACAGACTGAACCTGTAAATTAAACCTCTGGGAGTCTTGCAAGAGAACTCCTAAATCCCTTTGAACCTCTGATGTTTGAATTTTCTCCCCATTTATATAATAGTGTGCACTTTTGTTCCTTTTACCAAAATGTATTATTATACATTTCACAACACTGTATTCCATCTGCCACTTTTTTGCCCATTCTTTCAATTTGTCTAAGTACTTCTGCCATCACATTGCTTCCTCAGCATTACTTGCCCCTCCACCTATCTTCGTATCATCCACAAACTTCACCACAAAGCCATCAATTAAATTACCCAAATCATTGTCAAACATTGTGAAAAATAGCAGTCCCAATGACAGCCCCTGAGGAACACCACTAGTCACTGGCAGCCAACCAGAAATTGCTTCTTTTATTTTCACTCTCTGTCTCCTGCCTGTCAGCCTTTCCACTATCCACGCCAGTATCTTTCCTGTAACGCTATAGAATTTATCTTGTTAAGCAACCTTATGTATGGCACCTTATCAAATGCCTCCTAAAAATCCAAGTAAATGACATCCACTGCTTCTCCTTGTCCACCCTGCATGTTACTTCCTTGAAGAACTCTAACAGATTTGTCAGGCAAGATTTCCCTTTACAGAAACCATGCTGACTTTGACTTATTTTATCATTAGTCTCCAAGTACCAGGTGGCCCCCATTTTCCGAACGTTCGCTTTATGACACCTCGCTGTAACAAAAGACCTACATTAGTTACCTGTTTTCGCTAACAGAGGGTGTTTTCACCGTTACGAAAAAATGCAGCGCGCGCCTAAACAGCCAAGCTCCTCCCCCGGAACTGCATTCTAGCCGCCATTGTTTTAACATGTGATTTATCTCGATTTATTTTGTGCATCCGTTAGCAAGATGAGTTCTAAGGTATCGGAAAAACCTAAAAGAACTCGTAAGGGTGTTACACTTAGCATAAAACTAGACATAATTAAGCGTTTCGATCGTGGTGAATGAAGTAAGGACATTGTCCGTGCGTTGAACTTGGCTGCGTCCACCATTCACACTATTTATACACAGAGAGAAAGAATTTTGAAAGCTGCCGATGTTACCGTTGGTTCTGCTCGTAGCAAAGTGGTCTCTCTTAGTCGGCATCCAATAATGGATAAAATGGAAAGTCTATGGCTTGACTGGATTGATGGGTGTACAAAGCGTGGTGTTCCGTTAAGTTTTCTTATACTTAAGGAGATATCAGTCAATCTTTTTAATAAGCTGAAACAAAAAGCACTGGGCGATAGTGATGAAAGTGTTGCGAAAGTGGAATTTAAAGGTAGTCATGGGTGGTTTGATCGGTTTCTGAGGCAAGGGCAGCTTCACAGTTTAACGTTTACCAGAGAGAGTGCTTCAGCTGATACTCAAGCTGCCGAAAAGTTCCCAGCAGAACTGAAGAAAATAATTACAGAAGGTGGTTATTCATGTAAGGGGTTTCTTCTTTTATGTTACTGCATAGGCAAATCAAAATGGCTTCTTTGTTATATTATAATTAAAATGGCTTTTCTGAAATAACTGCTATGTAAGGAGTTCTCTCTCTCTGCTTGTTTGGGTTATATTATTGATAAGAGAGAGAACAAACCAATTGGGATAGATGTTATTCTTTCTCGTGTGTCTGTAAGCTATTGTGTTGTGCGGGCTTTGGGGCAGAAGGCGCGATGGGGACAGAGAGAGTGGACATGATGCTGTAAGCTGGCCGACGGGATGGACCCCGAGTGGGAGTCCGAGGCCCAGAGTCCTCGGGGAGGAGAGGAGATGAAGACAGACTCGTGTGGAGCATCTGGTCAACCACCGTGATTGGTCCCAGGCGGCGGGTTGAGGTGGTCAGAGGGGATCGAATGGTGGAAAGAGGACCCCGTTACTTGAGCTCCAACTGTTGTGCATGAAGTGGTTGAACTTTGATAAGTTTGGCGCCTTTTACTTTCCTTTTATATTTTATCTCTGTTAATTACATAGTTCCAGTAATATCTATAAATTGTAATCATTTAATCGCATATGGTGTATCGTCTATTATTTGGCGGGGTGGGGTACATCACACAGCATCCACACAAACTTGAATACCCAGTTTGGCGGGACCGAAGGCTGCTTCCCCTAGACGAAAGTGAGTTAAGCGAGCCTGAGGCCTACTAGGGAGCTACATTTGGGGGCTTGTCCGGGATTGGATTCAGTGGTGTGCTGTGTGATTGCTCTGTTTAAATCAGTGCTGCTGTGTCTCTGTGGGATTGCAGTTAGTAATGTGTGTCTCTGTGTTATTGCTGGTTATTACTGCATGCGTGTTGGGTGGCATCTTTGTTCAAGTTCAGACTAGCGCTGACGAGTTGGTGGTGGGACTGCCAGTGCCAGCGGGACCAGGGGCTGTCCATACGGTTAGGAGAGAGGGGAAAGAGTGGTCTGATTCAGAGGTAGTGTCTGCGGATAAATGCTCCAGCTATGGCAGGCTCCGCCTGGCTTTTGGGATATTGTCCACCCCTAAAGGGGCGGAGCGGATCGCTCAGTTGTTAGATGAGTTGTGCGTTCTTATCGCCGAATACGACATTGTTGCTGCAGTCGTGTGATCAAGGCCTAATAGCCACAACTAAGGCTTACTATACGCAAAATGTGATGCATTTTATTGTAAGTACCATTGACAGAGGGCAACTCCGAAGGGTCTTTACGAGAGGTCTGGAAAGAATACAATATAAAATTGGCAATCGGCAACATTGGAGATGCTCCACATAGGCTAAGAGTCTCGATGAGAAATGACTTTTGGAGGAAACTGTCTTCCCGATTCCAGTAAGTGAAACTGCACTGTACATACATTATTTCTACTTTATATAGGCTGTGTATTTTTATGTGTTATTTGGTATAATTTGGCAGCTTCATAGCTTAAAGGTTACTGGAGTGAGTGTTTCTGCCGAGAGCGCTTGCGCCATGTTTCTGCCGAGAGCCCTTCCACCCAGAGAGCTGCCATGAGATTTCGCTACGCTAGACAGTGCTGCAAGTTGCAGAAAAGTATTTCTACTTTATATAGGCTGTGTATTTATCATATCATTCCTGCTTTTACTATATGTTACTGTTATTTCAGATTCTATGTGTTATTTGGCATGATTTTGTAGTTTATTTTTTGAGTCTGGGAACGCTCAGAAATTTTTCCCATATAAATAAATGGTAATTGCTTATTCACTTTACGACATTCCGGCTTACGAACCGTTTCATAGGAACACTGTACCTTCAGATAGTGGGGGAAACCTGTACCCCAAAACCTCATCCTTAATAATGGACTCCAACACTCCCAGCCACTGAGGTTAGGCTGACTGGCCTAGAATTTCCTTTCTTTTGCCTTCCTGCCTTGTTAAAGAGTGGAGTGACATTTGCAATTTTCCAGTCCTCTAGATCCAAAAGAAAATTCAGGCTTTTCAGGTAGGAGTGATATGTTTCATCATCAACCTCTCAACAGTGGCTGTAAGCGCTACTGGACCACACTCCTCTAATGCACCGGTATAAGTGACGTCTATAGGTTTCCCCTGCCATCCGAAGGTAGAGTGTTCCTGTGAAACAGTTCGTAAGCCGGAATGTCGTAAAGTGAAGAAGCAATTACCACTTATTTACATGGGCAAAATTTGTGAGTGTTCGCAGACCCAAAAAATAACCTACCAAATCATGCCAAATAACACATAAAACCTAAAATAACAGTAATATATAAGCAGGAATGACATGATAAGTACACAGCCTATATAAAATAGAAATACTTTTCTACAATCATTGCCACACTGTCCACCGTAGCGAAAATCTCACGCAAGTGCTCTCGGCAGAAACAGACTTTCCAATAACCTTTAAGCTATGAAGCTGCCAAATCATACCAAATAACACATAAAAATACACAGCCTATATAAAAGTAGAAATAATGTATGTACAGCGTACTATCACTTACCGGAATCGGGAAGACAGCGCTGAGCACACTGATGATGGTGTGTTAGGCTGAGTCGTCGGAGGTTGGGGTGGTGCAGTGGTCCCCAACCTCCAGGCCGCAGACCGATACCGATCTGCAAAGCATGCAGTGGTGCAGCGGTGGCCGGGACGCACCCAGCACATCTTTAAGAAAAAAGCCGAAATAAACAAGCTAATTAATTAGGTGCCGCCCAGCACGTAAATGTCGGCCCAGATCAGCGGCGACGCAATCGGCAATCATATGCCCTCTCTTTTGCTTCTTACCTTAGCTTTGACTTCCCTTGGCCACAGTTGTACTATTTTGCCATTTGAGTATTTCTTTGTTTTTGGAATACATCTATCCTGCACCTTCCTCATTTTTCCCAGAAATTCACACCATTGCTGTTTTGCTGTCATCCCCACCATCATCTCCTTCCAATTTACTTTGGCTAACTTCTCTCTCATACCACTGTAATTTCCTTTACTCACTGCTACATCAGACTTTACTTTCTCCCTATCAAATTTCAAGTTGAACTCAACCATTTTATGATCACTGCCTCCTAAGGGTTCTTTTACCTTAAGTTCCCTAATCACCTCTGGTACATTTCATAACACCCAATCCAGTATAGCTGATCCCCTGGTAGGCCCCACGACTGTATAGGTGCGTATAAATTGAGCTGCTTTCTATAATGAATTGGAGTTTATAGCTAAGCGGGAAGGAGACTTGTGTATTTAATATTTGAGTAATATTATAAACATATTGTTTGATTACGCATTCTTTGTTGTTTAAGAAATTCATTTTGGTTATATGCAGAAGTACATGAATGTCATCCACCATCACACCACCACACTATGCACCCATGTCTTGCTTAAAATAAAAGCAAAACTGGAGTACACATGTTATTCAGACAAGAGAAAATCTGCAGATCCTGGAAATCAAAGCAACAGCACAAAATGCTGGAGGAACTAAAAAGGACAGGCAGCATCTATGGAAAAATGTAAACAGTCAATGTTTCAGGTCAAGACCCTTCATCGTGCATCCTGACGAACGGTCTTGGCCCAAAATGTCGACTGTTTACTCTTTTCCATAGATGCTGCCTGGCCTATTGAGATCCCCCAGCATTTTGAGTGCGTTGCTTATACACATGTTATTCCCAGCTCCATATTTTCTTTGAATTATTTTTATGTATTACAGTTACAGAACACAATACTACCAACATTGCTTCCTTCAGTAAGAGCTATCTCCATTACACAATGCACTTGACACTTTTAAAAAGATTTCTGCTGCTGACCCAGATGGTTTCCCTTTCAGTGAGGTTGTTAAAATGGACATCGTGGGGGAATCGAATTACAACTGCCCTCTTCAGGGGGCAGGGATTTTATACTCGTTGATCATTGTAATCTTTTAACTCCTGGTAGGGAAAGCTGTGATATACTTTTACAGAATTTGCTGTCAGCTCTCACATATGAATAATGGGAACTTTGGTGAAGTATCATTGATGCTCAGCAGCTGTGTAATTATGTGCCATTGATGTATAAAAGAGATAAAGGAGCAAAAAAAAATTATGTTTCCTTATCATCAGGAACTCAAATTGAAGGCTTTCGTGTGCAATGGTGCTCCAAGGTTAAAGACAGAAAAATAAGTACTGAATGTAGTTCAGAGAGCTATCAAATTCGTGTTTTTATGTATGCTGAGGCAAAGATAATGCTGCTGTACATCAACGACTCTCAGCAGGCTGCAGGAATTTATACCAGTTCTCCTCTTAAATATACTCCTTTTGATATAGCCCCCTGCTCTACTCACTTTACACATATGATTGTGTGACTGAGCACAGCTCCAACACCATATAAAGGTTTGCTGATGACACCACTATTGTGAGCTGTATCAAAATGAGTGATGAATCGCCATACAGGAGGGAGATTGAAAACTTGGCTGAATGGAGTAATAACAACAACCTCTCACTCAGTGTGTCAAAAAGATCAAGGAACTGATTGTAGACCAGGAGAGGGAAAACAGTGGTCGATGAGCTAGTAATCATCGGAGGCTCAGAGGTGGAGAGGGCCAGTAACTTTACACTCCTGGGTGTCACCCTCTCTGAGGACATGTTCTTGACCCATCATATAAATATTATTGTGAAGAAAGCACAAAAGCACCTCTACTTCTTTGGGAATCTGCAGAGGTTTAGCATGTTATCAAAAACCTTGGGAAACGTCTATAGGCGGAGGAGAAGATGGCGGTGCAACAGCAGTGCGCGCGGCCTTTCCGGTTATGAATATCTGTTATCTGTCAAGTAGGGGACCGTGCACAATCCTGATTGATGGAGACAGACATGAGAGTACAGAGGAACATCTGGAAAACTTCTGAAATTCCCGCTTCGCTGCCACTGCTGCTGTGTGGTAACCGGAATCGCCGGAGCAGAAGGCCCCAAGATCCTCGGCTTTGCTTGTTTCAGCGGCGGGGCGAGGTTGAAGGCGCTCAGCAGAGGATGGCGCTCGGGAGGCTGTATCGGAGGGGCTGGTCGGAAGCTCAAAGTTTTCAGATGGATGGACTCAGTGTCGGCTGTGGTCGGCTGCTTCCAAGGCATCGGCAAGTTGACGGTGCCTGAAGGTTTATGGCAGGGAGTTTCTCCCTTTTGCCGCCTGCTATCGGGGACTCAGGAGTCGATCGACTCGGGGACTTTTGAGACTTTATTTACCATGCCCATGGTTTGTTCTTCATCAAATTATGGTATTGCTTTGCACTGCTGTAACTATATGTTATAATTATGTGGTTCTGTCAGTGTTAGTCTTTGGTTTGTTCTGTTTTCTGTGATATCACTCCAGAGAAACATTGTATCATTTCTTAATGCATGTATGCATTTCTAAATGACAATAAAAGAGGACTGACTGTTCTCATAATCTAGATGTGCAGTGAAAAGTGTGCTGAGTGGCTGCATTATGGCCTGGTATGGGAACACCAAAGCCTTTGAGTGAAAAATCCTACAAAAGGTAGTGGATTTGTCCCAGTACATCAGGGGTAAAATCCTCCCAACCATTGAAAATATTTATGTGAAACATTGCTGTAGAAAAGTACCATCCATCATCAAAGATCCTCACCACCAAGTCATGCCCCTTTCCCGCTGCCACTATCAGATAGAATCTACAGGAACCTCAGGACTCACACCACCAGGTTCAGGAACAGTTACTACCCCTCAACCATCAGGTTGTTGAACACAAGGGGATAACTACACTCAGTTAGATTGTTATTTAATTCTTGTTATTTATTATTATTTATTTATATCTGCATTTATACAGTTTGTTTACAGTTCATAGTTACTGTCCTATAGATTTGTTAAGTATGCCTGCAGAAAAAGAATCTCAGGGTTGTATATAGTGATATGTATGTACTCTGATAATAAATAATACATTGAATTTTGACTTTGACTATTCTGGCAAGAAGGAAAGACTTAAAGCCCTGAAGCTTTCCACAGTTTTTAAGAGAATGAGACTAGCATTCAGATACGATAAGTAATTGAGAAATCTATAGGGCACTGAGTACAAGAGGAGGCAGTTTATAATTCCATGATACAGAATGAAAATCAATGAGTCCTCATCTTGAAAACTGTGTAGTATATTGGTCGCAAACACGAGGATATCTGCAGATGCTGGAATTTCAAGCAACACACATAAAAATTGCTGGTGAACGCAGCAGGCCAGGCAGCATCTATAGAAGAGGTACAGTCGACGTTTCAGGCCGAGACCCTTCATCAGGACTAAGGGTCTCGGCCCGAAACATCAACTGTACCTCTTCTATAGATGCTGCTTGGCCTGCTGCGTTCACCAGCAATTTTTATGTGTATTGCTAGTATATTGGTCCCTTTATTTGGGGCAGCATAATAGTACAATGGAAACAGTTACTGGATTAATATCTCCAATTGGTGGAAATTCTGTTGAAAGGTTAGACATCACTGGAGTTGAGAAGAGCGAGTGGGCACTTGATTAAAATGTAGGAGATCCTGTCCTGAGAGGTCATGACAATTCAGCCCATCATATCTGCACTATGATTCCAATCTATCTAATCCCATCTGCCACCACATGATCTCTATCCCCCTGTTCCTTGCCTGTTCATGTGCATGTCTGAATGCCTATTAAACACTGCTATTGTATATGCTTCTAACACTTCCCCTGGATCCTGCCACTCTCTGTACAAAAAAAAATGAGCCATACATCTCTTTTTAACTTCCCCCTCTCATCATCTACCTACTGCAAGCCATCTAGAATTTGGCATTCCCACCATGGAAAGAGAGGTAGTTCATTCTGGCATTCAGTGAGCTCATGGATGACAAGTACCATCCTTCCAAATGTCAGGTCCTTTCCACATTGCATTTCAAACTTATTTTTTGATAAAGATTGAAATGAAAATTAACAACACCAGTTTGCATCTCCAAAGTTCTACCACCCATGAATCTTGAAGTGTTTTCTCTGTTTTCTCCCAAAAGACAGGGCTCTAATTTTTAGATTATATTCCACAGTTTGAGAATTCCAAACCATTGGAAATATACTCAGTGGCCATTGAGTGTACGTTCGTAGTATTTTGCTGCTGCCACTTCAAGGTTTGATGTGTTGTGCATCAGAGATGTCCTTCTGCACACCACTGTTGTAACAGTGATCATTTGAGTTACTGTCACCTTCCTATCAGCTTAGTTCATAGCTCATAGTTCAAGCTGAATTGTCATTCAGTCATACAGGAATACCTATGAATACAGCCAGATGAAACATCTTTAGTCCGGGGCCAATGTGCAACATACAGTACCAGCAGTCACACACAGTGCAAAGCACATATAGCACAATTAAGATAGCAAGCACATACAAGATATCAGTAAAATACAGTCACTTAAAGATATATAGTCCAAGACCTTGAGTCCATGAATGTTGCAGATATCTGCAGTCGAACACAATATGGCTTGTCTTCTGCTGAGCAACCACAAGGGGGCAGCACCAACACCAGTTTGGATGCCACATCACACTGCCTCCAGTGAAGCACACAGACTCTGATGCCTCTCTCCTGAGTGGCAGAAAATGGGCAACTTGGGGCATAGTCGTCGCTATAACCGAGGCCAAGCTGCTCCCCTGCCAAACACCAATAAATCTGTGAATCAGACCTGCAACATTCCACATTAACAACATTCAACAGAGTCTTGTAATCACAAGAAAAGCAGCTAAGATGATCACTCACTGTTAGACTGCGCACCGCCTTTGCACACCAATTCCAATGATGCCTCTCTGACGCAGGCAGCAGCATGATCCACACAAAGTCCAGATCATTCACTTTCTCTGCCAACGAGCAACTCTTTGATGGGATTTAGATGGCCAGTAGGGTTTTGCAATTGTAGAAAAAAACACTCTTAAAAAGGACAACAACTTGGGTTGACCCCGTAGAAACTGCAGCGATGGAATGCACCACCATTTGACCAGAAACTTGAACAAATATGGACACTTTCTGCTGACCTGTCGCATTAACAAGACAGCTTCACCCACACATCTGCCCATTACTGGATAATTTCTGATTTTTCCACCATTTTCTGTAAACTCTAGCAACTGCTGTGTGTAAAAATCTCAGGAGATCAGCATTTTCTGAGATACTCAATCCACCCCATCTGGCACCGACAATCATTCCTCAGTCACAGTCACTCAGATTACATTTCTTCCCCATTCTGATGTTTGGTCGGATTAACAACTGAATCACTTGACCACGTCTGCATGCTTTTATGCATTGAGTTGCTGCCACATGATGTTGAATGTTACCGAACCTACAAGGGAATATGTTATCTTAGATCTGGTCCTGTGCAATGAGACAGGTAAAATTAGTGATCACAGTATGAATGAATTTCTCATACAAATGAAGGATGCAATAGTTCAGTCTAAAACCAGTGTATTATGCCTAAACAATGGAGACTACAATGGGATAGGGAGGATTTGGCTAGTGTAGACTGGGAACACAGGCTATACGGTGGGACAGTTGAGGAACAGTGGAAGACTTTCAAAAAGATTTTTTATGGTGCTCAACCAAAGTATATTCCAGTTAAAAACAAGGACGGTAAGGGTGGGGAGAGCCAGCCTTAGGTAACTAAGAAAATTTTAAAAAACATCAAACCAAAAGCTTGTGCATACAAAGTTGCCAAGGGTAGTGGGAAACTGGAAGATTGGGAAAGCTTTAAAAAGCAACAAAGCACCACGAAGCAAGCAATAAAGAAAGGGAAGCTAGATTATGAGAATAAACTAGCGCAAAATATAAAAACACATAGTAAAAGTTTTTATAATTATATGAAGCAGAAAAGGGTGGCTAAAGTGAATGTAGGTCCCTTGGAGATCGAGAAGGGGGAATTGATATTGGGTAATGAGGAAATAACTATTTGTGTCAGACTTCATGGTGGAGGACATGTTTAACATGCCAAAGAGAGATGTTAATGGGTGCGATGGGAGGTGGGGGCCTCGATTCAATAGGTAACACTAAAGAGGCTGTGGTGAGCAAACTTGTGGGCCTGAAGAAAGACAAGTCCCTTGGTCCTAATGCAATGTATTCCAGGGTACTGAAAGAAATGGCAGAAGTTATGGTAGAGGCTTTGGTGATCATTTATCAAGATTCTCTGGACTCTGAGCAGGTCCCGGCAGATTGGAAGTCAGCGAATGTTACGCCACTGTTCAAAAAAGGATGTAAGCCAAAGGCAGGTAACTATAGGCTGGTTAGTTTAACATCTGTAGTTGGGAAAATGTGTGAAGCTATCATTAAATAAGAAATAGTGAGGCATCTGGAAAGAAATGGATCCATCAAGCAGATGCAGCATGGATTCAGCAAAGGCAGATCCTGTTTGACAAACTTACTGGAGTTCTTTGAGGATATGACAAATGCAGTGAATAGAGGGGAACACTACTATGACTACTACTACTACAAATATGTCGACTCAGGCCTAGGGGACTGGCATCGGGCAAAACAAGGGGAACAAATGGGCATTAATTACTTGGATTTCCAGAAGGCGTTCGATAAGGTGACATGTAAAAGACTTATCCATAAGGTAAAGATGCATAGAGTTGGGGGTGATGTATTAGCATGGATAGAGGATTGGTTAACTAATAGAAAGCAAGGAGTTGGGATACACAGGTGTTTCTCTGGTTGGCAGTCAGTGGTGAGCAGTGTGCCACGGGGTCAGTGTTGGGCCCGCAACTGTTCACGATATACGTTAATGATCTGGAAGAGGGGGCCATGTTTGCTAATGATACTAAATGGAGTGGAAAAGCAAATTGTGCAGAAGATACGGAGAGTCCACAGAGAGATATAGATAGGTTAAGTGAGTGGGCAAGGGTCTGGCAGATGGAGTACAATATTAGTAAATGTGAGGTCATCCACTTAGGAAGGAGAAATGAAAGAACAGATTATTATTTAAAAGATAAAAAATTGCTGAATGCTGATGTACAGAGGGACTTGGGAGTGCTTGTGCATGAATCACAAAAGGTTGGTTTGCAGGTGCAGCAGGCTATCAAGAAGGCAAACTGAATGTTGGCCTTCATTGCGAAAGGAATTGAATTTAAGAGCAGGGAGGTTATGCTGCAACTGTATAGGGTACTGGTGAGGCTGCACCTGGAGTACTGTGTGCAGTTCTGGTCTCCTTACTTGAAGAAGGATAAACTGGCTTTGGAGACAGTGCAGAGGAGGTTCACCAGGTCAGTTCCAGAGATGAGGGGATTAGACTATGAGGAGAGATTGAGTCGCCTGGGACTGTACTGTCTGGAATTCAGAAGACTGAGAAGAGATCTTATAGAAAAATTATGAAAAGGATAGATAAGATAGAGGCAGGAAAGTTGTTTCCACTGGTAGGTGAGACTAGAACTAGCAGACATAGCCTCAAGATTCGAGGGAGTAGATTTAGTACAGAGATGAGGAGGAACTGCTTTTCCCAGAGAGTAGTGAATCTGTGGAATTTTCTGCCCAATGAAGCAGTGGGGGCTACCTTAGTAAATATATTTAAGACAATGTTGGATAGATTTTTGCATAGTAGGGGAATTAAGGGCTATGGGGAAAAGGTAGGTAGGTGGAGATAAGTCCATGGCCAGAGCAGCCATGATCTCATTGAATGGCGGAGCAGGCTCAACGGGCCAGATGGCCGACTCCTGCTCCTACTTCTTATGTTCTTATGACTGGCTGAAGAGATATTTGCATTAACGAGCAGGTGTATAGGTGTGCCTGATAAAGTGGCCACTGAGTGTAGTATCCGTCTATCTACACTCTCTGTTCCTCAATGAAAACAATGACATATACAATGAGGTATTTTAACTCAGCGTACATTCTAAAATCCAAGGATTTCAATCCTCGGAGAAGCTTGGTACCTTTAGTATAATTCTTGTAAATCTGCCATCACACTTCTAAATGTTCCATCCCCTGTAGGAACAATCTGTCCTTAAATGGTGGCTCCCAAAACTACTCAAGTTCACATTTAATTACCACTCAAGTATACATTAATACCTTTGAATATAGCCAAACAAAACAGTGTTCTTCCGGGGCCAAGGAGAAAAACACAATGCCAACAGCCATACACAACACAAGGCTCATACAGTTATGAGAGCTATAAACATATAATCACAGACAAAAGTACATGTAGCCCAGGTCTCTGAATGACATGTCTTATTGGTGTTAACGACAAGAACAAGCAGTTCTCGGCGGCCTGCAGATGAGCGCACTCAATCCAGCTTGTCATTGCACCGATCAAACACTGGAGGGCAGCACCGACTGAAGGGGCCAGCCCTCAAACCCAACATGGATGCTACGCTATACCGCCTCCATCGTCTCCTCTCCTAGACTGCTGCAACAGCCAAGCCCACAGCCTATTCTTGCTACAGCCAAAGGCATGCAGTTCCCCTGCCGTCTGTCTTAACAATAAGCGAGGAAATGGACTTGCAGCATTTTACATTATTAATGTGCAACAGGGTCCTGGAGTCGCAAGAGAAACGTCCAAAATAATCACTCGCTGTTAGATTGCATACCTGCTTCACCTATCGATTCCAATGCCTTCCTATAGCCAGCAGTAACACAGTCCACACCAAGTCCAGCTCCTCTGCCAAAGAGCAGCTCGCTGATGGGGTAGACCTGCAGTACTTGAAGTTTTTAATGTCCAACATTGTCCTACGATCACAAAAAAGACATTTTAAAAAGACAAAAACACTTTTGGTTGGCTCCCAAGAGGCCACTGTGCCTGAATGCTCTGCCATCGTACCAGAAGATCATACTCCGGGTATGATTTAAGTCAGCTTTAGTAAAGCTAATATATAACTGACAAGTGCTTGAGGAAAACAATATTTTACCATCAGTGGATACCACCAGGAGTTGTGTTGGAGGCTCAAGTAAATGTAACATTCATAAAGGAGATGGATATTCATCTGAGAGGAAAATGTCTATGTACGTTTGTAGAAATGGGGATAAGGAGGGATGATGGAAGTAACTTAATTGCTCTTTCCCAGACCTAGTGCAGATTTAAAAAATATGGCCTCTTTTCATCTCATAACTACTCTGTCATCCTGTGAGACTTGTATCTGAAGACCAGCATTTCATTTTGATTATTTTCCTCGCCTTTCCTTAACATTTTAATGATCAAATCTCATTCCCTCAAGTCCTTTTGCTTCTAACTTTCATTTAATACTAGTTATTTACACAGGACTACCTATCAATGGGTCATCAGCATTTTGACTCTCTGTTGAATCATCTAATTGGTTAATAAATGCCATTTATCGTTGAAGTCTAATGCAGATTCCGTGGACGTTACTGGTCACATCTTCCCAAATACAATATCTTACATTTTCCTATTTCAAAGTTCAAAGTAAATTTATTAACAAAGTAGTGTATGTTACCGTATATTGCCTTGAGGTTTATTTTCTTGAAGACATTTACAGGGAAAAAGAAATACAATCGATTTTTAGAGAAAGACCGTACATAAACTGACAATCAACCAATGTGCATAAGAATTCAAACTGTGCAAACAAAAATAATACTGAGAACGTGGGTCCTGGAAAGTGATTCTGTAAGGTCATAGAATCAGTTCACAGTCATGGTCAATCAAGTTATCCATACAGGTTCTCAGTCTTGATGGTTGTAGAGTAATAACTGTTCCTGAACCTGGCAATGTAGGACCTAAGGCTCTGTACCTCCTGCCCAGTGGTAGTAGTAAGAAGAGGGCATGCCTTGGATGGAGGGAGTCTTTGATGATGGATGCTGCTTTAGTTTGTCACCACTCCATGTAAATGTACTCAATGATGGGGAGGGATTCTATTCTGTGATAGATTAGATTATGTCCGCCACTTTCTTTAGCCTTTTCCATTCCTGGGCATTGTTTTTCTTTCGTAACAGGAAATGATGAAATGAGATAGAATACTTTCCATTGTGCATCTATAGAAGTTTGTCTCAGTTTTTCGTGACTTGCAGACATCTAAGAAAGTGAAGATGCTGTCATGCCTTCTTTGCAGGGGAAATCCACTGATATATTAATGTCATGGAACTTAAAGCTACTGACCCTCTCGGCTTCTATTTCCCTAATGATGACTGACTCAAATGTCCCTTGCTTCTCCCTACTGTAGTTAGTAATTTCTGTCTCTTGTCCTATTTTCTGTCTTTTGACTCTCAGCCAGTTTCAAATAAGATCACTAATTTCACTTTAATTCTAAAAGCTTTAATTTCCACAAGTGAAAGACTTTACTGTTGCCTTCTGACCAAATAACATTTTCCTGCATGCTCTTTTAGTGTTCAATACAATTTATAAGTTCATCAGTCTTGACCCATCCTTTCCAAATCCATTCTATATTTCTTTGATCAATTTTCAAGGTCTTAAGTTATGTTGTTCCTAATTATGGGAGGGGGGGAGAAATTTGACTTTCATTGCTGACACTAACTAAATAGATTAAGTTTATTAATGGCTGCTTGTGTCATATCTTGACCATGAGCACCTTTAAAGGCATTGTTGATATGTGATTAAGAAAAGTTTCCAGGCAAGATGTATCTTGATCTCATAACCTGTTGAACGCATGGAAAGAAGGAAAGGCAAGTGTTTAGTCAAGTGTACAAAACATATTAAGCATATATACAAAATATTTATATGTGCTTGCTTTGAGAAGAAGAAATATTTGAGTTGTCTGTTACATATTTTCTGAATGATTATTGGTGAAGGCCAGAGTAGGGCGGGGTGAAAGCCTGGTAATCATGGTGCTGCTGTCCATGGCTTGCCTTCTGCATGACCCCAAGTGATCAGATGAAACACAGAAATCTCGGGACCTGCAATGAAATTGGTATCAAATATTAACTAATATATTTTAATTCATAATTTACTTCCAGAACACACTCTGCAAACCTGTCTAAATAACACAATCCTTCAAACAACATATGTAAAATTGTAAAAAAAATTTTTAGAATTTACTCTGTCTTTGAATGTCTTTAAAGAGTAAATTCAGTTTTCTAAGACATGCCTTTGCAAACTCATTCTCTTCAAGGTGCATATACTGTGCATTGTGACTTAAAATCAGGCAATCTGTGTGCATCAAGTAACTTCACAGCCAAAAAGCCTATTTTGCAAGGTGCACTCAAATTCTCCAGGTGTTTAGTGATAAATTTGTCATTCATTGTCCCAGCTGGGCTTTAAATACTCAAATAGAGATTCAATACCCTCATTTACAAGATCTGGCAGTGGCTTGGATAATGGGTTGCATTTGACATGAAGCCCTGTGTCTAGTGAATGGCAGGCTATCCTTTCCAACTCTGTCAACATGGGAAGATTTGTGGGAAGATTTTCAATGTCATTATAGTTTACATTGAGCAGTTTAAGGGACTGTATCATGCAGACGGATTTAGGCAGAAATCGAAGTCTGTTTCCTTCAGCGATAAATATCCTCAGGCTTTCCAGTTGGCCAATGCTTTCAGAAATACTTCCAATCTTGTTGCAGCCTATGTTTAGGAAAGTTAAACTTCTCATCCTGTAGATGCACATGGGTAATTGGACAAATCGATTGTTGTTTAAATTGAGCTTATCCAGTTTCTTTAGCTCTTCCAAGTTCTCAGGGAGAGATGAGATCATGTTGTGGGAAAGACTCAGTACTTGCAATTTATTGCACTGGTCCAATTCAGGTGGGACTTCCTTGAGGCAATTCCAGTCGGCAAATAAAACCTTCAGCTTCCTCAGCATTCCGATTTCCTTCGGCAGGGCAGTTAACTGATTCCTCAATAAATTCAATATGACTAAATTCTGAAGTTTCTCAATGCCAGGGCTAATGATGAGGAGGAAATTATGTGACATGTTTAGTTTCTCTACTTCAGTTACCTGCCAAATAATATTTGGGACTTCTGTCATTTTCATCATTGCTAATCTCAGAGAGCTTTGGCCATGAACAGTCTTCAGTTGCTTCCTCAGTTCAGCAGTTAAAAGTGTCTTCTCTTCTTTGGAAGCTATTACCCCTCTCCTTTTTAGTGTTTTCCTTAGTTCTTCTTTGGAACTTTTCCTCGACACACAAGCTCCCATCTTTACTTCTGAGGGTTGTTACTTTTTTTTCTTCCAGTGTTACGTACTGGTGACCTATAAAATTAAAGTTGACAGAATTCAAGACAATACATACTTGTCTGAAGTAATCAAAATTTGATAGGGCTATTTAAGAAGTCAACAATTGTACGATACAAGTTATATTGGACGTTGGATTTCGGCTGGATTTGAGACCGCACTTCGGTGTGATTTCAGTATAAGCCAATAAGGACAGGGAACAACAGGAAAGGAAGGACGTGGACCAAAGTGCTGCCCTCATACGAGAATGTTTCAGAGTGGATAACTTCTGTATGAACCTGCTCATCACATTTTTATTGCTACATTGCAAGAAATAAGTAGTTTTGAAATTGCCTTGGAGTGATAGTAAGATTCATTGTAATCATAGCAATCAATATTATGATTCATGTCTTAAGTCTTTTAGGAATCTCTAAAGTGCCCAAGACTTCATGTTACCTTCACCACAGAGTGCATTTGGAAGAGCTAAGACAAACGGGGAGAGATAAGAATGTGACTGTTGCTAATGTCTGCACTTTTCACACTGATAGCTCCCTTTGAAGGTGTGGGGAGAGCGAATATCATCTTTGGTGATGGTTCCCACATGCTTTTTAACCTGTGCACTAACAGACACCCTCTATCAACCCATTGACTAATGCAGAGCCAGAGAATATGAACTGAATCTCTGCCCTCTCTGAGGTAGAATTAGAGCCTAAGACTCTTTAGTCCCAGGAGTCAGCATCAGGAACTTAATTACCAGCTTCCAGCACTCCAAGCTTATCCTTTGATTTGTCATGAGCGCTATGTTAGAGTAATAGGAAATGGGAACGGATGTGCACGTATATGAATATTATCAGAGCATGCTGTGTGTTATTGTTCAGTTCTATTCCATTTTGTTAATGGGTGAGAATTTCTCAATGTTTTTGAGTGGTTATCGATCGCCTGCAGCTGCAATAGTGCATGATGATTGGACTGCTATGGCTTGTTCTTGCCAACTACATCCTGCATCATCAATCTACAGGATATGACACTCAGGGACCTGGGCTAATTATTTTTTATATAGTTCACTGTATGCTTATTGCAATTATAATTATGTGTGCTATATGTGCCTTGTGCTGTGCTGGTGTTGTGACTTGCACCTTGGCCCCAGAGAAATACTGCTTTGTTTGGCTGTATATTCATGTATGATTGAAGGACAATTAAACTTAAAAGCTGAATTAGATGATCCTGTCAAAGTAAGGAGTAGTGAATCAGTGAGCTGCCATCATATATCACTGCACTGCTGGTATCTGCCACACTCCTTTTTACTTGATATGTTCCCATCGAATGGAGATTGTGGAAAATTAACACATTTAGCATAGTCGAACTGGATAGGATTCGTCCTTATGTCAATAATTCCTGAACCCATTATCAGACATACTACATAGAAGAATGAGTTCAGGAGTTTTTGACACGGAGGCAACCCCATGAGGTAATATAGCACAATTTAATGGCTCTTTGGGAGTAAATATGGTGATAATGGATGAGGACAACAGCTCCTTTATTGAGGCTGCCTGCTTACCCTTATAAACATCGACCATGTTAATATTCTACCTCTGCTCCAGGTATCTTGGATAGAGCAAGAATTCAGACTCATATGGGACCCTCAACATTAAAAATGACCAAGGATGACTTCTTCAGTTGTAACAGGTGATAACTGAGACAAAGTTAGATCAATATTTGAAATATTACAGTGGGGGCAGACAGGAATGCAGGACTGGGGCAACGGTCAGATTAGCAATGTTCCTACCAGAACGGTGAAACAAGCTCAAGGGGCCATGTCACATACTATTCCTGTTTCTTATTTTCATGTACTTTATCACCCTGATTGTTAATTAGTTCAGAATGCGGGTCTGTTGTAGACTAATCAGTGGACACTTAATGTCACAATTCGTCAGGGATATTGAGTTGTTGGCAAATCATGACAATAACAGGCTCAATAAACTGATTAGAAAGGCTGGCTCTGTTATAAGAATCAGACTGGACACACTGGAGGTTGTGGTAGAACAGAAGATCCCATGGAAAATGCTGGCAATTCTGGACAATGTTTCTCAAACTCTGAATGCCAACTTGGCTGAACAGAGGAGCACTTGTAGAAATAGATGAAGACAACTGTGCTGCTCCAAAGAGCGCTCTATGAGGTCACTTTTACCCTCATCTATTAGAGTTTATAATGAGTCAACCTATAGCCGGGCAAGTGATGACCCCCTCCTGATAGACTGTTTGAGGTCACGAATTTTTTTTTATTTCTTTCTTACTTCTCTCTAATATTTGTATATCTGCACACTTGTAATGCTGTGACACTGTAATTTCCTTTGAGATCAATAAAATATCTATCCATCTATCTATCTATCTGTCTAAATTTGTCAGTGATAAAGGACCCTGGAATGAAGGGTGCAATCACTATATTAATGTAAGAAAATCAAGTTCCCTGATACATAAATATTTCCCCTTCCACAGCTGCGAAGTGTTTTATTATGTTAATTTCATATTTCTGTTATGTCCTGATACTGGCTTATCTGAAAGATATCATTAGATATGATTTGGTTATTTGACTTGAACACAAAAAATCTATGATCTCATCGTAGTTCCATAAAAAATGTGCTGTATTAGGAACAATTAAATCTAGCCTAGGGCTCATAAGCAGAGCATGATAAATTATTTATAAAATATGCCTGTTAATCACTGTGTAGCAGTTATGCTTCTCTAATTTTACAACTAGATTACACATTTTAGTTATTGTTTCTTTAAATTTATTAACACTTTAAAATATTATCTCATTTATGCAGTGTACAAGGAAATAAAATAAACCTCGAGACAGGAGGCTCAAATGCTACCAAAAAGAATGAATCAAATGTGAGTGATTGATAAATGATCTGTGTTTTAATTTATTTAGCCATACAATCACCTTCAGTCTCAGTTGTCTTTGATAACTGTTGATGGTTTTACACCTGTTATTTTGTCCTACCTGGGATGTCCCAGAAAAATCCAAATTTGTGACATCCAAACTAAGTTCCAACAGATGTGCCACAATATCTGAGTTTACCTGTGATTAATCATGGCACCCTGTGATTCCCTATTCCTTTTGTAAAACACTTAAATATTTTACTGTATTGAAGACAGAGCATAAAATGTAATCTAGAATCAGTGAAGAAGTAACTTTGGCTGAGACAAACCAGCTTCTGTCATTGTGTATAAAGTAGGCCATACACATCTCAAGCCTGTCCCACCATTCAGTACAATTGCAGTTGAACTGATCTCAGCAAAAGCCCTTCTCTCCATAACTTCTGGCTCTCCCAAAGTCTAAAAATTTGGAACTCGGCTTTGTAAATTCTTAATGAAATATCCATTGCTCTCTGAGATATGAAATGCAGATTCACAGTCTCTGAGAGAAAAAAAAATCTCCTTGTCTTATTCTTAAATGTGCAACCCCTTATCCTGAGACTATACCCTTGATTCTAAATTCCTTCATCAAAGGAAATGTTATGAACATAGAATTCTCCAACTTCCGGTAATTCCCTCCCCCTCCCTTCCCCTATCCCTATGTCACTCTGCCCCCTCCCTCAGCTGCCTACCACCTCCCTCCTGGTTCTGCCTCCTTCTACTACCCATTGTGTTTTCCCCATTCCTTCTTCACCTTTCCTGCCTATCCCCTCCCTGCTTCCCCTCCCCCACTCCTTTATCTTTCCCCTTACTGGTTTTTCACCTGGAACCTACCAGCCTTCTCCTTCCCACCCTCCCCCCACCTTCTTTATACGGCCTCTGCCCCTTCCCCGTACTGTCCTGACGAAGGGTTCCGGCCCGACACGTCGACTGATCTTTTCCACTGATGCTGCCCGACCTGCTGAGTTCCTCCAGCGTGTTGTGAGTGTTGCTTTGACCTCAGCATCTGCAGATTATTTTGTGTTTACCAAAGGAAATGTCATATGTTTCACTAAGATCACCACTTTTCCTTCTAAACTCCAGAGAATAAAGACCCAAATTTCTTAATCTTTCCTCAGGAGATAAACCTGTCTTACCCAGAACCGATCTGGTGAATCTTCTCCACAATACCTCCAAAGTAATTATATCTTTCCTAAAATCAGACTAAAACTAATCTCATTATACATACTTAATTTCCTGTGAAGCATTCTGGAATGTCCTGAAATTCATGCTATATAAATGCAAAAATTTCTTTCATTCCATCAGTAATTGATCCAATTTAAGCAAAGTTTCCATAATTTTTCAGGAAAGGGTTTGATTTGCATTTGATCTTTGAATGCAGTATGTTTTTGAAAAGAGGTTATGCTTCCTATGCAATTTAAATAATTCAATTCAATTTTTGTTGAGCTGATAGCGTAAATGAGGGTTGGCTTCACGGTTACAATAAAACCTCCATACTTTTGTAACCCACCCTCCTTACCATAATTAAACATTAAATTTGCCATCCTGGTTACTGACTGCAAATGCACACCAACTATTTTTACTGCAGAAGGACATCAAGGCACTGCAACAGTCCAAGTTGGAGAATTTCAGCTATTAAGGAGGATTGGAGAAGCTGACAGTGGATTTGTAAGAGCAGAAGGAAACTTAAGAGATTTTATGGATGGGTGTTAAATCATAACCAGCATTCAATTTACATAATATCCTGTCTTTTTGTTCTTTCTCTACTTACAGCATAGAAAGAAACTATTCGGCTCATTAAATCCATTGCAAAAATGCCATAAAAATATGAAGAAATACTATTTGTAGAGCAGTCATGATTGTCATTATGTGCCGTGTCATGTGATGTTGGTGATCATACTCTTCCATCTGTCTTTAATCGGATCATTGAACAAGGGGAAGACCCCCTTCACACAGCTGTTCTTATTCTTCTCTCTATCCTGAACCATGATTATTCTTGACAAGTTTTTCTGCAGGATTGATTTGCCATCACCTTCTTGTAGGCAGTGTGTTTGCAAGATGGGTGACCCCAGTCATTATCAATACCCTTCAGAGATTGTCTGCCTGGCTTCAGCAGCCGCATAACCAGGACTTGTGATATGCACCAGCTGCTCAAACAACCATCCACTACCTGCTCCCATGGTTTCATGTGACCCTGATCGGGGTCTAAACAGGTGCTACACCTTGTCCAAGGATGACCCGCAAGCCAGTCTTTGAAGAGTAGTAATCTGTTCTAATTTTAATTACATGGCATGAAAGTGTTGCAGAAGCAGTAACTTCAACAAGGAACTGGATAAACATTTGAAAGTTAACAAGCAGGCAAACGAAGCAATCCATTCAATACCATTACTGCTCAATTGCTTTTCCTGCAACTTATTCTCTCTCATGTCCATTTGATCTTTTGTACTGACCTGTATCTATATTACAGGGTACCCAATTATCCCCTCAGCGTATCATTAGGCATCCAGCAGAACTCCACAGGGCGAACAAGCAGACCCTACCTCAGCTCTACCCAAGGATCGAACCCGGGTCCTGCATTTATGATGCAGGAGCATCACCACATCAAGGCATCCGTTAGTCTTGTGAGACCATGTCTTCACTCTCCAGGGCGCAGGCCTGGGCAAGGTTGTATGGAAGACCAGCAGTTGCCCATGCTGCAAGTCTCCTCTCTCCACGACACCAATGTTGTCCAAGGGAAGGGCATTAGGACCCATACAGCTTGGCACCAGTGTCGTCGCAGAGCAATGTGTGATTAAGTGCCTTGCTCAAGGACACAACATGTTCCCTCGGCT
This sequence comes from Mobula hypostoma, assembly GCF_963921235.1. Classification (NCBI taxonomy): domain Eukaryota; kingdom Metazoa; phylum Chordata; class Chondrichthyes; order Myliobatiformes; family Myliobatidae; genus Mobula; species Mobula hypostoma. The sequence continues at coordinate 163,211,458 of NC_086097.1, read as the reverse complement.
GGGGCTCAAACTCATGACCTTCAGGTCGCTAGTCCTTAACCACTTGGCCACGTGCCCACCACATACCACCATCAAAAAGAATAACATTAACTGTTCAATTAGGTGCATCCTCTTGCTATTTTTCCTACAGTTTGGTAATTTTTACTTTTAAGTGTTTATCCGGTTCCTTTTGAAGTTACCACTTCTATAGCACTGTCACACACTGTAATTTAAATTAGAATAATTTACCATTCCAAAAATATAATTTCCTTATGCTGTCTGTGGAGTTTTTGCCGATCATATGAAATTTGTGTCATTTGGTTGCTGACCCATTCACTGTCTAAGAAAAATATCCCAGTTTCTTCAGTCTTTCTTCATAACTGAAGTTCACCATCTTGGTCACTATTTCAATTATCTGCTGTGCCTTTCCTCAAGTACAGTGCCCACATTTGGTCGGTAGATCTGGGTTCTCAATAAATGGCCCAGAAGAAGAACAAAAAATATGATTGACTTTTTGCATCTCTCAGTAATCTCAATGCTGATCAAAATTAATTTTGATTTTAGTTTTGTCACTGCTGCAATGGGGGAAACCAGGCTCCAGGTCAGCTTCTACCCTGCTGTTATAACAGTCTAGATTTGCCCTCTTGTACAATAAAGATCAAGTCTGTGTGCAATTTATTTCCTACCTGCACTTCTCTTTCTCGGTAGATTTAGCAATATATTTTGCAATCTGTTATTGTTTTTTAACCTTTTATAATACCTCAGGAAATTTGTGCTTGGAATCATCGTTCTGGAATCATACAAACAAAGTTTTTCACTGTATCCTGGTATGTGACCAAAAGTAAACCAATTATCAATTACCAATCTAGCAGCTGTTGAATAAAGTTCAAAGTATATTTATTATCAAAGTAGGTGTACCACATCCAACCTTGAGATTCATTTACTTGCAGGCAGTCTCAAAGCAAAGAAACACAATAGAATCCATGGAAAACAAAACCCACATCACAAAAACCGTCAAACGTCCAAAAGAACAAATCATGCAAACAATAACAAAAGTAAACAAATAGTATACAGAGAATGAACCACAGAGACCCAGAAAGTGAGTCCGTAACCATGGAGTCCATTGACACAGGAGCCTGACGGCTCAGGGCACAGAGGCAGAGTCGGTTCAGAGCGGAGGCAAGTAAATCCTCACAGAAGAGTGAACTGTTCATCCTTTGCTCTCGGTCTCAACACCTTAATCTTTTTAATCTGGCTCAGCACTTAAATCTAATGCAAGTTCCTATAAACACAAACATAGTGTTGATTAAATATTGATCAAATGTGGGGATGTCAGGTAACTTATTTTACTCTTTCAAACTAATGTCTTCCAATATTTTTGTGTTAAAGGCCCTACAGTGGAATAAGCATATCTTCATTTTAGAAGTAAATGCTGCAGCCATAACTTTAACCTCATAGGACTAAAGTCAAGAAGCAAGCTTTTCACAATGTAATAAAAATTATATGTTTTTCTTTAATATAATCATCAGAGAGTTGTTTTTCGGACGACTACCTTGTGTTGCTCACAGTATGTCAAAGAATCAATTGTGCTGTTTAATAACAATAGTGCTGTTTGAATCAAGTTGGGTATGGCATCAGAGTCGCTGATGGAATAAGCTGGACTTTAGCTGTGTTAAATGTTGCTTCTGTATCAAACACCTTATTCTTGCTGGGAAGGTGCAGCAGATCAGCACCTTCCAATATGTCACTCACCAGGACATTCAAACACCTTCTTAGACCATAACATAGAAGTGGAATGAAGCCATTCAGCTCATGAAGTCTTCTCCACTATTTCAACCCCATTCTCCTGCTTTCTCTCTGTAACTCTTAACCCCCTGACCAATCAAGAATCTATTCATCTCCACTTTAAATACACCTGAGGATTTGGCTTCTACAACGCTCTGTGGCAATAAATTCCATTTTCACCACCCTCTGGCAGAAGAAATTTCTCCTCCTCTCAGTTTTAAAGGGATATTCCTTTATGCTGAAGCTCCTAGCAATGGATCCTGGACTCCTACCAATGGAAACATTCTCTCTCCATCCACTCCATCTAGTCTTTTCAATATTTTGTAGGTTTTAATGCTGGGCAAGGGGCGAGCAACCCATCCCATAAATACCCAACGCTACAGAATCATGAACAGAAGCTCCAGAGACCTCATTCCTGGGAGAGGAGAGATCTTCGTTGGGCTACATCTGGAGACAGCTTGAAGGAATGGCCTACAATGAGGTACTCTGGTGAGTTGCTGTCGGCAGCCTATGTCCCAGTAGGGGTGACGGACTTAAGTAAGTAAGTAAGTAGGATTCAGTAAGATCTTCCCTCATCCTGAACTCCATCAAGTATATGCTGAGAGATTACACATGCTCCTCATGATTTTCATTGTGAGATAGTTCCTCCTATTTTGAATTCACAGATGAACAGTTGCACCTTGGACAATGGAATTTTTTTAGCAACATTACTCTCCCATGTATGCGGGAAACTATCAGATGCATTCATAAGGGCTTCCTTTAATATGTTTGTACTTATTATGAGCAAGAAATATCCTATTATCAGTTTCTGCCTCCCTCAGAATGGATCAGAAGAAGAACGTCCTTCCGGTGAAGGTCAAGGTACATGATCATTCATCCACACTGGTTGTACCGTCAAATATTTTCATCAACAGTTCAGAGGAATGGGTGGGGATGGGGGGAACAGGGACTACCATCTGCTCCTCTGGCTCTTCATACTAGTGTGCTCTCCGACTATAGTACAGAGTACAGAGGTGACAAGTGCTAGGACAGCAATGGGAATCGCTATTGGCTTCTCAAGGTTGTATGTGTAACGCTCAGGTCTATCGGCTCGTGTTTGTCTCGGGGAAACCCCGTCCGCCCACCAAACCATGTCTCACGTTTGCGTAGTTGCTGTGTAATGCACCCTGGTACAAGCTCACACATCAAATATCAGACAGCACACAACGTACGATTTACAGATTACACTTTATAAATCTTACTGGAACTATGTAATTAATAGAGATACAATATAAAAGGGAAAGTAAAAGGCGCCAAACTTATCAAAGTTCAACCCCTTCGTGCCCAACAGTTGGAGCTCAATTAACAGAGTCCTCTTTCCACCATTCGATCCCCTCCGACCTCCTCGACTCGCCGCTCGGGACCAACCGCGGTGGTCAACCAGAGCACGTCCAGCACGTCCTTCCTCTTCGGGTCTCCTCCCAAAAGCCCGCCAAACTACACGGTTCCCAGCCATATGAGACAGAATATCACCCACAGAAAGAATAACATAGACACTCATTGGTTCATCCTCTCTCTTATCCATAATATAACCCAAACAAACAGAGAGAGAGAAAACTCTTTACATTGCAGTTATTATTACAGGAAAGCCATTTTTATTATAACATAACAAAGAAGCCATTTTATTAGCCTTAGCAGTAACATAAAAGAAGAAACCTCTTACATATGTCATTACCAACAACAATACAAGGGTAAAAGTAAAGATCCCTGTGGGCAGGGGCAACGACTTCTTCATTGTGTGCTGCATGTCACATACTCTAGCAAAGCACGGACAGCAGGAAGACCAGCAAAGGAGACCTGGAGCCGGAAGGTCATGAGGTGAAGGGAGAAGCACAGCAGAAGATGGAGAGACAGGCACGTGCCAATCATTACCAGGGTAACAGCCCAGCTCAGCATCCGCAGCCTCACCTCCCAGAGGTGCAAAGGAAGCAGCCCTTATCCCCAAAGAATATGAAGTTTCTGAATGGATTTTCATAAGATTTCTACATTGTAGGACTTGCCAATGCCGATGAAGTGAACCTTTTCACAAAGCAATCCTCAATAAGAGTATATCAATAATCCACAAGAAGGACCCAGGTGAGCTTTCAAACCTACTTCAATCTTGCTGTGCTGGTCCAATTTAAAGAATTCAGATCTCCATGTTAAATCATTCCCTGAGAAGATCCTGCTCTCTACACATATAAATAGTGATGTGCAGATCATCTTGACATATCATGTGAGATGATGAAAGTTGTATCAGCATTTCTCCATTGTGTAAGGACAGGTTCTTATTACAGTGGGTCTGACAGGCATCTTGACCCTGAGGCTGCACAGGACCTTCTTCCTGGCACTTACCTCGTGAGTGAGTACTGGTATGTTCCTCTGTGTAATGATGGGAGTTCTCTCCCTTGCCCTGAGAGGCAGCCTCCTCCACCAGAGCCAATATACATTGCTGGGATGACCACCCATGCAAAATGTGATTTCAAGCTCTGACTCCATTTTCCCATTAAAATGTTGGGAGATGCACAACAGTGGTTGAGGTCCCAGTGGGAACTGCATAGAATCTGTTTTAGCTCTTGTTTCTGAATGTAAACTACATTAACTCTTTTCTAAAAGGGATTTTGACTATCGACTTCATATTTTCTGGATAGTAGGTTGGGTATTAGCATGATGTGCTCACTATTTTAATTCAAAAATGGATGTGATCCAGCTTCTTGGAATAAGCCTCTACAAATGAACCCAGGACTCTGTATGCATTAGTATTCAACTTCACTCACCCAGATAAAAAGAGTGGAATAAGAACAGACTTGATAAAACTCCCAGCTGGGTTCTGCTCATGAGAAACACTTGTTTATTTGGCAAAGAAGAAAGCTGCTGGGAGAAATATTTTCTGAACATAATCCAATTGCAAGACATTATGTATCAATTTCTGTAATATATATCAATGTTCAGAAGAAAATTCAGTGTTAAAACAGAGATACAAAATAATGGAATATCAGAAGTTTATGTAATAAATTGGAGCACTGTAATCTCAGAGAATTTAAGTCCTGCAGCACCAACTTTTAGTGTTTTAGTAAAATCATAACCAACATTTGGATAAATACACGGGTGATTTAAAGTAGTTGATACTTTAAAAGCTACAAATTCCCGTCTATCAAGCTGTGATGAAGATTTATTTACAATAATATTGGAAAAATATTGCTTATTAACAACATTATTGTCACTCAAAGCAGTATTTAAATCAATAAGGTAAAAATCTGAATTGTAATGTAATTTTCTGAATATAGTGCAGGTACTTACAATGAAAAAAACAAGTCTTCTTGGTGAGCTCGGCATGTCAAAGAGTGCATCGTTTTTGTAATTGCTGACGAGGGCAATTAAAGTGACACCAAATCTGAGAGTACAGCTGCTTCTGTCACTTGGCCTTATAATCAGGGCATCAGGAATCCTATATACAAACAGATCACTCGTATTACAGTAGATTTTCTGAGGTTTGTCTGCATGTTTTTTGACTTTTAGAATTAAAGAAGCAGCATTTAATATACACTTGAAACTCCTGAGCACTAAACATCACTTGTCTTGTTATTATGAATCAACTTGAACAAAATTAATTTTCAGTTGCATACAGCAGTAATCTAGAGTAAAGAGAGGATAATTTATGAATTAATCATTGTTCAGCACTCTGGCCCTTATTTAAAACTAACAATTTGGTAACTAAACGCATTGCAATCTATGAAAGTAAATAGTGATTCTTTTTTTCTAAGCTCATCTCTTGGAATTGAGGATGATTTGCTTTCGCTCTAATTAGGACAATGTTGAGACCCCACAATATTATTGAAACAATGATATTCACCTTTCATCATGCTTTGTCTTTAGGTTTTAAAAATTACCATAGTATGATTTAGTTAAATGCTTTGCAACATTAACACCTTCTACAACATTACAAAGCACAGAGATGTTTGCACTGATTTAACTGATACATTTTTTGAAAATTCATTGGTGAATTACACAGCCCACCTCTGCAACATCATGGAATCCTAGAAATGTTACTACAGTAATGGTCAATCAGCCCATTAAATCTCTGCTGGTTCCTAGCAGAGAACTCCCACTGGCTCGCTGTTTCCGTAAAATATTACCCAATGTCTATCCTACTCCTTTTGTAGATATACATTGATACTTTTTCCATCATGTCCCCTCACTCATGAACAACAAAATACAGATTATTAATTCTGTGAGGACAATATATATATTTTCCTTATATCCTCTTTAATCATTTGCCCCATATTTTGATCTTTTCCTGTTGGTCCTGTGACGGGATCCTGAATTACCCCTATGAACTGTGCTTTTGAAAAGAGAGAGAGATAGTTATTTAACACTGACATGTTGTTTTGGAAAGAGAGAGAGAGAGAGAGATGAAGACTAACTGTTGGACTGTCACTTTAAGGAACGAGAAAGAACTGGTTAACTGTTGGATTTCTGCTGAAGTGGAGATAGCACCGAGCAGCTCGTGAGTTGCTATGGTGACCGAGGGCGTTATTAAATGGACAACTGATGTTATGATTTTCGGCAGGTTGTTGATACTTCTTCAAGGACTTTTGCCTGCTTGCATTTCTTCACAGAGAGAGGAAGGAGGGATTATTTGAATGACAGTTGATGCTCAGCACGGGAAGATAAAATAGGAGGTCAGATAATAGACCTCAGACACATATTCTGGACACTGAATGAGCATTATTGTGCCCGCAGGAAAAGTGGGTTTTGGAGGATCGATCAAGCTGATCGATCCGTCACTCTTGCAGTGGAAAGGAGGAAAAGGGTTGACTGGTGGGAAGTTGTCCATGTGTCCACCCTCGCCTGGGGAATAGCTCCACCACAGAAAACCGGTCCTCTTTGTTAAAGTCACTGTCGGTGACTTTTAAAGGATTTCGAAGGACAACGAGAAGATCGACGGTGTCAGCTCAACTGAAGACTCAAATCTCTCCCTCTCTCTCTCTCTCTCCATCATTGCTCAACTCAATACCACGAACTGAACTGAACTTTACTTATCATCGTAAGGCTGTATCTTTTTACCCCTAGACTTAAAGAAGCTTTGTTTTTCATACATATATATTCCACACTTACTGTTATATAATCATTGCTAACCTGTTTGATTTATCTACATTTATATTACTGTGTTGCGTAGTTACTAATAAATATTATTAGTTAATGGCAATACTGGACTCCAAAGTGTTTTCAATCTCTGCTGGTTCTTTATTCTCATCACGGGGTACGTGACAGTCCATAGGAACATCTTCCCTGTCCATCTTGATCCTTGATGCATATGTCAAATGCCCTACCTTCTTTAAAGAGAACAAACCCAGCCACCAATGTTACAGTATCATAGAGCAATACAAGATGAATACAGGCCCTTTGGAACGCCCAGTCCATGCTGATTACTGTGCCCACCCAGCCAGTCCCAATTTCCTGCATTCAGCCCATATCTATCCTGCAGGTACCTGTCCAGTGCTTCTAAAGTGATGCTATTATACCTGTCACACCACCTTCTCTGCCGTTCATTCTATATACCCACCATACCCTGTGGGAATAAGCTGCTCCTCAGATCCCTCTTAAATCTTTCCCCTCTCACAATAATCCTGTGCCCCTGGGTTTGGTTTCCTCTACCCTGAGGAAAGGATTGAAACCAAACACTTTATCTATGCAACACACATCAAAGTTGTTAGTGAACGCAGCAGGCCAGGCAGCATCTCTAGGAAGAGGTGCAGTCGACGTTTCAGGCTGAGACCCTTCGTCAGGACGAAAGGCCGTCCTGACGAAGGGTCTCGGCCTGAAACGTCGACTGTACCTCTTCCTAGAGATGCTGCCTGGCCTGCTGTGTTCACCAACAACTTTGATGTGTGTTGCTTGAATTTCCAGCATCTGCAGAATTCCTGTTGTTTGCACTTTATCTATGCTCTCATCATTATAAACACTTCATTAAAGTTGCCCCTCATTCTCCTAAATTCCAATGAATAAGGACCTAACCTGGCCAACCCTTCCATTTAACTTAGGCTCTCTAATCCTGACAACATCTTCTCTGCACTCTTTCCAGTCAATCACATCTTTCCTATAAGTTTCACCAACATTTACACAGTACTCCGTGTAGCCTTACCAATGACTTATCTAACTGCAACAAACTCAAATCCTATACACAATGCTCTGACTGATAAAGCCAAGCTGCTAAATGCCAATATCATCACCTTATAAATATTTGTGCTGCTGCTTTCAGCAAATTATTCACTTGTTCCTCTGGTCCATTGCTCTCCATACTATCCTACCATAAGACCATAAGTCATAGGAGCAGAATTAGGCAATCTGGTCCATCAAGTTTGCTCCGCCATTCAATCATGGCTGATCCTTTTTTTCCTGCTCCTCAACCCCAGTTCCTGGACTTCTTGCCGTAACCTTTGATCCCATGTCCAATCAAGAACCTATCAATCTCTGCCGTAAATACACACAACAACCTGGCCTCCACAGTTGCACGTGGTGACAAATTCCACAAATTTAAAACCCTTTGGCTGAAGAAATTTCGCCACATCTGTTTTGAAAGGTCGCCCCTCTATCCTTTTGTCCTAGATTCTCCCACCATGGAAAACATCCTTTCCACATCTACTCTGTCTAGGCCTTTCAACATTCGAAAGGTTTCAATGAGATCCCACTTCATCTTCTGAATTCCAGCGAGTATAGACCCAGCGCCATCAAATGTTCCTCGTATAACCCTTTCATTCCTGAAATCATCCTTGTGAACCTCCTCTGGACCCTCTCCGATGCCAGCACATCTTTTCTAAGATAAGGGGCCCAAAACTGTTCACAATACTCAAGGTGAGGCCTCACCAGTGCCTTATAAAGACTCAGCATCACATCCTTGCTCTTGTATTCTAAACCTCTTGAAATGAATGCTGACATGGCATTTGCATTCCTCACCACTGACTCAACTGGCAAGTTAACCTTCAGGGTGCCTTCATAGTATGAAACCTACATTGGCTTGACTTTCCAAAATGCATCACTTCATATTGAAATCAATTTGCCCTCCTTACCTCACTTCCCTAACTGATCACAATCCCTCTGTAATATAGGACAACCTTCTTCACTATTAACAACACCTCCTAATTTTGTGTCATACACAAATTTACTAATCAAGCCTTGTACAGTTACATCAAAATCATTTACATAAATAATACTGTGACTCAGTTTCCTCAATCCCAGAACTATTTTATTCAGATTTCTCCAGAACCTGTTGATCACTGTTGGAATCACTCTAGAATACCTAAGTACACTGTGTAAGCCCCACTTTCCTTTATATTCTTGAGACAGAAGTGATGGGTTACTGTTACCCTTGATCTCTCAAAGTGACATTAATCTGAATAAGTGAGTTGGAGTGCAAAAAGTACATTTGTTTTTTGTGCAATGTAACATCCTTTATCAAAACAGCACAATGCTGTCAATGATTATGTGACTCACCACTCTGGTGCAGTAGTGACTCTGCCTTTAGGGTTCATTATCCAGCCTAGGCTCACGGGATGAAAGTTTCCATGGCTGCAGATATATTTCCAAATGAGGACATAATAAGTTCAGCAAGAAACGGAATGTGAATGTAAAGCAAACAATCAAATTTCTTTAAAAGTATGCTTGGAAAAACAGAATGGAATTTAGTTTCTTTCATGCAAATCCAATAGGAGTATAAATAAAAAGCACCCTTCATGAAATTGGGATATCCAAAATGCTTTCCAGCCAAATATAGGGTATTTTCTTTGAAGAATAATCACTATGATGATCTGAAAACCTAGCAGTTACTTGCATACACTAAGCTCACCTGAATCACAGTGTGATAATGACCAGATAAACTGACAATGAGAAAATGGCACAATTGCTCATTTGTATCACACAGCAGCAGAAGAGAACAAAATACCCAGCAGCACAAGTGAAGCTAAAATTAATCCTACAGAACTCAACGTAGGTTCAAAAATAGTAATGGAGGAAATGATGGGGGATAAGATCAACAAATCTCCACCACCTGGCAGTTTCAATCCTGGTGTAATAAGAGAAAAAGGGTGAGAAAATTCCCTCTGTGCTTGTCAAAAATGTGCACAGTTTGGGAATTGGGATTTTAATGGGTACATTCCAGATGTTGTGAGGAGGTTTATGGGAGCCTGCCGTCAATGACATGACAGGTGACAAGTACGAAATGATTAAAAATATTCAGCAAGGAATATTCAGCTGTAAAGGGCAGCTCATGTCTGACTAATCCAGTTAAAATTTTTGAAAAGGTCACTGATGGTGTAAAGGGGAAGGCTTGCACATGTAAAAAAAGCTAGACAAACATTTATAAATCTTAGTGAAGCATTAAAGGTATTTTAACACATATTCACTACCATAATGCAGCAAAACACAGCAACCAATTTATTCACGGAGAATTCCCACAAATGACAGTAACGCACATGACCACCTAACCTCTTTTTTGTGATTGGTTGAGGGAAGAATCCAAGATAATAAAAAATCTCACCTATTTCTGTGAATATTGAAGGATCTTTATGTCCATTTAAGTAGCAAGTGCCATATTTAACACCGCATCCAAAAGACAGAATTTCCTACATTGAGGTACTTCCTCTTTCAGATACCTCCTTGAACAGTGTTTTCAAGGATATCATCTGAACACACAAGAAATACAAACGTTTGTAGATGCTAGAATCTGGACCACAAATAAAACTGTTGGAGGAACTCAGCGGGTCAGGTAGCATCTGTGGGGGGAGGTGGACAGTCAATATTTCAGGTTGAAGCCTTTTGCCTGGAATCTGGTCTATTTGGATTTTCAGAAGCCACCTGAAAAGTTTCAAGTAATTATTAGCAAAAACAAAAGCCGATGTAATTGATATTAATCATATAATTGGTTGTGAGGAAGAAGCCTCACAAGTGAGTAAGTGATTCTATTGAAGCACTAAGTTCCTAAGAGGGCATGACAGTAGAGGTATCCAGAAGTGTTCACCAGTGGGAGAGACCTAAAGGAGGGGACAGAGCTTCAGAATAAGGGTCCAGCCACTTTAAACTGAAGTACTGTTGTGTGAAATCAGGTTCGTAGATTTGATGAGTAGGGACAGAAGACACTCACTACCAGTAAATAATTTAACTATTTACAGGACACGACAAACACCAAACATTTCAGAAACCATTCAGTTCAGTTTTGTTTATTGTCATTTAGAAATGCATGCATTAAAAAATGATACAACGTTCCTCCAGAATGATATCACAAGAAAACACAGGACAAACCAAGACTAAAACTGACAAAACCACATAAGTATAACATATAGTTACAACAGTGCAAAGCAATACCATAATTTGATAAAGAGCAGACCATGGGCACGGTAAAAAAAAGTCTCAAAGTCCAGAGAGACTCATCATCTCACGCAGGTGGCAGAAGGGAGGAAATCTCCTTGCCATGAACCTCCAAGCGCCACCAACTCGCCGATGCAGCACAATTGGAAGCACCCGACCACAGCGGACTCTGAGTCCATCCAAAAACTTCGAGCCTCCAGCCCCTCCGACATAGCCTCTCCGAGGACCATCCTCTGCCGAGTGCTTAGATGCCGCCCCAGCCGCCGAGCAACAAGCAAAGCCGAGGACTCAGGGCCTTCTCCTCTGGAGATTCTGGACCACACAGTAGCAGCAGCAGCCAACAGGCATTTCAGAAGTTTCACCAGATGTTCCTCCATGCTCTCACGTCCGTCTCCATCAAATCAGGATTGTGCACGGCACCCTACTTGACAAATAACAGACATAGATAGATAGATAGATAGATAGATAGATAGATAGATAGATATACTCTATTAATCCTGAGGGAAATTTGGTCATCACCACCAGAGTGGCCGCTGTGAGCTGCATCATGCTGCCATCTTCCGCCTTCTGCCTTAAGTTACACTTAGTTGTAGGTGTATCTAAACTGAGCACCCTAAGTGGCAGGACAAATAGACACTAAACATACAAAGTGGCAAATACTTATCTAAAGTGTGCGCCCAGTCCCTCTTTACTGCAGCTCACCTCAACTGTTTACTGTTTCCACAGCGCTGGATGTCAGCGGCGACCCAGAGAGTAAATAGAAGCCACACGGTTTCCGCACACTAGATTTAAAGTTTACTGATAACGTGACATCAGCTAAGTAGAAGCTAGTGGGAGGGGCTGCAATACTCCTTCTGCAAGTTAATCGCCTCTTCCTTTGGGAGAGTGCCTTCCGACGAGCGGGTAAGTTAGACACTTGCTGTAACAATCCACCCCTCGAAAGCCACAACACCATGATATTTGGCCCGCATGCTAACACAACCTCTGCAGATGCCCCACTATACTACACACAAAGCGTAACACTCTAATACCCAGCATTATCAGCACACCAGTTACTACAGCTCGAAAAGACCACCAGCTTCCCCCCCCCGCCCCGCCAGGTATAGTATTTATGGAGATGGCCCCCTAGTTTCCTGATCTTATTAACTGACTCCTGGATATGATCAGCCAGGTGAGTGATGTTCCCAGACTCGTCAGGGATATAGGTGCAGCACTCCTGACCATTCACAGCACAGGTAGTCCAGGGCCATCTGATTTTGCGAGGCCACCATCTGAGTAGCCATCACTTCAGCTGGTCAGTGCACCTTCTGTATGCTTGATCTTTGTGGCTGCCTCATTGGCCAGCGTCTCTGTCACGGAGGGTATGCGTACCGTTCCTGAGACAGCCTGACCACATCATAGTGAGGAAAGGCTATCATCCAGAACCTTTCAGCCTCTGGGAGACACATCTTACTGTGTCGACTCCTGTGGGCAGGGTGCTCATCCAGGCCATTAAGGAGGTGCATGTATGGTATCACATACCCCAGAAAGCAGCAGCCATACCATCCAGTGGGAAGCCATGGGTAGGCCCGGACACCGCATATCCACCATGTTCTGTTTAGCATCCAAGGAGTGCACCATTCAGTGTCGACACAGTCATCCCAAGGTACTGCTCCTGCTCACACTTGCCGTACCCCACTGACTGGTTGGACCTGTGCTCTTCATACTGCCAACACCAATGCTCCTTCCCCTCCTCGTTGGCAGAGGGATTACTCTCTGAGTTGAGACCTTTAATCGTAAGTAGAGAAGTACCAGCCCTTAAGATACTTACTCCTATGGGGGTTACTGTGACTCCTGCTCTGTAAGGCCATTCCCATACTATAGGGCAAGGTTGGCTGAAGTAGACTACTCCCCTCCCAGCTTCCCGCAGAACAGAATGCCAAAACCCAAGAAGTTGGACTGGTTCCTCCAATAGTCCTGTTCTTCTTTGTTAAAGACTGGGACTCGGCACTCCTCACATGGGGATGGAGGGTAGCTCTTATTTTTGCTTCTAATGACGGTAGTTGACTCAGTGAGACACACTGTGTAGTCCTCACCAGATCCCATTTCCTCATGTTGTCCCTCTTCCCCTGACTATTACTCTTCCTCACCTTGTTCAATGTAAGCTGATGTCCCCATTCACGTGTCGGGGTCACTTCCCTGCAACATCAGGGCTCCGACCTGAATGGGGTCTGGTTACCAGTTAGCCCTGTGGGCAGTCTCTAACTGCTGCACCTTCACTAGCCAACAGGCCTTCCCTGTACTCTTATCCACTAACTCTTTAGCCTGACCCTGTGCAGAGCAGGCCGCCTCCTCCATGGGAACACATCACTGGTTTAGCACTTCCACATAATTTCTCAAGCTATCCACCTCTTTCTCCTTCTGTGAGATTGTCTCATACTTCTGCTTTAGTATGGATTCCAGAAGTGAGAAATCACCCGTCTGGCTCACCCCCCTCTTGGAGAGCCCTTTCTTATTAATTACGGACATAGTATGGTGTTCCATTTTCACCCCACGGGTGTCCAACTTGTCTGACAAGTCTTTGGGCGACTGTAGTCTGCCAGTATGTTGGCAAGACTCCCAAATCCAGCACTGTTGTCAGCCCAATCCAGGACTTGACACTGGTTACACAGGGCACAGGGGGTTGCTCCCTTATTTTCCCTTCTCAAGAGATTCATCTTCTGTTCAATCACCGAACCCTACTTGCAGCGCCAATTGTTGTGTGAAATCAGGTTCGCAGGTTCGGTGAGTGGGATTAGAAGACACTCACTACCACTAAGTAAGTTAACTATTTATTTACCTGGACAAGACAGTTACTAAACATTCAGTAATCCCTTCAAGTTACACTCGGTTACAAACTTAAGTAAACTGAGCGCCCAACAGGGCAGGACAAACAGATAGTAAACACACACACACACACACACACACACACACACACACACACACACACAGTGGCACACACTTAACCAGAGTGTGCACCTGGGCCCTCTTTACTCTAGCACACCAACCTGTTTAGTTCCTCCCTGGTGCCGGCTGCCTGTGGCAACCCGGAGAGCAAGAAGAGGCCACATGGTTTCCACACTCTAGGTTTAAACTCTGTCGGCACTGTGACGTCATCAGCTAAAAGACAGCTAGTGGGAGAGGGTGCAATGCTCCTTACCCGGGCCAATCCCTGCCTCCCACAGGGGAGAGGCTTTCAATGAGTGGATAAGTAAGACACTTGCTGCAACAAGCACACGTGAATTTCCCTTTGCAGATGGTAGTGCATCTCTGGAATTCACAATCACAGTCATGGAAGTTAGTTCATTAGCATTTGTTTTAAATGGAGATAGATAAATTATTTGAAGATTGTGGTATTGAGGGCTATGGGGATCTGGCATGGTGGATGAGATGAGACCTGATCAGCCATGATCATATTGAATAGAGGGGTAGGGTGGCCTACTTCCATTTCCTTGTGTGTGTACAAGGACGGTATTCTTATGGACAGGAAGTGATACCAGGGAGGCACTTCAGCTTTTTATCAGTAACATCAGAAACTGGAGTTATACAAGGATAGTTGTAACTGCTAATTTGTTGTCACCAGTTTAGGAATGGAGACATTTCAGATTAAATTTTCAATGTGTGGAATAGCCAGGTCATTGTATTTGAAGCCAAGAATGATGTATCAGAATGTTTTCTAAGTGACAGATGTTAATTATGAATAAGCAAAGAATTTTGTTGTATCCAGTAAACAAATCACTAGCATACGTGCTAAAATTAGGCTAAAGCAATATTGTCCCATCTTTAGGGGTGGGATAATTAAAAAGAGAAGAAGCTGAACAGTTCTACAAAACCGTGGCAGAGCAACTTTGTTGTTAGTTTTGGGCTCAAAACCACAGGAGAGACATATTTAACATTGGCAAAGAAAAATAAAAGAACTGAATTAGAAAATACTAGCTCTTAAAGAACTATTTCTGAGAACTGGATACATAATTCAGCAAGATATAAAAATAGTTTAGAATGGTGAAGGATAATGTAATCATGGATTTTAGATCAAGAAAGGAAATTGCTGGGTAGACCAACTAGTTTCTCTGGAGGGAGGATCCAGGACAAGGGGTACAACATTAAATTTAGAAATATAGCAATTAAAAAGGAATTTGGGAACTTTTTCCACACAAAGCCATAGAATCAATGAGTCAAGGTGAGACTGACAGATTTTTAGTTTGTTAGCAGTTGCCAGACATGAAGTAAGCAGAAGTCTTAAATGGTCTGGTGGGATCAGGGATGACCTAAAACAAATAGAACTGAGGCATGGATGCATCATGATCTAATTGAAAGATGGAAAAGGCTCCCCCTTCAGGCTGGTTTTGCTGATAGTCAATGAGTTCAACTGGAAATTTTGGTATTCCAGAATCAGGTTTAATATCACTGGCATATGTTATGAAATCTGTTAACTTTGCAGCAGTAGTGCAATACAATATATGATAGATATAGAAAAAACTGAATTACAGTAAGTATGTATATGTATATTTAATAATTTAATTAAAATAAGTAGTGCAAAAACAGATTTTTTTTAAAAAGTAGTGAGGTAGTGTCATGGGTTCAATGCCCATTTAGAAATCAGATAGCAGAGGGGAAGAAGCTGTTCTTGAATCGCTGAGTGGGTGCCTTCAGGCCTCTGAACCTCCTTTCTGATAGTAACAATGAAGAGGGGGCATGTCCTGGGTGGTGGAGGTCTTTAATGATGGACGCCGCCTTTCTGAGGCACTGCTCCTTGAAGATGTCTTGATACTATCGAGGCTAGAGCCCACGATGGAGCTGACTAATTTTACCACTCTGCAGTTCTCTTCAATCCTGTGCAGTAGCATCCCCCACCCCCCCCCACCAATACCAGAGAGTGTTGCACCCAGTCAGAATGCTCTCCACGATACATCTGTAGAGGTTTGAGTATTTTAGTTGATAAACCATATCTCCTCACACTCCTGATGAAATATAGCCACTGTCTTGCCTCTTTATAGCTGCATCGATATGTGTTACATCCTCAGAGATATTGACACCCAGGAACTTGGAATTACTCACTCTCCATTTCTGATCCCTCTATGAGGATTGGTTTGTGTTCCCTCATCCTACCCTTTCTGAAGTTCACAATCAGCTCTTTGCTCTTACTGATATTGAGTGCAAGATAGTTGCTGCGACACCACTCTTTAGCCGGCACATCTCACTCCTGTTCACCCCCCCTCGTCTCCATCTGAGGTTCTACCAACAGTGATTGTAATTACTGCGAAAAGAGTGGTGACGACTGGAGAGTCAGTGACAGCCCGTAGAGACGGCAACCAGGGCAGAACAGACTGGCGACCCAATCTGTGTCCTCTGAAAGGAGGACCCCCACAAAAGCTACAAAGAATCTAAGGAAAAGATACCCCCAGGGGTGCCTGAGAGGCGGGGGGGATGAGCACCCCAGTCGGATGGACACAACGACGTCAGACCCAGGCAATGAACAAACAACGATGAGGAAGCAGTGTGCATGTGGCAAAATCTGCAAGAACGATCGCGGCTTGAAGATCCACCAAGCGAGGATGAAGTGTTTGGCGGGAGCAGGAGCAGCACAACGCGCAGGTGTCCAACCTGGTGAGACGAAGGAGGGGCCAGGCCCGGAGTCACCCCATAGTGCCCAGAACCTCCAAGTGTTGCAAACTAATCCCTCTAACATGAAGTCTAACAGGAGGTGGATCAAATGGCCTGCAGCTAACATGACTCCACTGTGGAGGCAGTTTGATGAAGATGTTAACCAAATTCTGGAGGGGCAAAGGGAGGGGTTGATAGGAAGCTACAAGCCATGCTGAATGGAGAGCGAGGTGTCTCCCAGTGGAGGCTGGTTGTAGGGGATTCGTAGCCCGTTCTTTAGTTAGAGTCTTCAGCATTTTGGGCATCGAGGGAGAGAGGAAGAGGAGAGCCATCCGCAGTACCACCGATGCGGCAGAGAGGGCCTCAAGATGGCTGTGGCTCAAACGAGGGGAGCCATGGAGTCATAAGTAGCTAGCCATCTGGACACAAGCTGGGGTCTGATCAGCCCTGGCTGGGTCACCTGAAGGAGGTTGTATGATGTTGAAAGACCCGAAACACCCGATGATTCCAGGAACATCACTGAAGATGTGTCCAGAAGCATCAATAGATGTATGTACACAGCATCAGCAAATTTATAGGTGGCAGAAGAAGAGTTGAGGTCAGGGGCAGAGCTGCCTTGATTGCCTGCACATGCGCTGTCAATCAGGGAGACAAGTCCTTCTGATTACAGTGACATTCTACCTGTCACTATTCTCCATTTTTACATTCTGCAAATCATGTCCTAAGACAGCTCTGGCATAATGATCCAACACCCTATTGATTTCAATGGGATTTTAGACCTGTTCATTAGAAGACAAAGGGAAAGGCAAGTCCAAAAAATCATTTTTACATTTCTAAATGTTTTAATTAACCTAAAACAATACCCTGTTTTTAATCCTTTACTTAAATTTCAATGCCTCTTTAACTGCCTCTAAAAGTCAGAGACCTTAAAATTCTCTTAAATCATCAAGAGCTTTGCCTTCTGTTGAAGGTCATCGATGGCATCCATGCACCCGTGTATGGGTGAGTGGAAATGTACAGGAGGAGAGGGTGGTGCCGAGGTCCAGCACTATCCAACTCCTGATTTTTTCCCCTGATCCAATGTTGGTTCAGGGATGGAATACCAAATAATTTCCTCTCCTTTTCCCTGAAACATTGAGGCCAATTCAATTCTGACTTCTGCTCTAGATGTGATCACATATTTTAGCGTGGACAGGACACTACATGTGGGATAAATCCACTCCAGGCAACCATAGAAAAGTTCAATGTAGGAATAGACCCCCTGACTCATGATATCTATGCCAATTATGATGCCAAGTTAAACTAAACTTAGCTGCTTCAGGAAATGTAGAGGAGGGATGGGAACCAAGATGATGGGGCTGAGGATGAGACAGTTGGCATACAAGCAGAGGCAGTATGTAGTGACACTGTAAGGACAGAGGATAGGACAAAATTACAGAAGTGGAATTAGTTGCAGTGCAACAGGAGGACAAAACTGATAAGGTGACAAATATAGTACTAAAGGTATTTGAGTGCACACAATATATGGAATAAGATAAATTTGTGTAGTGCATTTAGAGATGGTGAGCATCACTGAGTTATGGCTGAAGAAAGATTATAATTCTGAGCTTGTATCAAAAGGACAGGCAGATAGGCAGAGGGGATAATGTTGCTCTGATGGTAAAAATGAAATCAAATCCTTAGAAAGAAGTGACATAGGATCAGAAGATGTACAATCCTTGTGGGCAGAGTTAAGAAACTGCAAGGATAAAAAGATCCAGATGGGAGTTAAGTTACCTATAGTACTGTGCCTCAGAAAGGTAGCCAGTATTTCGATAGTCATGGGGGATTTCAATATGCAGGTAGATTGAGAAAATCAAGAGAAGGAGTTTGTAGAATACCTGCAAGATGGCTTTTTAGAGCAGCTTGTGATTAAGCTCACTAGGGGATCAGCTAAACTGGATTGGGTGTTGTATAATGAAACAGATTTGAATAGGTTCTTGAGGTAAAGGAACCCTTAGGAGTCAGTGATCATATTATGATAGAATTCATCCTACAATTTGAGGGGGAGAAGCTAAAGTCAGATGTATCCGTGTTATAGTGGAGTAAAAGGAATTACAGTGGCACGAAAGAAGAGATGGGCATAGTTGACTGGAAGGGGGCACTAGCAGGGATGACAGCAAGGCAGCAATAGCTAGAGATTCTCAGAGCAATTTGGAAGGTGCTGCATAGATACATCCCAAAGAAGTATTCTAATGGCAAGATAATGCAGCCGTGGCTGACAGGGGAAGTCAAGGCCAACATAAAAGCAAAAGAGAGGGCATTTAATAGAGCAAAATTAGTGAGAAGTTAGAGGATTGGGAAGCTTTAAAAAACTGACAGATGACAACTAAAAATGTCATAAAGATGGAATATGAAAGTAAGCTAGCCAATAGTATTAAAGAAGATACCAAAAGTTTCTTCAGATACATAAAATTTAAAAGAGAGGCAGAAGTAGATATTGTGGACCACTGGAAAATTATACTGGAGGGTTAGTAATGGGGGACAAGGAAATAGCGGATGAACTGAAAAAGTATTTTGCATCAGTCTTCCCTGTAGAAGACACCAGCAGTATATTGGAAGTTTGAGTGTCAAGGGGCAGAAGAGAGTGCAGTTGCTATTATTAAGGAGAAGATGCTTCAGAAGCTGAGAGATCTGAAAGTAGATAAGTCACCTGGACCAGATGGACTGCTCCCCACTATTCTGAAAGAAGTAGCTGAAGAGATTTTGGAGGCATTAGTAATGATAGTCGTAGTCATAGTCATAGTCATACTTCATTGATCCCGGGGGAAATTGGTTTTCGTTACAGTTGCACCACAAATAAGAAATAGTAATAAAACCATAAATAGTTAAATAGTAATATGTAAATTATGCCAGTAAATTATGAAATAAGTCCAGGACCAGCCTATTGGCTCAGGGTGTCTGACCCTCCAAGGGAGGAGTTGTAAAGTTTGATGGCCACAGGCAGGAATGACTTCCTATGACGCTCTGTGCTGCATCTCGGTGGAATGAGTCTCTGGCTGAATGTACTCCTGTGCCCACCCAGTACATTATGTAGTGGATGGGAGACATTGACCAAGATGGCATGCAACTTAGACAGCATCTTCTTTTCAGACACCACCGTGAGAGAGTCCAGTTCCATCCCTACAACATCACTCGCCTTACGAATGAGTTTGTTGATTCTATTGGTGTCTGCTACTCTCAGCCTGCTGCCCCAGCACACAACAGCAAACATGATAGCACTGGCCACCACAGACTCATTGAACATCCTCAGCATCGCCCGGCAGAAGTTAAAGGACCTCAGTCTCCTCAGGAAATAGAGATAGCTCTGACCCTTCTTGTAGACTGCCTCAGTGTTCTTTGACCAGTCCAGTTTATCATCAATTTGTATCCCAGGTATTTGTAATCCTCCACCATGTCCACACTGACCCCCTGGATGGAAACAGGGGTCACCGGTACCTTAGCTCTCCTCAGGTCTACCACCAACTCCTTAGTCTTTTTCACATTAAGCTGCAGATAATTCTGCTCACACCATGTGACAAAGTTTCCTACCGCAGCCCTGTACTCAACCTCATCTCCCTTGCTGATGCAGCTGAATGAGCTTTCAAGAATCAATAAGGTCTGGAATGGGTCCGGAGGACTGGAAAATTGCAAATGCCACTCCACTCTTCGAGAAGGGGGGGAGACAGAAGAAAAGAAATTATTGGCCAGTTAGCCTGACTTCAATGATTGGAAAGATGTTAGAGTCGATTGTTAAGGATGAGGTTTCGTGGTACCTGGACTCACATGATAAAATAGGCCAATGTTAATATGGTTTCCTTAAGTGAAATTCATGCCTGACAAAACTGTTGGAATTCCTTGAGGAAATAACAAACAGGATAGACAAAGGAGAATTGGTGGACATTGTGTACTTGGATTTTCTGAAGGCCTTTGACGAGGTGCCACACATGAGGCAGCATAGCAAGATAAGAGCACATGGAATTACAGGAAAGATACAAGCATGGATAGAGCATTGGCTGACAGGCAGGAGGCAAAGAGTGGGAGTAAAGGGAGCCTTTTCTGACTGGCTGTTGGTGACCAGTGGTTTTTCGCAGGGGTCGGTGTTGGGAATGCTTCTTTTCAGTTTGTATGTCAATGATCTGAATGATGGGATTGATGGTTTTGTGGCCAAGTTTGCAGACAATATGAAGATAGGTGGAGGGCCAGGTAGTGTGAGAAAGCAGGAAGGCTGCAGAAGGGTTTAGTCAGACTTGGAGAATGGGCAAAGAAGAGGTCAGATGGAATATAGTTCAGGGAAGTGTTTGATTGTGTGCTTTGGCAGAAGGAATTAAAGTATAGACTATTTTCTTAACAGGGAGAAAATTCAAAAATCTGAGGTGCAAAGGGACTTGGGAGTCCTCATGCAGAATTCCCTAAAGGTTAACATTACAATTGAGTCTGTGCTGAGGAAGGCAAATGCAATGTTAGTATTCATTTCAAGAGGACTAGAAAATAAAAGCAAGGGTGTAATGCTGAGGCTTTGTAAAACACTGGTGAGGCTTCACTTGGAGTATTGTGTGCAGTTTTGGGTCCCCTATCGAAGAAAGGGTGTGCTGACAATGGAGAGGGTTCAGAGGAGGTTCATGAGAATAATGATGTGCCTGGCAGTGCCATTTCCCAGAATGCAGTGGTCAACTGATTCGTGGGTGATTGGTGGATGCACAGTCGGCACACCAGTTGCTTTGCACCAATACTCTTGGGGAGGGGGTTAAGAGAGCTCTCCCTAATTCCGTGGATTCTGGAAGCATTAGTGAGGGTCCTGCAGCCTGAAATGTTTCTGAGAACCAAACTGGGATTCTGGCTGATGACCTGGAGAGACATTCCATAAGACGCTTCTCAATTCAGAGGTCCAGACTCATGTGGCTGTCGAGATCAGTGAGTGCCTCCAGCATAGACAGCACTCCAAGAGGCCGTGATGACAATAGGCCAGCAACACTTCCAAATTTCAGCCTCACTCTACCACCAAAGTGCTGAATTCCACAGTGTAATCCAGCACCAAACATGAGCCTTGACACAGGTAAAGTATCCAATCCACTGCTCCCCCATTCCTATTCCTGGATGTTGAAAAAACCCAACACATCTTATTGGTAAATTCCCCCTTTATTGAAAATGGTGGTTTCAGCGTTCCACTTAGCAGTAGCCTAGGTCAGAGCTTGCCCAGTCAAAAGAGAAGTGACAAATGCGATCTTGGCTCAGTCCATATCATATAGTGTTAGCTGGAGCTTGAAGCTTAAGGCACACAGGGACCGGAAGTTGCGGCATCAGGTTGGAGATTTGTCAAAGAATTCAGGGACCAGAATCCAGGCTGCGAGGGAGGAGGTTGATTGGCATGGGGATGCTGTATCAAGACAGAGTTGGTCAAGAGGGGCAAGCAGATGGTCAATGGTTTCCTGCTGCTTCTGGCTCCTGTACTCATATTGACAGATGCCTTCCTTCCAGCAAGCAAATTCTGCTGTGTCAAATGCTGGTTCCCTTATCCTGTCAGTAAATGTAGAGGGGGCTTGACCCAAACACAAAGCAGCTGAGATTATTTAACAGTGAGCAGTCACTTTAGCAACAAACTACAAAATAATGAGCCACAAAACAAGAGAAAAGATGCTTAACACAACAAGGCAGCTGAAGACGAGGAGCAACTGGTTGAGGAAAAACAGATTGTGAGTGAGAGCTGGGTTTCAACAGGCTCTAGGTGATGAAGTTGGAAACGAGTGGCGGGTGGACTTCTGTTAGCTGAGTGGAGACTGGGAGAAGTCTAAGTGTGGAAGACTGACAGCTGCCTACACAGAATACTTATCCCTCCATTCCCTACAAATATGCCTCCTAAACACCAGTATCATATCTGTTTCCAGCACCAACCAAGCAGTATCTTCTGAGTACCTACCACTCCATGTGTGTAAGAAAAAGCGAACCCCTCACATCTCCTTTAAAATGCCCCCATCACCTTAAAGCTATGTTCTCTAGCATTTGATATATGCACCCTGGGGAAAAGGCTCTGACTTTCTAACCTGAAAAGGCTCTGTCTTTCAAAATATTATATACATCTAGCAGGTCTCCCCTCAGCCTCTGATGCTCCAAAGAAAACAAGTCAAGTTTGTGGAAACTCTCCTTACAGCTAATCCAGGTAGCATCCTGGCGAACCTCTTCTGCACCCACTCCAAAATATCCATATATACAGATCCAATTAGAACTGAAATGATGTGATTTAACAAGATACAATT